>NC_134676.1:8450296-9050296 GCF_030463565.1 Pelecanus crispus | reverse complement strand
AACATGCTTTCACCTACACAGATTCACCCACAAGCTTGGCAGTCCTTATGGCAGATGGCCTGGTGGTCTTAATTTCCAAAAATCCTTTTAGTTCTTACGAGTACCTTAATTTTGTACCGGCCTCCTTTTTGTTTGAATTTCAAGAGATTTAAACTAAAACATTTTTACCTCTTCAGCTGGGCCATTTAAAATACTTGCTGATAGTTCAAATCTGCAGATAATTTAGTCTCACAGTATTTCTAAGAACTAATTACCTGTGTGTATAAAATGATGAAATCTCATTATATTTTCTTTAAAAAAACCCACCATGCATTTCATTACATTATCCAATTACTGCTGTGCTCATACAGTATTATGTTACTGCCCGATCACAGGCTATTTACTGTACAGATGTGTTACTTTAATTAAACAAATGCAACTAGTCATATAGAGCAATGTTTATTCGGAACAAAATTCTCAAGTACTGGCCATTGATCCTGACTTTAGTTTAACCAGTGAAGGGTGAATTCAAGGCTTAGTTTTGCAGAAAGATTGGTCTTTCAGTTTCCATAAACTTGTTAGCAGCAGTGATTGCTTGGAGTTTCTTGAAATCAAAGCTAACAGTCTAAAGCTAGATAAAAGATTTTTTTCCCTGAGTTAAAACCTAGAAAAATGTATTCAAAATTATCATTATTATTTTTTTTATTTGCAGTGGTGAAGTCAGATTAAGTAAGGATGAATGAAAACATGAAGTAGAGACATCTGAACAGAGAAGGCGAAAAACAATTGGAAAGAAGAAAGGGAGCAAAGAATGACAAAATTAGTTGCTCAAGGACCCTCACTAAGTCAGTTACACAGGAGGTGGACCTCAGTTCACTAGAGGCCCAGAGCAGTGTTGTACCCTCTTGACCAAGCTAAAAACTTACAATAATCACATAGGTCGAGCTCATCAACTGGGGAAAAAAATATTGTTGACTTCCAAGAGGATTGTCTATTTTAAAACAGCTGAGAAATTAGACAGTAATATGTACTTGCAAAGAAAAAAAATAAGAATTTTTTAAAGGGATTGATTAAACAATGTCACTTCTTTTCCCCTTGCAGGCAGATATCTTGGTCTTGCAGCTCCTTCTGATGAAGGAGGAAGCAATGACTCTATAGAAGGGTTCAGCTTGTATAATGTATTGATATTATGTATGTCAGTTGTTTAACAGACTTGATCAAATTAGAATTTGGACAATCCCACTTTCTGAAACTTCAACCCACTTCCCTGTATGTAATTCTGTGTTAAGTTAGAAAAGCTATGACAGAAAAAACCCTTCCTTAGTTGTTTGCCACAGCTCCCCACAAAGGAACTGCAGCAAAGGTCTAAGGATGATGCAGCATTTCTAAAAAGAGAAACTTGCCACTACTCCAGTGGTGTTGTCAACTCCTGAGGCTGTGTGTGAGTGCCATCTGCTGACCCCTGCCATGGGAAAACAAAGCAGAACCCACTGGTCTCCTTACTGTTCCTCTGGGCCTGCAAATCCTCCCCACTACATTGAGAGCAAACCTGTTAACCTTCCCAATAATGTAACACATTCTCTAAGGCAGATGCCTTCTCCAGTTATTCCCGCTTATTGTCTTCCCCTAAGAGCTCACAACTGTACAATCATGTATCCACTCTATGCTATAATTGCTTTATAATCTTAAAACCTTGTTCCAACACCCAACCCCCACTTACTCCCTTGACATGAGCCTGAAGGTTTCTTTAGCTCCTATGAATACAATGTCTGCTGGAGCTTCCTGCAGCTAGGGTATACTTTCCTAGTACCACCTCTTCTTATGTCATACGGAAAAAATTTAGTACAGTGGGACACCAAAATCTATGGACCCTTGAAATTTTGCTCATATAATATATGAATGATTTTACAGTAATAAAAGCATCAACTTGGGATTGAACTACCTGCTCTGTATGTCTTAGCTTTGCCACAAGTTGCTCATGTGACTTTGGGTTTGTCACTGAATCATCCAGTGACTCGGGTCTCTATCTGTAAAAGGGGGTTAAGAATATTTCCTCTACTTGCCTGCTCTGGGTGGATTGTGAGCTTGTTAAGGGAGGCACTATCTCTTTCTATGCATTTCTTACAGAATCTGCCACAGCATGTTCCCTCTGGCATTGTGAGGACTGCACAGCTGCAATACATACAAAAATATAGTAGCATTAATTTGAAACTCTTTTGAGGACTCATACAGTGCTGGTTTTGGATCTTCTCTTTTTTTTGGAAGTCTTCTTCACAGGGGAAATTTCACTCAGAAAGAACAATAGAGACTAAATTAAACTGCAAGACCTTTGGGAGAGATTCAACCATTTCACGTAACTGTATTGATACCTATATGCATGGTCTAGATACAGTGGTACAAGACTGGCAAATCAGGAAAAACAGAAAAATTGCCCTAACTTACAGAAATGGTAGCATCCTGCCTTGCTTACAGACTTTACTTGTCAGAGAACATATTCTTTGTTCAGATTACCTTAATTTTTAGATCATCCAGTCCCTTCCCAAGAAAGCTTAGGGTCTAAACCAGAGCAGGGATTTGCTAGACTTATTCCACAGACAGGAGTCAAAGGCCAGCGAACTGAAAGCACATGTCCAAGACTGCAAATACAGCCATGCTGCCAAGAATGGGAATTGAACCCAGACCTTCCCCGGATTACACTGCAAAGAGACACACACGCACTCTGAGCCAGCGGTATTTACATCTGTTGGTCCTCTAATACCGTGTGATTGTGTTTGCACAGAACTGAGCCCAGGTGAATAGGCTTTGCCTCTTGGCTGGGCTCGAAGGCTTGGGCATGCTGACATGACATGTATTTATACAGGTTTTAGCTGGCCCAGAATATATGCAGCGAGAGCACTTGCCACAGCCCTCAGCATACAGCATCAGCGCATCCCAACTCTTAAACTTTGGCCATAAGAACAGCTTTTAAGAATTTGCTTCTTTAAGGTAGAAGAGAAAGTCGAATAATACATATATCTTCCTAGAAGCCACAGAACAAAGTATGAAAGAAAGAAAAAGACTAATCCTCCCTCCCCCACCACCTCCAAACAGCAACAAATTCCCACCTCTAGCAGGCACCACATTTTCAGCCTTTAAATAAATAACAACAGCAAGGCCAACCTTTCTATCTCCCCCATGTAAGAGGAGAAACATTCTGGCTCTGCCACATGTCCTGTAATTATGGGTCGAACCCCTGTTCACAGGGGTATCGATCTGCTGCTAGCTGAGTCTAACTCATTAGGTATTCCTTCATTGTTTCCTATGCAAATTAAGTTAATGAGAATTAGGAACATAATGGAGCCCATTCACCGTTCTAGTTGGTGGAAAATGGGTTTGACTACCAATTTTCCATTACAGCTGTTTTGTAATTACTCTGGAGCACTCTGCATTCTAATGGAGATCCTGAGCTGATCTGACAGTCGCTTAGCTTCCCCACCCCCCGCTCCCATCTTCTCCCTCTTCCCAGAAAAATGTAAGATTTTTCCATTAAAGCCCTGGAGTTTGATTTCTACTGCAGTTAAAAAAATAAAAAAAAAAGAAACTAAACCAAAATCTCCCTTCCTTTTTTTTTTTTTTCCTGGAATAATTTGCCCCTTTCTTTTTCCTGAAGTCTGACTTGGGGGTTGCCCTGTTTTTAATGCTGGCGTTAGTTTGCCCTGGAAAAAAACAAAGGAAAATTAAACCAAAAGCTTCATGGATTTTGTTCCTTTTCACCCTGGTTTCTGAAGGAAATGAGGCTTATCATGGTCAAAGAGCATGTGTGCCTCTGCTTATCTGTCTGTCTGTCTCACTTTACAGACTGATTAGCTCATTTCAATCAAATTTAGCTGAGGGTTGGAGGTGTCAAGGGTATTAAATTACTACGAGCTTCAGAGAAGAGGCATCTGAGTAGCAGAGAAACACTCTATGAGTACTGCCGTTAAAGGCAGGCTGCAGCGTAAGCCCACTCTCATTAGACACGAAAAAACCCACACAGAAGAACGTGGTTTTGAACATCTCAGCCACAGGATCAGGGTTTGCACCTTCCCTAACATGGCACAGTCTAGCTATGAGACACAAAGCCAGTGAAAACCAGGCTTCATTAGTTCCGCTGATCACAGAATGAGTGGTTTTTAAGCCATCGAGTCTAAAAGTACATATAAAGCTGCAAAAGAAGTTCAAGGCTTCAAGCCTTGGAAACTACTCTCAGCTATTCTACAGAATGCAAATTATTAATCATGTTATTTACAACAGTGCCTATGGGCCAATCGGGTATGGGGCTCCACTGTGCAATTAGGCACTGAATAAACACCAAATACAGGCTGGTGCTGGCCCTGGAGAGCTTCTTAGTCTTATCAGACAAGTCACACATGAGGATGGGGAGAAGCTGGAAAAATGTGGAGTCAGATGTGGCAGTGGTGGTGTCCCCATGAAAGTTGTATCTCATCTGTGCTGAGGATGGGGGTAGCTACTCTCAGGTCCTTTCCTGCATCATGCAGGGCATTAATATGCTGGAAACATTCTACATATTGGACAGTGAAGTTCTTTTTACTTTTCTGCTTCAGAAGAGAACGGCTGGAATGTGATCCTGAAATAGAATGAATATAATTCTGAAGGACAATATAGTAAGATGCCTTCCTATAGTTCTTCCATGAAGAAATGAAAGTTACTAACACCAAAAATATATTTGGTATTAATAATAAACATAATTTATATGGCCAAAGTTCATAAGAGACCTTGGCATGGTCTGCCGTGCTGCCGTGCTCAGAACAGCAGAGATGGTTGCTCTTGCACAGTTCTTATGAATTGCCCTTTTGGGCTTCACCTGAAGTCTAGGGTTCTCCTGGAGTTCAATAAGGCAACTCACAGGATTAACAGCTACAGATTCAGGGTCCACAGGCCACCTTGCAAAGAACAAGCCCAGATTTTTTGGAGTGTTTCCCATTCCTTACCCCTTTTGAAAAGCTGGACACATCCAATCCCACATTTTCATTGCTGACTCCAGTTAGTGCAAGATGCATAGCAGACTTGTTTGTAGTAAACAGAAAAATTCCCAACCTTTCTTAATGAGAGTAGGATGAGCCCGAGGGTCAAGAAAGGCCAACAGCTACATAGAAGGAGGCAACAGGAATATAGCTGGATACCTCTATACAAGGCCAAATGCACACAAGCTATGTTATACCATTCGGATTACGAGGGAGGTTTAATTGAAATGCACAAACCAAAAGGTCAAATTCATGTAAAATTTAAAAGGCAATTTTTATTATTTGACATGGAACAAATTGTAACTTTATATTGCCTTTAGATGCAATTTTGTTCAATGAAATTAGATTAAGCTAAAATAAAACACACCCTTTAAAGTGTTAAGATGAAATATTAGAACTTATTATGGGCGGAAAGAGATTTTGATTTCTCTAATAAATACTGAGGAAAATATTTGGTGGAAAGTACAGCCACCTAATTTGCATTAATACAAATGAGAACTATTAAGTTTAGCTGATTAGCATATTCATATGTACTGTAGGCACCACATATTCAAAATAGACTCTGATTACTAACTTTAAGTACTACATTTAAAAGCAGAACCTTTGAAACTCAGAATGCACCATTCATTATATTTGGAACATGATGCAAAGGGAAGGATTTTACAAAGCAAATGTGAAGTGGATCACCTTTTTTTTGATTCACTAAAAACTCAGAGTTTAAAGAACTTTAAAAAAGTCAAAAAGAAACATAAATGAGGTAATGCTGACTGTTTTGGGAATGTTTCACTTTAAATGGAAAAACAAAATGAAAGAGAACGTTGTCAAGTGGAAAGCAAATCACAAAAACAATAGAGATGAGGTCTCTTATCAGTATGGCACCTGGACATTAAGAGATTTTATCCTGATAACATTTTAAGATTATGGGAAAATTATGATCCCTGTTTTCACATGAGAGGCAGGGTAAATTAAATGACTGCCTAAAACCACAGAGGAAGATTTGGGCTCAGATAGAATTCAAATAATGTATATATATTTTTTTTATTTACATCTGCAATTTATTTGATATCTTCCTCTGACTAGACATTTTCTTCCATTTATTATAACATGCACCTCTCAGCCTAGCTAACCACTATGGCACATAGTTTCAACTCTCTGAACTAGCAGGACTATCTGAATAGTTCCATTGACTTCACTAAAACTAGTTATGCTTAATGATCTCACACATCCTAAATAGTTTGATGCATCATGGTGTAAAATACTGGCAATTTCCGTCCATCAGTTACCCTTCTAATCTGATCTTTGGTAAGTGCAATATATATAAAAAAAAAAATCTTTTCACTCTTTGGATATTTTATCTTAGGTAATTTCTATTCATCTTATTGTTTGGCTTTCTTCTTCTCTTCCAGGAGTTGAAGGATCTAAAGCAGCCTCTATCCTTGCTTTGCCATAAAGAAGTAGTAGGGGAAAGTCACTGCTGTGATCTATCTAGACCCTTAAAGAAAGGGCCAGAGGGAAAATTTACTTTTTTGTTTTCTTTCTTTTTTCCTCTAATCATGCCTAATGCCCATGTTGAGCTGGGGTAGCTATTTAAAAACAGCCATGCAAATTCCTTGAAAAGCATGGGATGCTGACCCTATATTCTCTGCTTTAAGTTTTCCTTGGAAAGAACTGAATAACTCTGCTGGACTTCCATCAATGAAAATACTTTATAAGATGCTTTAGGTGCCATGATAGACCTTTCTAATTAGGAATGTAGAACTTAAGAATAGGAAGGTCCGTTCAATAGTGAGCTTGTCATAATGGCATACCAGTCACAAACTGGAATTTCAGATATGACTGCCCTGATGAAATCCTAGCATTGTTTTAAACCTGTGATTTTAATAGGAGCTTGGGAGCTTTTTTCCTTACTTTTTTTATTATTATTTTATAAGGCAATCATTTCAGCATTCAATTCCCCATCATCACTGTTTTTCATTTGTTTGTTTTTTGATTAACAAGGAAAGTGAAACAATTTTCACAAGGCCGCTATGGATGCATTCAGCCACTGAGATAAGGTATGCCATCAGAGATTTAACCCACAGATTTGTATTTTTGTCTCCCTCTTTACAGTAGTTATACTCAAATCTGGCAGTTTCTAGCCAAAAGATTAGACCTCCAGCTGTCATAGCAAATTTAACTCTAATAGGATCTTAGGCAAAAATAACAACAGCAACAGCAACAAATTGTCCACTAGTGAATTTTCATGGTTCCACTTCTCTGCCCAACATTTCTGGAAACTGGATAAACTGCTGATATAGAATGTGAGACTCAATCACCGAAAAGTGTTTCAGAGAAGTCCTTCTTGGGAACATCCTACCCCAGATAAGAGAATAAGAATTCACACTAAGTGAAAACCGTAACACCAAGAGGTGTCCAACACAGCAGTTGACGCTAAATCTTCCAGTGGAAAGGGGGAAAAAAAATCCATTAGTAAAAGTATGTTAGACTGGATGTAGCTAAAAACCTACACAGATGCTTATTAAAAACAAATTAGACAAAATGAAAGGGATGAGTGTATACTGATCCTGGTTTTGTAACATTTGTACACCTCAGTCTCAGATACACCCATCTTCACAACATCTCACAGGTATTATCATCCTTATTTTGCATACGTCAAGGCACAGAAAAACATTCAGGCCTCCAGGCTTAAACAATGCCTTCCTTCCTTTCAGTAGAATTAAAGCTAGCATTACCAGCACAGATTTCTCTAAAATAGAAGGAAAGGTCCAAACCCTGGAAACTGGAAGAAGATAAGTATTTAGTCAGATAACTTTTTTGCTATGGAGACCTCAATGGGAATTGTAGGTGTGCAGCATCTTTGAGGATTTAACCTACCACTTTCAAAACAGGCAGCATGAATTTTATTTTCTCCTGTCCTTACTCACCCAGACTGTGCTTTATTAATAACATTATATTCAGAGCAAAAGATAGTTTTGGATTTCACACTCAAAAGGTGTAACTCGAATTCCTGAGCTAATTGAATTAGATGACCAGTTTTCCCCTGTACCTTAGTGGGATCAAAACTTGTCATTTTTCATTTCTGTTAATGAGATACCATATATACACACTGGCAGCAACTCCAGCAAGAATGAAAGTGGAAAGAACAGCAAATGGTCAGACTATCCTTTTTAAAGTTAAACTCTGAAGGCTGTTAGGGAAGTTTTCTTTCCCTGCCTTACTACTGCAGATTTTCTTGATCCTTTCTCTAAATAATCCACTGTTCATCAGAGAAGGAATAGTCCCGATGAAGAAACACAGCTGTATTACAACATCCTTTACAAAAGCCCCTGAACTTCCTGTTTTCCAATTCTTTGTTGTACAACATAAGACAGATCTAGGTGTGACCATATTTAAAAAAACTGAACCTAGAATTCCTCATTAATTTTCAGCACTTTCCCAGCACAGCAGAAAGTTTCCCAGGAGACGCTAAAGAGGGCTAAAGCTTCAGATCAAAGCCAAAAAAACCATTTTTGTTGGGCAGGGGGGGCGGGGAGGGGGCTGCGGAGAGAAAAGTGCATTTTGAAAATATAACTTCAATGGAGCCCCTGGGAAAGGAAATGGTTGGGTTTTGATATTTGCTTTTTCTGTTTCTTAGGGTTTTTTAAAGGGAAAATAAATTATAATAAAGGATTTGGAGAAATTATTTGGAACACAATGCAAAGACCTGCTGAATGGGCAGTATGACTGTAAGAAATAAACTGGGACTTTGAAGTAAATTTGCACTGGGTGAAGAAGCCAGGAGAATTTTTTTCTTATATAGCACTAGGACACTCTCTGAGCAGGAGGAATACTGTGAGTTGCCTTTAAACACCATACTTGGAAGAGTGCAATTTCATATTGCAGCAGATCTGATGCCAGTGGACAAAATCACATTGATTTGTCAAGAGGGAAGCTCTCTGGACTGAACTCATTGGGATACTTCAGTGGTTAAAAACAGCATGGCCAGGCTGGGTTATAAGGGGTTTTGTCTTCCAATGATCTGTTTCACATGTCGAAAAGGCAGAGTGAGGTTAGGTACCATTTCCAGTGGGATCTTGTTGCTGTTTTCTACAAGCATTGCTGGTGAAGAATGCAATGTATTTCAAGTATTATTAAAAATTTTACTTCCCTTCTCCGTGTGAACTGGAGAAAACAAAGTACTTCCCTGACCACCACTACTGCTACTATTCCCTCCTCCTTCTCCAAGCTGAGTAAATATTCCTCCTACCATATCCTTTATGATTAGTATTACCTTGTGAATAGAAAAGAAAGACTGGAGCTTCATGGGAATCAGGCTTGTACTTCAATCTAGCCACTAGCAACACTGTCCATCATTATGCCTTTGCTGGGAACCACCTTTAGGACATGAGAGAGAGACAATATTTCCTTTCTCTCTCACCCACTGTTAGATATTCACCCATAGAAAATCAGGATGTGTCTATTACCAGTGGCATGATCTGGTTCTGCTAGAGTTTTTATTTTTCTGCAGCCAGAAGCTTTCAAAGAAATCTCTAGCATTAATTTGTTTGTGTAACACTCTTGAGCAATGACAGTGTTTGGACTTTGGGCTGAAATGAGTAACCCCTTTTTAAAAAAAATATTAGAGCCAAAATTAAGAATTGGGCCATAAAGCCGCAGTCTGCAGCTATAGGGCAGGTTAGTGCCCCTTGTTTAGACTAAGGCCTATTCCCTGTCACATTCAAGCGTACAAGAATATACTAAATGAAGCCACCAAAAAGTAATGTAAATTGATACTATGTAGTCCTCTGTGTGTAGAAGTCCAGTGAAAGCCAGGAGCCAAACAGTCTGTCCATAGGTCCATGAGATCCATGACTTTGAGAAACAGCATGTAAAATGCATCACATAATGTCTTCCACGGAAACACTGAAGTGCCCAACTCTATTTTCTGCCTAGGGCTGCTCAGAAGCATTAAATAACATTCCTTCAGGTTTGGGGGCTTTCAAGAACTTCCAGTTTTTTACTTTCTACGACTCAGCAAGACAGATGTATGAAACAGTTGTTTCATAACAGTATCCAACTCTCTTAGTCCTTTGGCAAGAAAATTCCTTCCTCCCTCTCAAAATAGCATTAACTACAATATGTGCTATCCAGAAGTTGTACTGCTTATAGTCAGTCAGCTCTCCAGTACAAGTGAGGGTTGGTTTTACTATACTCAGTCTGAACTTATTTTTAAGTCACACAGGCAAAAGAAGCTTAGGCAAAACAGAAAGAAAAATGTTCTAATTCACCAGGAGATTGCTACTTAGTTTTGGATCTTGTCAGCAATTATATGTGGAGGTGCATCAGCATAACTGCGGAAATATTGATTCACTTTATATGTCTGTGGTACTTAAAAAAAGAAGACATACAGCATAAACTAGGCCAGATCTTCAGTTAGGGGAAACTGTCATAAATGTATGGAAGAAAATAGAACTACCCATCAGCGAAAGGTCTGGCTCATGATAAAAGCAGAGAAAAAGCTGAACACAAATTTCAAATATTTGCATCTATTTACATACATATACATCTACACCTAGACACTGCTTATTGAGTTTACAAAGTTAAGCGCTCAGGCATTAGTAAACATCAGAAATAAGGTTGCTGGTGCTATTTGCCTTTTCTCTCATTGTGGTTGTTGATTATGAAGCCACTTTTAATTACATGAAGACATGTTGTTCACTCCATGGGTGTCCTGCCTCATTCAACACTCAGGTTGAATAGGCCTCATTTTGTACATAATGATCCTGTACGTGCTTTCCCACCGTTGATTACCAACCATGGGATTCACCTCACCTCCTTACAGAGATCCCACAAGTAGGTGTTTATATCTAAACTAGCTGCTCCAGGCTCCCCTTCTAAACAGGGGGAAGAAAGAAACATTTTAAGAGCTGACCCATTTTAAATGTGTGTTTTAGAGTGAAATGAATCACCCCCTAAGGAGAAGCACTTCTCTCCCTTGACTATAAAGAGACTGACTAGCTCGGATAGAGCCCTCTGCACTGTTGATGCATGTGAACCCAGCTGTTATCTAGCACATAGTCTTTAAACCCTATTCCTGACAAAGAGGTATTATCAGCCCTATGGGTAATCTGGTGGTCCCTGTAACACCACCTGAGTGATTCCGGTAACACATTCACAC
The DNA here is from genome assembly GCF_030463565.1 of Pelecanus crispus. Taxonomy (NCBI): domain Eukaryota; kingdom Metazoa; phylum Chordata; class Aves; order Pelecaniformes; family Pelecanidae; genus Pelecanus; species Pelecanus crispus. The sequence continues at coordinate 9,039,157 of NC_134676.1, read as the reverse complement.
CGTGGGATAGAGGGTTCAAATCACCCAGCTTCCAGCACTAGTGTTTGCTAGCAGAGCTATCAAGCCCATCTAACCTCATGCCATCGATAATCAATGGAAGGAGAGAGTTGTCTCTAGAGAACAATTCTCCTCCAGCTCATGAGAGAGGGTACGGGGATGTATTCTGTGCTTAAAGTTGAGTGAACGGAATAACTCTCTCACCCAGGACTTCCTTTTTTAGACTACTTCATGTAACACTTTACATGCTGAGTGCACAGTCCCTCTTTCCTTTCATTACTGTTGTGACCCAGCACACACCTTCACAAATCAGACCCCAGGGCCTGAAGTCAGGCACCAGAAAATGAGGAAGAAGCCATTAGTGACCACACCTGAGAAGTTCAGATCTTCATTTGCAGCACACACAAGGTATAATCCTGATCTCCAAGACAGGTCAGTGTCTTGTCTTTTAACTCCATATGTCCTTTTACAACAGATGAGGATGGGATTTTTTTTAATTTCACAACCCTGTCTAACCACCAGGATATATCCATCCTTTTGAACAAAATGAAGCAGAGATTCTTAAGGCCTCAAACCAAAGAAAAAATCTCTCCCTTGGCCTTGCTATGACATCCATGCAGACTTTTTAAGATAAAATAAACTGATAAAAAGAATGCCAGGTTCCCTTCTTAATCTGTCGGGAATGGCACAAGCATATCTGTGGGCCCTGCAATTCTGTCAACCTCTTGGTTTTCTCTTTTGCCTTCAGGCTCAGAGTGTCCCATCCTAAAGCTTACAGCTGAGGGTGAGCAAGTGTCTGAGAAGAACAGACCCAAGGTGAATCCAACACAAACTCAGACACAAGTAGAAATGACGGTATAGTTGTATCCTCCGTGTCCCTGCAGCTCTACTTTTTTTTGTGCGTGTGGCCCTGTCTTCTGTTTCTTCTGCATTCTTGCTGTATCTTTTTGCAACTCACATCCTCTATCATTTGTTTCATGTGTTTTCTTCAGTTGTGTTAAAGTTTTAGTGATCTTCATCTGCCTCATTCCTGATCCCAGTCCATGCAAAGGGATGTTGTGCCCTATCAGTTCCAACACCCTACCCACCTGGTATTCAAAAGTTGCTGCAGGTTTATCTCATCCATTCTGTCTGCCAAAACGCATCACCCACTTCTGGGTCTAGTTCTCTCTGAATTCAACCAGAGACATTGTACTTCTCTGCAGTGCTTGAAAACAGCAAGAAAGTCACTAAGAAGCAAAGACAGTCTATTTCCCTGGTTGGATCACATATCCAAACCTAACTTCAAAGTAGTTCAGACAACAAGCACTAGAATGCATCTCAGGTTCGCACTAGACCATACCCAATGGAAAAAGAAAGTGATCGCAGTATTTAGCAGCAAGAAACTATTCTCATGTAACCTGTACAAACTTACATTTTCAAAAACATGTGGATTTGCCACATTGGGGAAGTTTTTGCTGTCCAGAAGAAGAAACATCAGTGTTATGGGGATATTTTGTGACAGTCAAATTTTGGCCATACTTTTACCAAAGCATGGACGCAATTAATCTTTTCCAAAACAGACCAACTTATCATTCAGGAAAAAAAAAAACCAAAACCATGGTGTTTTTGTTTTCTATCTTCACCCATGGAATAATGAACCCTGTTGGCCAAGTTAAAAAAAACTGAAGAAAAACCAAACAGATCTCACCCACAACTGGAGGCAGACACACTGCTGGAACAATTTCAGTTACAGAGGCTTAACTTTAGCACTTATTGTTAGGTTATATGACAAAAACTCATTTGCACACCCATACAGGAGCACAGAGGCACAACAGCAGGTGGGGGCACCCAAATAATAGACTACCAGGTTACTTCCATATCCATCACAGGGGCCATCAACCCATCAAAGGCCCATGTCCACAAGCCCAGAGGAGCACAGAGTACGATACCAGACAAGGACCCAAATCAAGGGCTCCCAAGAAACAAACACCTTGTCTGCCCCCTCATCCCCAAGGTGTCCAGCAAAGCCTTCATCCCACTATACAAGTGTGACACCCATCACCATAAGCCATCAGGAGCAGCTTTTGGGATCACCTTTCAGATGAAGTGGGAGTTCCTGCCCAGCAGTGTGGGACGTGCTATAGAATACAGAGGAAAAGCATTTTGGGGTTGCGTGGGACTTATTATGGGATATTTAGGGGAGGAACCAAAGGAAGGAAAAGGGAAGGATTTACGTGATTTGGGAAGGAACAAGTGCAGGAAAATAGAGGAATAATAGGCTAAAAATGGCTGGTCACATGTAAATAATTTGCTGGTCAGTGCACTTGTCTGGCTGTGCCCTGTGCCTGCAGCACAATCTGTCCTGTCTTCTTGTTAAATTCTTTTCTCTTTCCTGGGTGAAGACTGTCTATTCTGTGTGCACATGTGTGTATGGGGTTTGAGTCCAGCAACTGGAACCAGACCGTGGAAGGGCCCCTCTGTTCATTGGACAGCAACTGGAGCAAGTGCAGGTATGCAAGTGAGGTTGTGAACACCAGAGAGGATCAAGCAGGACAGGACAGTGAGTAGGTGAAGTTGCACAGGGGGGTCAGCTATGGAACCAGAGGAATCCCAGCCAGCTCTGTGTGTGTGATGGTCTGTATCAGCAACTGGAGTAGGGCTATGGTCTCAGGGGCTCATGTGTCCAGGTGCCAGAAACTGGGGAGACTGGGATCCAGAGACAGCCACTGGGCAGATTGAGCGTCTGAGGCCATTGCTGGAGATATCCATCCTGTACACATGCACAGATACGTATACATATGTTCTCACTAGTGGACCTCCATCCTCCTCAGCCAGAGGCGGGAGCAGGTTGAAGATGTTGCTGCTGTCTATGCCTGTGATCTGTGTGGCCAGACATATATGTATATGTATATGTGTTGTATATGTGTGCTTTCTGTGTGTGTGGCCACTGGGAATGGATTCTCACCCGTGCTACTGGTTGGACCAGGGGATGAGGAGCTGTAGCAGCCTTGCTTCTCTTGGGCTGTTGGATCCAGCATGATACCTTTTTCTTTAACACTTATAACTAACTAAATACAACATCCACTAATAAAACATATAGAAGAATGGTAATGTCAGGTATTGGTACCAAATACTCCCAAAATAATGTCACAGAAATAACTCCTAAATCTCTGGCCAAAACCAGGAAGGAAATAACCTCCCAGAAGACCTCTTTCCATAAGCTGGTCAAGACTTTTCATTGACTAATGTGTATTGGAAAAGGTCTAGAGTAGTTTATTTAATGTTTTGTGAATTCTCACACAGTCCAGATATGATCAGTGAAGCTTCTGGTTACAGACATAACTATTGAGTCTCCTAAGGAGGTCTTGGTATATTCGTATAAAAAGGTACAAATTGCTAGACTGAAGCTGGAGTAATCTAGAAATTAAAAAAAGATTATTAATTTGCCACTGCTCATTCACAAGAAAGTAAAAGACGAAAGCTTGATATGTGTGTATGTGGGCTGTTTCTTTAAAGATGAATATAAAGGTATGCTGGTTTTTGTCTAGAGGTGTCAGACTCTCCAACTGATGGGTAGTTTTAAGCTGACCAGAACTACCCTGATTGTAAATCCTGAAATTTTGATCTAAGTCAGGGGGAAAATGGGAGAGTTCATTAAATTATTAATAACATCTTAAATAAATATACTTGGAAAGCTTTGGAAACAAAACTATTTTTCATTATTTATCAAATCAGAGAAGTTGGCTTGTTTAACCTGTTTGTTTTCTCATGCACTAGCATTGTACTGTGACATTTATTAGGATTTGCCATTCTGCAACAGGTATTATGTAGACCTGGTCATGTCAAGTGACTGCTGCTTTTGTTCCAGCTGTGAAGACACCTTCCTCTCAGGCCGGATGGTACCTGGTTCATTCCTTGGTGTTGAAAAGAATGATAATTAGCACACCCAGCCCCTCACAAGGATCTCTGGCTGGGATGCTGAATGGCTTGAAGAGCATACACCACTGTAGGACATTCTTTGGATCATGTACATCCTGATGCTTTTCTGTTTGCAAGTATTTTTTAGAGATGGGTTGGTAGGAAAAGCTCACTGGTGTGGCAGGAGGACAAGGAGAAGGAACCAGCAGCAGAAAAGATTGAGCCATACTCTGCATGGTAAACTAACAGGAAAATAAGAAAAAAACCCTCAAGGCTTGCCATGTCAGGGCTGCAGCTTTAACAAGGACTGACTGATGGTCCCTGAGGTCACATTGTTCTGCTCTAGCTCTGATACCAACTTGAAACCAAGGAAATGAAAGCTTTCCAGGCAAGGGGCATCAAGCACAGAGGAAGAAGAGGACATGGAGAATGGTTTGAACTCTTAAATCCCATGCAGGCAACATGGATTTAACTGACGCAGGAAACTTGTAACAGAAAATTCAAGCCCACACTAAGGAGTGGTTAACAAGGGCAGCAGAGAAACAGGCAAAGACACTTCTTCAGTGAGGGATAGACTCAACCTCGTCACTAACCTGAATTTATATAGTTATGAGTGCAGATTATACTTACATGTCCTCTCTTCCAGCATAAGGACAGGATGTTTCCTTAGTGGAAGAGGAAATCTAGATGATAAAATATACCCAGAAAAGGAGGGATTAGCCACATTTCTTTTTCCTTTGTTACCAGTTGTGTAGTAATAGGCAAAGACTAACCCAAAGCAATGTAACAAACATTTGAGGAAGCTTGAAAAGGACTTCCATGTTCTCCATGTGTTTCAATTTTCCCTACTCTTTATTGTTGCCATCAACAAGAATGTTGTCTAAAGCAGGGGTGGAGATTAAATGAGTGATTTTTCCCTTACAGTGCACTTCACAGACATTCACCATTATGAATGGCTTTCAGAAGTGAATGGTTATCTCAGGAGACTTTATTCACCCCTTGTTTGTCAGTTAAGACCCAGCTCCATTTGTTATGCTGTCTGTGGCACAAATACAAAAGAGCGGTGTAAACTAGAAGAATTCTAATGAAACGTTTCCCAATCTGAAATAGTTAATCTGCCAAAAATCAATATTCATAGTGGGGATCTGAGGACCTTTGTTTAGAGTACAGACCTGTTTTCCCATCAGCTTTCTCACAGTTTGCAAATTTAATTTTTTTACTTCAAAACATTTTTTTCAAAAATATTTGGAAATTCATTGGGATTTTATCCCTTTGATTAATTCTACAGTCAATGGTGTGTTTGATCATTTAAGAGCCTACAGTCTAAAAAACTCATTATTGCTAGTAGTGATTGGATGTTGCATCCTGATATGGACTAATGCTTTTGGATCTCTTGAGCAAAATGAGTTTAGTGTTACCAGGCAGTTGTTAGGATCTTATATGTACCATGGGAAACATAGACAAAGGAGATGAAGAGACCAACTAAGTCACTGAGTCTATCTGTCTGCCACTGCCTACATACATGTGACTAATGCACCCTTGTATATCCAACAGGTTTCCTTTTAAATCTGTTGGGCTTCTTGACCTTCCTGTTCTGGTTGAATAATGTTTGGATAAATAGATATATACATAAATGGACTGACAGAGAGTTGAAAATACTCTGGAATGCATTTTGATTTCCTTTGCTGATGATCTATTGAATATACCTGATGCATTCTATGTGTTCATTGACTTTTCTATTTGTTTCATTCTTGTACTCATTTTTACTGATCACCACTCTGCCTTCCGTAATGTCAAGAAATGATGAAAAATCTTCCACCAACAAAGGTGTCCTTTGATATTTCTTATAGCTTTTATACTTTTTTTCCCCCCTAGATCTGTACCTGCTGCTTTTTGATGAAGTTTCAAATGCACAGCACACAGTCATGGCTCAGGATCTGGCAACTGGTTTTTTTTTGTCCTTCCTTTCATTAGATTTTTTTTTTTTTTCCTTAGATATTGTATTCAGAATTGCCATAAACGTGTGGAACATTTATTAAGGAAATTAATAATATTGTTATTATCAGACTAATAGGGAACTAACAACTGGTCAAGTTAGTGTACTAATGAAAAATATGCGAATATTGGTCAGTTATATTCTTACCCAAATAATTGACAAGTGTGACAATATTGACCAGAACAATCTATCTACTTCAGAAAGGTGGGGTGTTTAAAAGGTACCAGTGACTTGGCAGTGCATTTGTGTCAAAACAGCTTATCTGAAACAGAGGCTCCTTATAGAATTTAAAGGCTTTTTAGAGAGTGTTTTCTAAGTGCACTGTTTTGGTTTTTATCTTATTTATCTTTGTTTTTCCTCTTTTTTTTTTTTCTTCTGTGTTTTTATTGTTTGAATATAAAAGACAAAAGTGCCCTGGAGGGCAGACTTAAAAGTGGTGTTTTCTCACCTTCACACACAATGGTCTGTAGTGGAGGAAAAGACTTAGAGCAGCTTTCTGGGGACAAGGGGAAGAAGACATTCTAAATGGATTTTCACCAATATTTTTATATCCTTCTTATCCAGGGGGGAAAAAAAAAAAAAAGTTGGATTCAAACATCTGTGAATTAACATGTGAAATCTGGCATGAATTTAAGATAGTTGTTAAAAAAATAATAAATAAAAATCCCTGTAAGAAACAGAAAACAAAGACACCTTGCTAGGAAATTTCCTGTTTAAAAGGGCACCTGCATGAAAAGAGAGTGCAAGTTCCTGTCCTTCCAGAGGGGAAGGCATCCCAAGCAGAAACAAGAAACAAAACTTTCCTGACTGGCACCTTCAGTAACAATCTCAGAAGCTTTGAATAATGGCAGTGATCTGAAAGGTCTGGTCTCCCCATCCCACACTGGTGTGAATCAGGGCTACGGATTCCAGCAGATTTATCTCCAGGCAAACATGCTGTTCAGCCAGAATAAGGCATTTGTCTCAGAAGACATGTTTACCACAGGTTATTGGGTGTTGTACATGAATTACTGAGTGAAGTTCCCCTGGCTGTACTCTGCAAATTGTTTGTTAACTCCCATGATTTCAGCTTGTTTCTCATGATATTTTTTTTTTCCTTAAACATCTGCTTTCTGGAGGTATGTGTTTATGTGTTTTGGAGAATGTTTGGGCTTGTTTCTGTCTTTTTAAAAAGTTATTGTAGTCTCTGTGGCCTCAAAATTAAGTTTATGGGCATGCCATGAGAAGAATCCTAAAAAAACCCCGCATCAACCAGAGACAGCCAGGAAAGTGTTTGCCAGTGCACCCTCACAATTTTGAATGTGTTTCATGATTTGCTAGGAGGAAGGGCTGAGTTTTGGTATTCATATTCCTGAATCTGGGAGCAGTGTGGATAAGCACAACATCTAATGGCCTCCAAATCTGTACACATAAAATATATCTTGACAAATAAACTTCCAAAAAGAATGCTGATAATAATGAACACCTGTGTGAAAAAGTTTGTCTTGTTCATACTGTGCCTGCTCAATCAATAGAGGGAGAATAACAGACTTGGTGGTGTCAATCTAGTACCTTCTTTTTTTACTAGCACTAATTAGTTTTGAACACAGAGGAAAAATGATTTAAGTAAAAAAAAAACCTTGGGAGAGCCTGCCTAAATCTGATTAACTTTCTTTTGTAATTAAATTGCTAAGAGGTGACCTAAAGTGCAGTTAGTTAGGCACATACTTAATTACTGTATGATAAATAAATATCCTGAATCAGAATCTGACTTCTTGGTAGAGGAATAGCAGACCTGGGTAGACAAAGTGGTTGAACCAACGAAGGAAAAGGGACAGTGTGGCTTGGCTCCTTCTGCTCTAACTAGAACTTTTTGCATTTGAATAGAAGAATCCCAGGTTATAACTTCACTATTTATTATTAAATTGTCATCATCACAGCATCTCCCTGCTAGCCAAGCAGGGTGCACTGTAGTGAGACAATATCTGCATACTCATCAACGTGGGTTTGTATCTGTTCTCAGCGAAGCTGTGACAGGGGAGATCTACTTATTTTCCTCTCTCCCTGGGACCTTCCCTGCAGCTGATAGAAACTAAAAGGACTGCCTTCTTCCACATCCTTCAGGACGGCACACACATCCAGACACCAGGAGAGAAGATGTTTTCATCACGATGGTTAGAGACTAGGGCTACGGATTATGCTGTCACTAACCATCATGGCATTCAGAGGACTGTGCTTGTGAGTCTCAGTCCTGTCTTATGCACTCAGAACAAGCTAGGCTTGTTATCCTCCAATGCAGTTTTGAAGAACAAGGGTTGTTTGCTCCAGGGACACCAGGGTAATACATACTGTCATGAAGAGTGAAACAATTTGTTTTAAATGGAGAAAAAAATTTACCTGAGCAGTTGATTAAAATACTAATAAATAATAATAATTTTAAAAATTCTTATCATTAATTTTCAGGAAAAAAAAGAACTGTTTGATTTGTAAACTTTTCCTCTATTTGGCCTCCACTCCAATTGGAACAGTAAAATTTTGAATTGTGTCATCTAGGAAACAAAGAACTCTGCCCCATTTCCCATTACAATCACAGTTGCTAAAATGCTGGAAAAATTCTCATTCTTTAAATCAGTGCAGTGCTTTCACCAGCACAATTCTTATATGATCTTGGCAGTTCAAAGGGTGCTTGCTCTGGTTTTGTTGCTTTGACAACAGATTGAAGAAATGTTTGAAGGAACGCATCTGCTTGAGCCTCACAAGGCTGAATTGGAAGTTGTCTCCACATTTTGAATGAAGCTTTGAAGAAGAGTTCACTCCTGCCTGCAATTATACTGCTGATAAGATGTTAATGAAGAGAAGCACTGAATAGAGTCTGCGAAGTAGTTATAATCAGGTCTTGTTGTAATTAAAATTGTCAACAAATTGACAAAGACTCTTAGTGACGTACTAAAACTGCTAGGAAACTGGAGCTGGGAGCATCTGTGCATACACTAAGGCCACTAGCTGAAGCATTGCCTCCTTTCAAGATGACCTTTTCCTTAAGAAATTTCCCACACTATAGGTCAAGCTAAGGGTCCTGTTAGCCTAAAGCATTAAGTCTACCTCAGGCCAACTGCATCTGTTTTGTGAAAGTGTGTAAGTCAGGCGAGCACAGAGTGATGCTTTGCCTCTTTGCTTCCCCTGGCAATACACAGTTTCAGGACTTGCTGATCAAGACTTTGTGCAGATGTCCAAGCTTCTAAAACTTCTGGATACTTTTAGACCTACAAAGGAACTGAACTTTCTCTGGGCTGAAATACCCGCGTGCATGTTTGTATACGTATCTAAGCATGTCCATATCTCAGTCTACCCATGCAATGCTCGTTATGTACATGGCTCGCTCTAACAAACATGAGACCTGATGTGTAACATCAATGTTGTGTATGTATAAGGTAAAAGTTACGTCCACGCAATGGTAGCAGAAGGGCTCTCAAAGTCTTTTAGAGGCTCTGTATAACAATGTAATTCAATAAAGAAATCCATGGTGATTTATGTGCAGTGAGGGCCCAACCCAGGGGAAGTATGGAATTAGTACATTTCACAAGGAATGGGACTGGGTTTGGTTAGCTTGCAAGGCCAGGCTATGGAGACCATAGAGGAGATTCAGTTGCCTAGCTGCAGCTTTTCTGAACCAGGTCATCTCTTCTTAGTATAATGTTATCTTTCTTTCCTTCTACCGTTACATCAAAAGTTCATGGAAAATCATTAGCAACAGTTTTGCAACCTTCAAAAGGTATCCCCCCTTTTATTCCACTGTAGAGGAAAACACGCTGTGTAACTCTCAGCCTTTCATCCTCAAGTATTTGCCACTTAAAAACAAGTTCGAAAGCAACTTAAACATACAACACATCATATATTTATAAGCCAGGAGAAGAAATCAAACGGCCTAGGCTTGAGGGAAGGCTGGAAATAGCCCACATCTATTTCTATAGATAGACCCTCTTGTACATGGCACATAACCTCCGAGTCAAAAAGATTCTAGCATGAGGTGTGAAATAACTCCTTGCTTTTGAATAGGACATATGCAGTGTGATGTGATTAAAAGGATGATTGTAATATTGTATGTCCCGAAACATTAATAAGCTGGCATTACAAATGCTCCCTGGTAACTGGTTTTGACATCAGCATTATTAAATGTTAATCAAGGAAGAGGAATCACTAGATAAACATTAAGCAATAGTGATCAGGAGTGTTAGTAAACAAGGGAAGGAACAACGTGTTCTCACACGTGGCGAGAGCTGGAATCTGCACCATATTTCTTTATTATTGTTACTACTTCTCTGCCTCTCTGACTGGCTTGCATCACTGGGCATTCTGGGAGCTTTTTTTTTACTTTTGGTTGGGGGAAGTCAAAATGAGAATTTGCTTTTCTGCTTAAATTTTGCTTTGTTTTAGAGAAGAATAAAAATGTTACTAGTAAGATTTACAAGGCTTAGAAGTTTGTAATTATTTCTTGCAAAATTTTTAACACCTTCTTTAAAGGCATCACATATTAGTCCTGCTAAAAGTAAAGAACAAAAAGTGATGGAAGAATATTCTGAATAAGGATGCTTTCCTATTTTTTCATGTTAGCATTTGAGAAACTCAAATTGAACTTTTTTGAAACTAAGTGTTTTCAAAATCTTATTTCAGTAAACTCTCTGTGTTATTTTTAAAAAAGGTTCCATGCACCTAGTAAAAATGCATTATGCCTCTTCAGGATTAAAATTAGGCAATTAAAAAAACCAAAACAAAAAACACCAAAAAAAGGTGGGTTGGTTCCTCCCAAAAAGAGACCAAAAGGTGACTTTACAGCAGAGTTCTGCTTTCCCCTGTGCTGGTGGAGGCTTATCCAGGATTAAATATTTTGCAGCGTGTGAGAGAACAGCCACACAGTTCCTCTAACGCATGCTGATTGAACATTTCTGTTAGCCTGGATCCACCTGAGAGGCATCGCAGTCCTGCTCTTCTTCCTCCTCCTTTCTTTCTACACCACTGACATGTCCCTCAGCCTGGGGGCAGGTTTATGTCAGTTGGGGATCCTTACCTCATGGGAAGATCCTTAGTGGCCAGTTTATAGCAGCTGGAGATATCGTAAATTGCTAGAGCAGTTGGAAAGGGTGTGTTAATAAAGACTGTCTTACATTTTGCTTGGACTTTAGGGACAGAGAAAATGGGACAAAGAAAGGACTTTCTTCCAAACATGAAATGTGGCTTTCATGCTGTTTCTTTTTTAGATTCTTTCTGACAACGAAATTAGCGTCCCTCCTTTATCAGCGGTTGGTGATTTTTTGCATGTTTTTCAAAGCCTGTCAGTAGGTGTCAAGACCCATAGGACAAGTGCATTTTAATGACAGCCCATCAGGCATACAGATAAAGGTACATATTTCTGGTTGCCACTTTTCTCTGTGCTCTGAGCTGCACGGCTTACAGTGTCACAGTGATATGTGTGTTGAGTTGTCATCCGGCTCTCCCAGACAAAGGTTTGATAATATACGGTCAACAAACCCCAAAATACTTCTTTTGTATTTCAGAGTACATAACTGCATAATGTAAGCCCATTCATTTTAGGATATGTAACCTGAACCTGTTATAGCAAAGGGGAAGTCAAGCCTTCCATGCACCATTCATACTTCATTTTTCAGTGCTGTCTATTCCTTGCAGCCAGACACTTGGAGTTTGTGTCTGTCTCTTATTTAAAGCAACTGACTCAAGTTCTGTACCTGAGTCCTCTGAGGCTACACTCCAGGTAAGGACCATATCCATGCTTAGGCACAAGGGAAAAGTTATCTTGATGCAGTCAATGCTGTGAACACAGGGAACTGATGACTTGGCATTCAAGTGCCAAGTCATCAATCATAAAGAATCAATCTTCACTCCCTGAGGAACTGGCCCCAGGCAAACATAATTCTCTCTCACTGCCACAGACCTGATAGCTCTTGTCCTATTTGTAGGGAGTGTATTTGTTCTTATTTCAACATTGATTCACATGGCATTCAGGAATATTTTCCAGATTCCCAGAAAATGTCACCTAATTCGTCCTCTCTAAAAGGGGTGGTGAAGCTTGTATATTAGAGTATCCTAATACTTGTTTTCCCAGTAGTATATTACACTCTAAGAAATGAATGGAAAACAAGATCCTGTTGGTTCCTGTATTGCCTTTTGTGCATGTGATTTGAAAAAGGGGAACTGCAGACACACAAGGAGGGCTGTTAAAAGCTTTTGAGTGCTTTTAACTCAGTCAGGCTTTTTGTGACTGTCAGCAGGTAGGTTAATCGGTAAGTCTTATTATTTGTATTCCAACGGCAACTCAAAGACATCATTCTGGACTACAACACCGTTGGAGCCAGGACCTGTAGTAATCACAGAACGAAGGCTGGGTCCTACCCGCTTAAAGTTTATACCTAACTTTTAGATTTGATAATGTCTTCTTTTTTTTTTTTTTTTCTCCTGGGCCAAAATATCCTGAAAAACATCAAAGTAAGTAAGCCCACTGAATTCCAGGATTTGGTATGCTGACTCAGGAGTATAGTTGCTGTACTAGTTGGACAAGGGAAAAAAATTCTTTTCCTTCCCTCCCCACCCAAAATTATTATTAATCCTAGACAGGGAGTCAGCATAGCCAGTTCCAAGCACCAGAATATGTAACTAGCTAATTATGTATGAAAGAGAGGAGTGCACTTATGACGTTCTTTTCTGCATAGGTTCTTATCATAATTTGGGACCTCTTGAAAGCTGGTATATGGAGCTTAGAAATGCTCCAATGATTAGCAATCTGCATCACATTTTTGTCTTTAGAAGCAGAGCTGGTACTCAAAACCTGCTGGAGAGAGCACTTTTGCAGAAAATGGAAGACCTTTTTCAATGTTCCTGCCATGCTGAGGGGAATAGGAACTCACATCTCCTCCACCACAAAAACCAATCTCAATCACCAGTGCATACAGTGCTTCAGCAGGTTACACTCCTCTCCTCAAATCTGGCTTTCCACTTGGCCTAAACTGATCTAACATTGTGCTACAGGCTAAAAGGGTTATCTCAACCATCTCCCACCCCTGCCTGTGATCTCCTGCTGCTACGTTACATGAGTTCCAGAAATCATGCAACCGTGGAGTGAGATGATGCAGTTCACTGCTCTGGCTGAAAATGAATTCAGGGGGAAAAAAAATCCTAAATGTTTGATTTTCAGTCAGAGAAGCAAACTGATGAGACTCACCTTGTAGTCACCAACGTGCTAAATCTGACATGAGGTCAGGAATGGGGATGGAAGGGAAGGGTAGCTGATTTCTTTCAGGTACAGCCTGCATTAGGTCATGAAACGGCAGTGCCCACACTTGAGTTACTGTGTAATCAAGACTGATGAATTTATGTGTTTAGAAGAGGGTTGTGAAAGAGGATGTGGGAGGGATCAGAGGTCTTGACAACTTCAGACACTGCTGAAAGTACGAAGCAATGTAAAGGTTTTTTAGACAGTTGTCCAAAATGTTCTTTCTTCCACTTACTGGACAGCTGGCCAGGTGTCTAACCCTGCTCCTCATTTCTTACATTTCTTCCATTTTCCACAAAGTGGAACATCTTTTTATTTTCTTCTTTCTTTTCTTTTCTTTTTTTTTTTTTTTTAATATTTAAAAGAATTATGGGTAATAAGTCAAATCAATAATAACCAATTTGAACATTTAAGCACTGGAAAGAACTCAGATTCTCTTACTGTCATTTCTCAGGGTAAGATACACTGAAGTGGAGCTAGAATCGGTCTTTTTTTTTTTTTTTTTTTTTTTTTGGCAGGGGGGTAGGGTAGGATTAAAAAGGTCATATTCACTCTAGATGAAATTCCTCTAAGGAATATAACAGCAGCAACTTAGCCTTCAAAATTTAGCTTAAGTGGGAATTTCATAGTATGGGAAAATTGTGTGGGTTGTTCATATAGGTCTGAAATTCCCTTCTCACAGATAAACTAGGGTAATGATGGTGAATATGCACGCTGTTGCTCTGGCACTAAATTCTGGGTCTACAGAGAACTTGATAATCACATTTCACTTGCTTAGAAGAATTTTTGTTCCAACAGCTTTGCAGATCTGGAATAAATAATTAGTAATATGAGAATTTAATGAAAAATTCTGGTTTATCTTTACAGACACAAGAGTTTCAAAATACATTTATATAAAGTTTGTGCAAGTCTCTAAACCGAACCTCTGAACCATCCGAGTTTTGTTCATTCTAAGCTTTAACGCTTGGGACAGTGACCAATGAGGCATAAAGCAAATCTTATTGCTTCATCAGATGGTGAGTGCAATTTATGATCTACTGACAAACCCAGCAGAGAATGCTGAAATATTGTGGTCATGCCTAATAAAATAGCAGGTACAGTCTGCAGATAGGGCAAAGACTAATCTCAGCTTCATGCACTAATCTTCACTGAAGCCAATGGGAGTAACCTTGGCCTCAGTTCAACAAAATGTTTAAGCGCATGCTTAAGTCCAGAACTGTGGTTAGATTGACTACAGGCTACAAATGAAGGAAACTCTCAGTGGAACTGGACAGGGTGGCCCTTTTCACTCTTTTTACTGAGCCCCATAGCAAGTGCTCTTAAACACCGTTGAAGTCTCCTTTTTAAGATTTTTTTTCAGATTTGAAATGTTCTTACGTATATGTTTTAAAATAAGGTTTTCCATTTAGCTGAATTAAGTTTTGAACAGAAAGTTTGTCCCACAGAATGGGGACAGTGATGATAGGCAAGTGATCAGGAGGATCTGCTGGCCAAAAAAAGGCACATTAGGTCTGTAAAAAGTGGTTTAATTAGCCAGCAAGTTTCCAGAAGACCCCAGCAGACATTCGCAGTCCGTGCAATAACAGAGATGCAGAGCCTTGCTGAGACAATGAGGGACCTGCTTGCCTGATGAATCCAAGATTATCTTTCTCTCCACACATTTCTGCTTGTCCTTCTCACCTAGCTTAGGAGAGCTCTTTTCAGAGAGAATTTCAAGGGCTGCTTTATTTGTTAGGAGACAAGGAGGCACTAATAAATTCCTCTGTGTGAGGTATTTAATTACATAATAATGTGTACACTAATCAAGGTAAATGTGTTTGTGAAAACACCTTGATATGGGAACAGTTAATCACCCAAGGCATTGCTTCTTAACACACCTTGGAAGTTAACTTAATTAAATTAATTAGAACAATGAAAAAAATGAACTCTTTATTGGTCTACAATGGCCCGAAGCGAGCACTTTTCCACCAATGCTAGGAAATCTCCCAGATTGCAAGTCTTTTTTTTTTTTTTTTCTGAGCCTCTGGTTCTTGCACTTATGGCAACTTGCGAGGAGCCTGAAACTGATGGCATTTTTCTCTACAGCCTTAACATCTGAACTCTTTGTCTGCAGGAACCAGGTGATTCGTACCCAGAAGTACTGTACCTGCTGTCAAGACCCAGAAAGTGAACTCATCTGTGACCTGATCTGTGCAGCTATGTGCTAGTTAGAAAAGAAGAGTTAATACGCAGGGGATGTGCTTGCTTACAATCGAAAGCCAACAGAGACGTGTGGAAAGACATCTTATTATCTCTGGTAAGCTTTACATTGGACCTCATTATCCATTATCACTTTCTACCTCCAAATACTGCATCCAGTACAACCATTTGATATCCTCTTTTTCTGGTGGATCTAGCTGACAAATACGATTACGTTTTCCCCTGTGGCTTCAGCAAATTCTTGTTGACCACAGCTTTGACAAACATACAGCTGGTTTGTAGGAACATGGTTGTGTTTGGTCACACATGAAGATGCTGTTAGCTGTATGTAGACACCAGGGCTGACTTAAGCTGCAGATTCATGTATAATTTAAGATGCTGCCAGGACAACATTGACATGAAAAAAACCAGACACACTCTTCTAAGCCTTTCTTTCCTGCTACCTTGTCTTCCCCTCTTTAGCTCTGGAGAAAACATTCTTATAGCGCTATGGAGAAGTAGATCTGCTAGATGAAATATGTGTATTTTTCTTGCTTACCTTAAACCAGAAGAGCTCCTTGACTTGATTCCCAGTGTGGCCATACTAAGGTTTGTTTTAGCACAGGGTGGGGAGGATACGCTACAGGAGGTGGAAGGAGGGCCTAGGGGAGCATGCAATGGGTCTTTATGAAAGCAGTAGCTTATCCTGACTTAAATCATTAATGAAATTAATGCTGTAGCAAGTCATGCTGAGTGATGTAAGCAAAAGAGTTGGAAGTCCAGCAGACGAATGGCTGTTCATAACTTTTGCCATGCACTGATCTTTTGGAAGTGATCTAGATCACTCTGTTTAGGACACTCAGGGCAGGCTGGTCAGGGACAGTAAGGCCTGTGGATGCCTCAGGACCCTGACACCAACTTGTCATTTGCTCTCAGATGAACCAAGGGAGAAAGGGCTTTGTCACTGCCACCAGTCTGAGATGGGGACTAGTCTTTCAAGCAAGAGGATAGTTCTTCTTTCTTCATCATGCTCCCCTGTTTGTGCTTATAAAAGGGAATATATAGTTTCTGAGTGGACTAGTTTTAAAGAGATATATGTAAGTTATGACCAATACTCAAGCAATAATATGCACCAGGACCTCCTTCGTCTAGACATTTTGCAAATATTGAACAAAACAATGGGCTTTGCTCCAATTGGTATTCTAGGGTCAGCTAAGATGCTTCATAAATGCAGGGCTGGCCTCTGTGTTTGCCAGTCTAAAGAGCAGAATGAGACTGTGCACTTAAAGGTCCAACTCAGTGATCTTTCCAACCTGATTGCACTTCTTGATAGGACACAAAAGGCAGCTTCCACTCCTCCACAAAAACTCTGCCTTTTGTAGTTCCCAAAAGTTTAGTAGATGGTGCTACTGTCTATTCAGAGCAAAACCAGCGTTCTCACCCAAACTGATTTCTTCACATTGTGCATCCTAGGAACTTGTGCAGATGCACCTCTGGATCCAGAAACAAGCTCATTGTGTCAGTGTGGCTTTGCCTGCCAATCCACATGTCCCGCTGCTCAGCTTTGCAGTTGAACACAGGCATGTATTCATACAGCCAGATTAGTCCCAGCTCTGGAGCTGATGTGGCTAACAGTAGCCCGGGGGTCTCCTCATCACACCCCCTGATGAGCCCAGTGATATGGAGAGCTTGATTTACTGACCTGGAGTGTGTTAGTGGCTGAGTCAAAGATGAAAAAACCCCACAAAATCCAACTGTGAAAATAATGCTGGTGTTTTCAAAAACAATTAATGATTTTGATAGATAGTTTTTTTCCTAGATAGCAGTTGTTTCTGCCAACTGTTCTTTGGTTATCAGGACCTTTGAAGTCATCTCTAATCTGTGTAAGAAATAAGGACTGTGAAGTAGTGAACTGCAGGTACATTTCTAGCCTTCATTTTTTTAGCCATGTAAATTAATCTGTCACTGCAGTACTTCCCTTCTACTCCTGTTCTTGCTCACCTGTATGATCCAGTCTGCGTCATTGTCACAATTGAAACGCAGCATATGAAAGGAGGGAAAAAAAAGGCATTCCTTGTATATGTGACACTAGTGTTCTCTGCTTGTGGTTCTTAATCATGCCTTTTCTGAAATCTCTCCTTTCTTCTGCTTCCAGGTTTTATACTCACTGTTTTTCTACGTAGGTGTCAGTTGTTTTCACTTTGCTTTCTTCTTTTTTTTCCTCTTTATGTATGTTTTGTTATCTTAGAATATTTTTTTGTTAGTGTGCATGTGCAAACGCATTTATAATTTTCTTGGGACTCTTTCATCAGGACCTATTATCCCAAACCTATGTTGTTGCTATGTAACAAAGCCGTGCTGCTGTTTCAACATCTTTTTTTTTGCTTTATCTCTGTGCTTCTTTCAGTTCTTAATTCTCTCTCTCTCTTTCTCTCAGACCTTTCTCTCTTCCTTCCTCTCCCCTGAAGAAGTTCAAAAGGCATACGCCACATACACACATATGTGCACACAAACACACACACATGCACACACAAACACAAAGAAACACTGGGGGAAAAAAATACCCTTCAATTCCTCCCATACTGTTTGGTGACTTATTTATTTATTTTCAAGGTCTCTCCTGGAGCTGAGAAATAAGACACGACAAGCCGTGTGTTATGCTGAGATAACACATACCTTGGGGGAAGTGTGAAACACAAGGCAAAGAGGAGCGCCTTCAATGACCCAGGATGAGAGTTATCTTGTGGTAACACACACCTAGATGTGTCCTATTATGGCTGTGAAGGATGGGGATGGAGGAAGTAGAAATAAAAGGAATCTTAGATTTCTTTTATTGTTATTATTTTTAAGTTAGTCTGCAGCATGTCCTTCTGTCATTAACAGGAGAGTAGGATTCCAGCCAATAATCCCATAGGAAGTCCATTATAATCCAAAATAATACTTGTGGAGATGATAAAGCCAGAAGGGACACTCACATTTACTCTTACTGTGGATAGTTCCATATCACAATTTATTAAATATCACTGAGTCACTCAGCATTGGATTCAATGTATTTGATTATATACCCTCCCAAAAGGCATCCATACTACTTCTGAAGACATCAAAACATGGGGAATCTATTACTTACTTGGGTAATTTGTTCCAACAGTTTATGACTTTACTATTAAAGAGTTGTGCCTTCCTCCAAATGTGATTGTCTGCCAGTTTGAATATGTCCAATCCTTTGTGCTTGTTCAGTCATATTGCATTAGATTAAACTACATATCCTACCTTGTCCTACCTATGTTGTAATCAAGTCACCTTGTGGCTTTCATTTCAGAAAATTAAGTGAATCAAGTTCTTTTAACCCTTCATTAAGAACATTTTTGAATCTCTATGATAATTTTAAGACTTCTTTATCCATCGCTTTATGTCAGCACCTTCATTTCTCAGGACTGTCACAACTCTAACCTCATCAGTGCCATTTAATGAAAATATCATCATTTCCCAATCCCTATTCTTCATTCTGCAGTTTAGGCAATGAATGAAAGTTTATGTAGGCATATTACATATATGTTTAAAATTATCAGCATGGGAATCCATGATGAGTTTCTGGTTTTCAAAAGCATTCAGTGTCTTCTTTCTAAAGAAGGCAAAGAGGTTTTGGACCTTCCTTTTCAAGGTATGACCTTTGCATGTGTTGCAATTAAACTTATTTTTCTATGGCTGCCATTTTTTGAGACAGCCAGATGATTTCTCTGTGCCCATCTTTACTTACCTGCCTGTCAATCTCTGCACCATCTGCAGATTTTAGCTGTAGCGATTTCTTATTTCAGATCACTGACAAAAATATTGAATACTGCTGCACAAATTACCAAGCCACATTAGAAACAGCACCTTCCTAAGTCCTGGGATCATACAACATTAAGTACTGCATTTTAAGATCTGATAGTTAGCCAGTTCTTAATCCATTTAGCATATGTTTTATTCATATTGTATGGCGATAATTTTAAAATTAGACTGTTTTTCAGTACTAAGTTAGATATATCCAAACATATTTTAAAAAAGGATGAGATGAAAGGAGTCTTGCATTTTATTGGCCCCTTCAGCCATCCAGAAAAAAAAAAAAATCAACATAGGAGGTTCCATCTACATGTATTTGCTTCAACAAGTGGCTTTTCTTTCTAAAACTTCAAGCTTTTGAAGTCACTGGAACTTGTCATAGATTTCGGAAAGTAGGCTGATCCAAGCAGAAGGTAAGAGAAGATTGCTGTGGTCCTTGCTTTTGTACATAAACTCATCTGATACCACATGCAAAATCTTTCTAAGTGTGATCTTGAAAACAACCATTTTTCTGTGTGACCTGGGTGAATTGAATTATTTGTTGTAGCAAATTGTGCTCAATGGCCAATAGAATGACATCCTTAGATTAATAGATTTTAAGGCCAGAAGGGAACATTATGATTACGTGCTCTGACCTCTTGCATAGCTCTGGTCATGGAATTTTAGCCAGTAATTCTTGCCGTGGGCTCAGTATCTTGCATAACAGCCTATTACTACAATTAAGTGTTGGACCTCTTTGGTGTTGCCTATGTGGGAGTCAACTGTTTTCAGTATCAGTTTGGGGTTAATTTGGGGGTGGTTATGGAAATGGCTGTGAAATAACATATAATTTAAACATTTCTTTTCTAAGGGAAGGTAGAATATTTCATATTTCCTTATATATTTATATGTATAAAACCCCCATAGAATCATGGAATGACAGAACAACCCAGGTTGGAAGGGACCTCCAAAGATCATCTGGTTCCACCTTTTGTGGGAAAGGGAGCCTAGATAAGATTATCTAGTATCCTGTCCAATTGCATCTTGAAAACCTCCAGCTATAGGGCTTCTACATGTCCCTGGGGAGTTTGTTCCAGTGAATGGTTGCTCTCACTGTAAAACGTTTCTTCCTTATATCAAGATGAAACATAGTGCAACTTGTTCCCATTGCCCCTTGTCTTCTCCATGTGGCTCCTTGTGAAGAGAGAGTCTCTTTCCTCTTTGTAGCTACTCTTTAATTACAAGAATACAGTGATTAGGTCCACACTGAGACTTCTCTTCTCCAGGGTGAAAAGACCTAACTCTTTCAGTCTTTGCTCATAGGTTAGCTTCTCCAGTCCTCTTCATCATCTTCATGACCCTCCTTTGGATCCTCTCCAGTCTGTCTATATCTTTTTTGAACTGTGGGGACAAAAACTGGACCAGGTGCAGTTTACAATCGCTGAGTAGAGTGGGATGATCACATCTCTATCTCTGCAAGTAACGGACCTGTGGATGCAGCCCAGGATTAAATTTGCTTTGTTGCTGCAATGGCACACTGCTGACTCATGTTCAGCTTGTTGTCTAGCAGGACCCCCAGATCCCTTTCACCTAGGTTGCTCCCCAGCCACAAAGACCCTAGCCTGTACTGGGCTCTTTGGTTATATTGTCCCAGAACATTTCCATTGTTTAACTCTTACATTTCTCTTATATTTCTTTTTTTTAATCTTCTACATTACAATTCCTCTGTTCTGGAGAGATAGCATGCTCCATGCTCTAGCTGACTGAAAAGCCTGAGGACTTGACATGGCTCAGGGTATGTCTATCTTGACAATTTAGTTTCATTCAGAAGTGTATTTCTAAAGCGACCTTCTGGATCTTTCTTAATTATTGCACTTTGTTCACATCATAGAGTGAGTTTGGAGGGTGTGAATGGGATTCTTTTTGGACAAAACTGATCCCAGTGGTGAACTTTAATAGAACAGCTAATGTGCTCCTGTAGCTTGTGTTTATGGGACCAGCCTAGGGCTAGTATGAATAAAAAAAAAAAAAACTGAAAGGTGTATAGTGTGGATACTGGGCCCTCAGCAGCAGCTAACTCTGCATATCTACTCAAGTTGCATTACCCTGCTTGCTAATTTAAATGCATTCTCAGATATCTCCACATCACCCCGTCCTGTGCAATGAATGGCTCTGAGGCTAAGCACACTGCTTTGTAAACAGGGAGAGTCAGCCCCAGTCCAGAAGCACTCCTTTAGCTTTATCTATAAGCCAATAGGCTCCGTTGATCTCAACCTGTGCTGGGAGGAACCTGCTTTGAAGTCAGCTGCAGGGCATGTTTTAGATACAGTCTGAATAATTATCTCATCAATAAATGAAAACTGAATTTTTTGCTGTGGTACCTTTCTATCCTCAGATGTTATATAGTTTCAGACCACAACTCTTCAATGCCAATCACCTTTGTTGTGCCACAGACAGGAAGCTGGGTACTTCCATTCATCTCATGCATGAAGACACACATCTAGAGGGTGTAAAATTGTTCCTCCAGATTAAAACCTGATGTCACTGACTAGCAGTGTCCTGGGGTAGTTAGAAACTTGTTTCTAATACCTGTTTTTTACATTAAAAGAGAAAGATGAAAGCTTAAGGGTCTTAGAAACCTGGAAAAGAATGAGATTTTCAATCTTATGGTATCTTAAAGCCATGATTTCAGTGGTCAGTGAGTGGCCCATATGGAGTGCATTGATTGACTCTCTATTTCTTAGGATATCAGGGTATGCATCCAAGCTGACATCCTGGTTAGTAGTCCCAGCAATTCATCTCCAGATCATCTGGGCATGTATACTGAACAAACCACATACACTAGAGTCTAGGAAGACATAGATGGAAATTTTGATGCTGTGAAGAATGTGTTTTGTGAGCCACCCAAGACTTTGAGCATTCAGTGGGACTGATGTACCTTGTGTAACATACAGATAACTGCTAGCAATTTTTCTGACTGCCCTTTCCTCAAGGACAATGAACTTGTTATTGCTTCACAGAGAAAAATGTAGGTCTCATACACTCCTTTTTTAGTTCTTCACTTGATTCTTAGGCTGCTGGTCAAGATTGCAGCCTTTGCAAATATGAACCAAGGAAAAACACGGTAGGGATGTAATGAAACAAATTCTTTAGCATGTAACAGTAACAGATTTTTATACCAGTCCTGCCAAGGGCTCTCACCATGAACAACATGCACAATATTAACTTGTATTCCCAGGAACCTAATATTTAAATTCTTTTGAACATACTACTGGAAACAGGACGTGCTAAAGGGCTGTCATTCTACTCACTAATAATGCCATATCCATTATTATCTTCAAATGCCCCTTTTAGAACTTTGCTGATCCCGTTGAATATTCTGGGTAGCTGAGTTTTCAAAACATATTCATTCCCAGTAGAGCTCTATGCTCTGTTGATTGGCTGCCTCCTTTCCTGATCACGCTGTGAACTTTAGTGGATGAAATTTTATACATAATCATGCTGCATTCTTTGCTGATTGAGCCGCCTATTATCACTGTTTATATAGCTATTACATTCTGCGTTTGCCAGTCCAGTTTCAGGCTTGTTTTTCCCCCAATATATTATGCAAAATAAACCGAACAGGAATTACAGTATTTCCAACCTGCTGTGTCTTCAGAATCTAAGATAGCAAAATGCTTAGGTTTTCTTTCAAATAGTGGGATAAACGATTCTCCAAAGATTGAAGCTGCTGGTTATGGAAAGCTTGTGCCACTTACTATATGCAAAATAGGGAGATTTACAAAGAAACTGATTGCATCTTTATTTGCTTTATCAAAGAATCTAAAACCATAGCTGAAACTATAGAAAATGCACTTTAGTGGTCTTAAAACAAATGATATCCCCAACAGATTTGTCGACAGCTTAGCACATAAGCCCAGGCAACTGAAGCAAAAAGCATCTGGAATTTCTGCTGCTAGAATATGCACCTTCATAAGGAAAAGATTCAAAAGTTCAATGACTGAATTGTACAGCTTGGTCAGCGGAGTTTTGCAGCTGAACAAGCGTTGTCTGTGCAGCTGGCTTTGCCAAAAATAAATAAATAAGGGGAATGAATAAACCGGCGCTGAAAAATATGAATCTTCCCTAATAATAAAATATGCAAAAATGATAGTAAACTCTCTCCATTTATTAAATTAAATTATGCATCTCAATCAGCAAAGTGTGCAACAACTGCACTCAAGAAGGGCGTCACTAAATCAGGGGAAGATACAGCCCAATCAGGAAAATTTAACAACTTGATCATTAAATTAGGCAACACTACCAGAACCAAGGTAAATAAAAAGAAGATAAACTGTGCAGGCTGATCTTTGCAGGCTAGAACAGTGAGAGGGAGACTGAAAGACACCATTGGATAATAAATAGGTCAGTCTCATGGGGGACCAGACCTTTAGGTGATATAAATGATTATTGCTTTAATGAAGTCACTGGAGCTGTATCTGTTCTTCTAAAGTAAATACCTGGTACAACAACTGTGTTGTGACTCTTTCTTTACAAAAATGTTAGTTCCTTTGTATGCTGATGATCACTACTACTGCTGCCTACCCCCATCAGGAGCCTACTGGGATAGGCACTATAAAGGTAAGCAAGGAATTGAAGTTTAGTTCTTACTTGTGTAGTAGTGCTCTTTTGTACCTTTCCCCAGATAAATTTCTGGTTTAAAAAAAAAAAAAAAAAAGTAGAAAGTGTTGGATGTACAAAATTAAGTGTAAAAATCTTCTACTAGTGCTATGCAAAATATCAACCTTCATGCTCAAATGGTTTCTACCAGCCTTGAAAAAGATAAGTCTACAGGGCAGTTTGGTGTAGGTGTTACAAATGGCTACAGTGGGCTAAAAAGTGTAAGGGGAAAGTATTGAATAAAAAGAAAAAGGCAGTGACTCTAAGGTGGTGATTCCTGGAAATTAACAGAAATTTTGGTATTGATCTGGATGGGAGAAGGGACAGTCTAGGCAGGCCTTGCTGATAATTTTTTAGCCTCTAATCAGACAACTTGTTGTAGGATTCTGTGTCTGGATGGTGATTAGGGGGTCCTTGGATATTGCAATGAAGAGAAAATCATAAAAATAGATAAGATAATATCAAGCCTTGTATAGCAGAAGAGGCTTACAGGCAGTATTGTCAATAAATATATCACCCTTTACAGCTAATTTCTAAGGTAGGGCTGTCCTGTTAACTATGGCTGCAAAGTGAACATGACCCTGCACCACAAGAGACAGCCACTGCCCTGAGGAGTTTGCAGTCTACTAGGCAGATTAGGTGAAAGGATGAAAAGATATGAAGGGATTACATGGACACATTGAGGAACAAGTAGAAGTCAGTATCAAAGCTGCTGAATCACACTGTCCTTACTTGGTCACAAACTTTCATAGTGCTGTAACAGAAGACTCACTAGATCGCCTTTCACTAACCTGTGTCAATTGTTAAAGTGTCAGTCATCGCTGATCGGCATCCTGTCTGTTTGTGAGGACTGGGAGCCTGAATATTTACCCAGGGCCTTTGGTGGGTGTATATGAGTTTTTCTAGCCTGTGTCAACATGCCATTGCTATTATCTTTACCTGTATCAAGCAGGTTAAAGGCAATCTGTTCTGAAATCATGTCTCCATTTTGCTGGGTAGACATATGCTTAGTCAAATCCTTAAGGAAAGCTGCCACTAATACAGCGTATAGAGGAGCTGAAGTTACTGAGCATCACAGGTGTTTATTTAACCTTGGCATACATGGGAAAACTATAATGATTTGTTTTGTACCTGAAGCCCCAGAGAGGATTATGCTGCCCATCTACTGTCTGTATGTGAGGTGTATGAGCAAGGCAACTTAAAAGCCGCAGCCAATTTCTGTGCTTCATCAGGATCAAACATTTCCATTAAAATACTAACTTTTAAACATTAACATTAGTCTGAAATAATTATAAAATAATGCTCCCTGCGGCCATTATATCCTTAAGCGAGACGAGGTAATTTCTGCTGTTAGTGTTCTCAGCGTTATTTTTTCCAGCTTTCTTCTTTAACAATTCTTTCAATAAATTCAGTGCTCTTGAAAATCAGATACTAATTAAAACAGCCCGAGAAGGCAGGTGCTAGAGAACACTAGAACACAGACGCGCATTAAAAATGTGCGCGCACACGTATGCATGCGTATGCACACACAAAATAAAAGTCCGTACACTTACAAGCATGCAGAAGGTCTCCCAGGGCTCTGTATTCTTGATGGTTTCATCGCATGTCATATTTTACAGGTCGTGGGGCAATAAGGGAAATGCATGCACAGACTAAATTCAGTTGCTGCAAACTGGCAGATGTCTGAAGGAACCATAGTTTCAGGAGCTGACGGAGATACAATTCACAGGACCTTAGCAGGGCTTTGCAAGGTAAAATGTCCTTTCACCTTCCGCCTGTTTCCGTGGTAAATTACCTTTCTGCTCCTACTAGAGTCTTATGTGAAGTGAAATATCCAGCACCTCTGGGGCAGGGCTGGGTGCCCGGGAGACATTGATTCACCAAACGCGCAGGCATGTGCTTCAGAGCCACCGAATTCAATAAGAACTGCCCACTTGTTCTCAGCTCTTATTGAAGCCGATCACTCTGAAGCACATGCCTGCGTGCTTTGCGGAGATGAAACCTGAGGAGCTATCGTGTTCTGAGGCTGGTTCAGGTACAAGCACACAGACCCCTTAAACTGGCTTAAAAATCCCAGAAAACATAGATACACACATTTCACCACTTTGTCGTGCTTTAGAAATCAAGGCATTGGGAAACAAAACAGCTTCTCTATAACGCTGGATAAAGGATGAAAAGGTAAAATACATACGATACAACACAGTTTTACCTGAAATTATTTCTTAAGAGGCATTTGGCCTTTACTTAATGGTGCAACCGCTTGTTATAATAAGATTTGGAAGTTTGTTTATTCATTCACTTATGTATTGGAGGGTATCGTTATTTAATTTTTGAAGTGTCACACTAGGGACATAGAGGATTGGGGAGCATTTGCTCTTTTTCTAGATGCAATAAGAGGGCAGTTTATACGTACATTTGGGGAGGGATACTTCAAAATGTAAAATGTTTCATTAAACAGAAACTTACCCCAGCTGTTCGTTTCATTTTTATACCTTACAGAAAGGAAGCTGCTGCCGATAGCTGTTCAAGGCAGCTGGTGTCTTATTTGAAGTTGTTAGTTGCGAATGGATGATCATACATGTCCATGTATCGGACAGAGTTTGTAAATCCTCCTCAGGCTGGCTCTCAGAATTGGAAATATCTGCAGACTTTTATAACACCCAGCTTACTGCAGTGACTGAGTCCTTTGCAACCATTAATGAATCAAATAGCCACATCGCAATATCATTAATGCCAGGAGAGAGGGTGTAACTCGTTTCACAAAATGTGGGTGTTTATATATGAGGAGTCAGTTCAGGACTTCCTTACGGTCAATGGACAGAAAGAAACATATTTAGATCATGTAGATACATAAAATGGCGTAGGAGAGTTGTGCTGGTTTTAAAACTGATTTCTCTAAACCAGTGCAAAAAAAAAAAAAAAAACCATGACAGCCACTTTAGAAGGAAAGGGTCAGAGTTAATTTTTCAATGAAAACTCTTTGGGAGGAATACAAATAAATTATGTTTCCCTTAAGCCTCCTCTCCCTCCTACTTGTCCCCCATACACATGCCAAAAAATCCTTTTTACAGTAAAAGAATATTTCTTATCTTAAGGGAAAATTCTGATGACCATTTTGACCAGCTGTGTTGCTTATCACTTCGTTGATCAGTTTATATACTGATATAACTTGCACTGCCACTGTTTCAGGACCGTGTGTTTCTTATCAGAAAATGTTTTTGGCTGTTTTAAACTTTTTTCTGCATGTCATAAAAATCCACTGAATTTACTGGTGGTTGAACATGTTCCTAAAGGTAAGCTTTTGGTTTCAGCGTTCCTCTGAATGTAAGTTTCTGCTACCTAGGTATGTAAAAGTGTTGATAGATTTGGTAAAAAATAATTTTAGCTGACCGCCTAATTAAGCATTAGCTTTGTGAGTCCCCACAAAGGGGTTGAATAGTTGTTGTTCAGATATTTTTTGGAGTACTAACTTTTGAGATTGTAATTTGGTAATGTTCTTTTAGCATAATGTGTGTGCAATTTTAATGATGTCCTCCGGGTTCATGTATTGTACATTTAGAAGGCCTTTTTTAAAACAGATACTGCTCTGAACAGTAATTTATTATTATAATATCTCAGAAGCTGTTTCTCAGAAACACAGAGAAATTTTTAAAAGGAATAATTTTTCATATTAATTCTTGTTTGACCATGTCCCTTCCAGTACGAAAAAGCATAATTACTTTATTTTTTCATGTGACCTAACCTCAAACTGTCTTTAGAAAATATTACTTTTACAGAGTATGTATGCAATTTCTTTAAAATATATTGTTAAGATGTTTCTTTAATGAGAATCTGCGTGCAAAATTTATACTGCATGTTACTATCATTATATATCCAATTGGACAAGTGCACAGAAATGGAAAATGGAATTTTTCTGTAAGCTGACAAAAAGCGTGTATGTTTCCAGGTGTAAAGTATTTAACTGTATTAATCTGCAGATGTATAATTGTATTGCTGAGCCAAACAGGCAGTCTTACAGTCATTGATAATTAATCTTGCAATTTAATTCTAAATCTCTGCGTTTACGGTTCCATTTTCTCTATTACTGAATGTTATATTTCCTTCTTAGAACAGTAAGTAGTACGTTTCACATACGTACTTTACTCTGGTGTATAAAGAATAACAAGCAATAGTATCATAAGATACTAAGGACGGGACTTATCTCACCTACCTTTAGTTGCCTAAAAATTACGTGCTTGTTCTAAGCTAGATAGCTGGACTCTCTTTATATTCAATGGAGAGAAATGGGCACCCTCAGAGACTGATTTGTCCTGCCTGTGTCAGACATCTGGCTTAAGTTGGGACAAATCACTATTTGGAGTTGTCTCTTTTTCTCTGCTGACTGCAGAGAGACCCTGGGTGATTATTTTAGGCCATTCACCTTTCAGACAGCGAAGGTTAGTTGAGATGAATCCTATCTCTAATTGTGGAAACCCAGATGGCTGGAGAGGGGAAAAAAAAAAAGATGAAACGAGACACAAAACAACAGCTTAAATATGTTTCTTGCATTTGTTCAAGAAAGAACAGGCAGACACTGTATTTAAAACCAGTGCATAGTGTTCTGTGCTAATCACGTAAAAGCCACAGCAAAGAAAACAGCATTGTTCATGTGTGTGGGTATGTGTAAGAGACTAAGGAGTTTAACACATGCTTATGTTTCCAAAATATCTTTTGGATTGGACCCAAATTAAATCTAGTCAGGCCCAAACACCTGTTTAAGGCTGCGATGGCACTGCCATATGGTGGGTCAGTTGCTGCACACATGAAGACATGGTCAGGTTTATTTGGTCAGTTCAAGTACTAATAACCCAGACCCCTCCCCAGGACCAGAGCGTGGTTTTGGTGCATGAGATGCGTAAGATTCACAGCTATGCTTCCCTGAGGAAGCTAGCTTATAGCTGTCTTGGGCTACTTGCCCATCCTGTAGTAACATAGAATCATAGAATCGTTTAGGTTGGAAAAGACCTTTAAGATCATCCAGTCCAACCATTAACCTACACTACCAAGTCTACTCTAAACCAATCAAGGGTAGACTAGACTAAACCATGTCCCGAAGTGCCACATCTACCCATTTTTTGAACACTTGCTTTGTGGAAATTCCTGAAGGCTGCCGCGTACTGCCACAAATCTCTGCACCTTGGGGTGCAAAAACCTCACTTCCTGCTCCTCCGGTCTCACCTCTACCTCCATCTCAATGTACCACTCTACCAATACTTGCAGTGTGGTACTCAGTGTAATCTCACATGCACGGTCATTAAACCTGGAAAGTAAGAATAAGCACATCAGAATTTACAGGCTTTGGGGGTTCCTTTGTACTATTTTGGGTCTTTTACAAAGCACAAAGGAACCAGAGTGTGATGTCACACTCCCACCCTGGATGGTTATGTCAGGCATTGTAGCATGATATGAAAAAAGAAAAAGATCAAAGCACTTGGCCTTTACAGAAAAAGACTGGTTTCAGCAATGTTTTAAAGAAAAATAAGATAATTAAAAAAGCTAGTTCCTCTTAGACCGTAATTAAATACAAGCACAATTATAAAACTACCTAAAACCAGGCAAAATTATCTAAAACCAGTTAATTCAGGATTTGGAAGTAATTTGCATTTCACAGGCTGAAAAAAAGCCCCAAAGACAACCCTAATCTGGGGTGTATTTTTATTGGTATTTTTATTAACCTCTAAAAAAAGTTGTATTTCAAAGAGAAATTAACCTGTAGCAAAATATATTTACAATGGTGTAATTTCATTATTTTGCCTTGAAAATATGGATATCAAAACAATCAAACAAAAGCCCTTATGATATCAGCAACACTTTTTTTTATTATTATTATTTGAAGAAATAAAAACATTTAAAAACAGATTTTTGACATATGTATTCCACTTGTAAAATGCCGAGTCATTTGTAACTGCTATGAGTGGATCCAAATGACTGTGTGTAGCACTTGAGACCCTGTTGTAGGTTTGTCTGAATTCATATTGGCTGCTCTGTGTGCCTGTGACACTACAATGATGTGCACTGCCAGCATTTTACTTGTACTTTCTGGTTGATTTTAATAGTAAGCATCAGCTCCTTTAAAATCAAGGGAAAATTTGCCATTCACTCTTTCTGTCTTCAGTCTTTCAAGAGCATACTTACCTGTCAGACTTCTCAATTTAGGGTTCCCTTTCTTTCACCAGAGGGTGGAAATCCTCATTGCTCTTCCTAGTTTGCTAAGGACCAGACAATTTGGGTGTCATTTATAAGGCTAAATGTAGACATTCCCATCTGAGCTAGTTAGTTATGCTCCCTTGTAGTCAATGGACAGAAAGAGAAACTCATTGGTCACAGTCCATCTCATCCTGAAGTAGCTGTCTAAGATTTCTCAGATGAACCACACCCTAAAATTGCCTATTTCTCTACTTGATTCTAAAAGACTCTAGGGCAATTGGATCAGTGTTTGTTTACCAGTTTCAGATAACTATAATTACACTCGATGAGTTCTGCCTCTTCTGTTGCTTCAGCCACTACACCCCAGGATGACTAGTCTCTTTTCCCAGCCTAGGTTGAGTTGTGCCGGTCATCAGAATTGATTGAAAGTTGCTTTGCTTTGGTTGTTCATGTTTAACACAGAATCAATAAAGGGGATTAGGTATGGTTTATGGTTTGAGAAAACCTGACGATTTCAATAGGTTGGTTTGGACTCAGTTTGACTCCATAGCCCCACAGCTAAAAGGCTAAGAATTAAAAATAAACTTCTACTGGGGAGAGTTACTGGTGAATTTGCCCCATGATGAGACACTATCTTTATCTGTACTGTCTAGCAGGGCTGTATGAAAGTGTGCTGGTTTTGGCTGGGATAGTGCTAATTTTCTTCATAGTAGCTAGCACAGGGCTATGTTTTGGATTTGTGCTGGAAACAATTTTGATAGCACAGGGATGTTTTAGTTACTGCTGAGCAGTGCTTACACAGAGTCAGGGCCTTTTCTGCTCCTCAGCCCACCCCACCAGCGAGCAGCCTGGGTTGCACAAGAAGCTGGGAGGGGACACAGCTGGGACAGCTGACCTCAACTGGCCAAAGGCATATTCCATACCATATGACAACATGTTCAGCATATAAAGCTGGGGGAAGAAGCAGGAAGGGGCACACTTTTGGAGTGATGACGTTTGTCTTCCCAAGTAACTGTTATGCGTGATGGAGCCCTGCTTTCCTGGAGATGGCTGAACACCTGCCTGCCCAGGGGAAGCAGTGAATGAATCCCTTGTTTTGCTTTGCTTGTCCACGCAGCTTTTGCTTTCCGTATTAAACTGTCTTTATCTTAACCCACAAGTTTTCTCACTTTTACCCTTCCGATTCCCTCCCCCATCCCACCGGTTAGGGAGTGAGAGAGCGGCTGTGTGGTGCTTAGCTGCTGGCTGGGGTTAAACCGCGACAGAAAGAAATGTAACTGTATAAGCAAAACAGCTGGTGCTAAGCACTTGATGGCCACACTATAGACACTTCAAGAGTATTTGCTTGGGACTAGCTGTAGTCTGAACCCACAGACTGCAGTCCCATTAGCAGATGTAATGCATGTGAAGAACTCCTGCAATATATCTTCTGGTTTAATTTAATCTAAAAGGAATATAGTTTGCACGCTCCAAGACAGCCATGTAATGCAAACCAAGGCATGGTAAATGAAGACAATTGGGAAATTTGCTTCAGAAGCACACTTTTGGTCCAAAGTAAAGCACTAATGTAGATGCATCCACTAATAAGTGTGATTAGGGCTTATTACTATACAAGCTGTGTGCAGTTACCTGCAGTCAAGAAGACATATTTTACAGATGTAATTTAACAATGTAAAGGCCATAACCTTAATGGTGAAATGTTTTCTTATTAATTCCTCTGTCCATAGTAAAAAGTACATTTATGTAATCTGGACTGTTTGTCCCTTGAAGTTATGTTATTGTATTGTCAGGAAACAAATCTTTTTTGTTAAGAAATCTGATTACATGTTTGAGTTATTGACCCTTTTTTATTTTTTTTTTAACACTTTTTTTTTTTAAAGAAGATGCTCATTAAGATCTTTTGTCTACAAAACGAGTATGTTTTTCTGTGGCATAGAGCAACCACATTCTAATTGCTGGCTTCATTATACAGAAAAGTAGAAGTGTAACAATCAAGAGCCTTATTACACATACATAATTGAGTTTCATTGCAACTTATGAAAACATAAACTGTCTTAAACACACTTGCAGAAAATGTTGCATCATCAAATCAACACTTTTATTATACAAAAGTAATTGTGTTTAAAGACACCAAACACATGTTACAAATACAAGAGAAAAACCATCAGAAAACAGAACTCTAATATAAATCAAAAGTCTTAGCTATTCTCAGATCTTCAAGAGTTCTTTTTGCTTTTCTTAAATTAATATGACACAAAATGAAGGTCAGTGTAACTAACACCAATTAAACATACTTAAGTCACTTTTGGACAAAGACATTTGAACAATGTCTCATTTAATACGGAAGATAGGATTCATTCAGAAGTCTGAAAGGTAAACATCTGCAGCTGAGTTTATTGTCTAACCTGATTGCCCATCTTAGAAACTGGACATAAGCTTTTACTGAATGTGTTTAATTTCATTCTAACCCAAATTTCAAAAAAATTAAGAACAAATAAGCCATTGCTAAAATGCCTATTTCTTTCTATACAGTCAAATGTAGATACCGGCATTGTATAAGTCTCAAGCTAGATGAGGTCAATCCAACTTCTACCAGTCTTCAACATGGATTATTAATAAGATTTTTTGAGCATGTCCAGAGAAGGGCAACGAAGCTGATGAAGGGTCTGGAGCACAGGTCTTATGAGGAGTGGCTGAGGGAACTGGGATTGTTTAGCCTAGAGAAGAGGAGGCTGAGGGGAGACCTTGTCGCTCTCCACAACCACCTGAAGGGAGGTTGTAGTGAAGTGGGTGTTGGTCTCTTCTCCCAAGTACTTAGTGATAGGATGAGAGGAAATGGGCTCAAGCTGTGCCAGGGGGGATTTAGATTGGATATTAGGAAAAATTTCTTCATGGAAAGGATAGTCAAGCATTGGAACAGGCTGCCTAGAGAGGTGGTGGAGTCACCATCCCTGAAGGTGTTCAAAAAACGGGTAGATGGGACACCTTGGGACATGGTTTAGTAGGCATGGTGGTGTTGGGTTGATGGTTGGACTGATGATTTTAGTGGTCCTTTCCAACCTTAATGATTCCTAGTTTTTACTTTCATTATAAATAATCCAGCCACCAAGCAAGGAAACATGAAATTGTTACTCTACCCTTAATTGGTTTAGTGGTGGACTTGGTAATGTTAGGTTAATGGTTGGACTGGATGATCTTAAAGGTCTTTTCCAACCTAAATGATTCTATGACTCTATGATGCTATGATATCCTGTGGCAGGCCTTGTTAACACAGAGATGTTACTTGAGTCCAAGCTTGCTGTTTGTGTTTGAATACATTTGGGGTTTTCCTTCTGGAACTCCTGAATGAAGCAGGTAAGAACCCTTTTGCAAGACTGTTTTTCTTCTTGTCAGTGTGTTTCTTCACTATAACAATGTGATTTACATGGGAATGAGCCTTCAGGTAAGAGACAGCCCCAGCTAATTTAGAAGGGAACAGTGAAACACCCCAGGAAAATGTACATCTTCCTATAGACCAGTGCATTATTAGGGGAGCCAGATACCCAAGTTTCACTGGATTGCAGTATTTTCTCCACATTAAACGCATATAGGTATATATGTATTTAATATATTGTCTTCCATTTCCCACTGTCCCACATCTTACATTTTGGATTAAGCTAATCTCTTTCTCAAATTTTAAATTACCTCCCAGAGAAACACTTAAAAATCTATAAAATCTATATTTCACCAGTTGCTCTGAGTTTAATTATTATTACTAGTGATATTTACTACTAATGCAAATATTATTTTATGGTGTTAGCCTTGTTTGAGACATCACTGTGTTTTAAATAAACATGTGGAAAGAATCAACTCTCTAAAAGAAGAAACTAGACTCTGAGGAGGATATCATAAATTGGGATGAATGGACTTAGGCAACAGTTCATAACACACCCATAGCAGGGACCAGATTTCCTAGTTCCAAGTTCAGAGCCTTATCCGAGAGACCACAATTCTAATTCAATCTCATCTCAATTAATCTAATAATTAGGTAGTGAGTTCCATATTACACCTTTTCCTGATCCTTAGCAATAAATAATTAGTTCAGTATAAGCATCTGACATTTTCTCCTGACCATTAATAAAAAACAGTGCTGCTATTGATTCCAGTCAATAGCACCTTGACTGTCTTCCCCCACAAATAAATGGTGAGAGCAGGAAATAACATGAAGTTGGGTTTTTTGTTTTGGGTTTGTTTTTTTTTTTTTTCCTTGGGACTCGCAGTGTCTCCTTTGCCTTATCCATCAACTCTTTTGCTAGTATTTGTAATGTGCCCTAATGTGACATCTTTGCTTGGTTCCACATGTTTTATACATCAGTTCCTCTAACATTCAAGCAGACTTTATAGAGATCTATTCAGAGACTGATATATGTGCGCTATTAATTGTATATATTATATATAGTATATGAAGCGAGAGGGAGAAAGAGAGAATCTGATTACTCTAGGGCATCAGCTCCTTTCAACCAATAATAATTTAACATCTCTATTAACTACCTTTTGATGTTCTCTGTAGACGGTACATACTGTTTTATATACAGGATGCATAATAAATTCCTATGAGATTATGCTGCAATTGAGTAGAAAGTCTATAATGCATAAGTGATGGAGCTGCAAAGCAGCTAGGAAGGATTTTCCTTTCAAAATAAGGTCACATATTTATATCTCATAGGGCAACATGATGGGTGCTGAAGAGCAAGAGGCACCGAGTTGCACTTTCTGGTGTGCTAAGCTTTTTTGTATAGTCACTGCTGCTGGAAAATGAGGTGATACATGATAAGAAGAAGATGAGGAAGAAAAAACTCCAACCAAGGGTTTGGGGTGAGTTTCCTCAGAATAGAGAAAACAGAGGATGGGATTAATCTCAGCTATTATTAGCTAAATGAAGCATCTCTTCGCAAGCAGGTTAGCACTTTTAGTCACCTCTGTTAGGTGGGATCGTTGAACCCTGAGAAGTGCCCCCTTGTGCTACAGGTGCTCTCCCCCTTGGTGCTGGAGGGACCCTAGGGAACTAGCACAGACTAGATGCCTACCTCTTGCAGCCAGGAGGTTGGCAGTGGGGCATCCAACTCACTGTCTGGGAGAAAGGTATTCTACATCCCAGCTGTATCCCCAGTCCTTTGAGACTTCAGAATCTATTTTAACTTATTGTGGCAAAAATACTCTATGTCATAACAGGTAGCATATCCGCCTGAGAAGAAAGGGAGCTATATTCCAGTCTGTGTTGGCATATGACAGATCAGGGACTTGATATTGATTTTATCAGCTCCAGAAAGGTGATGACATTGAATCGCCTATGCAAGGAGCTGTTACTCACTGTTGCAGATCCCATCTTGGATCAGCCAGAAGTTCTGTTGAAGTGATATGTTTCCATAGTAAGTTTTGTTTTGGACAAATCAGTGTTTTCCATTTCAGAGAAATTTACTGAAAGAAAAGCCAGCTGTCTCGACCAGCTAGTTCTGTCCTGAAGGTCTTTACTCACCTTTTATCAGTTTGATAAACCATCTTGTTTAACCATTTGCGTTGCTTAAATTTGGAAATATGGTCACAAAATATTGTTTTTTTCCTGGAGTAGCTGTATATTAGAAAACAAATATTCTGATATTCTTACCTATAAATATAATAACAAAAGTTATTTAACTTTATTCATAGAGTCCTGAAAGTTGCCAGTTAGAAGTAAGGCTCAGAGAACTGTCAATTTTTAAAAGTTGGTTTCGGGACATATCAGTTTGTCGTAACTAGAGTTGTCCGTAAAAAAGGGTTCATTCCAAACACAGAAGCCTCTCAGCTTGAAAACCAAAATGGAGAAAAACACATAACTGTCAAAACATTATATGTTGCTTTTCAAACCAATCAAACAAAAAACCAAACAAAAAGCCAAACCAAAACAAAAATCCCAAGCTGGGGGAGCTGGTTTAAGTGGTTTACCTTTCAGAACAGAAGCTAATGCATTAGAAAATATCTTAAAAACTAATCAAAAAAGGATTGGAACTGAAAGGACAAAGATTCAACCAATTTTTTTGAGCATCAGTTTTTAAAAATCTTGCTTTCCTTATCTGGGATAAGATTGCCTTTTCATATATTCACAGTTGTCACATAATAAAAAGAAAAATATTCTGGCTTGTTTTCAGCTAGACCCATTGTCACATGCTGTATGCTATGACATTCGTATATAATGTCTGTGTTTACCAAAGAAACCACAAATGAGTCTGTGCCTGTCTGTGTCCATAGTTAGGCATACAAATGTATAATATGCATACACTCACGTGTGCTTGAGAGAGGGAAAGAGACTATGCAGGGCTTCACATGTGTGCAGGGACTCCAAAACCAATCTAATTTTCTCTTATTCAAAGAAATCTGTGAAGATTTGAATGCATGAGTGAAGCCTCTCTTTCAAACATCACTGCTCTGTAAAACTGACCAAAAGATTTCATGTGCACAAGATTTCTTGAGAAATGTAGGATGTTCCTATTTCCTCCCAGATCTGCCTCACACAAATCAGAGGTGGAGAAATAATACAGTTTGTCCAAATAATAGGCAAAAAATAACGTATCTAAACATGAGAAAAGAGTCCTGAAGCACCAGGTTGCGTTGAGAAGTTCCTACCTCCCCATGTCCTCTTATCTAAACTGGGAGAGAGTGGTCTCTTAAAGTGAGCAGAGAAACACACAAAGGCTTTTGAATTCTGATTTAAGTTTTAGCTGGACACATACTAGAGTTACATATAGCTTAAAAAAAGAAATCTCAATGTGAGGCAGCTTAAAAACCAAATAGTGTGTCAACAAACCCGTTTCTTTGTAGGATGAGTGCTTTCTCTCCAGAAGGATGGAAACCTTATTTTCAGTTCTTCAGTTGTCAGTGGCTTCTTGGGTTTCAACAAACTCTACATGGTTGTATCAGTATCCTCAGGAAAGTCTCTTTCTGTTTCTTCTTAGGTATGGTTGTGTCTATATACCCTGTTCATCTCCAGAGCCCGCCTGTCTCAGGGCTTCCTCTAAATAGTTTTCTGCCAAGGTTAGCCTGTCCTCCAGAAACTTCTCCAGATGAATATAATAAATTAGATTTCAGGAATAAACTATTTTCCCTCTATGTACCACCATAACAGCTGAAACTAGGCAAATGGGAGCTCTGCTCCCTATTGTGTAGTCCTTTTTTAAAAGAATTTGTGCCACAGGACACTGCAAGCTGACAATACAGGGTCATCTTTGCCACTCAACGGGTTTTAGGTTTCTCACTGAGAAGTCAACAAACAACAAACAAATGACATCAGTGAGAAAAACAGTTTCCAGGAAGTGTAAACAACACTAAAGAAAAATACATTAAAAAACTGAAAGGGAAAAGCTATTAAAAACCAATGGGGAAAAAATTAAGTATAAATCCCTAGATTATTAAAACTTCAACTTTTCCTTCAAAAAATTATTACCTTATTTTTTTTTAAACAGCTCTAATAGTGATGCGCCTAGTTCCCTACTAATTTTGACCAGTCAACTATACTAAGCATGACTACATTGTGAGCAGTAACATTTAAAAATGTATAATACAAAAGGCAGAGGGCTCAGTAGTGCAAGACTAATGCAAGCACAGCCCCTCATTTCTTGTTGCCTCGTGTTAACCGTTCAGTTCACCACCTTGCTGATTCAGACGCTTTTTAACTCTGTGTGTATTTGAATGTGTGTGTGTGTGTGTGTGCACATGTATGAGAATGCACGCATGTGTTACACGTGTATGTGATGCCACTACAGTTTTGAGTCTTTGAGATCAGAGTGGCACCGAATAGAAAAAAGCAGAAAAGACAAAGACATTGCTCTGGCACAAAGGAAAGCTCTGGCTTTACAATGCGTCAGGACTGAGTCACCAAACCTTGAACCTCGCCCCCCCACCTCTCCAAAATCCTCCAGCAGGTAAGGACACTGCTTTAGAGTGGTATACACCTGGTAAAAACGCTTACATTTATGGAGAGGAAGGTAATGAAATGTGATATTTCACATAATGGTGCAGTGCAGAAATCATGCAGAGTGACTGTCAAGTGCCAACATTCAGTGAATAAGACCAACTTGAAATGGAAGATGAAGTCACTAAATTATTTTTGCACTGCACTGAATATCCAGACAGAGACTGTCCTCATCCCAGCCTCAGATCTCCAGTTACATTTCACAGCTACACTTGTGTCACCACTGCTTGCCTTTAGCTTTTCAAAGCTCTATACTTTAAAGGCTCAGACAGCAAAACCCTCTGTGAGGAAATAGTGGCAAACTGTTAACCCATAACCATGCATAGGCTGTGAGCAATATTTTAAAGAACACAATTTTGCCTCTTTGTATTCTGTTCATTGCTGCTTCTTGTGAGTTGCATATAGGTTTTCTGTAGACTTTGGACTTAGATAATGTCTTTTTTTTTCTTGTTTTTACCCTAAAACTTCTGACTTTGAGCAAATTGCATTCCTACTTCTCATGCTTCCACTTCCCATCTTTTAAAGGAATGAATGATGTCAGAGTCATTTGCAAAGGAAGTTTGATAAAGGCTGGAAGACTCAAGTGCATGTGTTGCTAAAATACAGCTTGGGGGTTCTCCTGGTTGTCACATATTCCTTTACAGGAGTTGCTGGATAGTAATTATGAACTCATGCTTCACATCATGAGTGTGGTTGTTATGATTATTTGGAGAAAAGGAAGAACATGAACAATTCCCTGAAGTGGCTGCCTGTGCATGCTTGGCCCTGCTTTTTCACTGCCTGCTTTTTTCTTTTGTTCCTCTTCTGGTTCTGTTCTTCCATCTTCTACCCCTCAGAATACCTTATATGCTTCCTGAGGAAGAAAATCTCCCCCTTTTTCATGGTTGTAACTTTCTGCTTTCTATGACTTCTTTTTTTTCTCTTCTTTCTTTTGAGTAGTTACAGCTAAATCTACCTCACTTCAGCTTCTCTTACACTTTTTCCTATAAATGTATCATTCTTCTGCTAATACTCAGAATCTGCCTACTTCTTATGACTTTTCTCATCGTGCTGTGACTCTTCTATCCCTGGTACCCTCTCAGGTCTTAGCTTCCACAGCCATCGCCCTTTCTTTCTGCCTCCAGGATGATTTTTGCAACATCTGCTTCAATTGATGGTCTCTCTTCTACTCCTGCTGTTTTCTCTTCTATTTCAGAATGAGAAGTGAATCTCACCTGAGCCCTGAGGGTTTCTCCTGCACTCCTGGGGATGCTGTTTAGTTACTGACATTTTCCCTGTTAAGAGTTGTCACTGTGATTGCTTGTATGTGGCACCTCTTCAGCATGAGAAAACATGCCCTAGCAAAGTGACATTTGCCTTTGATCTTTTGTGACTCCTCTGCCTACTATGTGCCAATTGCACCTTCCTCAAGATAAGGGAACTCATAGTTTTCATGCTGCCTCTGTTTTATATTTAGGTGATTGCAGTGGTCAAGCTTTCCTCATTGAACTAGAGACCCAAAGGAGCGTTGTTTTGGAAGAGCTCAGAGCAACCAGATATCACCAGTTCTTTGGAACTGGGTGGGGTGAGATCCTTATGTGTTGAGCTGGAACATTGCAATGATTTATCCTGAAGGGAGGTTTCACTTGCTCAAGCAAAATATTCTTCAAAGTTATAATATTATATGAGGAATCAGGAGTTGATTACTAAAGGGGCTCTGTAAAATGACTGGGAATTGACTTTATGGCCTGAGGATATCCCCTCTTATCATGTGTGAAAACCAGAGAATGGGTTCATGGCCCATGTTTTGCCTGCAGATGATAGCTATCATGTTAAGCTAGCTCAGTCCTTCTCAACCCATGATCCATGAAGTATTAGAAATCAAGACATAATCTGGGGAATGATTGCAGGAAATCATCATAGCTTCTCATTTACTTTGCCTATTTAGAAGGTCAAATCTCCAAGCCAGATACCTTCATTCTGTATCTGCATGACAACTTGCTTGAAGGATATGGAACTTCCTACTAAGACATGTCAGATTCATCTATCTTGATAAATTTATGTCTGAGAGATTCCTGATAGAGCTGGGACCGAACTGGTCAGTCTATAAAGCACAGTGTGATTTGTCTGGGTGACACACTGGATGGATATGTGTAGACAGTTTCCATTTTGGCATTTACTTATTCTGAGCTAATCTCTCTAGAACATCTGAAATGCTGCTCAAATACCAAGACTGGAGTAATAGATGGTGATTGATAGTTTTCACTTTGCTTGCACAGTGCATCCAGCTCCCCTCATTCACTGCCCATTTAGGTAAGTTTCTTTTTACATTTTAACAATTCAGCAGAGACTAAAGTAGAGCTCACGCCATTACCAAGCTTGCAACAAAAAATGTCTCTGTTCTGAATTGTCAGAGGTTCTTTTCTATCTCCTATTGCTTCCTCACAATATCAGAGATGAGTCCAA
The DNA here is from genome assembly GCF_030463565.1 of Pelecanus crispus. Lineage (NCBI taxonomy): Eukaryota > Metazoa > Chordata > Aves > Pelecaniformes > Pelecanidae > Pelecanus > Pelecanus crispus. The sequence continues at coordinate 8,998,750 of NC_134676.1, read as the reverse complement.
ATCTGTCAGCCTTGCTTTATTTTGAAAGTAAAGTCAAGATGCCTAAGGAATTTTAGAAAAGCCAAGTTTAAAGGGATGAGAAAAGCTATAGCAAACTTCTGTGGAGACCATAAAGGGAACAGTATAGACACATGGACTGACACAGTATAGGCATTCATGATCTCATGGGAGTAGTAAGAAAGGGAAATGTTTTAGTTCTTCAGATTAGGATATCCAAGACATTAGCAATATCCCAGACTAGAAGAGAGGCAGAATTGCACATGTTTATGCAGACCAAACCAGCCTGGGGAAAAAGAAAAAAAGCACAAAAGCCCAAAACACTGATCATGGGCAAATTTGTAATTATTCTGACACCGTTAGTGATTACTGCCATGTGATCTTTTGGAATAGCTGCATCCCTTAGCAGGGAATAATATACTAGCACTGTTAAGGTAAGCCCTTCTGACATGTGCTTTTGCAGAAATGTTTGAATAAACAAATAGTGTAATACTTGGAACTGCTTTATTCAGTCTTAATATGCATCTCAGATACACATATCATCTTGACAGGCCTGAGCAAATACACAAAAACCTCCTCTTTTTTTTTTAATTGAGGCTGGCACTACAGCTATATGTATCTATGCCAGCCCAGTGGCTAATAGATCACATGAAGAAAAGACCTCATTCCTTCCTAAATTCTGCTTTTTACCCACACCCATCCAAATGTACAAGCATGTCTGGCTTGCCATCTTTTAGTACAGTAATGTGAAAATGATGAAAATCCTTCTCCTAATATTGCCACCGGTATAAGGCAAATATAGTCAAACTACAAAGTATTGAGGAAAACAGTTACCAGAACAAGAAACATAACAGATAAATAGCATCTTCTGCAGAAAGCCTAGTTTAAATCAAAATAGTGCAGCCACAGTTTCAGTAACCTTTACCTTAAACACTTGGCTTTACACACAGATGTCGGATACTGGTTTTCTGGGTATCAACAGAAGAGTTGTTGGGTGTCCTTACAGAGCAATTCATTTCACTTCCTCTTGCCACCTCCTGTCTCCAAAGAAATGGGGATAACTTTATACAAAGAGTTTTTGTGGGTTTTTTTTGAATCATAGCCCTCGATAGAGCTGAGTTCAAGTTTCAGCAGAGGTCTCTGGTTTGTATAAGACTACAAAGGGCAACAATGATGCAGGGAATCTAATTGAAACATACTGTTTGAAAGTGTCTATTTTTCCTAACTGATTGGCATTCTTTTACTACCAATCACAAGAAGCAAATTTGCTTTTTTTTTTTTTCTGGGGAGCTTCTTTGCATTTAAAATATTATCTGGATTAGCAGCTGCCCTCTGCCACACACATGCACACCCGTGCTTTCATGGCACCTTTGCTCCCAGGTTTCACCTTTAAAGGCTTACTTGCAGCAAAGCTTCGGACTGACCTGTGAACCATACAGAAAGTCTCTGAGGCCCTGGGGCAGAAGGGTTAACTACAGATGACAAAGTGCATCTGTCACTCCTATAACTAACCCTTCATGCCATTTTTCTAATAGGCTTTTGCACTTAAATTGCTCCATTCTCAACCTGAAAGAAACAGCTACTGATCCTGGGGCAAGAGCAAGTAAAAAATAAATGACAACTTGATTTAGCTGGGATGGCCTGTCACAAACAGACTGGTGATTTGTTACTTTCTGCAGTTTAGTATACCGTAGCCCAGACAGGTACAGTCATTTGTATGGGAGTGGGCTGGCAGCATTTGCTTCCATTCCGAGCAGGTTCTTCAGAAAGGTTTCTGAGTCTGTAATCCGTATTAATAGCACCCACTGAACTGGTGCAAGTGCTGGCTTTTCCACCTGGTGGGACCTCCATGCCACAGTTTTTGAGACTTGAAGCCCTCTGTGTTATTCCTTCCATGCTGGGTACTGGGGCATAGCAGTGCACGCCCATGAGGCCTCATCTCCACCTCCTTACTAGCACCTCTTAGTAAAAGACTTTTTTCACGACCCCATGTACATTCAGATTTCTTCTGCTCCACTCTTCCACCCCACGTAACCCCATGTTGTCTAGTCTGCACCTTTAGATCAGATCACAGAAACATGGAAACGAGAGGACTGGATTGAACCAGTATCCAGCTTGGCCAGTATGTTGTCTCTGAGAATGACCAAAAGCAAATGCCTAGGGAAGAACATAGGAACAAGAGAACTATATTTGTTACTCTCTCAAACACTCTCCCAGCATGCAGCAAAACTTGCTCGAAAGTCTCCCAGTCTCCAGCATTTTGAGGGAATTCATCATCCACAATCCACAGACATGGGCTTTAGTTGATAGACTTAATGATTTTTTTTCTATAGTTAGCCTAATAAGTCTTTTAGTCTGTGTCATGTTTTTTCCCTTGTACCATCACCACAGCTTCATTGCATGCTATTGAAAGGACACAACCTGCTAACATGCATGGGAATAGTCTTGCCACCTATCTGTCACTCATCACTCTAATTTGGTGTTTGCTCTCCCTTTCTTTAACAGTCCTGAACTAAGATGAAAAAAAAGGGACCCTTGGAATTTCTATAAATGTCTAAGTACACAAGCTTTACATTTAAAATATTTGTCTTTGTCATGCCAAGGCATATCATCATTCACCTTCTCAAAATTTATTACCTAGCTGCCCCATTTTCCTATTTATTTGTATCAATGGTCTCTGGCTGCACTGATTTCCGCATTCATAACACAGGCCCAGGCTCAAGATATATAGCTTACTGTTTCAGCAGAATCAAGGAAAAACTTTGAGTTTCCAGGTAGAAAACCTTGAGTTTCTAGTTGCAACTAAAATGGGCTGAACCACATTATCAAGGGAGACAAACCATATTTAACTTTTTGACTGACTTTTATGAATTCCATTAATCTTTAATGCGAAGGATGATTTTGATATCAATCCCTGAAGTTTTTCCATGTTTACATCTAAGTGAAAGACATAAGTGAACATCACGTGCTCCTTAATGTTGAATCACTCACATTTAGAAAAGACCTAACAGTTCATGGACATTTCTCAAGGTTGATTTGTCACCTGTGGTAACCAAGATTTTAAATTAGATGCCTTAACTGTCTAAATTTAACTGTGATTAAACCAGGCTTACATCATTAACTATACTAGAGACCTCCCAGATGCAATTTCTTTACTTTGTTGTTGAGTGCAAAAATGCCCCCAAGCCCAAGCTTGTCGCTTTGTTTTCCATAGATATTTACACATAAACAGAAGAAGTGCAACAGGTGCACATGGCTAGACATGAGGGCTTGCAGTACATCTAAATGTTATGTAATTTTCTTAAATTGCAATGTCTCCATCAGGCACCGGCTTTGACTCCACTTTAGTACAATTCCTGGCTCAGTACAGCCTTAACGCACAACTATGGTTTCTAGTCATTACCATGATACGAATAATAATTTGTAATAGTAGTAAACAATATATTTAAAGGCAGGACACAAATATAACCAATAGCAGAATTGTGTAATGCCAAAATGGCATTAGGAGCCAGTCATCTGAAAAATAAATCTGTTTGAAGAGATCATATTATGATGCTCTGACTTTACTGATTAGAAATTCTATAGGCCAGAAACATAATTTTGTTCAAGCCACCAATAATAATTAGTGATATAGAAGACTAATTATTTGATGCTCTTTCCTTCAGAAATTCCATTTCAATCATTCAGAAAGTCTTTGTTTATTTATTGCTAACTAGCGTAAAACCCCCAATTTATACCATGAAATTAAAAAGTGGTATTGGTAGGAGCTGCCTTCATGCTGCAACTCATATCAAGGAGGGGAAAAGAAGAAAGAACATAGTGCTGTTGTTTGTCAATTAATAATAAGGCAGCCAAACATTGCAGAACACTAAACCCACTCCACTACAGCTGAGATGTAAGTCTCCTTTTTTTCTTATTCTCTGTATTTCAGTCATTTCTAAAAACCCCTGACTGGTTTCAGGGTGCCATTGTACAGATACAGAATTGATGCATGTCCTTGAAGAACGCCATTCTGAATATAGTCAGAACTGAGCCAGTGAAGCAGCTTGTCCATTAATACCCAACAATAAAAGTAAGAAAATAAATCTGTCTCCTTTTTTTTTAATCTAAGATGCGAGTGGATCCTATGCCCTCCACCTATTTAAAATCTTAATTCATATTTTTGACTCACATAATTCACAAATGCTTTTGTTCTATGCTAAATTAATACTTTCTGAAGGAATCCTCACCTTTATTATTGATCTACAATTTTGTTTTAGCCCTGTACTGTAGTTAGTCTAGTATTCACTATTAGAAAATGTTAAAACTATCCGAAGCCAACAAGACAGACAACAGATTAGCAAAGGGAGAGTAAAACTACAGGCAGTGTGTGGCCTGCTTGTTTTTAGTCATAATAATGTAAAATAAGATGACTGCTTTTTAAGATAAGGAAATTCAGAACAGAGAAATTTCTCAGAACTAAGAAATGGCTAGAAAATTTCTATGGGTTGTGATCAGAAAACACGTTTAAAGACAAAACATGTTTTGCCTCCTCTTCAGTAAGATAATCTGCTACTAGGACAGTTATACACATTTTAAGATAGTTTTTTAGACATTTTTATCAAGATAGTTTAGAATTAGTAAAAAATAGAATTATTTTTCTTCATGCTAAGAATATTTTAACTTTTTTAAGTTTTCTGGTTTGAAATGGTGTTTCTTTGCCACTGAACCTCCATTCATACTATGATTCACATATGTAGATGTCCCAAAACCTTCCTTGAAATGTACTTCTCAAGTATATATAAATGAGATAAGATTTTTTTTTTCTCTGTAACAGATTGGCCACCTGTGAGTATTCCTCAAGGTAAAGCTTAAGTTTTGAATCTCAACATCAGGTTTTTTTGACATCAGTTATCCTTATAATCAATCACTTCACAAAAGTTTTGAAGCTGTTGCATATGAATTCTTCGCCTGTTAGTTGTATTGCATTGTTCTTTAATTAACCCTCAGGATGTTGTTTAAGATACTGGCGAGGGGTGTTTGATTTATTTTATTTATCTCTTCCTCTTGAAAATCCCATTTGTCTTTGCCTAGTTCCCTGAATTTTCAGAGTACATCTAGAAATTAAAGTCAGGTTGACCTGACCTTTCGTAAACTTCTGAAATTTTTCAAGGCCCTGAAATGCCTTGATTTTATTTTTTTTTACTTTCCTTCAATGGTCAGATACAGAATTCTCTGATGCAAAATTGAAGTAATAATTATTCCTGTACACTTCTAATAAAAAGTTTCAGGTACATATGGACTCATTTTTTTTCTAAATTAAGAATCCCAGTTTTGCTGGAAATCATTTGTTACTGAAATGAAAAAGGGTCTCTATTTATTCATAAGCTTGTATTCTGTGGGGTTATTTTTCTGTTAAACATTTGCACATATGTATATCTCATGCTGCTTTAAAAAATAATATTTCCTAAAAAAAAAAAAACCCAAAGTAAACTAAAAACCTTGTATGCTTTGGTTTCCTTTGACTTAATTTTAGATGGGAAAATTAGAAGAACAATTGTGCCTTTGTTTCCTGTTCTGGTCAAAATGGAAAAAAATATCCACCAGCTGCAGGTCCCTCAAATCTCAGGTGTGCTAAGTGAGTCTATGGAGCTGCTTTTCCTCTTCCATTGACTACCAAGAAAACCTAACTTGATGAAGTTCCTAATTTGGGACCTCCTAATTTGGCACCTCTGTTAAATATTTCTAAATGGGCAGCATAATTCTTTTGTCAGCTGTGTGGCTGGCTTAAACTCACTGTTTTAAAATTCTGGACACAAGATCAAGCCAGATGTATTCCGAGCCAGAACTACACTGTCTAATTTTTTCCCAAAAAATTAGTTGGCATTGGTCAGATACTTGAGATATACCTATTCGATTGGGTCTGAGAACAATTTTTCTTTTTCTTTTTTTTTTTTTTTTTGGTTCTGATTACCAAGCCTGCTAACTTTGTCTGTTTACTAGATAACTGTTCACATTCTCATGAGGTTTACTTTACACCTTGCACCTATGGATCTGGATATAATTTTCTGATAATGAGTCCATTTTGGACATCCTTTTAATATTTTATAGACTACAGAAAAAATTTTCTTAATTGTTTGGCAACTAACTTAACTTCATAACATATAATCAAAAGTACAGGCACTGAATACCCTAGTGCTGAATATCCTAGTGCCAAATATCATTTGACTTAACCAGACAAGCAAGCTGGCAGAGAATGAAATGACACATGACCAGATTAGTGATTCATAAACCTCATGTTCTGCTCACGACTATTGTAAATTTTTGAGACAATATGGGAGCAGGGTTTTATTTGTTGTTGTTTTGTCCTGTATACATTTTTATTTATTTATTTACCTTTCCACAGGTAAGCGTCAACTGACTGTTATGGCTAGAGCAAAATTCAAAACTCCTAGCTAAACGAAGCATCACATTTGCTTTGCTTAGGAAAAAATAAAAAACTTTAAAAAAAAAATTTATTTACTGACCATAGATACTTTTAATCTGGCTATTAAAATACTCTAACAGTAAGAAAAAAAAGTATTATGGAATAGTGTGTTAATAATTAAAGGAATGGGGGTGGAAAATAGACTAATTTTAAAATGGGACCTGATAAATGTGTAGATTGGATTGTAAAGTGTAATTGCGTTTGGTATCAGAGCACAGGATTTGTCAGCTCAGATATCCTTTCTTACTTCTTTATGTTGTGTTCTGTTATTCACTCAATGCTTTAAATAAAGCTGTTTTGATCAGAAATCATAAGCAAGAAATTGAAAGAAGTCCACCTATTTGGACCATCTGCATATACCCTAATTTCTGGTTGTATATTTTGATTTTAGCATGCCTGCTTCTCTACTGTCTTGAGCCACTTGTCATTTATATTTTTGCAAAGCAAACTTTATGGCAGGTACTAAATACTTGCATTTGATATGCTGCATTTTCCAGGCAGAACTCCGTATTGAATCAGATTCCAAAAATGTTGTCGATTACAGATTTAGTGGCAACTAATAACTCTAGCACAGCTATGGACAGAAGTTTTTATATGGATCATTTTTTGTAGGGTTCTGCTTCAGCTCGTTTAGGAAGAAGACTCTACCTGGTAAACATAGTAACTAGAAATGGATGAGGAAAACTCAGTGAGATCCTTGCTGGAAAAGTTCTCTCTTACAAAAACACCACAAAAATGGTACAAGAAATGTAAGTGATAAGGAAATAGTGAAATGTGACCAACAATAGATATGGATGCATCTCAATCAGCAAAATGTAGAGTCAAAATATAATAAAACCAGTGCTGTGTATCTTACTCATTGCATGTGCAGAGATGCCTTAACTAACATGAGTAATCTGAAAGAATGAAAGTTATCAGGAATGATGTTTGAGGGCTGTTTAAGTAATCTTACCTGAATATTATCTGATGAGTTAAGGCAGAAAATAATGAAAAATATCAATTCTTTCTTTCTTTCTTTCTTCAAGCACCTCTTGAAATGTAGGGAGGTAAATGGCAGTCAGAGGACTCCAGGGCCATAAAGTCAGTTATTTCATCATTCTGCCTCCATTATCTTACTCTACACCTTTATGGAGATGCAAAAATGACTCTGCTATCTCTGGACGTTACAAGGTCAGCCTGCCTTTCAGTTCAGTGGACTCCTTAAAGCACTATTGTCAACTCAGGAGGCGGAATCAGATAAGCTGAGTACAGGTGGCAGCTCTACAAGAGAGAATAACTGTCTTTCCCCATTCCCCTCCCCATTCCCCTTCCACACTTCAGTCTACACTGAATCTGAGGAACTGCAGGGACAAGCCATGGATCAGTAAATTAGCAGAGCTCAGTCATCAGTCAGTCAGTCAGTCAATCTTAAGAGCAATTCATTCTTGGATTTGTGGATGCTGTGCAAAAGGATGCTTAGAAAAATCTAGGATAGAGTAGTTATTAAAGGAGATTAAAGGGTATTATCGAGTGCTTCAGCAAGTTATAATTAAAAAAAAAGGAGAGAGGAAAAAGAGGGGGGGGGGGGAGTAGGCTAATTTTTCCAGTCAGTGAAGTTTCAAGGATGAGAAGCCTATTTCTGTTTTGTTATTGTCTTCAATATTAATTATACAGCATTTTTTCCACTTAACAAAAAGAATCATCTCCCTCAATCCAAATTCCCTAGTTAATTTCTTTAAGGTAATAATGCATACATAAGACACAGACTCAACGTTTTTGCCAATTAGAGGTGCTCCAGCCTAGCACACTTGCTGAAAATTTAGCCTCCTCTGAAAATTGAGTGCCTCATGACACGCAGGTAGCCCAGGTATGAATCCTATCTTCCTAAATGGAAAAGGTAATTCAGCATTTGCTTCAATCATCCAAAGTGTTCTACAGGGAAGTATCTTTCTGTCTCTTCATCTGCAGGCAGAACTGTGTGAATTTTATGGTGTTACATAGAACATCAGAGTGTATAACCAGATGGTCACATGTGCCCTTAAAAAACCGTCTGTCTATCTATGTAAAGACCTATTTTGCACATTCACCCTCACTATAGCATCTGATTGCCCTCAAACTAAGATATTTAAAGCCGGAAGGCATTCTTATAAAGCCAATACTGAACACACTTCCCAAAGAAAGAAAAATAAATCAGAAACCTTTTAAACTCCTAAGAAATTGAGTAATTTTAATTTTTTTTATTTTCAGTCTTGGATCTAGATGATACTTATTTGTTTTTACTGCTTTTATCCTGGACAAGAAGCCAAATGACAAGACCCAGATTCCATGGTCAGCTGGAAATTGGGAGTGTTTTGTTCTTCTAGAAAGGATAATTTTTTTCCAAACTACACAGCAAAATCCAGTCTTGAAGGAAGAACCTCTTTGATTCTCCATCCTGGTTCTGTCTTCAGAGGTTTTTTCATTTTCCAAATAATGATGGAGCATGATCTGCTTTGGAAATTCCTGGATTTCTGGACTGTGGACTAGGGCCCCACCTCATCTAAAGATGAGGATATTCCCATAGATATTAACATTCTCAACACTGCAACACACCCTCATTTTTCATATGCAATGTCCAGGAATGCCATGCAGCTGATTAACACTTGTTGACCATGCTGAAACCTGGTAGCTGTAGCTAATTCTTCCCCTTTTATTCAGACCACATTCAAGATTCAATTAAAATGTTCTCAGCATGTGCTGCATCTTTCACTTATCAACGTTAATGACCAGGTCCTGAAATCTCCATTATACTGTGTGGTGCTTTTGCTTCCCAGAGCTGTGCTACACAGAACCTGACATAGCCAGAGCATGTAAAGACCCTTTACGTCCTTAGATTCCAGACCTGCAAGGTCACTTCATCAAACCAAAGCTCATTAAAAAGAAGGAAGAAAGGTGATCTACCATTCTGACCTCAGATATTGTAGCTGAAAAAGCCCTTTGCCATTTATATTTCAACTTTCAATGAGTATATGACTCAGTACTGGAAGGATTTGTAGCTGACACTCAATAGAAGCTGCTCTCGAATTTTGACAAATCCCATCTTGAGCCAAGAAGAGAAACAGATATTGATCCTAAGTGTACCTAATTCATCTCTGCACTTGTAATCCCAAAAGAAAATGGCTTCTATGACCAGAGGGCGTTCAATATTTTTTCCATCTTGTAAAATAAACAGCAGTTATTTTGGTGTGTCTTCATGCATCAGGAGCAACATTGTAAGTAAACAAAGCACTGATTTTTTTCCTCTCCTCTTTTCTGAGCAGAGTTATAAGAACTGCTGGGCCTTTTGATTGGACTAATTAAATTGTATCAAATAATTTAGACTGATGAAAGTCTGGACGACACAGCACCACAGCTGAGATCTGTGGCTCTGAAAGGAAGCTTCAGTTCCTTTATCAGAGAGCTGTGTTTCAGCAGGGATCATGTAATAAATCATGAGGAAATTCATTTCACCCTGATGATCTAGCCTCAGTAGCAGTGCGGTGGCACTAGCACTTGGGGGTTGCTGAGAGTGACGATACATGAAGAGATAAGAGGCTGAGTTCTGTTGTCAATCACATTTATGTATATCTGGAGAAATCCTATTTATCTTACTGGTGGTGTTTAAGATATAGCCTGAGGGCAGGATCTAGCCCATGATTTTGCTTATTATTCCTTTTTTCAACTGACTGCAAAATATAAAAGGTTTAGAAGTTCTGTCCTGAGAGTCACTCATGACAAAAGCTGGACAGGAAGCAACCAACCATCCTAGCTGACAAATATTTCCAGTTTCTAAAGCACACTCAACAAGAAGGAACTAACTGTGCAGCATACTGTGCATGAAGTCCTCCTCTGACGTGGAAGAAACAGTCTGTTGTGGGAAATAACCAGACCAGGCATTTGAACCTAAGTCTCCCATCATTATGGGGACACTGAATTTTATGGGGCAGTTGGGACTCTTTCCTAACATAGCTAAGATTCACTAAGTATGCTGAGTTCCTGTGAGAAGTTTTAATTTCAATGAATTAGTCTTTTCTGACAGCAGAGACAAAAAATGCTGAAAAATTTCCTATCAGCTCCAACAATCGTGCAAGGAAGCATCTGGCTGCAAAAGTCTGGTGAGCAGGGCAGAGTATTTTATAGAAAGGTGAGCTCAGCAGAGTTTTGACACTTTTAAACAAGAAACTGTTATGGGAGGGAGAAAATGAGGAATTTAGTCTACACTTTAGATTTTTAAGACCATTGTTATCTTCAAAACAAGGGTAACATGGTGTACTTTTGTGTATATGGATGGATGTTGAGAATGGATGTCACACACATAAGCACCCAAATTTTCCCCTGTTCTAGATCTGTTTTCAGTTTGCTTCCCCCCCCCCCCCCCCCCCTAGAATTTTTTAATTCAGTGTTAAGTGCTGCTATGAGTTCAGTGGCACATAAAAAAAATCTCATCAGTGTCTAGTACTTTTTCCTGGACTGAAATCTCAACCTTCTGGTGAAACTACAAAGCCCTAATTCAAACAGATGCTATGAACATGCATGTCCAGCAAGACCTTTCAAAATGTCTGGTTATGTTGAAATCATTGGAGGCATCTGTCTGCAAGACAAAGCTGCATCTCAGTAAGACTACAGTCATGGCCACTCAGGGCATTTCCAAAGAGGTTGTCTATGAGCAGTGAGATAGTCAAAGGACAGAGATGGCAGGTAGGATGCAAGATGTGGTGTCCTACTGGCTGATCCAGAAGCAGTTTCTTTGAAGTAGCTGTAGAGATCTGGCCCATGGGACCCAATGGGATTGTTGGATCATACTAGTAGTGAGTATGATTGTCCAACTCTGTCTCCCACAACAAATTTCGGCTAAGAGGTAAGGAAGAGGAAGTCCTGGGTGCCCACATATATGCAAGTGAGGGTTCACCTTCAAGCAGGAGTCCATAACTTGTTTCAGAAATAGCGAATACCTTCTGAATTTTCAGGTAGCAAGTGCACAAATATTATCAACTAAATGATGTCAGAACAGGAAAAGTTCACCCTGTGAATTCAGCAGTGTTTTGGTTAAAAAGAATGATTTAGTTACATGTCTTGTGGTCAGAGAGGTGCAAATAAGGAATTTATTCATTGTCGGTTTTGTTCAGCAGTATCTTGTTGTTATGAGTAACCTCTAAAACATGGGGGACAGGGGAAGCTCTGCATTTCTTTATAATGAAGAAAACACAAAATGTGTGACAAATTGGATGTTTTGGAGAGAAAAAAATGATAAAAAATAAATGCAACACTGGATTTTCTTTTAAAGAAAGTTTGTATATAATATTTTGTCTTTCTTTTTTCATACTTCCAAAGATTTTTGTTGTTTTATTGCTTAAGGCAAGATAGCTGATGACGATGCACAAGTAAGCAAAAAAATAAGACTTAATTTTCTGTCAATTCTCATGAGTAGCTGTCAGAAACATCCAGTTTCTTCCTCAGTCAGAGTATCACTCAGCTCTGCTGAAGTTATCAAAGCTCTGCTGCAGAACAGCTTATAAATGACCTGGAATTAATACCGGACAATAAAAAAAGGAAACTACTCAACCTTATTTGCAGACTCATGTTGCAGGTCTAGAAGAAGCCAGAAATAGGTGGGACTATAAAGATGGCTGTTAGAAAACAGGCATCATAAGTATGGTCTGTAATGGTCAGGTCATTTAGGTATCCTCATCACCAGGTGAAGCTATGTGAAATCTGTGACTTATAGAAACGAACCATAATGTTAGCATGTATTTACTTTCTTTGCTACAACTAATTTCCTATAAAAACAAATAAATTAATAAAGAAAAAAAAAAGCCATCTGGCAAGCTTGCAGCATATTGGACATAAACATTAATGGCAGTGTTTTTGCACTTGCATATCACTTTTAAGCTAAGGTTCTTAAAATGATCCACATTAATTAAGCATTACGACTCTTTGCTGAGGTCCATAAGAAAAGGCAGATAATACTTGTGGGCACTCTCTGAATGTTAGGAAGTTAAATCAATGACTCTAAGATCCTCAGATAGTTTTAAAAATGTGAGTTGGTTCAGATTGTATTCACTCAGAGGTTTGCATCAAAGTTCTAACAAACAAAAGTATCTATGAATTTCCCTCTTTGTTTTTTTTTGAAATGACTGTTTCAAAATAAGAACTGTCTCGAGGAAACTCAGTTTGATTGAGTAGAATTTCTCTAGAAAGATGACAGTAGCCTTAAAAACCCAAGATGTTAACCTGGCTCCTCTGTTACCAGTAGGAAATTTTATCAATTATTGTAAAGCCAAGATTTCACCCCATTTGTCAGTGGCGACTCCCATTTGAAACAGGCCTGGGTCACCTCAGCTCTTCAGCCCAAGTCAAGAGATTGTTAAATTGCACACCAGCAGTTTATTTTATAGGTCTTCTTTCTTTCCCTTTTTTTCTATTGTGGGGTTTTGGAAAACTGCTGACCCTTCTGTTCTCTGAGCACACTGAATACTAGACAGTACTTCTACTTTAATACAGAATTTTCTGTGATACTATCCTTGACCAAAATTCTTTCTTATTGTTATCAAGCACATCATTTGTTGACTCTACTTGACTCCTTTTCATGTACATGCAGGGATACACCACACTTAGATGCTGTATGTAAATACATATAAAGTATCTTCTCCTATGTAGACACCCATTAATATAGATTATATTATTCATTGCTATTTCTTCCAGATGAATAGAGTAGTATCAAGACTATTCTTCCCTGTAGTAGGAACAATAATATATTGTCGATAGAAAGATACCTTAATAAGACAAAAAATCCGTTCAATGACAGGAACAATAGATTTCATAGGAAACTATGTGACAGGAAAGAGGCACTGCATTGTTTGGAACACCTGTGGTTAATTATCATAGCTGAATACATTAAAATCAGTTTCCAACCTCATATATCTTCATAGACTTTTTGGCGATATTAAGCGATAAAGGCTTAATAATCAAAAGTACTGAGTTAGCAAATGTTTTCTAATTTTAATAACTTCTTGTTGTAATTACCAAGTCTTGGAGTGAAATGATTTAATTAGAAAGTAATCAAGAAGTGTCTACTGTTAATTGAAGGAATTATAAAAGATCTACATTTTTAATATATTTCTTGGGTAATAAAATTAAAGTCTATGATAATTATTTTATAAACCATGCTGATAAGAAAAGTTTGATACCAAAATGAACTATTGTCTATAATAATTCCCATAGCTGCATTTGCCTATGGCAGGTATAACCCAAAGCAGGGATACTTTGGACATATCCATTATCTGTCATTTCACATCTTAGTGTACTTAAAAAATGTCCATTCATGCTCACAGCTCCAATGAGAATAGCAATAATTATCATTATACCTATTTTCTCAACTAATAAAGTGAGGTTAAATGCATCAGCATAAATCATGGCTATTTATAGGTTAGACTGAAAAATTTCTATCTAATCTCCTTTTGACAGAAAACTGGATTTCTAATTAAGCTGATTTTTAAGAGAAATTAAGAAGATTCTCTTTTCATAAACATATTAACTTTTCAGAAAGGAAAAAGGTACGCTTCAAATCAAAACAAAAAAGCAAAAAAATAATGCTTCAAAAGTGTTCAGCTAAACCAAAAAGAATTTGAATTTATAAAAAGTCTGCAGATCACCTAGTAGGATTTATAGTTCATATACTTCACCTTTTCATTATTCTCTGCCAGCTGAGTACTGAAAATGGACGATATTTCCCCAAATCCTGCATGGTTATGCATTCCCATGCTGAACGATGCTTAGCAAGTGGGGTGTCAAAAATGCTGAATGTGTCATAGGGATAAAACATTTTTTTCCTGACTGCTGCTATTTCTGTTAAACATTCCAAGACACTGATCATCCAGTTTAAAACTTGTGTAGTGAACTGCTATTCCCTCTTGGGTGTCTGTTAAAATTAATTTGTCAATGCACAAGAAGCACAGGATAAAGTTCTTCTAACACAGTTTTGTCAGAATAGACATAGTGTATGCAGGTTTCTGAAATGGTACATGCTCTTAGGTTCTAGGCTTGCATGAAGATCTTGTACTCTAATAAATAAATGCTATTAAAAACCAATGTTTTCCATGAAAGGGAAAAATGACCTGCTTGCAGGAAAAGTGGCAGAGATAAAAACACACACAGAAATGTTTTCCAACCTGCAATAGAAATAATTGGAGAAAGGAAATACATTCTAAAAAATGAGAAATGAACTCTTTTTTTTCATGAGAATGGCATTATTAGTTTACTCCTTTTAGTTATTTCTCCTGAAATGTACATCTGGTTAATAACAAACCAACATCACTATTCCTTTGGTTGCTGTTCTTAATCCTGAAGGACTTTTCAGACTGTCAACAAATGATGTCATATGACACACATGGTGAGCAGCCACTAGTGGGATGGAAAGTGACATCTGTATAGCTGACCAAAATTCAAGTGATCTGCCTGACTAACAAGACTGCAAGATGTTGAAGTAATGATTGACAAACTGTCAGGTACTTCAGAACAGGTTCACAAATGCATGTACATTTTCACTCCTAATTTACACATGCTGATAATACAATTGTAGGTGCAAATAAGACACTCTCATGCCGAAAGTGTACTAAGAAAGAGCTGGAAACACCTGATTCACATATGTACGTGAATTCTCTTGTCAATTCTCGTCAATGGCTTCTAGACACCCACACCTTTTCTTAGTTTGGTAAACCTTTAAAAAACCCAAACAAACAAACAAACAAACAAAAATGCCCCAAACATTTTCTTTCTCTAGAAGTGTTCAGATCAAACTAAATGTAAAGATATGACCATAAAGAATAGCTGGTTTGTTTCTGTTCTGCCTTAGACAGATCACCTTGACATAAAGCATCTTTTTAGAATTAATGACTGGTTGGTGATAATGGTCTCTAGGTGTTCACCAGCCATCAGCTCCTCCCAGCTCTTCACTAATCCCCAGGAGTTACCTTTGGCCTTGATCATTACTGCTTAAACAAACACATCTTGAAAACTTAGGAGGTTACTTTTCATTTACCTGCCATCTAAATTTATTCTTCAGAGACACTCTGTCAGCAAAAGAGATATGAGTCAGTGTCTTCACTGTAAAAGAAAAAAAGAAAAACCTCACTCTATGGCATGTTTTATATGAAGAAGCAAAAGAATAATTATATGTTACCTCTTATGGTTACCTTGCAACAGGGAATTTTCTGGATGACTTCTTTTACAGAAGGAGAAAGTCTATTTTACAAAAAGAAGCAAAAAAAAATTTGGGGGAATGGAGGCATAGGGGCACTTTTGCATCCTCTAGGATACAAAAAGGGGAGCATTACAGAGACTGTTCCCAACTGGGCATGGATTTATAAGTTACACAAAACACCCTTATTTACTGAAATGCAGAAGTATATGCATGAGAAATTCCCAGCTGCTGACATTTTGTGAGCTTTTAATAGTACCATTAGTCAATATATCAGTATGCAGCATATCATATTGACTAGAGCTGATGTTTATAGTGGAAAGCTATTGACTTATGGGATGAAAAAGTGGATATAATTCAGCTTCAGGCATTATTGCCCACTGGAGGTTACTTTTTCATGTACAGGGACAATAATTTGCCCTGTAAACTGAAAACTCTAGGCTCACTATATATTTTACTATGTACTTTCATTAGACTTCTTTTGCCCTAAATGTGCTTTACAAAGAAGCTGGAACTTCAGCAGTAGTATATCCTATGTTACCATAGCCAATACTAAAAAAAAAAAAAACCCAAAACCTTGAATGGCTCACTAAAATGTCTTAAGTTTAGCAATGGTCAATAACACATTTAGATATAGATGTAAAGGGATACCTCTTATATATCTATCATACTGTATGACATTGCCAGTAGTCTTGAGGTTGGACTTTAAATCCTAAACTGACTGCTACTCATATATGCATCCCTAGTATGGGATTGGGATCCTTGGTATAGGATTTATCTCAGCTAACTCTGCCTGTTCCAAGCAGCCGAACAGGTTGTGCAGAGAGATTGTGAAGTCCTCATCCTCAAAGATTTTCACGGCAGCTGTAAGCAACCTGGTCTGACTCTACTTTGAACAAGAAATTGGGCAAGATGGCCATGTGAGATCCCTTCCAATCTGAATTTTCCTGTAATCCTATGAACTCATAGTTTACACAGGGTCTTTCTACATTCAGTGGAGAGACACAGACAGTTACAGAAGTTAGGTCACATCAGCAAAAGCTAAATGCCTGTTACAAGTGGGAAGAAATGCTCTCTGGAGGCACTATAGAGGGAACCCAAAAGATTAGCCTGGATTAGGTAATTAACAGATAGCTAAAAATGGTGATATGGTGCACCTTGACTACACAGACTATTGGTTAGTTGAGGATCGCACGATTATTCCAAGGTGTTTTCTTTGTATGTGTCTCACTCATCCTTGATCGCAACTGATGACTTAGAATGCTACCATAATACAGGTAAATAGTTGCATAGAATAAAAAGTACCATATGCATTGACTGATGAACTAACAGGCTGGATCCTACGGTTTTAGTAAAAGCTTGGCTTGCTCACCACAAGACGCATACACTTCAGCTGACAATAGATCTTAATAAGCTAAAAAAAATTCAGAATTAGCTTGTCAATAGCAGAAACGAGTCAATAGCAGAACAACTGCTATCCACTTCTAATCATAGTAATGGCACAATAGACAATATTCATTATCCACCTGTCAAATCTTGGTGTGAAAAAAAGCAGTAATAGATCAAGGATAATATAACAATAACAGTAACAATAATAGTAAAAACAAGAGCAGCAGCAAAGCCAAAAAAGTCATGTCCTAAAATTAGTGACATAAATCAATGAGTGTTTTCTTGTGTCAATTCACATTAAGATACACTGTATAAGACATAATAACCCAGAGTATCCTAACACAACATGACATCCTGGTTTTACTTCATGAATTATAATTTAAGTCTTGATTTTTTTCACCCATTGGATAGTTATTTACTGTATCATAATTTGTTCAGTGATTTTCCCCAGGTTTCTTAGTAAGAAGCTCATTTACCTATGTCCTAGGAGAAAAAGCAGTTCTTTCCTCTTGCCTTTTTTTGGTAGCATTCTTCCCAACAGTGATACTGTGTAACAGAACTAAATAATTTCAGTCACAGTTTGACAGCTTAATGCTGACTTCTTCTCATAAGGAGGAAAGTCTTTTGAATTAGAACATAAGATGGAAGAGTTTTGAGAGCTCAAGTAGGTAAGGTTTTCCTCCCTGTGGGGTTTTGGTGGTGTTTTCCTGCTATACAAACTATTTCTTCCACTACCTGTTTTGGCCCTTGATAGTAGTCATAGCATTACAGGGTGAGCCAAGATGGTGGTGTGTTAGCCACAAAGTATTCCAACACTTAAAGGTAGGTGTCTGCATTGCAGGTGTCATATGTGAGCTCACTATCTGACATCCCATTATAGTCAAAGGGGATTATGGTCAATATGAACATCTTACCCTGAAATAGCCACATTTGGGGTTTTTTTCAGCCAAGTGTCTTTCTAGATTTTTCAGTGCATTGACTGAATTTCCATTGACTGCAACGAGAACCAACATATTGTCATTACCGTGTGTAGGTTTCTGAATCTGGAGCTGAAACTCACCCTTCATGCTCAGTCTAGTTGGCTAGAAATTTACGTGTGTAATATTTGAGATGCCACAGTGTCTCTAAACCTGTGTGGGGTTGGCAGATGTGGCACAATTTATAGGTGGGTAAAGTCCTTCCATTCTTTTGGAGTGGCAACCAAAAGGGACACCCAAGGGCATCTCAAATGACACTAGATAATTATGTCTAGGCAATTTTACTTTATTCTTAGTGTCTAATTTATGACAATCATTAAAGATATATCTATACTGAGAAATTAAATGGGACCAGGAACATTTCTCGTCATTGGGGTCAAGCAGCAAAATATATTTGGGTCTATGCCGGTGAATTCTCTAAGCTTTCACAAAGGGTGACTGCATCTGGTGTAGTTATTGGGAGTGGGTAGTTCTAATTCCTAAAATGCTCCCACGTGTTGGCAGTGTGTTAGCTGTTATGAACAAAAACTGGACCAGAAACAGTCCTTATATCTCACTAATATGGTCAGACATGCTCGAGAGTCCTTCTGGGCATTATTTCATTTAACAGTCATAGCTTAAGTGCCTAGGAATCCTGCCATGTAGGTAGGCATTAACAGATAAACGTTCCTGGTTTAGACACTAGAAATGGTAAAAATTCTCATCTTCCCATCTCCCCACTCCTATGTGCACCTCAGTATATCCAAAATCATTTCAGACCCTTTAGATAACATACCTCTAGATGCATCAAGTTCTATCAGATTTATTTTTGTCTCTTTCTCTTGAAGTAATTGTCATTCAGTCCTGGAGTTGAGGTATTGCAATAGGTTTGTGTAGATTTGGTATCTTATTCATTCCCCGCTCTGTCTCTGTTTTTCTCTTTCCATTCAGACACCGAGCATAATAGAATTGCCACTGCCAAAACCTTCACTCCACTGGAGTGAAAACCATTCATTTGTCGTCTCAATTTTAAGATTCCTGACTCCAAATGCAAGAGTATTCTCCATGGACGTAATGGGACATTTAGCAATTCATTCATTTTCTTCACATGCTACTTGTTTAGACACTCAGCAGTTGGCAGCTTTGATGTGAGTGGTGGAAATTATAAAGACATTACGTATCATAAAAATATAAATGAAAGAAAACATAGAGCCTGTTTTATATCAGACTAAATTGACTAGTGTCATACTCAGGATATTTTGTTTTATAAATTATAATCGTTAGAGGAGGTGTTCCTTTGAGTGAAACACTACCTGTCTGTTTCATATATAACACCAGCTCTTCACTTTTTCTCCTGTAAAGAAATTGCTGTGCAAGATTTAGACACAAAGAAGTAAATGTATAAACTCAAATAGTACACATACGAATAGAATAGAGTATGCCTGTGTTTGAGATCTTAAACATAATTAAGGTCTCTGAGTGTCAGTGAAGGAAAAGAAATAATATTATATAGAGGGAGTGGTAAAACTCAGCTGGAGAAGTTGGCTTATGATTCTTCAGAAATATTTACATATGAGGGGAAGAAAAAAAAAAAAGATAACTTTTTGTGCTGCTGCTCTGTCCCATTTTCTGGCCATTTGTGGTGGTTTGAACCCAGACAGCAACTAAGCACCCACACAGCTGCTCACTCTTACCCCTGCAGTGGGACAGGGGAGAAAACGGGAAGAGCAAGAGTGAGCAAACTCATGGATCAAGATAAAGACACTTTAATAAGTGAAGAAAAGAGGGGAATAAAACCCAAACACAAGTGACGCAAAGGCAATCAACCACCACCTCCCACAAGAAGGCTGATTCCCTGCCAGTGTCTGAGCAGCAGCTACCTTGGAAGACACATCCCTCCCCGCTTGTGACCCGTTTGTGGTCACAAACCCACAGCACAGCATCATGAGGACTCCTATGAAGAAAGTTAAATTCCATTCCTGCTAGACTCAGTACACCATTATAAACGCTGGTGTTAAAAGTGACACATTTTGATTACAAAGCACATATATAGTGAGACAGAACTGATAGGTCTACTCTGGAGAGTGAATCCCTACACACTTGAAGCAGGTCTTGCATAATTCAGTCAAATAAAATGGCATATTAAACCAAGGATCATAGTGGGACCAAGATCTACTATAACCATTCAGCCACCCTAGAGCCAGTAAAAATGACATAACTGAGGCTAGATATGCCTTTTACCTTCATACACTTTCTGATTTGGTTCTAATGGCCTTCATCTTCACTAAGCATTTTTTTTTCTATTAATTGTCTTCTGACTTCCCCCTGCCCCCACCTCCAACAGTTTCTCACTGGAAGTTCAAAGAGGTTTTGGAATCTCCATCCTTGTAGATATTCAAAACTTTTCCAGAGAAGATGCTGAGCAACCTGATCTAAGTTGGTTCAGCTTTGAGCAAAGGGTTGGAGCAAGGGACTACCAGAAGTCCCTCCCAACCAATACCACATAGTTCTGCTCTGGGGTTCCACAGCATCCGCTCCTACCAGGGACAGCAATCCTATACACACCTACCACCATTTAGATCACCATTCCATCCACATTATTTTGTGGTATCCACAAATACTGTGACTCTCAATGCGTGGGTATCCTATCTGTGTTGATGTTCTCACTGCCGTCTCAGTTCTGTGACTCTGATCTAGTAACAATTACTGTGGGAAAACAGAGGCAAGTAGCAAAGTGTGTTAAAACTCATGCAGGTGCCTGATTTTTGCTGTTGTATTGAATAATAGCAGTGAGCCTTGCAGTGAGGCTGACTTCACATGTGGATTTTGGGAAGCACTGAACAAGTCTAACACCTACTAAATTTGCTTCATGGCATTTTACCTTGTGAGACTGACACCTAAGGTAACAGTCAGGCAGGATAATAAACTGTATCTTAACTTTGTGAAACTTCTGTGTACTTCAAATTTACATATGTGCCTAAGTATGTTGTTGAAACCTAAAGAAGCAAATCTGGAAGAATTTTTTAGCATATACTTTTTTTTATAAAATTCTCTAAGATCTTTAGATTTTCTCCAGCAGTAAGCACACGGCACCAAAAAGACACTTTCTTCACACTACTTTGGTACCACAAATAAATGTAGAACTTTTTCAAGGGCTGAATAATATCTTTTGACCAGCAATGACATACAACAAAAAGCTTTTCAAAATAGTTTGTTTAGTTTCCTTGTGACTTTAAGAGTTAATATTATTATTATAGCTATTTAATTTTAAATTTAAAATTTTTTTAAAATTACTTATATATTTACTGCTCAAAATCAGAAGATGGGAGGGGTACTCTGTTGAACTATCTTTACCCATCTGGAGGTGTAACATCTAGTCCACACCAGTATGCGAGACTTTGAGTATAGTTAATAACTGAGATACACATTTTGAGAGGTGCCTAGTTCTATCAGTCTTAAGCATCTGCTTTAGAGTGAGATTGGTTTTCTATTTTCTTTTCACTTCCAAAATGATACTGATTTTTTTTTGTTTGAAGACAGAATAATTAACTGTTCCAGTTGAAAAATTTCATTGCAAATATCTTGATTATACAAAATTTTCATAAGAATTAATATTTTATGCTAAAAATGTCAACTATTTATTGAGGCATTTTTTACTCCAAATGCTAAACAATCCAATTCTGTAACATTATTTTAATTCCTCTGGGAATTGTTTGGATGCCGCATACTCTCAGTCTTTTCTATTCTGTTCCCAGTCAGGAGACACTCTTGTGATCACATGAATGCCATGATGCACTGGTTCTTCTCACAGAAAAAGGCATGCTATGATATGTATTGTTTATTTTGGCCTGTGAGGAATAATGGATTATAGACTTATGACAACATAATTCATTTAGATGCATTTATTAACTGAAATTTATTGTTTGACCAAGGCAGTTTCAACTTTGTTATTTTATCAGTATTCAACACATGCAAAAGATTGAAAAGAATCCTATGTAGATTCTTGCTTCTCATCAAACAGTGTAGATGTTAAAACTCTGAATGACAGTCTTCCTAGGATCCATTGTTAATGAACATTTCTGTTTAAAACAGATTTTTTTGAGATAAAGTTTCATTACAAGGAGGTACCTGGCAAATATATAGTTAAAAAAAAAGTCTGTTCAACTGTCCTGGTTTAACCCCAGCCAGCAACTCAGCACCACACAGCCACTCGCTCACTCCCCCTGCCCCGATGGGATGGGGGAGAGAATCGGAGGAGTAAGAGTGAGAAACGCTCCTGGATTGAGATAAGAACAGTTTAATAATTGAAACAAAATAAAGTAAAATAGTAGTAGTAATAATAACAATATAATAATAATAGTAATAATAATATACAAAGTAAGTGATGCACAATGCAATTGCTCACCACCCGCCGACCAATGCCCAGACAGTCCCCGAGCAGCGATCGCTGCTCCCCGGCCAACTCCCCCCAGTTTATATACTGAGCATGACGCCGTATGGTATGGAACAGCCCTTTGGTCAGTTTGGCTCAACTGTTCTGGCTGTGCCCCCTCCCAGTTTCTTGTGCACCTGGCAGAGCATGGGAAGCTGAAAAGTCCTTGACTAGTATAAACACTACTTAGCAACAACTAAAACGTCAGTGTGTTATCAGCATTATTCTCATCCTAAATCCAAACCACAGCACTATGCTCCCTACTAGGAAGAAAATTAACTCTATCCTAGCCGAAACCAGGACACCGACTTCAAGAGATGTAAATATTGCAAATTCTTTTATGGATTTTCACTGACAAATAAGCAAACCACTCATATTTACTTGTGTCGTACCTCATGTCAATCATAAATTGAACTTAAATCCATCACAAGTTTTTGAAGGTTCAGATACATATAATTGATTTTCTTCTCCCCAAATTTTTGTGCTGATGTCAGCTGGAATTTATTGAAGTGGTTTCTGTGTGTGTTTGGTTGGTTTTTAACCTCTGCCATTTCATTATTTTTTAAGTCAGGAAATGTTATTCTATCCACAGAGTTAGGCTGAACTGGGAAAATGTATGGCTGAAATATATTTGAACAATTCTGGGTTTATATTTATTCTACTTCTTTTCCTCGATGCTGCTTGAATATTTTAATTTCCCTTGAAAACTAAAGTATATATTTACTATTGAAGCCTGATAATTTTTTGCCTTAATCTTTATCTCTGTCACTTCATATGTAAGTTCTTTTGCTATTAAGTTTTGAACAAGTTCAACAATACTTCTTTTATTAGCCTTTCGATGTCCAACAAAATTTTGCTATATGTATACATTTTTTTTGGCTTCTATTGCTTATTAGTGGTTCTTCTTTCCTTACTGATTTTTGTGTTATCCTTTTTCATTCAGTAGTCTAGCAATATTTTATTCAAGTTTAACTTTTGCTTGAGATAGGAAAACTACTGAAAAGTTCTATGCTGGAAAAGGAAAATATACAGGCTTTCTTTATATTCATGTTCTGGATCTGTTCCACCCAACTGACTTCTCTGCCTAATTTCCTTTTGTCCTTTATCACTGAAAACCTTAGTTGCAGACCTACTTTCATCCTTTCATTTAATTTGAATAAAATCAACTTAAAATAGTTCTATCCAGGGTTAATTTTCATGCCTGGCTTATCTTCTTGACTTACCACTACCAAATCTTACAGTGGGATCAGAAATCTTTCAACTCTGGCATGTGACAAACTTGTAGGTAGCTAGGACTGATATGCTATCACAGTGAAATTATTCTGAAGAAAAGGTATGTCCAGTACAATTTTGATTTTCCACAGTGCTAGAAATGTCTCTACAAGTATAAAAAAGAATAAGCTGCTCTAACCAGGATTAGTATGGGAGAAGGCTAATTGGTCTTTCACCTTATTTTTGCTGTCATTCCTTTAGGGATTAGGTTAAGCCTCAGTGTATGTTTCATCAGGGAATCACGGAGATTATACTTTGTCTCTCTGTCTATCATTCAGACACTTCCTCTTATGTTGACTAGATTTTTATAAGCCTCACAACCCATCATGTGGTTCCTTTTAGTCAAAATAGGTATATAATTTATGGTACCAAAGGCAGCTGTTAGGGTAATGGAATATAAGGCATGAGACAGTAACATGATTGCTAAATCTTTATTAAGTTTTCTGATTTCCCACCTTTCACCCATGCCGAATCTCACCTTACCTACGGGATTTTTGCATCTTTAAATTAAGAAGATGCTAATGAAGTGTCTGCAAGTCTGACCTCAGATACATAAAGCATTCTGGGTAGAACTGAGACTGCCTACTATAAAGTAATATAACCCAAAGTCATGACCTGGTTCTTTAAAATAAAGCTCCACTCAATGACAAAATAGAACTGCTGTAGGAAAATGTCGGTTACTCAGCAAAATTTAAATGAAGCAGAGAGACCAACTCTTTTTCTTTCAGTTCCAGCTAGGAATCTTCACGGATATTGTAAAATTGACTATCATTGTGATATCTGAACACTTAATTATTCATAGAATTTCCTGTTAGCCTAAAGGCCATGAGAAATCATTGTATTAATTTAGTATGGTATTCATCTCATACAGATTCAAAAGACTACAACATCTGCAAATGGAATAACAGCACTTTCAATCCAGTACAATAAACAAGCATTTTTAGGGAATGATTCCTTGGCCCTGCTTAGAAGTTCACCTTAGGACGAGCTGAGTTATGCCCTAGAAGTACCAATTTCTGGTTTTGACTACAAGATGGACTAAGGGTAAGACTAACTGTAAATATCTGTGTGTGTTTGGACAAATCTTACCCTTAACCCCCTTGTCCAATCAACGGAAACAGGCACATTCAGAGGATGATTCATCCCACCTAAGAGCCATGCCTAAGGAAAGTGGAGTGAGTAGCCATGTGAAGGTGTTAGCCTTTCTCTACTGAATATGCAGAAAACTCTTTTACATAACCATCATAGACAAAATGCCCAATTTCCAGTTGATTAAAATAAGTTAATTGTATTTGAACTTTTAACTGCACTTGAGATAAAGACATGACTTCCATGGAGAAATTCCAGTTTTAACTCTAGGATCTATGCTTGTACAGTACTTTCTATGAAAAAACCAAAGAAATTATTTCCTTATTTGAAAGTGCCAGATGAAAAATCTACTATAGTTCTTGACCAGTCATTCTACTGTTTTCTATCATTTTTGGTAAAAATGAGTATTTTTTGCAAAACCAGTTTGCCAAGTTTCAATTCCTGACCACTGGATCTTTTCAAGTTTTTCCTTCTAAGACTGAAGAAACTTCTATTATCACATTTTTATTCCTTCAGTGGATATTTATAGACCATGTCTAGTTATGCCTTTATCTTCCTTTTGAAAAATTAAATAGAGCATGGAGTACTTCATTGCATAGTGTTTTCAAACCTGTAATAATTCCTATGGAACTTTTCTGAACCCTTTCAAACCTTTTTCAGTATCTTTTCTCAGCTGCAGGTACCAAGACTGGACAGTTTTCCTATAATGGTCATACGAATGCAAAGTACAAACTAATAAAAAGATTCCTTTCTCTTATTTGATATATTTTCATTTATGTGTTTAAGGATCACATTGGTCCTCTGCAACATAACATCTCATTGGATCCCATATTCTGCTGATGAGCTACCACTGATTCTCATTTTCTCCTTCAAGTCTTTTATAAGATCACAGCTGCTCAAGAGAGAATTTTTTATCCAGTAAATGTAACTTTGATTTTCTGATCTTGGGGCAGAAATGCAGCTGACTGAGGTCACTGTAATTCTGTTCTATGCCATTTTCTGCTAGATCAGGATCTGAGCAAGGATTTTATTTCAAGAACTTGTTATATGAACTTGATAAAGTCCTTTGTTTAATTTTACACCAGGAATTAAAGCTAACCTTAATGTGGTCCTAAAATCACTCCTCCTGAACATCTAAACTATATGTTCAACTTTATCTTCAGAAGCCATCCATGATGATCCTGGAAATTCTGCTTCACTTCTGGCTGTGCTGGTCTTATTCCCATATTTCTCCTAGTTCTTTCCTGTCTGAACTGTGCTTGTAACTTTCACATTCACAACAATCTCTGAAAACAGAGAGCCCTTCATCAGTGGTAACACGTTTTTCTACTCCTAATTTCCTTTCCTCCTATATCCCTTCTCTGCTTTCCAATTTGTCTATCTAACAAAAGCTAATGAAATTTTTTTAAAAAAACTATTGAGTAATTTCCCGAAATGTTCCACTTCACAAATAAGAACCACAATGTAGGTAAGATTGGTTTGATTGTAAATTGGTTGGGAAAGAGTAAGCCCTGACTACAAGACTGGAAAGAGTAGTTCATGTGGCTTCAATCTTTTGGAGGTAACCGTAGATTCAATTTTATATATCCATGTAGACTTACATGGTATCTCTCTAAGCTTCAATATTTTAATGATGATATCTTCCCATTTCACAATATGACTGCAGGGCTAAATTAATTAGGAACTAGTGACTAAGGATTCACAGGGATCCAAACCAGGAATTACCTCCAAGTACCAGGCCTGCCTTGTGAAGCTGCTTTAACAGATTTACAGCTTTCTGAAAATGATATGCATGCTGCTGCTTCCATTTCGAACAGAGAGCACTTGAAGGAGATAGTATGGTTTCCAGTGATGTGGATGCTAATTCACATCTTATTGGCAGCTACTTAATGTTATCAGGTGTACTAGGTGAATCTTAATAAAGGATTAATGAAGACAGCATGTTTCTTCCTGCTTTTATTATTGCTCCATTAGACTTTCAGTGCATCACATTTTTTTTTTCTTCAGCCTCCCTTCAGCCCATGAACAAGTCACAATCATCCAAAACCAAGCACATCAGAATGGTATTTTCCTACCAACCCCTCAGACAGGATGGCTTTCCCTCTTCACAACAGTTTTCTCTCTTGTCATCCAGAAATCCCAGTCTTTCCCTTAACCTGTTACTGATTTCAGAAAATCCTAATAAATCTTCACCAAAAACTTGGTCCTCCTAAGGAATGCTGCTATTTCCTCCTCTTTTCTACTTCATTTTAGTGTCATTTCCATTGTCTGGTGGATCTCTTATCAAAAAACAAGCCTTACTGCCCTGTAATCTCCACTTTTCCTCTTCCTAGCCTCTAGAGTCGATCTCTAAATGTATTAGACCTCTCCTGGTTTTGGTGGTAGCTCTCATAAGCACTTCAGCACTATGAGAACTATATTAATTCAAGATAGGTAGTAACAGGTACCCAGTCCCCAACTTTGGGCAGAAGCGCTGCCCCTTTCAGCAGCCACTTATCCCACTTGCCCCAGCAGTGTCCCCCAACCCTCCAGTCACATGGTCTGTGTACTCCACCTCTTTCCACCATTTTGTTTCAGCTGCCATTTTTATGGCAGGGAGCCATCATTTTTTTATAAGGTCACGATCCACATGTTTTCATGGACTGGGCACTCCCTTCCACTTTCCCTGGAAGAGCATCAGAGCAGGAAGCTCCTGTCCACTGCACACACAGATGCTGCCATTTTTTGAGTTCATACCCCCCGACGTGTTTTCATAATGCACTGTGGTTGGCTGATTGCCATTTCTTGAAAATGCCATACCCTCATGATCTCAAAGCACCATTTGATTGGCTGCCCATTTCCTTTGGACCAGAAAATGGTCCTATATAAAAATATGTACATTTTACACATACATATGTGCATGTGTGTGTGTGCAAATATGCATAAATACGTGTCATTTATTTATACATAGATACACTTTATATACATTTATTCATATTTGTGTATATATAATACATGTGCAAATATATATAAAAAGATATATAAATTAAATATATATCAATAAAAGTGTAGCAATATAATGTATAAAACATTCTTTAATAAAAGGTAGTGAAATTAATAATTAAAGCTTAAATTTAAAAAGAAAGTAGTTAATCAAAAGTAAAAGGCAGGTTTGGGGCCCACCATTTTGCAAGACTCCTAAGCAAACTCTGATATGTTTGGTGTTGGGAGAAGTTCATAGGGGTGTGGGTGGGTGTCATTTGGCAGGGGAGGTATGAACACACTGGAACATGTCTGAGAGTTCCATACCTGTCCTAGGAGATGGGCAAGGCTGATGCTGTGTTTTCCAAGCACACAATGATGTTACGTTCACCTTAAAAGCAATAGACATTATGCAAGTATACCTGGACCATTGCTCTAAAAGGCAAAACGTGTTCTGAAATGGCTAGAACTTTTAAAACAATTATTAGCAGGTGGTGTATGCCTTCAGAAATTACAGACTGACCAGGAAAAAAGAATTTGTAAACTAGCCTTTAAATAAGCTGTTAAAGTAATATAATCTTCACCATTTTATTACTAATATATAAGATCGTTAAGATGAATTCCGATATCTAGCTGACCGGTGCTGCTGTGTGACCACTCCAGCCCATGCAAGATCTGTCACTCCTCATAGTATGTACATTTCTCCTAACTATCTTAATTAGGTACAGAAGACTATCCTATGAGACCACTTCTGCATCTGCAGAAACAGTTTACACTGACTTATTTGCAAGGTTTTTATCTGCAGCTCCTGCAGAGCTGGCCAGCATGGGAGAGCTCGGCAGATAACCGGCTGGGGTAGACAAGAAGAGCTAAAGCATAGCTCAAGAGAGGGATTTCAGGGGGTGTTCTGGTGGTGCTTGGGAAAGGAGTTGACAGCCATGGAGCTCTTGGGATGTGATTTCCCAGAGGATCCAGTGTACCCCTACACCCTGACCCTGCCAGGCTGCAGTTGAAGAGCCCAGGCTGCTGGGCTGTGTTCCAGGGTAAAGCTGGAGGCAGACACAGGGAAGCTCCCCAGGCAATTCTTATGGGTACAGAGACAGTTCTCCTGTCTTTTCTGCCCATAAATATGTGGGTTATGATCTTCTTGGTGACACAGCATGCACACTGGAGGGGGGAAAGAAAGTGGCATGACCACTGAACACTTTTCAGGGACCTGGAAAAGTACTAAGGGATTTTTTCCCCAAAAGAACTTGTTTTGTCAGTACCTTGCTGGGTGACAGACAGGGATGGAGCTGTGAGAAGGACACTTGGCGGCTCTGGAGAGGAAGGGGGCATTGAAAGGACATGTTTCACAACAGGCACAGATGTGTGTGACACAGGTACCCAGTAGTGTGTGGGGCAGGAGTTGAGAGAGGCTGGGGAAGTCCATTGCTAGGTATTGGAGGTCAGAGTGCCTCCCCACACAGCTTGGGTCACTGCCTTCGTGGCCCACCCTCTGTGTCCCACATCATAGAATCATAGAATCATTTAGGTTGGAAAAGAATCATGTCCTGCTCCTGCCCAGATCTCCTCCCTGTGCTGATTCCTGCTCCCTGTTCCCAGATGACCCTACATTCTGACCCCAAAGAGAACTCCTTCTCTAGCCTTGGTGATTTGGTGTGCATATCTGTCCAGATTTTAACAGATTTAGTCTTGAAGATGACAGGTCTGCATGAAAACTTGTCCTTGCTGAAGTAAATGGCAGAGCGTTGCTAACTTCTGGGGTGCTCAGATCTCATCAGGAGCCAATATCTCATCCTGAGCTTCTGTTCAGCCCACTGGACTTGGCTTAACTTTCTGCCAATCCACAGGTCCCTGGTGTTAGCATTTATTTGCTCAGTGATCTCACTGGACTTGTTGCTAATCACTGTGGAGGATATTTGCCTCCCCAGCTTTAGGCGCCCAGCCTATTTATTTATTTATTTATTTATTTATTTATTTATTTATTTATATATGTATTTTTAGATTCCTTTATAAATGATGAGAATAAACACTAAAAGGGTGATTCATTCTATTTTAGGTATATACCTATCTTAGGATGGGATGGATCACCCTGTAGAAGTGTTTCTTCACAGAAAGAATTTCAATTACAATATTAGCCACGGAAATTTAGGTGGTTAAAGGCAAATCTGGACCTACATGAAAGTCTGAGATACCATCTCTAGATTCCTTTCCTCATCTGAAGGCAGGAATAACATAATCTACCCAGCACTAAGGCTTCATTTATGATTTCTTTGTAAAAACAACACAAGATTTTTCACCACTAAGATGATGACAGAGCTTCCTTTTCTCCCCAGAGATTACACCTGATCACTTAGTTTAAGTGAAAGATGGGTATTTGTGGTCAAGTGATCAGAACAACATTTTGAAATGCAGTAAACAATACCTATACAAATTCATATCTGGTAACTATAAACAATGTTAAGTTTTTGAAAGAAACTAAATAATGCAGCTGGTCTGACCCAGGAGATCACTTCTTCTCACAACAAAGAAACCTCTGATGTGGGCTCCAAAGGCGTCATGACATTTAATGGAGAGATTTTTACGTTTTGCTTGAATATCTTGCATCAAATGATGCATCATCACTTTCTCCCACAAAGCTATCAGCATAAACTCTGTGCTGTTATCAAAACTCTGCAGACTGCTGGTCTGCTTTTTGAGACTCCTGTTTCTTGATATGAAGGTTCCATGTTGCCCAAAGCTTAACTGCCTGAATCCCATCTTTGGTACACTGTGTCGTACACTTCAAGCACATGGGCTATCTGAATAATGCTGCATCGCTCATTCACTTGCCTCCCACTGTGGTTCAGCTCTCATCGTCAGCTTCAAAAAAAGCACACAGCATGACATGCTTTTTTGCATTTGCTTAGACTGCAGTGGTCAAGCTGAACAGTGAAAAGTCTGTGCCAGTTCTTTTCTGGCATTCGGATCTCATCGACTGCCAGACCCTGTAAAAGAAATAATCTCCCAATTTAAGACAGTTTGTGGTGGAATATGGTGATGCGGTAATTGTTCAAACAGCTTAATTCATCTTTCAGAGCCAGAGTTTTCCACTGTCAAAGTCATTGATTATCAGCTCAGCCAGCGTAGGAGGCTTTTTTACCCCCTCCAAGCTACAGGACATTGAGTTCCATAATTGTTTACAGTCAAATGCCTATGCAATAGTTAATTGCCTTCTGTAAGCTGCTTGGCAAGTGGAGCAAGAGGAATGGTTTGATGAGTAGAGCTAGAGTCCAAAACACTGTGGAGCTTGCAGCAATAGGATCCCTGCTGATAAGAAACAAACACAACTGCTTCTGTGTCATTGTTTTTTTGGCTGCATCAGGCAACTTTTGGGAAAGTTATTGTCTCCTAGCAGGCGGTGTAATGGGCAAGCACGATGCGCTAGTTCGCCAGCCTTTCATCTCCAAACTCAAGCTCAAATTCTGTCTCTACTCACTCTTCAGAATGACTTTAGTACATCCCCATTTATGCTCATTTCAATGCCACAGTGGCTGGTGCAGGCAGGTTTGCTTCAGGTTGCTGCTGTGGTACCCAAAAAGAGTCTTGGAATAACTATATGCTGAAGGCCAGGAGAGATGTGTATCAAGAGCACAGTGTGTGAAGAGACAAGGGCCAGACTAAGACAGAGACCAACAGGCAAGTTTTGGGTATAAAAACCAATATATATGCAAGGATGCAGTCCTGGCATAGCAGAGAGTTATAAATCAGGACTGAAGTGTATTATCCCTCCAATATGATTTTCAGAATGGGCAGAAGGTTTTACAGCTTGATCAGAAACAAAAGTCTTTCTTAATTACAAAAAAACCCAAATAAACAGAAGAATTCTCTCTTCTTTTTACTGTAGCACAGAGCTGTGTTAAATCCTGCCGGGAATGTTTTTGAAGATCAGGGGATTAGCTATATTACTGTGTACCCTGAAACCTGAATTTCTTTAATGGATTTTTCATGCTTGCTTCTTTTGAAGAATCTTGTAATTTACAAAGAGACCAAGGAAGAAAAACAAAACAAATTAAAGAAAACTTAGGTGCAAAATAAGTCCTAAGGTATTTTTTAATGGCAAGTTAATACAGTCATGTATTTAATATGATGATACTATTTCTAGAATAAAAGGTATTTAAAGATATCACATCTCTTGTTGGTGCTTAGCTAGATAATAGGACCACATTTTTAAAACACTTGTACATGTTCTTAGCATTAAGTAATTAGGCAGTTCCATTATTTTTATAAATATATCATTATTTAGTTCCATAGCTTTAAGCATATTACTAGTTTCATTACAATGTTAACTAAATTCAGAGTACTAATGGACATAAGTAAAGGAAGATATTATGTCTTTTCAGGAACGAAATTTTACCATTCCCATGCCCATTGTACAAAAATCTATTCTTAGATGGCTTGGGTAAATCAATAATTCAGTTAGTAGAAGTTAAAAACAAAACCTAAAAGATTGTTATAGATTTTTAGAAAATACTATTTTGTTCCACTTATTTTTGCAGAGGACGTATTATTTAATATTTTTTTGCAATTTATTTTCTAAAAAGTGAAAACAAAAAGTATGAACTTTGATTTAAATTTTAATATTAAAATGTAAATGCGTGACTTTGTTGGGTAGTGGGAATGAATTTTGGAGGACATAAAGATAGTAAGAAAACATAAGTACATTAAAATACCAACAACCTTTTTGAGGTGGCTGGATTGAAAAATGAAAAATAATTTATTTTCCAAAACCTTTCAAAGAAGGCCATTTTTCATTCATATTTGCCAGTGTTATCTTGTTGTTTTAATTCTCCTGTGGAAATTAATCCTGGGGAAACCTTTATATCCAGAAGAACCCATTTCAACCATTAATGTTTTCCCAAACTGATTGGGAATTTGGACCATCTCTTAATATTCAATAGAAAGTGTTGATTTTACTTTTGTTAATTTTTCACTGTTTGGAAATTTCAAAATGCCAGTGGAAAAAAACTAATTTGAAAACTCCCAACGAAATTGCTTTGACTTTCCATTTGGCTACTTGCCATCATTAATCACTCAATTCATTATATGGAATTCCTCCATTCTAATGATAGGACTGTGCTTTATCTGATGACAAAGGAAAAGACTGTGCTGGCCAATTAATGTATCACATATTCTACTTGTTGAACAAAAAAGTGACAGTGATATTTAAAAAACCCCTGACTTCTTTGACAACTTCTGTCATTCTGAATGATAGAAGAATTAAAAGTAAATGCTGAATAAAGTTCTGAAAAGGAATGGAAATAACTTGGGGCAAAAATCAGTTGCCTGAATATGGATGCTTAATGCCCTTTAATCCATTTTGCAGCAGTAGCTGGATGGAGGTGGGATAACTTAGGATATCTAAAGCAAGAGATCAGTGTTTGGGCAACTGATTCATAGTCCTGAGACCTGCGATTTTGAAGTGATTTAGGCACCAAATGTCTGTTGAAATCAAAGGGAACAAAGCACTTCAAGGGTTTAAAAGATTAGGTGAAGCTGCCTACATTTCATCATCTTTCACTGATATTTAACTCATACATTTGTAAGTTATGTAAACATTGAAAATTTGGTAGCTGGAATTTTATTTGTCCTCAGGACAATTTTTGTCACATTAAAGATTAAAAAAAAAAACCCAAAACCAACAAAATTGGAATAACTTCATATACATTATATACACTTCTTTTTTTCTTCTCTTCTTTTTCTTTTCTTTCTTTTTTTTTTTTTTTTTTTTTATTCTGGGACATATCTGTTTTGTAGACCACAGAAATAGTGTGTAGGTTAATTTTTTATCTACTTAAACATTTTGAGCTGCAAGTCATTATTGTGGTGATTTATGGCAGCTGCTGTATTGCCAATCTTAACACAGTATTTTTCTTATTACTGAATTGTTCTAGTAGTGCTTTAGCTGATAGTTTCTTAGTTCTGAAAATAGGAAACAAGAGTTTTATATTACAGATGCTTGGCTAATTAGTTCAGAGTCTGTTTAATGGGGACTATTAAAAATGCAAATAAGGAGTGATCAAATAGTGCAAAGTTTTGTCCTAACATAGTATACTAATAAGTTTCTGCCAAAATAAATACATCAAATGATGGAAGAGAATCAGGCTTTAGATGACACCCTTAATATAAAGGGGATAGCGCAAAGATAACATGGATGAAATCCGGATAACTTGTGACATTTAAATTTGGACATACCTGTAAAAATATAACTTGGGGGAGAAGGTGGGGGAGTGGGGAATCCTGTACTGACTTTATGGTAAAGAATAAAGAACAACAGTAAGTTAGTGTTTCTCTGTCTGTGATCTGAGCTGATTCATAAAACATCAAAAGAATGGGCCATGAAAACCTCACATTTTTTCATCATTGCACTATATAAACAGAGAATCATACAATCATAGAGTCATTTAAGTTGGAAAAGACCTTTAAGATCAAGTCCAACCTTTAACCTAGCACTACCAAGTCCACCACTAAACCATGTCCCTAAGTACCATGTCTACACATCTTTTAAATACCTCCAGGGCTGGGGACTCAACAACTTCACTGGGAAGCCTGTTCCAATGCTTGACAACCCTTTCCATGAAGAAATTTTTCCTAATATCTAATCTAAACCTCCCCTGGTGCAACTTGAGGCCATTTCCTCTTGTCCTATCACTTCTTACTTGGGAGAAGAGACTGACCCCCACCTCACTACAACCTCCTTTCAGGTAGTTGTAGACAGTGATAAGGTCTCCCCTCAGCCTCCTCTTCTCCAGACTAAACAACCCCAGTTCCCTCAGCTGCTCCTCCTAAGACTTGTGCTCCAGACCCTGCACCAGCTTCGTTGCCCTTCTCTGGACACGCTCCAGCACCTCA
The DNA here is from genome assembly GCF_030463565.1 of Pelecanus crispus. Taxonomy (NCBI): domain Eukaryota; kingdom Metazoa; phylum Chordata; class Aves; order Pelecaniformes; family Pelecanidae; genus Pelecanus; species Pelecanus crispus. The sequence continues at coordinate 8,964,101 of NC_134676.1, read as the reverse complement.
ATGTCCTTCTTGTATTGAGGGGCCCAAAACTGGTCACAGTATTCCAGGTGCGGCCTCACCAGTGCCGAGTACAGGGGGACAATCACTTCCCTGCTCCTGCTGGCCACACTATTGCTGATACAAGCCAGGATGCTGTTGGCCTTCTTGGCCACCCGGGCACACTGCTGGCTCATGTTCAGCCGGCTGTCAACCAGCACCCCCAGGTCCTTTTCCACTTGGCAGCTTTCCAGCCACTCTTCCCCAAGCCTGTAGTGTTGCGTGGGGTTGTTGTGACCAAAGTGCAGGACCCGGCACTTGGCCTTGTTTAACCTTATACAGTTGGCCTTGGCCCATCGATGCAGCCTGTCCAGATGCCTCTGTAGAGTCTTCCTAGCCTCAAACAGATCAGAACTCCTTCCCAGTTTGGTGTTGTCCGCAAACTTACTGATGGTGCACTTGATCCCCTCGACCAGATCAGTGATAAAGATATTAAACAGAACCAGCCCCAATACTGAGCCCTGGGCAACAACTCTTGTGACAGGCCACCAGCTGGATTTAAATCCATTCACCACAACTCTTTGGGCCCAGCCATCCAGCCAGTTTTTTACCCAGGAAAGAATGTGCCCGTCCAAGCCATGAGCAGCCAGTTTCTCCAGGAGAAAGCTATGGGAAATGGTGTCAAAGGCTTTACTAAAGTCTAGGCAGATGACATCCACAGCCTTTCCTTCATCCACCAGGTGGGTCACCTGGTCATAGAAGGTTATCAGGTTGCTCAAGCAGAACCTGCCTTTCATGAACCCATGCTGGCTGGGCCTGACACCTGGTTGTCCTGTACGTGCCATGTGATGGCACTCAAGATGATCTGCTCCATGACTTTCCCCAGCACTGAGGTCAGATTGACAGGCCTGTAGTTCCCCGGACCCTCTTTCCAGCCCTTCTTGTAGATGGGTGTTCACATTTGCTAACCTCCAGTCAACTGGGACCTCCCTGGTTCGCCAGGTTTGCTGTTAAAGGATTGAAAGTGGCTTGGTGAGCACTTCTGCCAGCTCTCTTACTACCCTTGGGTGGATCCCTTCCAGCCCCATAGACTTGTGTGAGCCTAAGTGGTGTAGCAGGTTGCTCATCATTTCCCCTTGGATTACGGAAGCTTCATTCTGCTCCCTGTCCCTGTCTTCCAGCTCAGGAGGCTGGGTACCCCAAGAACAGCTGGTCTGACTCTCAAAGACTGAGGCAAAGTCAGTAAGTACCCCATCCTTTTCCTCATCCTTTGTCACTATGTTTCCCCCCGCATTCCACTAAAGGATGGAGATTCTCCTTACCCCAACTTTTCTTGCTAATTTATTTATAGAAATATTTTTTATTGTCTTTTACAGCAGTAGCCAGGTTAAGTTCTAGTTGGGCTTTGGCTCTTCTAATTTTCTCCCTGCCAAACCTCACAACATCCTTGTAGTCGTCCTGAGTTGCCTGCCCCTTCCTCCAAAGGTCATAAACTCCCTTTTTTTTCCTGAGTTCCAGCCAAAGTTCTCTGTTCAGCCAGGTCAGTCTTCTTCCCCACCAGCTTGTCTTTTGGCACATGGGGATGGCCTGCTCCTGCACCTTTAAGATTTCCTTCTGGAAGAATGTCCAGCCTTCCTGGACTCCTTTGCCCTTCAGGGCTGCCTCCCAAGGGACTTTGTCAACCAGGCTCCTAAACAGGCCAAAGTCTGCCCTCCAGAAGTCTAAGGTAGCAGTTCTGCTGAGCCTCCTCCTTACTTCTCCAAGAATTGAAAACTCTGTCATTTTGTGATCGCTATGTCCAAGTCAGCCTCCAACCATCACATCACCTACAAGTCCTTCTCTGTTTGCAAACAACAGGTCCAGCGGGTTGCCTTCCCTAGTTGGCTCACTCACCAGCTGTGTCAGTAATTTATCTTCTACACAGTTCAGGAACCTCCTAGATTGTTTCCTCTCTGCTGTATTGTACTTCTAGAAGACATCTAGTAAGTTGAAGTCCCCCATGAGAACAAGGGCTAGCAATTGTGAGACTTCTCCCAGCTGTGTATAGAGTATTTCACCTGCCTCTTCATCCTGGTTGTATGGTTTATAACAGAATCCCACGGTCATTAAGCTCCAGACAATCAGAACACTCCCTAACATACAGGGCTACCTGCCTCTCCTTCCTTGCCTATCCCTTCTGAAGAGGGATGGACATGTACATGCATGTAAACAAGAAAACAAACAAGATGCTATGAGGGAACAATCACCGAACACAATTTAGTCTATTTTTTATTTCTTTGTAAGATGAAAACCATTGTAGAAACTCTGCATAAGTTGTCTCACAGGCTTTTAGGATGAATGGTCCTTGAATTTAAAAAAGGTTGAAAAAGCTTGCGTAAATAACCTAAAAAGTGGATGTATGACTTTCATGATGCAGTGAATATAGTTTTCTTCCATGTCTCAAGAAACTAGTAGGAAGGAGCAGAAGTTAACTGGATGGGAGGCAAATCTTATTTGCAATTCAAATAAACAAATATTAGTATAATTTTATTCACCTTAGACAATGTTACAGACACAAGGACCTTTGTGGACTGCAGTGTGTTAATCAACTTAGGCAATAGACTTGGTATAATTTGCACATTATGAATTGTCCAGAAAAGAAATAGTGGCTGTCAGATGTCCTGCAAGGAGATTTCCTGGCTCTGTATTTCAGGGTTACTTTTCCTTAAAAACAAAGTATTTCTAAATCAGAAGCAAGACACTGTAGAAGGAGTGAAAGAGTCTAGAAATGGAAAATCCTCAATTGCACTAGGACTGGTCTGGAAGAAAAACTCAAAGGAAGAGGTAGGGCTGCTAATAGATAAAATGGCCCTTTGTAGTAATTTAGGACTATTTTTATTTTTGCTTTGGTGAGATTTATCTCACCTTTGCTGCCAACTTCATCTAAGTCTTCTTGCTCTTATTCCATTACTGAGATGCCTTTTTATTGACTCCCATGCTATTTTTAGGAAAGAAGTTTTGACATCTTTCCCTTCTCTTCCTTTCTGCTCTGCTCCACATAAATCCCCGTCTAATGTTTTGCTACTCGGTGGTCCTTTATTTGTTCCCTATTATTGTTCCTACTGATCGGATAGTCTTATTGATTTCCTCCTCCCGTTGCTACAGCAGGATTGCCATTTACGCGACTGTCGTACGCTGAAACCTCAGGGCCAAATTCCTGCCCATTAGCAAGCTGCCTTGCCCTATTTAAAAAAGGTGTTTGGTGTCCTGCCTGTCTTCTAAATAGGTCTCTTGCTGGCTGTAGCTCCTGTTGGAAGTGTCTCTCTCCGTGCTGATTAGAGACTAGACTGAACATTTGCTAAGGAGGTCCAAGACAAACTTCTTTATGCACAGGGTAAGTCATGCATAAGATTGGATCCCAAAGGCAGCAGTACAATCAGCCATAGTTTATATACAAGTTAAACAAACACTCAGAGGGGAAAAGGCTTTACGGGGTATAAACTTGAGCAGATAACTAGGCTCATGACCTCCTTTCCTTGTAAAATGTTACTCTTCAGCTGTGGTCATGAGCTAAGTGACTTTGCCTTTAAGACTTTTCCTTGAGCACTAGTCCCTCTGGATTATTTTTGTGATTTCTGTTGAAACAAAAAGAACAAGATCTGGTGGATTTGGGTGGAAGGGTCCGTAATGAGCAAGCTGTTTCCTCTGGAGATCACAAATGCTTTTCTGACTCCAAAAAGGCATATGGTGGCTTTAATAGGGGACATGACCTGCATTCACTTAACAATCTTCAGCATATCATCGTGTTTCTCTCAATTCTCCTTAAAGCTCTTCTATGTTGTTTACATTTCTCTATGTACACACACATTTATAAGGAAATCTGCTTAATAATTTGATAGTAAAGTCAGTAAGCATCTTACTCAGAAAGGAAGCGGTTCAGAATAAGCAGAACAGAAACCCAAAACCTCAGCACCCACATATCCCATCTTCTGCGCTACCCCAAGATGAGAATCTTTTACTTTCTCTGGTTTTAATCACAAGCCCCAGTGGGGAGCTGAGAAAACTTCTACAACAAAAGTTTCCTCTGCACTGCCGTACCGTCATGAAAACTTTCAGTTTTGATGATTCATCATTTTCACACACACACAAAAAAACACATTGTTTTGAAAGATTTTTGACCAGCCCTAGTAATGAATCCATCTGCTGCAGTCAGCGAACACAATTATGAGACAAATCACCCATCTTCAGCGGTAAAGCTGAGAATAGAACCCCGTTATTTTTGGCTTAAAAAAAAAAAAAAAAAGAAAAGAAAAGAAAAAGAAAAGGCACAGACTGTTATCTTTTGATCTTAAGGAGCTTTTTACTATCCTCTATTAGCAGATCACTTATTCTACTCTCCTAGGCATGGCCCAGCTGCAAGAGACAGACATGATCTTATAGCCGCACACAGATGCACACAGAGAAAAAGAGAGAGGCAATCTGTGTATGTCCTTTGCCTACTCCATGATCATTAAAAATCAGATAACACTTCTGTTCAAGAATGAAGGTTAGACCCTACCTGCTAGTCATCCTGCCCAGGTATCTGCTAAACACTGTCTTCTTTATTCTCAGTAGTATGGCTAGGTAGCTGTTATATCCCTGCTGTGCTCTGCACAAGAGACAGCTGCATATGAATGGGCAACGAATTGCTCTTCCTTTCTGCCTGGCCTACCTTACAATGCATCAGTGTGAAAGCCCATTGCTTCTGAAAATGATAAGAAAGTAAAGAATGTTATTGAAAGATCAAACCTGAGGCCAGATTTTGCCTGAAGACTAAACTGCTTTATGAGCAAAATACTGAGGTTCAGGTAATCGATGTTCAATGTCCCTTTCTACCTCAGATTTCTTTCAGCCCACTGGGGACACCATTTAATTTAGCTGTTTGGTGTAAGCCAAAGATTGTGCTCATTCTGCCTCTACCCTCCAGCCTCTCCCTGGTCTTCTCTACTTACACTGTAAAATCTTCAAGTCAGTGAATTTAATGTGTTTGTACAGCACCTCGCACATGGGGACCTGTAACCCACCTGGGGCCTCCATTTGGAAATGAGACTTTAAACACAGAAGTTGGCATTGCTTGCACCAGCGTAGATAGAGTTAACCCCTTCCAATACCCTTCTCCTCCCCTCCCAAAAATACAGATATTTCACAATACCACATCTGACATTTGGGGATGGTGTGGAAACCAGGTAAAAAAAGAAGAGAAATAATCACAGGGCAGATACCACCTGCCTGGACTTCTCCATGGGAATGAGTGATCTGACAATTATACACTTCAGGCATCGTGAAGAATCATCTTTCCAAAGTGCTGCCAGGGGAAAAAGACTAGTTCTGATCTGATATCTAGACAGTTTAAGAGTTATTTTTGTCCTTGAAACCTAATAGTGGGTTATTGGTAATTATAGGAAAAAAAATAACCTAGAAAAAAGTGGGATGTCTTTTTTACTTCTTCCCCATCTATTCAGTTTTATGGAAATGTTCTGGTGTTCCTATTCCATGAAGTGCCACTTTAAGGAGACTTTACCACTATTATTATTTCAAATTAAGAGAAGCCTGTTTTGTGAGATGCTATTTTTATTTTTTGATCTTAATGTTTATATTATTGTCATAATTTCTCTTTAAGCTGCTGCAGAAAGCTGCTACAACACTGCCCAGAGAAATAAATGTCATTTTACACAGCAGTGCATTGCTTTCGGAGGGGTGGGGAAGTATCCCTGCTGCTAGAGAAGGGGGAACCCAAAAATGAAAGCCAGGAGCAGATGGGAGAGGAAGAAGAGGAACTGAAAAGAAGGAAAGGTTAAAAAAAAGGAGGTGGGGAGGGAGGAGGAAGAAAAAGGGGAAGAAAAAGAATAGAGGCAGGAGTGGGAGACCAGGATCACAAATGTCCTGCATGAGCTTGGGATGCTTCAGAGAAACCTTTCTACTTAATATCTCAAAATTTTATTTAATTTTATTTAGGGATGGGGCTGAGTGCAGCCTAGAAGGAGGCTATTTAAGAGCCCCAATGGCTTCCACTGGCTATTCAAGCTAACTGGAACAGGCAGCAACCATCTGGGTCCCTTGCTGGAGAGCAAGGGGGAGGAGGAGACTGCCAAATGACAAACAGCAAAAGAAGCACAACTTCCATCTTTTTATTAGGCTTTCAGGATAGATCACTGTTACTAAAAGTCACAGCTATCGTAAATCCATTGGCACCTCTGGAAATGTTAGGGGAGAGGCAAGGGAGGATAGGTACACGTCTGAGAGAGCAGGTGTAGGCCTTCATGGAAAAGCTTCTTGTTGGAGAGTCTGCACTGATCTCCTTGATTTCAATGAGAAAAATAAGCCCATTTATCATTGCATCAGACCCTTTACACTGAACATTTCAAAGGAAGAGTGGGAAGGGAGAAAGGGCGTAATAGGATAGGGAAGAAGAATGTGGAGGAAGGTTGATGAGGATGAGTAGGAAGCTATGGAATTTGGAGGTGGTGGAGAGTCTGGATGTGAAGCAGGCAGCAGAGGGCTCCAGCAAGGAAATCTGGTCTCCAGCCTGATTCAGTTGCAGAGATGCTGCAGTTATTTGTTGAGCTGCCTGGCATTGTTTTGAACTATCTGAGGAACCAGTGGCATTCAGGGCAAATTACATCCAATTTTCTGTACAAATTGCCGAACTATCAGACCCAGCAAATGTGTTTATTAAAAATCAGAGGCATAGGCATGGGTCACATCTTTGTGGCACCAGATAATCAGACAGACACTAAACCCACTAATATGGACAAATTGCATTTGATTTTTCATGCTGGAAAGGTAACCAATAAGGGCTCCTTCATCCTTGCTTTCACTGTCCTGAAGTATGTGTGGCCCAGAAGGGGGTGCTTGCCTATTCCAGTGCTATTGATTTATTTGGGGACCTCAGTCATTGACCCACACTCATGATTAGGACTGAGGAAACATTTCTCTCAATTTGTAACTCATGATGTTTCCTAGCAATGAAGAAGTAACTATAGAGAACTGGGATTGAGATGGGAGAAAAGTGTGAATAGCTATGACTCTCCAGAAATCTCTTCTTCCACCTTGCAGTGGATATTCAAGAGTCCCTGATGTGATGGAAGTATGAGGACAGGTGATGAGAGGCATTTTGGAATTTATAGAGGTGTTTAAGGGAGGGCCTGATGTTGAAAAACATGCACAGCTGCTGAGAGCAGACCTTCTGTTATCCAGCTAACCTGTCTTGTTTCTTCTGTAAAAGGGATAGGAAAGAGATTTGTTCATTTGTTCATGTACTGTTTTAAATAATCTAATTTTGAAATTTAAAAAGTCAATAAATGTGTTACCACTAGCAAACAAACCAGGACTTGGTGTTGAGCTTTGGTGGAACATTTCAGTTTAAGGAGTGTACAGGGTCTGAACAAATTTTTCTCTCCCATAAAGTGGAGAAAAATAGTTTGGTTTTTTGTTTGTTTATTTGTTTGTTTGTTTTGGTTTCATGGTTGGGTTTTTTTTTGTTTATACAAGGACAATCTTCTTTGATAAATTTTAAGGAAATCATCAAATCCTGAGTTGAGGGGCAATTCACAGAGTCTTGCTCCCTCTTATTACGTCTATATATGTACAGAGATTTCAGTTAGATTGAAACAGAATATTACATAGGAAAAAAGCGCAGACATATATGGATGGTGATGGTACCCAAAATGACTCATTTAGAATTAAATGAGTCTCTATGGTAGAGACAAAACCCAATAATTAAAAAAATAATAATAATTTTTACATCAGAAAGGAAACTGTGAAGGACTCATTCATCCCGACTCTTCCAGTCCTAAATGTATGGAGATCCAAGTTGGAAGTGCTTGCATACAACAAGTCAATTAATTAATTGAACCTTAACTACAGACCTAGACTGAGATTTGTAATTTGATTAGAAATTAATCTGTCTGCATAGGCTTATGTTGCTCTGTTAATACCTAGCTTAAATGGATCATCTCATCCAGAGTCTTGTTCTATTGAGAACTGATCTCTTTTGTGCAAGAAACCTATCACAGTGTAAGGTCCCAGTCTTTTAATGCTATGTTTCTTTCTGTGAATTGCATATTTCAGATAAAATTAGTTAAGTGCTAGACAATGGCATTTGGAATGGAAAATGTGGGGACAAAATTTTCCATATCCCAAACAGGAAGAATATTTTCTGAAAAGTCTGAAAACTTTTAAGGGATAATTTGTAGAAAAAGGGGGGAGATATATCCAAAGTGAATCACTAAATCTATAGCTTTAATGAAGAAAAGAAAAAGAGTAGAGATTTTTTTTAAAGTTGCATCTCCACCTTGTTATAAAGGGACAAACTTGCTACTGGGAATGTAATTCTCCCCTCTAGCAAGGTGTCAAATAATTATATGGAACCCTGTATAATTACATACATTCAAGGTTCTCCTAAAAAGCTTGCTTTATTAAGAATTGCAAGGCCCATGCTTTTGATTCTAAAAGGTCTTTGTTTCAATTCCCACTTATGTAATAGCTGCCATCTTGACTGACATTTAAGGCTTGAACTAGATATAGTCAAGCTGAAAGTGTAAACTGTCATAGCTTGAGCGCAAGTTCCAGGGTTCTTTTGTTAAGGCTGGAATAGGCTCAGAGCATCTGCAGATCGAGCACACAAGGAGGCCTGTAGCACACAATCTCCAATGTACTATGAGTCCTCTGAACATTAATTTTGCTGGAGCATAGTTTTACACACAATAGACATTCATAGCTCCTATTGGTTCACACAGATATAAGAAAAGGATAAAAATTGTTTCAGAAAAGCGGAAGTATTATCAACACTTTTTTTTTTTTTTTTTTTTTTTTTAACAGTAGTTGTTCGTAGGGCAAATTCATCTCCCAGATAATATTCCCAGAACTTAAATATATGGTGCAAAATATTAAACTAAAAGTCAAAGGTGGATGGAGGTGTGAAATTTGCCCATGATTGTGATGCAAATGATGAGAATCAATGAAAGTGCTGCTTTCACAAAAATATGAATCAACTTTGCAATGCTTTGTGATCAACTCTTTAAAGCGACAATGATCACTTATGTGCTTGTGTGCTCTGATGAGACTCAAAGGCTTGAGTACTCAGTAATTCTGTGGAGTTTGCTGGGAACTCATGACCTGTATATTGAAAACACAGCAGCAGCCAGTCTGTAAATGAGTGAAATTTTGAAATTTACATCTTGTGCAATTTCTAAAATTTCTGCATAGCAAAAAGAGGTACTTATATAGACTTGCACAAAACCTTCTCAACCAGAGAAATCAAGGACAACATTTCTTTGTCAGCAAGTGTTACAAGTTGAGCATCACCATATAGAAAGGTTGAAAAAATATAGGGAAAGTGAAGATGGGTACAAAATTGATGCAAACTGAAACTAAATATAATGAAAAATATCAGTGAGGTTTATCTGCATCACAGTAATTTTTCTATGAGATATTTTCACAGAAGAGATGGTAGAATAATATTTTAATGGATGCTATTTTAATTCCAAATATAAATGGACAAAGAACTTGAAAAAATAAATTGTGTCAAATAATATCCAGACCTGAGTTCTGAACATATTCTTATTCAAAAAATTCTTATTCTTATTTTTCTCTATGTGAAAAAACTTGTAAACATTTCTTGTCATAGTACGGTGTTCTCATTAGCCATTTTGATCTCCCACAGGACTTAGAGTACTGAAGTGACCTGTAAAAGCTGACTCAAGCATTTTTTCTCTACTGGAGTTCATTGTGGTCACTGTTTGAAATGTGGCTACTCTGATGACTGAATGCTTGAACACATGTAGACATCAGAAGAAAATACTTAGAAGAGAGAAGTGTCCCAGGAAAGTCCCCTTTGGCAAACAGTCATGTAAGGTAAGTCAATAGTTCAGTATTTCTGCCAGATGCTTCAGATATACAGAAGTCTGGTTTCTTTCCAGCATTTCTTAACATTTTTTTCTAATCTGCTTGTTTAAAATACTCCATCCTGTTCTAGAAGTTAAAAATCTTCTCTTTCTTAAATATATTATAAATAACAATATTATGTACCTGGGAACGACAACATCAATGCTTAGGAGATTTTGCATTGCCCTTTTATCTGAAGTATGTCTGTCCAGAAACATGACCTGCCATACAGCCTAGCTTTCTGTGATATGGTAAGTAGCATACAGACAAAATCCAAGGTTTCAGCTGTTATTTGCAAGAGACAGTTTCCAGTAAATTCAGGGTCATGATATAGGCAGGACCATTATCACACACTTGTCCACCCTGTTTAGTTGTGAGCCTGCTCCTTGGCGTGGTTATATCTTAGCTTGTCTACCACTTCTTAGATCAAGATCTGCCATATAATTTACCATAAACATTGCACACAAATAAAATGAGAAAAATAAAGTGACAAAATTTACTTAATGTTTTACTGGAGGGTTCTTAGATACAGCTGTGATAACAATGATAGAAATTAAAGTGAGCTGAAAAGAATCACAGAATCATAGCATGCTTTGGGTTGGAAGGGACCTTGAGAGGCCACCCAGCCCAACCCCCCTGCAGTGAGCAGGGACAGCTTTAACCACATCAGGGTGCTCAGAGCCCCATCCAACCTGACCTTGAACGTTGCCAGGGATGGGGCCTCCACCGCCTCTCTGGGCAACCTGTGCCAGTGCCTCACCACCCTCATTGTAAAAAATTTCTTTCTAATGTCTAGTCTAAATCTATTCTTCTTTAGTTTAAATCCATTATTCCTTGTCCTGTCACAACAGGCCTTGCTAAAAAGATTCTCCCCATCCTTCCTATAGGCCCCCTTTAAGTACTGGAAGGTCACAATAAGGTGTCCCCGCAGCCTTCTCTTCTCCAGGCTGAACAACCCCAACTCTCTCAGCCTGGCCTTGTAGGAGAGGTGCTCCAGCCCTCGGATCATTTTGGTGGCCTTCCTCTGGACCCACTCCAACAGGTCCATGTCCTTCTTGTGCTGAGGGCCCCAGAGCTGGATGCAGTGCTCCAGATGAGGTCTCACCAGAGCAGAGCAGAGGGGCAGAATCCCCTCCCTCAACCTGCTGGCCACGCTTCTTTTGATGCAGCCCAGGATGGGGTTGGCTTTCTGGGCTGCAAGCGCACATTGCCAGCTCATGCCCAGCTTTTCATCTACCAGTACCCCCAAGTCCTTCTCCGCAGGGCTGCTCTCAATCTCTTCATCCCCCAGCCTGTATTGATACCGGGGGTTGCCCCGTCCCAGGTGCAGGACCTTGCACTTGGCCTTGTTGAACCTCATGAGGTTCACACAGGCCCACCTCTCCAGCTTGTCCAGATCCCTCTGGATGACATCTCATCCTCCTGGCGTGTCAACTGCACGACTCAGCTTGGTGTCATCTGCAAACTTGCTGAGGGTGTTCTGGATTTGGTAGACCTTTGGTTTGCTCTCAAATTAAATTTCATATGTTTATAGACAATCTTTCCTAGCCAAAGAGTTACACCAGAACTTTGTCCCACCTTTATCTATGATATAATTAATGAGGTTTTATTGATATGTAGGATTTGAATTAATTTGGCTAGTAGAAATAAGTATCATTTCCACAGCATAACTACACATGTGGTTCTCAATGACAACAATATTATAACTAATGTACTAGCAAACCGTACAAGACCTAACCACGATGCTTTTTATTTTCCAGGTGTCTGAACTCAGCTAGATTCATAAATCATGAATGTTGGACTCTGGAGGGTTTCTTCGTAACTCTGTCATGTAATGATGCTTGACAAGGTTAATTTCTTTTTTAAAGATCCACATTTTAGGCAGGAAACCAGTAGCATTTGAAGTCGGGTAGTACTTATCTTGATGTAGGCTACTATGAAGAGAACTGAGGCCACATTTGGTTGTGGTGGTTATCAGGGATCAAATCATGACGCTCCAGAGTTTTCTGCATGTTTTCTTTAGGCTCACCAGGTGTAAGGGTTTTATACATGCATGAAGCTTAAGATGGGTGCGTAAAATACACACCAATCTGTTAGCTGCATGTATGAGGTAAATAAGTAAAAGAAGACATGGTTTTCTAGTGTCAACATGCTTGTTCTTCATAAAGTGAGCTCTGCATTTTTGTTCTTTTTTTCCTGTATTTACCTGGCCACACAGATCACACAACATAAAATACATTTGAGTGTTTTCCACCATCATCTAAGGGCAATATAAACAAGAATTCTTTCAATTTGATGACCACAACACTGGGTGAGAATAAGGCATACGCTTGTCCAAGTCTGTAAGTGATTGTTAGTCGAATATTCATGTTGTGCAGTGTCTCCTGCCAGTATGCATTGCTGTTCATAGCCATTCCTTGGCATCCTGAGTCGTCTGCAGAAGAACAAATCGTAGTCCTTGGCCTCCATGACCACAGACTGAAAATTAGGGACACATTGCCCTAGCAAAGTCTGGAGGTGGCAATATTTCAATGATATCTCTGGAATAATTATCTTCCCCACATGAAATCAAGGGTCCTTCTAGCCTGGTATCTGGTCTCTGAAAGTGACCAACAGAAAGAGCATAAACGGAAGGAGCATAAAAAACAGGGCAAGTACAGAATTATTATTTCCCTGCTATAACGCTTCAGCTTCTGTCATTCTTCTGACAAACTTCCTAAATTGACTAACTTAATAGCCACTAATGTCTCTATCTTTCACAAATGTGTTCCATACTTTTTTGGCTTTAGACGCCACAGCATCATATAGCAATGAATTTCATACTCTAGTGACATGGTTCTTTTTATTTATTTTCAGTTGACTTCGTAATTATTTCATTGGTTCATTTTTACATTGTGAGAAATACTGAATCATTGTTTCCTGGTGGTCTACATGATAATATTCACATCCTCCCTTCATGCTCTCTTTTACTCTTTCAGCTGGCAGACAAAGGACTTTGAAAATACCTTTATACACAAATATCTTCCTCTAGAATATTTTCCAAAGAAACATTGGCAAAGTCTGGACTTTTAACTAGTTAAGATAACAATTTTCAGAGAGAAATGAGTTCTCTATCAGTTCTGTAGGCCTGTTGTTTTTCTTAAATTGACCATGTTCTTTGCAAATCTGTAAAGGATAGTTTCCATAAGTGGATATTCTGAAGCCACTGTTTCTCAATACATATCTAAAATTATACAATCACACCATGCCAAAACAATTCTCTTGAATAAAAATGTCTAGTACAGAGGATATTGCAATAGTGAAAGCAGTCATTATACTGTTGAAATTTGTTATATAGTACTTCACAATAATGGCATTTGCCCCTTGTCACACTCTTGCATAGTCAAGTATTGATTACAACTCTACAACCAAAATGATATATATCATCACCTCTTTTTATGACTACCTTACATGAAAGAAGCTTGGATTTTAGAAAAAAATAACCTTTCTCCTACCTCTCGTGCTGACTTCCTCCCATTGTGCCTATTCTAATTTTATTGATGAATAATAACCTTATGAGGATGGGAAGCTGAAAGAACTGTGTTTTTCCAGCCTTAAGAGAAGGCTAAGGGGAGATCTGTAGACTAGGTCATCTACAGCTACCTAGTGGGAAGCTGTAGAGAACATGGAGCCAGACTCTTCTTGGAGGTGCACAGTGGAAGGATGAGAGGCAATGGATGCAAGCTGGAGCATGGGAAATTCTGACTAGATGTAAGGATAATTTCCCCCCACCCCCCCACCCATAAGAGATGCCCACAAGGCTCCATCCTTGGAGATACTCAAAACTTTGACAAACAATATTTGAATACTCTGCTTTAATTGGACTTGCTTTGAGCTGACCTGCCCAGGTCACTTCCAACCAGTATGGTTATGTCATTTTATGATTGTGCATATCTTCCTGATGCAACTTCTGCCCACAGCTGAGCCATAAATGAGTTCCACATATTCATATGTAACAGCAGGTGGTGATAGCTTCTTACAGTTGAAGAATAATAATTTATATAATGCACAACAGACCATTTCTTACCAAAATATTAAAAGGAATGAAGATGACCCCCTCTTCTCATTATATCTGGGACAAGAGAAGCATAAACATGGGTAATTAGAATTTAACACAGATTTCAAAAAAAGTCCAACAGTAATGAAGGGATTGAGGGAAGAGCAGCTCATTTTATTCAAATGAGTGAGTTAAGACACAGAGAGGGATAGCTCAGTGTAGTCTCGACATAAATAGTCAATATGAAATCTCCTTTAATCTAAGTAGCCAAATTTACAGCAGCAGTTTACGTCCTTCTGGTTTTGTTGAACCCCTGAATGGCTAACACCTACAACAGAGTGTTAGCTGTGTAAGGGACTGTGGTTTGGAAAGGTACTCTGCAAAAACGAGTTGCAAACTCTAGGAGACCTGCCAGTAAAATATTGCAAAAAGCAGAAAAAGGAGCACAAAATGGGACTGCAAAGAGAATGGTTTCTATCACAGAAACAGTAACACATTGGGAGGAATGAAAGAGGAATGAAACAGAAAATGAGCGAATATATTTTTAGATAATATCTTAAATGAAAGGAAAAAAAAGAAAAAGAGACAAACTCTTTTTGACGACTGTAAAATACTCTTTCATTCAGTGGATTTGGAGATCACACAGTGGGTTGGGGAGTCAAGGCTAGTAAATGGCCCTGGAGCTAGTCTGTGACATCAGGTGTTCCTGCATATGGGCACCCATTTCTGTTTATAATATTTGTGGCCATACCATTGAAAATTTACCTTCTTAGGATAAAGTTATCTAATCAATTGCCCTCTTTGCTTCATGTCTTCATGTCTCTTGTGTTCCAATCAACTATATGTATGTTCATTTCAAAACAGCTACTTAAGAATAGATGGTATTACTTGCTGGTTGTCAACATTTTCAGAGGAATCTGGTTAGGAAAGAGAGGAGTAAAATAAACAGGATGTTTTCAGCTTAAATTCTGCCCCTTCCACAGACATCTGAAGGCTGAGGCACTTGAAAAAGAAGGCACAAGTATGACCCTATTGAAAGCCTGACACATGTTCCACTTTTCTGGATTTTGTTCTTCTGTATACCAGAACAGTATATATACCACTCCTGTATAAATTGCTGTTGCCTTAGTAATGTTTTGGATCTTGGGAACTTTTAATAAAGTTGTGCAAGGCTCACAGTTTAAAAGCAATAACTGACAATTATCCACTTAGGGGGTTAGAAAACTGCCTTGAGTATGTAACGTACACTACCAATCATCTCTTTGTTATTTAATGGAGCGCTCCTGTACTTTAGTTGGTATGACCATCATGTAATGGGCCACAGTAAATTCACTTAAGAAAAGAAGACCAAAGGCAGGATATATACCACTTCAATGGCTCTGAGGGTCCAAAATTTATATTTTTCTGTAATGCTAAAGAGGTTTTTCAACTCATTTTCCTTTCCAAAGCCTAAATTCTCCAGACTGAATAAACCATCACTCGTAAATTCACTATGACAAACAAGGAGGCAAGTGTATGTACGTGAAATATAGATTTAATAAATATTCCTCATATACAGGGGAACTGCTGATATGTGTATAGCATCTACTGGTGTCCTGTCATGGACCTTTCTCAAGGTGTGACTGGTAATGTACAATTCTTTTGGTAAGACTCCTGACAACTGACTTTGTTACCTTATTTCAATATCACTTTTTCCTGACATACTGAAACATGCAGAGGCCCATATTCATGGCAATAGTGGGGAGACACACCTCAGAATCAAAAAATTGATTGCAAGTTACATTCCATGCTGAAGAAAAGGTAGAAATATTTCTTATATTAAACAATCCACTCAGTAATGCCTAGTTCTAGAGTTTCCGCAGCTTATTAACTCTCAGGTCCACTTGTACCTTTTTATTATTACTGCAAGACTAAAACAACGTGGCCTTTTTGGACTGCTGAAACTCTGCCAGTTCACTCTACATGTCTGTCTGTCTAGATCTGAGCCCAGAACCTCAATCTTTGAACACTTTATTAAAGGAAGAAAAGAAAATACAGCTCTTTCTTCTTCCCCAGACTGTAAGCCTTCAGCTAAACTATTCAATAATATGGCATCTTTATTATTCACTGTATGATTTGTGCTTATATTGTCTTGCATTATTATTAGACAATTAATCATAGTGACTATAGTAAGGAAGATAGAGAACTGAAGAAGTTCTGAAGAGACCGGCTTCAAAATATTATTTGTACATTAGAAACAATTTTTTATTATTATCTTATCAACATTTTTCAGTAAAAAATATCTTTGACGATTATTTTTATTTGAAAGAACAGCAAGATCATAGAAAAATCCAATAAAGTATCACTTTTGGATTGCTAATTAAAATATTGAACATTTTTGGCCAAGATGAGAATTTTTCTAAGGGCAGGAAAGGGGAAAAAACAAAGAAGTCATTCATTCTTCATGGTACTAAGAAAGCTTTGGCAATGCGTTTGGTTTTGTAATAATCTTGTCATCTTGCCACAGGTGCAGAAAAGTTCAGTTTATGGAGCAATTTAATAAATAGGGCTGGAAACCAAATTCCTACCATTTTCTGTGTTTTTATTTGACATAAATCAACATTACTCTTACACGCACATTCTGTCATAAATGCAATCCTTTCTCACTTTACTCTTTAGTAATGGGTACTACTTTGTATGAAAGAATGCAGTTTGCTTTATTGCCATTTTATGCTAAGTTTGTTCAAATTCTACCTCAAAGACCAGTATGTGCCTGTAAAGAACCTACCACATTCTGGGATTAATGTACAGTTCAAAATGCACCAGTGATTGGCTGTGTACTAGAGCTAGAATATTTTAAAAGCTACCCCATTCTAATTAGTAATGTGAAAGATTCTTTACCTGGCTTGACTCTCCAGAGCTGTGATTGCAGAAGAGGTTCCCATTAATGTGAGATACAACAAGGGCTAATCAGGAAAAAGTAAAACAATGTGTCACCTTACAAGAGCAATGATGATTTACCATAAGAATACTATTGAATACCCCTTTTCATCACCCTTTTGGTGTGAAAAAAAAAAAAAAACATATAAAAATATGGTGTTTTATTAAGTAACCCAAGCACACGTCTGTAAAATAAATCTGTCTTCTGAAAAAAAAACCACTTAAAAAAAATGTCTTGCAACTCTATTTGCGTAGTATGAAGGACGCTTATTCACGAGATCATTTTTTTCTCTGGAATGTAGACATTAAAGATATTATAATTTCCAATCTGCTTGCAGTGTAATTGATTCTTTGATGTCTGTTTTCTGTGTGACAAACATTAAACAACTTGTCTGCAGGTCAGTGATGATTTTTGTTTTAGTGGGATGTTATATTAGTTTTTTCTGTGTAATTGATGAAAGCTTTCACTTATTTATTTATTTTCTTGAGACTAAAGTCCTAGGTTCATGATAAAGGAATAAGAATTTCGAAGACAACTGACTTGGGTAAGTTACTTTGTGCTTTCCTTATGTGAGAAAGATATACAAAAATTGCAGGATTTTATGGTTAAAACCATTGAGAAACTAAAACAATCAAAATTTACAAACAGATTTTTAGAAGGAAAGATTAGTCTAGATAAATAAGAGATTATCAACATTTTTTTGTATTCTATAAAAAATGGAATATATCAGAAAATTTCCTGTCCTGAGTAACACTACGAAGTCAGTATTTTGAGAGCTCTTCTCTCAATTTAAAATGTGCAGACAAAAAGGTCTTGTGTCTATCAAACTATTGAAACATTAATGTTTTGTCTTGACCTTCAGTTCTTTTCTGTAATAGTTCACTTAATTTTTGAATAAAAGTGATTTCTTATCCGGAACAAAGAATTGTTCAGCTTGGCAACATCAGAATGGGACATTTGAAACATTTGTTTTTAAAAATGTACTTTACCAAGAAATTTCATCTGGCTCTTAACTGTTCCTTATAAAAAAAATGAAAAGGAGAATGAAATGAAGGGAAGAAAGTTTAAACACTCTTTTTAAACACTTTTTTTTAGGACTCTTTCTGGATACCTACTCTCTATAGAAAAAAAATGTTTTTTTAAAAAATCATGGTATGATAAATGTCAAGTAAATCATTATTAGAGTATGTATTTTCCAAAGAAGATAATCTTCTATTATTATATTTGAAGTAAATCTCGTAAGCAAAGGATTTGGGTTCAAGGACATAAAGTGTTAATACCTATTTGATAATGAAATTATCTCCAAAAGGAAAATGTTATATATCCTTTTCTTTCAGGTTTATCAAATGGAATGGATAGGTCCTGTAAAATTTAAAGGAGAAAATAGTGTTTTGATTGATTTCAGGAAGTTGTTGCTCTGGACAGTATCAAGGACTAATTCTTGCATTGCTAAAAACCTGGTTAGACTATTCTCATGACTGAAATATGAAGTCACTGTAAATGGTTTGCTTAGGAAGACATAGTAAATAATAAAAACACCCCCCTCCCCCCAACCCCCAAAATGGGAGATGAAGTATGCTATGGCCAAAATCTTCGTATCTGAAAGTTTGTGCTAAATAAGAGTAACAGGATTATACATAGTAAACTCTTTGCCTGTGTTCATTGGATTTTTTTCTTTTAGTCTATCTGGTAGCCTGATATTCCATTGTGGGCCATGTGCTAAGACTTGGATGTAGACATTAGAAACTACGCCTTTGACTAATTGAAAGTCAAATCCAAGATCTTCAGAATCATCAGTTGTAAGCAAAGTAACCAGCTAAAGAAAGCCAAGAAGAAGAACCTATGATGATGTACTAAACTACCAAATTAAAGTAATGTTACAGAATTCCTTTTAATATATTTCTACAATACGCAGAAAGGAAAATCATGCCGTTATGTAGGCTTCAAGCTTAGATGTATGTGCAGCTGGTGGACCAAGTCTTCTGAATGTCTGGCAGTTATTAATAATATTCAAGCATTAGAAGTGATAAACCCAGCAGCTCCTGGATTTCAGCATGACATTTAATGGTAGGACAGTAGTGAATACCGGAGTGAACTAATTATGGCCTGGGTACCAGTGATTTCCTTTAGCAGATAGAAGAGAACATAGGGTAAGAATTTATGGAACGTAAATGTATGCGGTTTCTGAGAATATCTGGTTAATGCCTGTTCAGCATAGAAGATTAGGATGAGAAACAGAAGTAGCACATTAAACACCCAGATACACAAATCCTAACAAAGAGGAGTTAAAGGAGGCACTACCAACAACCACAGCTCTCAGGTCACTGATTGACTCATGGACTGCTGAAAGGACTGCTCAAAGCCTTGAGGAAGTTCAGCCAGAACCAGCAGCAACTGATAAGAAGAGGGAAACAAGTTTATCATGGGTTTCAGGGGAAAGAGAAAATTTATTATGGGATATTTGAGAAGTCTTGTGGTGGTGTGCAAAACTTACTGTGGGCTGTTTAGAGAAAGGGTAACAGGTAGGCAAAGGGAATGAGCAAGGTGGATCAGGGAGAAAACATGGAAAATGGAGAAGATGGGGGATAAAAGATGTGTAAAGAAGGTGCAGATCAGTGTGCTCTTGCTTAGCCAATCCCTCTGCCTGATAACAAGTCTGGGCTTCTTAATATGTTCTTATCCAACTCTATTCCTACCTGGTTTCCCCAGTGAGAGTGCTCGCTGTTCTGCCTATGTGTGAGGATAATGAACCTCAAGGTGGAGTAGCTAGAATAGTAAGAGTTCTGGGAACCAGCTACCAGAGAGACCAGGGGTCTGAGAGTCAGCTGCTGGAGGCACCACAGGTCTCTCCCACAACAATTACAGAGATCAATTTGTGTTTGAGTGGGCATGGGTGCAAAATCTGAGAGCAAACATTGAGCCTGATTAGCCAGCAAACACAAACGGGATAAAGCCATTTGTATTATCGATGTTTGTGGGAGTGCTTTTTGTGTATATGTGGTGCTGTAAGGTTGCTCCCCTTGTGTTTGTGTTGATTAGTTCACGTTTGATCACATGCATGCTCAGCCTTGCTTCCGGCTGAACTGAGGGTTGGGGGACCACAGCAGCCTGGCTGTAGCAGTCTGGGAAGGAATCACAGCCTCCCATGGGAGTCTTGGTGCCCAGCAAATCTGGATTCTCTTTAACTTTGACTGTCTGCAGATGTATAACAGAGTTAGAGTCATACAAGGATACTAATTCACTCTAGCCATGTTATCACTCAGTGCTTCATGTTAGCCAAGGCAGAGAATCATGCAGGTATTCTGCAGTATTGCAGTTTCTGTTCTGCGGTTCTCCAGGTGTTTCTGCTGACATTTTGCCTCGTGGTTACAGCCATAAGTTCCAGCCCGCAGAAGAGAATATGTCAAGTTTCCAAGCCTGCTGTGTGGCACATGGATACAGTCCAAACTCCATGCAAGGCCTTGTACCTAACCCTCTTGACCAGATGCATCAGAGCTATTGAAGAACAGGGCCAATGTAATACATTGCCTGTTAAACTTTCTTCCTGATGGTCTTTTCTTTGGAAGTATGAAAACATGGTTAGTGGCTTTATAAGTTTAGGAAGCAAATTGATTATGAACTGGAGTTTTGTCTACCAACAATTTTTAATATGTAATCTTGTCATGAGTGAACTAAAGTCATTAATAATACAGTAAGCAAAATGTGCTACAGTTAACCTTAAATTATAACTTACAAAGAGTGTTCTTGCAGTTTCTGCTATGATTTATGGGCTCAGTTTATTCTATGCAAATTCATGCACAGTTTCTAATAAGAGGGAGGAGGAAAGATAAAAGAGCCCTGAATATTTTATAAGCTTTTTCCACTTACCTTAATTTAGAAATATGAAGCTGAATATGTAAGTAGAGAATAATTACCTATTACTAATCTCCCACATAGTTTATCTATTTCAGCCCTGAACATCCTGAGCAATGCAAAACATAACTGTTTTACTACCTGTACCACTGTAAATATGATAATTAGGTATACTTCGGTGCTAGTTTTTGCTGATCCATGAGAAGATAGATACTGTAATATAATCAGGCAGTGCTTCGCTATTGTTTTATGTCCCTTTTAAAAATAATATACCTGCTGTTCAGTATTTCATTCACTGGACACAGTAAAGTTAACTTTTAAGAGGATGATGTCCTAGATAAGTTCCTTGAGCATGTTTTTCCAGATGCAATCCTTAAATTTTAGAAATGGTGTAACAAATTTGGGATTGCCATAGAAATCCATGTGAACAGCTGCAGCAGAACTCAGTAGTCTTTGCTCTGTAGCACAAGTATGTCAGTACTCAGTACTCAGCTGAGACCCTGACTCATAAAGGGTCTCACTTGAGCACCTATATTATATATTAGACAACTAGTTCCAACAGGGCAATATGCAAACCATCTAGCTCTAAAAGAGCAGTATGCAAACTCTCTTCCAGTCTGTTCCTCCCATTCACAACCTACTTAGGTATGATTGATCAATTCTGAAATTTAATCAGAAAATTGATGAGCCTTGAGGTTACATATCAGATATGCCACCATCTTCACTCAACTTGGTGTCTCTCTGGAGGACAGATAGTTCTAAATCCTCATGCTATCAGTGAGTTTCATCCAATGACAATACAGCAGAAGGATAAAATCTGTGGGTTGTATTTCACTTCCGAAAATCTGTAGGAAGCTAAGGTTTTCTTTCATTGTTATTGAGTAACACAAACAAGAACATAAATAGGGGGTCCACTGATGGTATTTGAAGGCTCCCAGCAAAGAAAAAGATACTGATGATTTTATTCAATGACTAAATACACTTTTGAATCCAAGAATCTCCATTTTTCCAGAGAACCCATGGCTCATGTTTTTTTTTCCATCACCATCAATACTCTGAAGAAAAGGAAGGAAGGAAAGAAGGAAGGAAGGAAGGAAGGAAGGAAGGAAGGAAGGAAGGAAGGAAGGAAGGAAGGAAGGAAGGAAGGAAGGAAGGAAGGAAGGAAGGAAGGAGGGGAGGGAGGGAGGGAGGGAGGGAGGGAGTCCTGGTTTATCCAAAAGTACTATAAACCAGCTTTATACCGAATTTTTTTTTTCATTAGTTAGCAAACAAGCCAAAATGTGTTTCTGTTATCTCCACTTCCAGCTATCACAATAAATTAGGATCAAATCAGAAATGGCAAATAGACATCCTACAATCAGGGGGAAAAAAAAAAAAAAATTGTTTTCCTGTAAATCACAATCTCATGTTGCACTACCACTCCCCTCTCCAGTCTATTTGCCACTCACTGTTTTTCATGCATTTGCATATCTAAAGCATACTAACACCAAGAGCTGTCTCCCAGGTAAAACTTAGGTATACAGTAGTCTATAGCTTTTGCTGGGATCCTGAAAGTGTTTTGATTCTCATGGCCTTGGGTAGTCTTGTTTGCCACACCTAGCTCAGGACTGAAATTGGTAGCTTTAGCTGCAGACTCCTGGGAGTACTCATTAAAGTCACTTGGGAACTTTGGCTAAAACAGTTTGTCAGGTCTAGAGTCAGGAAAACACATTGAAAAAAATGCATCTCCAAGATAGCCACATGATGAAGAGCTACATGCAACAAACAGAAGTTCAGGCTTCTAAGTTTCATCTGTGCTATCAGTATTGGTAGTCTCCCTGATGTGCTCCTGAGCACTCTCTGGAAGAGCGCTACATCTCATGGGCCAAGTAGCAGGGAGCATGCTGACAGCCGACCTGAATGGGCGATCGTAAGGCAGTACTCACACTTTGCGGGGTTTGTTAATACACAGCTAGCCTAAGCAACTCAGGGGCTGAACTTACTGGACAATCCTTCTTACACAGAAATGTTGTCTATCTCCTTTTCCAAAGATTTTTCATTAAAGGACAAATTTAAAAGGTCTCAGTTTGCATAGAATGAAAATATATTTAGAAATCATGACAAACATATGTACATATGTGTACCTGTATGTTGTCACTGATGGCTTTTAGCCTATCTATTTCTTGCTGATGAAGGTGTCAGCATTTGCCACTTCTCAGGCTCCATTCCCTGGGAAGCAGAAGCTGGTAAACAAGAGTCAAGCATGCCAGGTGCTAAGAACCTCGCTGGAGGCTGAAAGGACTGTCATTTCTGCCTGAAGAGGAGCCAGCACCTTGCAGGATCAGACTCATCAGTCACAGGAAGAGAGGTTGGAGAAGACCTCACCTTATTGCACTGATTGCCAATGACTGGAGAAAGAACAAACAAACAGGCTTATTAGCCCTGGTTTTATGGTGGAAAATTAATATAACGTGAATCCTTGGATAAGTGGAAAGCAATGAATGTCTCTCTCTGTGTCTTACACATGCTCATGCAGGCACACATATCTTCACTCTTTTTTCATTTTTCTTCCTAAGATGTAACTGCTCTGAAGAAGGAAGATTGCATTTCTTCAACAACTGCATTGTTTATAAGAAGCTGTCGGTATTGATCAGTGGTTAAGTCTGGCAGAAAGAAAATGGTTTACATTTTCCATTTTAAATGTGCAAAGACTAAATAATCTAACAACCAGTGCTGGACAACAGCTCCCTTTCACTAGCATTTCCTTTGTTGCCTCATACGTGGTTGAGTACTATACATCTCCCAAAGAAAATCCAGCAACTGGATCTCCAAACCCCAGTGAGTGGTGGCCCCTTCTCTTTCCCACTGCTCCCCTAGCCTCACAATTATATCTCATCAATAATAATAAAACACCTTGTTGTCTTAAATGTTTGCCTTATACGAAATGAGGACAGGAGTGGGAGCATAATGCGCATGTGCATAGGAAGTAGGCATGAAGTAGATATTCCACACTTTTTTTTTCTGGCTGAAGACAAAGCAGGTAATACTCGTTTCATTTCTCTTCATGTCAAAACAAACTACTTTTTTATTATTATTATTTAGTTCACTTTTGAGAAGTTAAATCAAAAAAATTTTGATCAAATCTCAATAGTTTTATGACATCTTGATCTGAAAGAACTTCATTTATTTTTCTTCTGCCAGGGGAAAACCAGTCCAAAATGTTTTTTTGGCTCTACTCCAAACTTAGATTTTTAGCTCTGTCTTTGGCCATAATGTAGAAAGAGATTTTCTGGCATGCTGGTACTGTCTAAAGTAAACCATTCACTAATGCCAAAATAACAACCAGACATCATACATTTAAGAAGTGTAAACTTCATTTAACCTGCATATATCTTCTGGAGCACCAAATTTTGCAGAACAGTGTTTGAGCTGCTCAATTGAATCTGTGTGCATGAAAGCTAGTGTATACCACAGGGAGTTCATCTTTTTGATTTTCCTGGCTTATTCTTATTACAACTGATCCAAAATTGGGTTTTTTTAAATGAATGAATGCACTGGGGAGCATTGAACATAAACGTGGCTAATGAAAAGATTTGCTAGCCATAGCAATTCCAAACTCAGACAGAATTCAAGGGGATAATTTATGTGTTGATTCTCTATAGGTTTTTTGAGTATTTCAGTGTAAAAGGAACAAAAAGAAAGCAGTTTTTCAAACTAAATGGGTGCAGCAGGGAGGGTTCATATATAAATTTCTGAGGGAATAAAAAAATAAAGGTATTCTCCAAGGGTTAAAATGCTACTGGCCTGTTCCCCAGACGCCAAGAGAGACCTTTGAATTTTCCCAAATACATAAAGAGGATGAGGGTGGGAAGAAACAAAAAATGAAACCTACATTAAACACAGCCACTGCTAGGGGGGAAATGAGAATGTCAAGTAAATTGTGGGTATAGATGGTATCTGCCAACTGGTCAAGCTGTTTGATAGCACTCCTCTGTAGAGCCAAGGGGGGAATTTGTAATGCAGGAAAGAAGGGTTAGCAGTACCTTCTAGGGCTTTTATGAGGCTTACTATCGATCACAAACCTTTGTTGTTGAGGAAAAAGGTAAAAGAATATCTAGATAAATTGGAATTGACAAAGCTAGGCGACTTAGAGGAATCTCTTGAGTCGCCTGTAACCAAAGAAGAGATATTGAAAGTGATACAATCAATGTAGCCCAGGAAGACTCTGGGGAAAAATGACTTTACCCATCAAGTATCCATAGTTGGAGGCATGTGGCTGGTATCACTTTGTTTTGGGTGACATGCTCACTAAGGCTTCCATCCCTTCAACATTTCATGCTGTAATTTCAGGATTTGTCTGGGATCAAATGGATATGATCTTAATAACTTACACAATTCTACAGTCCCTTTCAGTACTAGGGGATCCAGCAGTCTGTTCAGCATTAGGAGAGAGATTGAACTTTTCATGGGACAGATGTAAAACAGAGGAAAGGAAAAATGGGCTTATGCTGTGCGGTCCATTTATTTGCTCCTCCAGAGGAACAAAGAGAGATTGAGGATACCCAAAGAGTATAGATGCCTTCAGAAACAGCTCTTAAAAAGACAAGTGAGTCAAAATGTGTAACTTAAAAGCCACTGAAAGAAAAGGAAAGCAACATATAAACAGAAGCTGGAGTGAGTCAGGCTATTGAATTCACAGAGGTCAGAGTACTAGAATAAGGAAGGAAAAACTGCTTTTTCCACTAGCCTTGAGTTTTTGTCCTTTATCCATAAATGAGGCTAATCTCCCTAGTCTATTCTGTGGTCACTGGTGAGAGACACATTTGTTTGGAAACCAGTTTACAGCCAGGCTTTAATCTAGATCCTTTCTGGATCTCTGGTCTCTCTAAATTGACAAGTTTTCATTTGTTATAAAGGGATCATAAGGACTCTAGCTTGGTAACTTAGTTGAACAAATCAAGAGATTCTAGCTGTGTAGAAGTGCTGCACTTGAGCCACAGACTGAGACGCATTTTAGGAGCAGAATGAAAGCATTCCTCTTCATATGTGTACAGGCCATATAGAACAGTAGGAATCTGTTACTGGTTAGGTTAAAAATGTAGATTTGTTTAATTTTTGTGAGTTGTTTGAGCCTCTGACGGTAGATTTAGAGATCTCATGTGCAATAGGATTTCAATAGATTTTATAGTATTTCAATAGATTTCACAATATATGCACAGCTTTGCCCTGAGCTGTAATGATAGCCCTTTTCTATATACCAGCTGTGGATTTCAGAAGAAAATTCAGGAAGCATTCAATCTTGAGCAAGTATTGATGTCCTTTTTTAGCAAGTTTGGTGTCCTTTTTTAGCAAGATCTCAACTTTGTCTGCTGCCAGATAAAGAAGGATATGCAAGCAATCTAAGTTTGATCAGTCAATAATGACAATAAAATATGTCCAGGCATCTTCTGGGCATATTTAAAAATGAACCAGAGGAGTCCCCATTGATCCTGTAACTGTTGTATAAATGACTCCATCTACTGACACCCATCACTCCAGGTGAACTGAAAGACCTGTAGGAAAAGGTGGCCACTGTTGACTGTTGGCCAAGGAGAAAAAAGTGAAAAAATGGTCAAAGACTCATCTGTATGTCAATTCCTGCAACAGTCTGGGGCACAGCTACACTTTGACACAGGGAGAAGTGTGCAAGGAAGCAAGTGGGACAAGGGGACTCACACAAGTCTTGTGGAGTAATTAGAGAACAAAGGAGATGGCTCACTGGATAGCCAAGCTGGATTCACCTCCCTTTAAGCAGTGGCTTATGGCTCCAAAGATATGATGTCCATCTCTATCAGTTACAGAGGGAGCTTAGGATGTCCATTTTCCTGTCTAGAAGACTCAGCTATGCATTTAAAATCAGGTGAGAAGAATCCAAGCCTTTATTCATATTAACTTTGGTCTACTAAAATTACATTAACTCTCCTAAGCTTAGTTCGTCCTGCCACAGCTCCCAGCCACTCTGGGTTTTGCACACAGTACTGAGTGTTTACAAGGGGGAATTACTGCTGGTGAAAGAACCAATGGGCAAGGTGAATCTTCAGGTTTTGACTCTTTTTTTTTTTTTTTTTTTTTTTTTAAATTTCCCTGGGAAGGGATCAGACAACATTATTTCCAATTTTTTCTTCAGCAGTGCTGTGACAGCCAAGACCTCTAGCAATTGCAGCAAGGAGTGTGCACATATGTCTCTGAGTACAGATCTATTTATCTGTATCTATCTGAGGATTCACCCACATCAGTCCAAAGGCAAGGATCAAGGCACTGGGACTGCTACAATTTCAGGAGAATACATAGATCTGCATATAACTTTATGCTGAAAGGTACAAAATTATAGCTTCATTGGAAGAACTGCAATGCCTAGAGTGGCCCTTAGGGCATAAAACCTTGCTGTATCAAATGATACAGCCTCAGCATGTGAATATAAGGACCATAATATTGAAGGTTTTACATATTTAATTTCCTGGCAGAGACCAAGCTGCAGTGATTTAAGCACTTGTTTGCCTTATCCAGGGCCATTTGCCTATGCTGCTTTTAGCACCAATGATGATATACTAAAACCTTTTGTTTGTGGGGATACAAAATAAGAACTTATCTCCTAATAGCAGCAGTTTTGCTATGTTTATGTCAGTGCTACAGTACATGAGGACTGGCATGTCTCTGCTGATTTAAATTCTCCTGAATACAAGCCTTCCAGAGCTGTAAATAGAGAGAGGTTAAGGCCAGATCTTCCAGCTCAGATGAAGTTGCTTCATCGTTTATTATTGTTCAGTTACAATCAAATTATTGATGTTCTCAACATCGCTGGGGCTACTGCATGATGCAAGCCACATGAGTGAGATAGTGGGAAACAAAGAAGAGAAAAATAATAATGTAGAGAAGAATAGAGCTCTTAGCACTTGCATACACAATCATATGGGAAATAAAGCCCAGAATGGTGCAGCGAAACTATGCTTATTTTTTTCTCTGTCCTCTTGTTCATGCATGATTTGAAAATCCTTTGCATAGGAGAGGAGAAAAAATAAAGTTAAACATTCTCAGGAATGTTGAGATGTCAAAGTGCAGCTTTTTTCCCTTAAGCGTATAAAATATTAAGAATGCTCAGCAAAAGCCAATAGGGAAGCTGTGCTTAGATAAGAAGATGAAAAATTAATTTTAATGCACAGAGGACTAAGTAATACACTTGTTTCACAACCTCAATCAATTTTAATATTTTAGTATTTAAAAGTAGTGCCTCTCCAATGTCTTAAAAGTTGCTTGTGTCTCTTTTTACTAACACTCTAAGTTGTTCTATTTCTCCCTTTGCCTCTCCTGCTCTCATTCTTTCTGTCCAATACATATAAGAGACTGCCTTAGATGCATTTTCTTTTTGGTAACTATCAGTATAGGGTGATTAACGGATTCCTCTCTTTCACGGTGTGGTATTTCTTCTATACTCCTCTCACATTTGCAGAGAGGGTTCTCGCAATTAAATAGAGGCCAAATTTGGTCCATTGAAAAGACTCATCTTCAACAACAGTCCAGCTAGGTTGTAGTGGAAGATTGCATAGACATAGTCAGAGCACTTCTCAATTAATTACTTTGAAAAGCTAACCCATAGGAGCCAAGGTTTCAGTGCAGACTAAAAATGCAGCCAGAAACTCAAGTGAAGATAAATGTGTTTAGGTCAAGCATCTCCATGGCTTTGTGACTGTATTATCTTTACTGTCTGAATTATGTAGTTTAAACCTATCTCACGTATATCTGCATGGGTGAGTTGCCCCATTAGAATACAGTATAGACATGCTCGGAGAGGAAATCCTTATCTTCCAATTAAAACAAAAACAAAAGCAAAGAAGAAAGTGGAGAAAAAAAAGAAGCAAATTCTTGATTTACACATTGGTAATCATGTCCAGTAATGGCCCTAGGAAAAAGGAAAAACAGCTTTAAAAATAAATTTAAAAGTTACAAGTTCTGTGTTGATTTCCAGGTGGATCCCTAAAGATCAAAGAATCTTTTACTTCTACCACTGCTTCTATTGGGTGCCTGGGAAAATGTACTTATTACAGGCATTAACTGCTCAGCTATCAGTGAAAGAGGTTAAGTTGTCTGCCTTATACCTCCATTTAAGCATTTATCTCCACCACCACATACCTGACTCATTTTGTAACAGAGCTAGTGACGGGCAAGTCATTTCCTCTGCATTTCCCCCCCGTAATTTTATCTGAAAGCAGCACAGATTTAAGTTGATGTGAAGAGAGAACTCTCTGAAACTATGTTCCTCTTAGGTGAAGAAATACTCTCTTTATTTGTGCATAATAATCTTAGACGTAACTGGATAATATATAAACAGAGCACCGCACATTAGAAAAATGGCCATGTGTGCTATAGACAAATAAACCAGCCTTTACTGATCACATTTTCCTCTTCATTATACTAGATTTCCTAATTGTCATACCATCATAGCACATAGAGAAAGAAAAGATTGGCTAAATACTCTCTGTAATGTTATGGCAGAGAGGGTAGGTACTATTTTATTTTTTTTTTTATTTTTATTTTTTATTTTTTAAGCTTCATTCACAACAGCTCTGGAATTTAGAATGATATTCAATCAGAGAGAGATTTAGGAAAGTACAAATATTTCTCATGATATGTGTAACTTCTTTAAAAAAAAGGAGCAGGATGGCTGACCATGAGCATTTCCACAGGAAACAGCTCTTACATGTTCAAAGGTGTAGAACAAGTGAAAATGCCCTACTGTAGCAGCACACAGTAGCTCCCAAATACAGTCTGGTCTACCATTATTTCCTTTTCCTTCTTGACACATGCTCATCAAAATAGGAAGAGTCTGTTTACAAATGCCATCCAAGTTTTCGTTTAATTAAATTTTTAATAGGAAATGATGTTTCTGGAATTTCCCTAACTCTTCTACCTAAATAATGTTAATTGAAATGCAGCCCAAATATTCCTTCCTCTGTATGAGTGTATATAGCCACTTAAGATTAGTCTAATAATTCTTCTTTTGTATACTTGCAAATTTTTATTACAATAGAGTCTGTCCTTTTTATTTTTTTTCAACATCTGAACAATTTCTAGCATTTTTCTTTAATTGCTTATTGTGCACTTATTTCTTTCTTTCTTTTCCTTTTTTCTTTTTTTTTTTTTCCCCCCCCCCTGATATTAAGGTGTCTGAGCCTCTTTGTGACATTCTAAGAACAATCTCCTTAACAAGGCAGCTGTTTATGAAACACAGCTCTCTGGAGTGTTATTATCATATGAACTCTGGTAAAATGTATCTCTGCTCTAGAGACCCTAGTTCAGACACATCTAAGATGGATATGTAGGGAATCAGGCTAGAGATAAAATGTTCTGATGAAAAATGTTTTTTTGTTTGTATGTTTTTCCTTTGAAAAATGAGTTTTCATTATATTCAAACTGGTATGTAGGGACTGTCCATTTTGATGATCTTTCTGATTTTGGAAAGCAATGGTTTAGAACAGAGTAAAATATTTCTTTTAAAATCTCAGTTCAAACCTAACCCTTTCCTTTTGAATTGGCATTTGAATTAAAGTAGAATTTGAGTGGCATTTCAATTTGTGATGCCAATTTGATACAAAATTTATGCTTCACAGCAACTTTTCAAAATGAAACATTTAATTTCAAATCAGCTTTTTGATTCAATGTTTCATTTTAACCTGTCAAAACATTTTGTTTTAATTGAAAAAAAAAATAAAGCTACTTCACCCTTCTGTATCCATTTCTTTCTGAAACTTAAGTTTTTTATCATTCAAACCTGGTGTATTTAACAAAAATAGTTGTAATAGACTTTTCAAACACACATAAATGCTATTTTAACTAATACAATCTATTCTTAAAATTAAATAAATGAAATTGCTATAAAATTCTGAGGAGAAATTTGGAATGTTCAAAAAATGCCTTAATATAACTACATCACTTCCTAAACTAATCTCTAATTTCCCTTTGGTGAATACTGAATAAATTGGACAGGTTTATACACATCGTGTACACATCATGATGAAGTGGCTTTTAGATGCCTACATGATCTCAAAAAATTGTGAAAAAAATCCCTTAAATTCTTTGTAAAGTAAGTAAGCAAATTTTAAATTAAGTATAATTATAATAATGAAGTGAACTAATTGCATAACTTATAAACCAGAAAATGTAAATAGTTAAGATTGAATTAGAAGCAGAGGTTCTAAATTTTAGTATTCATATTATTTATGTACCTATTGAAGTCTGAATGAAATTACAGTTGGTATTTTTTAAAATGCCCTCCAATTCTAGTTACAGTTTGGATTGAGTTTTTTAGAAAGATGGAAAAGATATTTTTGTCACTTCTTTGTTTCTTTAAACATAAGGTTTCACTGTTATTTTCCAATTTGTAATTAACTTTTTTTAAGAACAGTTTCATGTAAGAGTTCCCCAACAAAATAAACACACTTTGAAAATAACAAATCACAAAGAAAACCAATGTTATCAAACATACTTGTCTCAGCAGAGGCAGTAGGAATTATTTTTGTTATTAGCCAAACCAATTTGCTCATCTTCCAATAGCAGTGTCTCTAAAATAGTATTAACTTTAGGTCATAGTCCTATCTGCAAACTATATAACTGGAGAAAATATGTATCATATAATACAGAAAAATAAAACCAAAATAACCCTTACTCCTGTTTATCTTTTTTTCCAACTGCTTTGCTTACAGTCCTCATAAGAGGGCCTAATACTGCCATACACACATATTGTGGACAATATTTTGCATGTGAACTATAGCAATTGATAACTAAATGTTGCCCAGATAAAACCCAAGCCTATTAAAATATTTACAAATCTTAGCAGAAATAAATATGCATAATAGACTTCATCCTATTCTGACAGCCATTTTGAGAAGCTCTTT
Source organism: Pelecanus crispus (assembly GCF_030463565.1). NCBI lineage: Eukaryota > Metazoa > Chordata > Aves > Pelecaniformes > Pelecanidae > Pelecanus > Pelecanus crispus. The sequence continues at coordinate 8,932,507 of NC_134676.1, read as the reverse complement.
TCTATTTGCACAATGAATTAAAGCAATTATTGTTCATTCTACTGTAAGCCCCAGAGGCTCCATTATGTTACATAGTCTAGAAGGATGCATAAAAATACAGTACTCGTCCTGAAAACTTTGCAGTCTGCATAGGGGGAAAAAAAAAAAGTCAAAGAAAAAGAAAAAAATAAGATAGGAAAATTTAAGACTAATGAAAAATGTACAAAAAGTGAACAGCTGCATAGAAGATCTTTGGAACCACCTAGGTGAAAACAGAGGTTTACCTTCCTTGGTACAGTCTTCAGGCCCAAGACTACAGCTCAGTACTTAAGGATAAATTAAGAAATGAGACTTAATTAACATTTTCTTCATTTTTAATCTACAGAGAGAGAGGCTGACTTCCCAGGCCAGGTGGAGCGGATAACGTTGAGCATGTGTTGTTGACTCTGCCACTCACCTCTGCTAGTCCTATGAGCAGGTTTAGCACTCAAGAGAAGCTAATACTCTGAAGATCCTAGCTTGAGAGCAAGCTGACATCCACACAGGATGAGGACGCTGGGTAGTGCAGGAATGAACTGACCTGATCACCTAACCCAACGCTAGAGACCCTCGTTTGCTCCACCAAACCTTTTTACACATGTAACTGCAGTACCTATGTCAGGAGACAGTTGTCTAGACTACCTGCTCAACAAATGCGGAGAGGTGCGTCACTGGATGGCAGTTAAACCCTCTAGAAGGTGTCATTTGCTAGAATAAAATGCCACTCCTGGCCTCTAAAACTGCATGTGACATCTAGAGACTAAGGTGCAAACAGGCTCCCTACAGGTAAGTCTATTAACAGCTGGAATGTCTCTAGCCTGGAGTAACTTGATATCGTTAAAAGCAATGGTAGATCTCCACTGATGTCAACATAGGTTGGATTTTGTCTTTCCTTAAAAAAAGAAAGTTTTTATATCTATGCACATATACATTAAGAATAAATACTGGGCATTTTTCTCACACAAAATTTCTGTTGATATCAAAATGTACGAAGGATGTGATGCTGAAGTGTTTCAATAAACTCAAAATATGGCATCAACGGTTTGGGGCTTTCTTAAGGGCTTTTTGTGTTTTTCACTGAAAGAGAAAAGTTAAACACAAAAGGAACCACTTTGCCTTAATCAAAACAGGGCATTCTCTTTGGCTGGAGACTAAATATTTTGTGAAACTAATTGCAGAAAAATTTTTCAAGTAAAACATCTTTTTTTCCTAATCTGGAACAAGTAGAAATATGTGAAAATGGTGGTATTTCATGCAAAAAAGATATTTTGATCTTACTTCAGTCTTGCCTTCCAAATGCATGCATCTTTTTGCTGTTGTTATTCCAGGCCAGTATTTTCAAGCTGTGTTTCTTTACTGTATAAATCAACTACTGAAATAAGTCCAGGAAGATTTTATACAAGCTACATACAAAAATCACTATGCTCCACTCTCTTCGTTGTTCCTTCTAGTCCTCCTTCTGCCTCCATGTAATTTGCTACTCCTGTAGACTCTTATGAAACCCACCAAACACTAATTTTTAGCAAGCAGTTCTCTAAATTAATCACGTGCAAGTAGTCAGTTCTCTTTCCCCTGGAATTTCACCAAAGGGGAAAAAATGAAGTAAAAAGAGATAGTTTCATATTGTCATTTTGTTTTGCTTCTTTTGTTCTTTTCCATCTCTTATGTTCATGCAGCTTGTTTTGACTGGCAAGAGAGAAACATTCTCCATTTACTGTATTCTTTAAATGATGCTTTTTTTATTTTAACTGATATAATTTTCAGTATGTTCTTAAAGTCAAAATGGAAGGATTATTTATTTATTTATTTATTTAATAGAATGGGGCTTGAGAAGGTCAGAACATTCAATTACAGCAAAGGCTGTTAAAGCCTCCATGGACAGGGCATCATTACTAGACTTTTTACTGCAATCCAACTGTCAGCTCCTGAGTGTAATTTCCTCCTTTCTGCTGCATGCAGAGAATTCTTGGAGATAGAGGGATATTTTTAATCATTATTTTCTTTACCATATACTGCAGAAATCAACCCCTGCAGCCTTCTCCCACTCCCCAGTGAAGGAGAAGTTGAGCTCTCACTTTCTGTCCCACGCAACATATAATGGGGCATGCCCCACTGAATGGCATGTGGTGGAAAAGGGCTCCCACAGCAGACAGGATTAAATCAGATACAATAATTTCTGACTGCAGCACTGCAGTTTGTTTCTGATGGTCTTTATTTAGCATGCAAGATAAAGAAATGAGAAACTTGTGCACTGTTGATCTGGCCTTGTAAGTAGTGCAGGAATTGGAAGGAAAAATTAAAATTTCTTTCTCAAATAAGATTTATCTTCCATTGGGAAAAAAAACTCAGTTGTTCTTCAGAGTAAGATTGGACTTCCTGACTAAGACATTCAAGCCGAGTTTTCTGCATGGAAGGTAGGTGTCTAAGCTTTTGTTATAGTCTCTGGAAGGTCTAGTCAATACAGGCATCAATTCCGTTTAACTACACATGTGTATCCAGTAGCATTTGAGATGTGTTAGGGTATCGGAGCTATCCACATGGAACTGGCAGATATGATGTGGGACTGTGGGATACCCTTGGCTTTCCAGACGATTAGTTGGAAAACAGATAAGGGTGCCTTAGGGCATCATGGTTGTTTCTGTGCCCTGTGTTTCAAAAGCTAAAGCAAGCTCCGCTGAATGTACTGTTTAGTGCTTTGCTGAAAACTAGCTCACATGTAGGCATTTACATGGTGTCTTAATTTGTTTTAAGCTGTGCATTTGAATCTCACCCCCATAGAAGTAGCATGCCGTGTTTTTAATCACTGGGTAATTTACACATCTTTCAATGGTGAATGAAAACTGAGACTAAAGAATCATTCCCTGGAGGTGATGTTCTCTAGAAAGCTGCCTAGATAAATGGGGTTTAGCTTAGCAAACTTGTTAGATGTCTACATTTTGGAAGGATGAACACAGGTGGTTGTGGCTGGGAAAAAAGAACAAATAAACAGAAACTGGTTAGTTCAGATATGTTTTCCGTTACCATCTGAGCATGTGCTATCTGACTGTAAAGCGCGTGCCAAGACCAGTGTGTACAGCAGTTCAGGCTCTGAAATGAAGCTGAGGCCATTTTTGGCTAGCTGCCTGTTTGAATCAAGCCGAGCTGAACTGGAACCTGGCATAACCTAGCATCTGGTGGCAGTTTATGGCAGTAGGTCTCACACAGCTTGCAGATCTCCAAACTACAGGAAGGCTATGCATTGGGTTGAAGAGATTAAGCACAAAAATAGTGTTCCACCAGCTAAATCTCTGTTGCTAAGGAGATCTTTCTGTGCTGATCTCTAGAAGTGTGGCAGTGCTCCCATTCTTTCCAGTGTCATCTTTGAAAGATGTTGGTACTAAAGTCTCTCAGCATTCTGTCTTAATGCCATTTTTATCAGAGACAACAGAAAATGACACAACCTCTGTGGCCATTCTTACAGTGATAGTTTGTAACCCAAAGTTACAACCTTGGATTTGAGAATTAGCTTTTTCCTAAGCATTCTCCTCTAATCTCCTATTCTTTATTCCTCCTATCTCTCTTAGGTATGACACAAGTTAATTGATGGTCAATGGCCTGGAGAACTCATGACATGGATTATGACACTGTATATTGGATAGGGCAAAAGAATTAATTACTGCTCCACCAGTATAAACTCCTTACCTTTACAGTGGTTGGAATCAAACAATATCATGCTGGACATGAAAGAGAAAATTAAACATGTAAGAAACATGTTAAATCACTGAATTTCCACTAGGCACTAATATAGTACAAACTATCCATGCAAACAGATATTTGGACAAATTGTCTGCTCGTCCAGCTTCATTGGCTTTAATCAGTAAAGAACTCAGCTGAGGTTTCCCAAGGGAAGATGCTGGATTTTAAACTGATGCTGTGTTTGAGTTTGGCCAAGAAGCCATGATGAATTAAATCTATACTCAAACATACTGAGGATTTTCTCAGTTCATATGTTTGTGCATTTTAAGCCATTTCCATTAAAAAAATAAATTACCGCAAAATATTTTTACTTCCCTATTTCCACACCCTGAATCCATGGAAATATCCATCTGTTAATGTTTAAATAGAATTATTTGGGGTGGGACACCCAGTAATGGGGAAACATTATGGTGGGAGGAAGGAATGTGAAATATAAAACCATCTTCCCCTTCCCCATGGATGAACAAAAAGCCTTACTCTGCCTCTCACTTCCTTCCCCATGTCCCCCAAAAGAAAATGAAACAAAACAAAAAACTATTAATATATAGGGAGAATTTTCCTTCACTAATGATATTCAATTGTTCTAAGAAGAAAAAAATGGTACTAAGTATAATGAGATGCCAAATACAAAAAAGCCATGCTGCTCATCTCTAAGCCCTTCTGTTCCTTGAAGTGAAAACTCATTTTAAGAAGATTATGCTGCATATATTAGAAGATGGGCTGATATTCTGCATTCATACTCTGCTGGGGCTTTGGCAGTAAAAGAGAGAGAGGAAGAGAAGGAAAACAACGAAGCTAAAAAACAACATTTGTTCCTATTTACCTAATATACTAATATGAGGCATAAGTCTCTTCTCATTCATTTAGGCTTGAATATATATATAATGTGATGGATTCTTCAGCTGAAAAGGAGTATTTTTGATTAGCAAGGAGGCTACAGAGGGGAATAAGGCCATGTTTGAATGAATTCCAAATTCAACATGAGCTATACAATTTTCCTGGTTTCAGGGAAACAAAACCTGAAAAACATTCCTTTGATTAGAGGAGAAGGGCTCAGATTCCCCACAAAATACTTCCAGAGTTGTAAAAATGTAAGAAGGTTTAATTCCTTTACTGCATGAGGGGCAGGGAATATATCTCCAAAGAATGAGTAGCTGAATGTGAGTTCCTTAATGAATTTGTAATGAACAAAGCCTTTTCAATTCATACCCAAGGAAGATATTGCTGGGGTTGGTGTTGAAATTTTAAATAAGGAATTGTGTGTCTGTTCTCCACCTTAATTATCTCTTAACAATATTTTTGCCATGGGAATTGACTATAAGTTTTTAATCTAATGATTTGCTTAAGGCAGAAAACTGTACAAATAAGATTTTTGGTTAATTTTTGAATGTTTATTATGTCAGTTTAGGACTAAGTTTAGCTATCTGCGGTTGCAAAAGCAAGACTTGCTCTGTCCAGATCTCTTTCCCAGACCCATCTAATTTATTTTTCAAAAGGAATTAATACAAAATTATGTTACTGACCTCATGTTATATTTGAACTCATATTAAGTTAAGGTCCTGCTGTGAGTGAAGGGTTGGGCCACACAACCTCCCACCCTTCTAACATAAATTATTCTGCTTGTTTGGCAGTTATTTCATCTAAATGCTTGTCACTTATTTGATTTAATTTTATTATTTCTTTTCCTTTCATTTCATAAGCATCAGTGTTCTGGAAGAAATAAGGGCCTGATCCTGAATCATTACATTTGGAATAATTTTTACATTGTGCATGAGAGGAATTAATTTGAGTTGCAACTGGACAAAAATAAATTGGACATTTTTTCTACATTACATTTTCCACCTTTTGTAAAGCTAAAGCATAACTTAACATTTTGTTTCTTTCAGAAATAAACAAATGAAAAATATTTTTTCCTATAATAAATTTATACATGCACACCCCCCCTTACATATATATGTTTCATATATATACCTATATACACACAAACACAAATGCATACATGCACACAGCCTGAGATGAAACAAACACATTTTAGGTGCAAAGAAGTTATATGTTTAAAAAGTCAAGTACTTAAAGGCTTTAGGGGGCAGTGTAATTTTTATTTGTGTCTTCCATGTTTAAAAGCCTAATTTTAATTGAAATACAAGGGATTTAGACTCCTGATTACTAAGCTACCACTGCAAATTAAATTTAGGCTCCTAAATCATTTATGCATTTTGAAAAACAAAACAAAACAAACCCCTTTGATCCTTTAAAATGTGCATATGTTTATACAAGTTAAAAAGATTTAAAATGAAGCTCTTCCATTATTAAACTTAAATGCTCTGACTATACCTGTTTAATGAAATGAAGAGGAAAAAAAAAAATGTGGTTTACATTTTAAACCAGTCAAAATCCATTGTTTTTTAAAGACAAGTTTTTAATTCAATTTTTTATAACTGCTGTCTAAGAAATTAATTTAAATAACTATTCGGTTTATAATGTATTGAAACAAGACAGAATATATATATATTTATTTTTGCTGAGTTACTTCTGTCCATGGTACTCTACCTACTCCAAACCTGTGGTGTCAGAGCTGAGGCACCTGATCAGAGTAACTTGAAATGCTGTTCATGAAAGTTGAGCAGTCCGGAAAACATAGAATCCATCTAATGTTTTATGCATACCTATAGGTCGATAATGTTATTTATCATTACAGCATACTGGCATGTAGACAGAGCCTGAGAGAGGACCACGGGGCTATAAGCCAAAGGGAAGTACAAACAAATGACAGCCCAACACTGCAGTGCATCTATTTAGTAGCAATTATCAGGTTGTGAGTAACTACCGGAAAAGACGTGGAAGAAATGACTTAATGACCACAGGTGACGCTTAGAGACCTCTGCAAGTTGTGTGGAACAATACTGGAAGAAACTTGCTAGCTGTAGGACAAAGTAAATTATTCTGAACTAAGCAGTGGTAAAAAAAAAAAAAAAAAGTGTTTCAAAGCCCACATGTGTTACTTGCAATGACATTACACAATGTCAAGAAATGCTTTAAAATTAACACAAGAAACAAGTGCCCAAATTAATGAGACCATATTGAGTATTTTGTTTATTTATGGCTGTCACCTGAAATTTTAATCAGATAAATCAGTTAGTGTTTTCCCATGGTATTAATAATAAAAATACTCAGGCTACATTACCTAACATGCCACGCGTATGAAGGAGTGAATCATAGCAAATGCCCCTGCAGGAAAATAGGGTATCCACCTCTTGCAAACATTACTGCACACAAAAGCTAAATTGCAGTGAGTGTCAGCTGTATTGATCACAATCCAGGGCTAGACTCAGGTTTTCCTGGCTGAAAGGCTGAGAGGAAGAATGACTTCTAATGCCTTACCCACTCCTTGACTACAGGTGTGAGAGAGATTGTATTCTGCAAACAGAGCCCTAGGGAATTAGGAAGCGGGAAGACATGAAATAAACCCAGCAGTGGAGGAGGAGTTACTGGAGGTCACACAATGAGTTGGCATCAGAGCTCAATGGTTTAGTAATTGCTTTCCTTTGAGTATTCCTCTGAACCTTGGCTTTGCAAATGTTAGTCGGCAGAGTGCTCTTAGGTATTCTCCAGAGACCGTCATCTCAAAATGGCAAGCTCAATATCACATTTCTTGAGCTGACGTTCCCTGCTTATTGAAGCCCAGCCTGTTATGGGATATAATTCTGGGTTTCTCTTGGCTAGGTATTTCCTTAGCAGGATTGTAACAACAATTTCTTATGCAGAAGACTTCACATTTGAAGGAGAGTCTACAAAAGAGGAAAAAATCTTAAATTGAGTTGCTGAAGAAATGAAAGATTCAAGCAATCTAGAAGTCTTTCCTTCAAGATAGATTCAAATGAGGGGTTATAATTAGAAAATTCCATTTGTATACTTAGAAAAGGTTCATTTTGTCAAAGTTACTTTGGTCATAGCAACATGTAGTCTAGTTGTCAGACACAAGATATGAGAATAAGCTCATACCCATCTTGAGAAACACAACTGTTTGCATTGGTCTTCTGGTCTACATGATCTATCCAAACTAGTAGGATTTCTCAATAATTGAAGAGGGAATTAGTTCTGGTGTTATCATGACAAGAGGATGGTTCCTGTCTTACCTTCATGCTGACCAAGTATGTGTTTGCCTTACTTTGACCATCTTGTCCGTCTAAACAGTAAGACTTTAACTCCAGATTTGACTGAGGTTCAAATTTGGCTGAGGTCTGGGAGCATAGTAGCCTTTGGCTTTTTTGAATGACTTGCAGTGAACATGGAGAAAGCCTAACTTACGTGCTTCAGTTAAGTGCCTAAATTAGGATGGCATGAATCTAGTTCTTAAAGATTGTGATTGTCCCTTGAAGAGTGGCTAGCACAATGAAAAGGGCTGAGTAAAACTGTAATACAAAATAATATATAGTAATAAGCTGCATCACGATAAGTGAAGTTGTTTATTACAAATCAAGCCAGGTGACATCTCTCAGCCACGAACCTTGATTTATTTCCTTTTTCCTGGCATGGCTTATGGCATGTGTTAGAACTGTTATCCATGCATTATAAATATTTATTTATGTATTTATATTTTATGCTTTTACAGGCCAGTAAAAACAAACAACTGAACAAGTTTACAGGCAGTTACTTTGGTGTTTAATGGAAATAATAGTCTGCAAATGTCCTGCTTTGTGAGAGCACTGAGCCGAGCTCCTCCAGGGAACCATTTATAGCAACTGAGATTTTTTCCCTCTGGGTGCTGGGAACCCAGTCCTTGAGTCCCACTTTTATTCTTTGTAAAACAATGAAAACAGTCAACAACACTGCAAGTTCTCAGCAATTCTTCCTTTCAAGGATGTAATTGCTGTATCATAGTGAGAAAAATAAATAACAGCAGTTTGCCATCGTGCTCCGAGAAGAAGGAATTCAGGCTCTGTCCTGACTGATAAATAATATTAATGAAAATTCTGTCGCTTGGTGTTTACAATAAAAATATTTTTCATTTTAAAAAAATCAATTATTAAGACATATAAAACTAGATACTCTCCTTTACTTTCCCTTTTTATTAAAAGAAATGTTACAGAATAGAAGTGAATAAGAGGGAAGATTGGGAAAAAAAATAGGAATGCAAAGACAGACAAGAGAAAGTACTTCCAGAAAATAAAAACTGAAGACATTTCAGTGGCCCTGTTTTGATTAGTTTCTTTGATCTCTTTAGTTGTGGTTTGCTGAAAATGAGAACAGTTAGAGAACGTTAAATTTTATATGGGAAACACATTTTTTAAAAAATAAACCAGCCGCGTTTCTTCAAAACTTTTACACACAAAAAAATTCATTATTTTTTTTGTCCCCAGGGTTTCAGTTGGTTCAACTGTTTCCTTATTACAATTTCACCACCACAAAGGGGCTTTCTTTCACTGAAAGATCACATCTCATATGGGATAATTTCCTGTTTAGCTTAGAACAAAAATGAGCTATACAGCATGGCAGGAGAGGCACAGCTGAGGAGAGGGGATGGCTGGGAACAGCAGTATTTTGGGTTCCTGCCTGTGCTGGAAGCCAAGTGTCTTGTTTAAACCTTGACCAGGCTCAGTAAATCAAGGCAGCAAAAAATGATGAAAAGACCAATCTCTTCCTCATTTCCATTCTGAGGAGTATAAATGATCATTAAGTCCCCTGTGAGGGAAATCTGTGTAGCAAGTTTCTAGCCACTGTGGTCATCCACTTGTCCCAGAGTAAGAAATCGTATCATAATTCTTCATCAGCAAAGCCTTTTATCTCCTTGAATAAGCTTTTTTGTTGTTGTTGTTATTGTGTTTGGTTTGTTTTGGTTTATCTGTGTTGGGTTTGGCTTTTTCTTTTTTTGTGTGTGTTTGGTTTTCGTTTGGTTTTTGGGGGGTTGTTTTTTTCTTTTTTCATTTTAAAGATAGAAACTAAAATTATTTCTTTTCTGTAGTACTGGAAGAGGAAGGAAAAACCCACTGAATAGTCCATTACTTTCTCCCACCTCCTTTAAACAGTTCAGAATTCAGCTTTCATTTTGATGGTGGTTTAACAGCACTTGATTAAAAAAAATAAACTAATTACAATGGAAATGCAGCTCTGCAAAACTTTTAGAAAACCACATTATTTTGTTTTAGGGTTCAGTTAATATACATTCATTTATCATCTTTATAAGAGATGTACAGGGCAATGATGAATAATCCCTGGCTTCAGGAAATGCAAATTATTCTTCCCTTTCTTTTTTTCCCTCTCTTTTTTTTTTTCCTTTTTTTTTTTTTTTTCCCAGTGAATAACGCATACTAGTAAATTTGAAGCAAAAAAAAATATGGTGCCAAAAATCTGGCAGGAAGTAATGACAAGCAAGAAATGTAATGTAGTTCGTTAACAAAAAAGCCTCTAAATAAGCTAAATGCTTCATTTCCTTCAGTCACAATTACATCATCAACCTTGAACTTAGGGGAAAGTCTGTAAAGTACAAACCAGAGAAATAATGGGAAGGGGAAAAGTTCTCCATGGGAAATAAAACAGAATCATAGAATCATTTAGGTTGGAAAAGACCTTTAAGACCATCATGTCCAACCGTTAACCTAGCACTACCAAGTCCACCACTAAACCATGTCCCTAAGCCCTACATCTACACATCTTTTAAATACCTCCAGGGAAGGGGACTCAACACCTTCCCTGGGCAGCCTGTTCCAATGCTTGACAACCCTTTCCATGAAGAAATGTTTCCTAATATCCAATCTAAACCTCCCCTGGTGCAACTTGAGGTCATTTCCTCTTGTCCTATCACTTCTTACTTGGGAGAAGAGACCAACACCCACCTCACTACAACCTCCTTCCAGGTAGTTGTAGAGAGCGATAAGGTCTCCCCTCAGCCTCCTCTTCTCCAGACTAAACAACCCCAGTTCCCTCAGCTGCTCCTCCTAAGACTTGTGCTCCAGACCCTTCACCAGCTTTGTTGCCCTTCTTTGGACACACTCCAGCACCTCAATGTCTTTCTTGGGGTGAGGGGCCCAAAACTGGACACAGTATTCCAGGTGCAGCCTCATCAGTGCCGAGTACAGGGGGACAATCACTTCCCTGCTCCTGCTGACCACACTATTTCTGATACAAAATAGATAAACAGAGAAACAAATAAAATAAATCAAAACCATCCCCTAGTTTTGGAGGCTTTCTTTGGTTTTGTTTTGGGGTTTTGTTTTGTTTTGTTTTGTTTTGCTTTGTTTTGCTTTGTTTTATATTCAGGCCCAAAATCTGGTCCTCTAATTTGAGACATCCATCTGCCTACCTGAAAGACATTAATCAAAAGTGTCAGCAGTCTTGGCTCTCTTTATAGAGAGACAAATCTGCACTCTTGCAGTATCACAGAAATCTTGGGTAGTCTGAACTTGTTGAGATCCCAGCCTTCCTCCAGTGTGGACTGAAAGAGTTTCAGTTGATTGGGCTTTTACCTTAGACCATGTCTTTAAAAGCTTAAACTTACATGGGCTGAATTTAAGTTACAGCTTCATCCTGTTGTCACACACAGGAGTCAACTCTAATGAAACCAGCTGAATTATCACAGTTTAAATATACCACAAGAAGGTCTCAGTGGAAGATGTATAGCTATGCATGTACCACAAAGAACCATATAGCAAGGTCTCATGCATTTCTCTGAAATGTCAAAACTTGGTGAAGGTTTATTCCTCTTCAGATCCTGCTACTTATAACTGAACTCTTGACTTTAAGGCACAGTATTGGCATATCTGAATTACAAAGTGCATAGGGAAAGCACTGTAAATTTTTTTTTCTCTTTTCTTTCTTTGTTTTTTTTCTAGTTTTGTTTTGGTTTGGTTTTGTTTCATTTGGTTTGTTGTTGGTTTTTTCCCCAGCTCCTTAAAATCTTACGAGTGAAGGGTTATAAAAATTTTGGACTACAGTGCCGATGACTGTCGATATTGTAGTTACAGTGTTTGAATCCAATCTTACTTCCTATAATGAAAAGAAAATACATTACCTCTAGCTTTAACCACAAACTCATTAGACTGAAGGTTGTCTCCATCTGTGCTCTCTAAATGCCAGGAGAACTTTGACAAACAGATTAGACAAGAGGAAGCAGACTGCAGAGTTTTAAGCACTGATTATTAAATGCAATATGGAAAACTGCAATCACTTTTCTTTTTTATTTTCTAAAGTCAGACTTATTTTGGAGGGCCCTGATTTGAAGTCTTCAGCTGCTCAATTCCTCTGTGGCGTTTGCTTTGTGAATGAGTCTTAGAAGAGTTTGCTTTACCTGAGATGGTTCAGCAAATACATTGTAAAACTCAATAACAGCTTTTACCTTGTCTTTTCATAAACAAAGGTGTAGTTTGAAAACCTCAAATGCTCATAAAACTAGAGTCAAGACCCAGTCACATGAGATCATTGAAATTTTAAGGCTTTTTGTTTTTCCTTTTTAATGTAGGCTTCTTAGCTGTCTCAAAACTCAAGTTTGAGTTTTGATTTTGAACTAGTAATAAAAATTAACAGTACAAGATTAAGAGATAGGAAAAAATTGGCAAAATAATTACAGGAAGAACTGAATACTTAGTTCAGAGATAATAATAAGTTGGCCTAAATATCTTTTGTGTGCATATCTCGTTTTTCTTACAAAGCAAAAAGAGAAAGAAAGTCTTTCTATTTCAGTTCAGTCTATATTGATTCTCCTTTGGGTCTTTCTGGTTTGGGTGTTTTTGTTGTTTGTTTGAGGGTGTAACTTTTGCAAAAAAACCTAGTATTTTAAGAATTATAACTGAACCAAACTTTTTAACTTTAAAATAATTTTCTGTTGAAAAAAACCTGGCTGGATGGCCGAGCCCAAAGAGTTGTGGTGAATGGAGTTAAATCCAGCTGGTGGCCAGTCACAAGCAGTGTTCCCCAGGGCTCAGTTTTGGGGCCAGTCTTGTGCAATATCTTTATCAGCAATCTGGATGAGGGGATTGAGTGTGCCCTCAGTAAGTTCGCAGATGACACCAAATTGGCTGGGAGTGATGATCTGCTCAAGGGTAGGATGGCCCTGCAGAGGGACCTGGACAGGCTGGATCAATGGGCCAAGGTCGATTGTGTGAGGTTCAACAAGGCCAAGTGCCGGGTCCTGCATTTTGGTCACAACAACCCCATGCAATGCTACAGGCTTGGGGAAGAGTAGCTGGAAAGGTGCCCAGCAGAAAACAACCTGGGGGTGTTGGTAGATAGCCGGCTGAACATGAACCAGCAGTGTGCCCAGGTGGCCAAGAAGGCCAACAGCATCCTGGCTTGTGTCAGAAATAGTGTGGCCAGCAGGACTAGGAAAGTGATTGTCCCCCTGTACTTGGCACTGGTGAGGCCACACCTGGAATACTGTGTTCAGTTTTGGGCCTCTCAGTACAGGAAGGACATTGAGCATGTCCAGAGAAGGGCAATGAAGCTGGTGAAGGGTCTAGAGAACAAGTCTTATGAGTGGCTGAGGGAACTGGGGTTGTTTAGCCTGGAGAAGAGGAGGCTGAGGGGTGACCTTATCACTGTCTACAACTACCTGGAAGGAGGTTGTAGTGAGGTGGGTGTTGGTCTTTTCTCCCAAGCAGCTAGCGATAGGATGAGAGGAAATGGCCTCAAGTTGCACCAGGGGAGGTTTAGATTGGATAGTAGGAAAAACTTCTTCACAGAAAGAGTTGTCAAGCATTGGAACAGGCTGCCCAGAGAGGTGGTGGCGTCACCATCCCTGGAGGTATTTAAAACATGGGTAGACATGGCACTTTTGGGACATGGTTTAGTGGGCATGGTGGTGTTGGGTTGATGGTTGGACTGATGATCTTAGAGATCCTTTCCAACCTTAATGATTCACAGTTTTACTTTCATTAAAACTAATGCAGCCACCAAGCCAGGAAACATGAAATTATTACTCTACCTTTAATTGGTTTAGTGGTGGACTTGTTAGTGTTAAGTTAATGGTTGGACTTGATCTTAAAGGTCTTTTCCAACCTAAATGATTTTATTAGTCTATGATTCTGCAAATATATATATATATATATAAAAAAATAGGCTTCCTTGAAATTTTTGGTCATCCAGACAGTACAAAAATTGTTACTTCTCAGTTTTGAGTACTTACAGATAATTGTGGGCACATTTTATAGTAGTTAAGCAAGCAGGAAGAGGTTTAAAGAAAATGGGATGCTAAATCCTATTGGATTTCAAAAGGATTTGGATCACTACACTTCTGCAGATTTCCTTACATTTCTGAGCTCTCACTACAGATCTATGAACATGTCAGACTGTTGAATAAGCGTTTGCATCTTAAAACCAAAACCATCTGAGCAACCACTTGAAGTGTTCTTTCTACAAGAATGCTCCTGCACCAGACCTAGGAAGTAGCTGCATCTCACCCCCTATTCTCCTTCCTGATAGCCACCAGCATTTCTAGAAGAGATATCACAGTTTATGAGTTTCTTACAGTATACTGGAATATTTTCTAGTTCTACTGCTAAAGGACTATTCTTTCAGTGTTGAACAGATGGTTTGAGTCCCTTCTGATGACCAAGTTACAGCCATTTTTTAATACACAAATGCACATTCAGGGCATAATCATTAAGATGGTTGTTGATAAACACATGTGATTTCCAAAGCTAAATTTTCTTCTTCTTTTGATGACAAAATTGAAGTGATAACTTTTATTCTTTTGACTTGCACATTGTGTTGTTGCTGCATTTATTTCTCCCCATCTCCCTCCTTTCTATCCCCAAGACCGCCACAAATCCCTAGCATCAATTGCCTATGTAAAAAGATATTTCATGGATGGATAAAGGCCAAGATCAGGTTATTTCATTAGGACACAATAAAGTGTCTTCTGGCATACCTTTAAAAAATCAAGAAGTTGAGGCAGGATGGGACCTCTCATTGTGTTAGAAGCCAAAATATATTTATTGTCCAGATGTAATTTCAGTTTTATTGCCCAGATCACAGGTCATTGGTTAGCAGATGCTGGGCAGGGAATCTAGCCGGTCAGCTAATAGCCTCCCTACTGCTGAAATTAACTAACAGTCAAAAGGTTTAATAACCAAAGGTCACAACAGGCTGTTTGAAGAGTCGGTAGGAATCCAGCTGATAAATTATCTTCTGTTCTGGGGGAAATGCTGCCTCACCTCCCTCGGTGATATAAAATGAGAATTAGAAAATCAAACTCTTACTCCAGTTGATTTTCACAGTTTGCTAATGTCTTCCAAGGAGTGTACTTCCTGTCCTAAACTCTTGCCTGTGCTGTGGCTGTTTATTCTGAAACCACAACTGATCAAATTAGTAAGTGGAGCAAAAGCACTGCTTAATGGATTAGGAGTGAGTGGAGATTTTGAGGTTTATTTTTGTAAAAGAATTTGAGAATATCAAACAGAAGATACCATGCAAGCCTGCAGAATCCTTGTAATACTCAATTTTATGTATGCATTTCAGTTATTCTCCCAATCTATCATGATAGGGTTAACAAAACTTACCAGAGTTAGGATTAGAGGCCTCAAAAAGATTATGATATAAGAATTTACCATCAAATTATACTAACCCATCAGTCCTGAGTCTAATTGCTAGAGGCACATAGAAGTATATTTTGTCAACTCCTCTGTTAACTTAATCATTCTCATCTAAAATGCCAAGAAAATCATAATCTGCAGCCTTGATAAGTTACTGGTGTTTTCAGTAAAAAATTACAATTAATGAACAATGAATGTTTCATGCTTATTAAAACAACTTTTTTTTCACCTTTAACATTTCCCTGAAGTTGGCAAAAGCTTATTTTACACACCCTTAAACATGGCCTTACAAAACATTGAGGTCTGAAACAAATATTACCATTACGGAGCAATTTTGAGCAGTGAGGAGAGGGAGAAAACTATTCTCTACTTTCCTTTTATTAACATCATACTTACTCATATGACGGAAGAATTGCCAGGCCATTTCAAGCCCTCCTGTCATTCATATCATGGGGCTTTGCCCAGGCTTTATAGAAAAGGTCTGAAGTGCAAGAGGTTAAGGCCATGATGTTAATGTTAGTGGAGAGATGCACCAGGTTCCATTATGCTTACCCTACCGTAATGCTGGTCCTAGGCTTGAGCGGGATCTGTAAACTAACTCAACTCTCATAAGTCACGTCCATACTTCCAACAGGGGGAGAGTTTGCATTCAGATACTCAGCATCTGGGTTGATTCCTGTGCCTGAATTTTCCTTTCTGGCTGACCTCCTAGCTTGCTCTGGATGCGAATCGAGTCATCATCAGTGTGAATAACTGATGCCTATGGTCTAAAGGGTCAACCTGAGTACCAAGAAAGCGCAAAAGCAGAGCTACACTCCAAGCATGTGAACATGATAAAGTAACAGGAGTGGGCTTGCATAGCCGACTTTTAATGATGGCCCAAATTCAGTCACTGAGATTTGATTTTAAAGAACAAAAACCTCTGCTTGGAGAAATTTCATTCATAGCCTGTAGAATCACAGCTTATTTTGTACTTTTGAACATTTTCTCATATCCCTGTGCTGCACTCAGGCTTAACTAATCATGTCATTTTCATTTCATATTCATGCCCTGGTTCAAGGACTCTGAGGGAAATTAAATAACACGTGAACCTCGGGACCAATGCTGCAAACACACATGTAAAGGAGAGCATGACCATCACTGCAAGCAAGTATGAAATATTGCAGTATTTCAGACAGATAAGCCCTTAGCAAAACATAGAGTGAACTCAACACACCCATGTGAGCATGCAGAAGATTTATGCAGAAAGCACTGGACTAGAAAAGAAATGAAAAACAGCTACAGGACAGGGATTGTGATACTGTAGCAAAGTACTGTCAAAAATGTGAAGATTTCAAAGTGGCAAGAAAAGTGAGTCAGTTCAAAAACAGAGTGAGAGTTATTGATCCTTATGAACTGCAGTCCACAGCTGAAATGAAGTCTTTTTTCTTAGATTTTAGGTGTTATGCATGGCTTCATATTTTCAATCCAAGGGATCCATGGCACTGAAATTCACCTGACACATACATGTAAGAAGAAAAATGGCAACTTGCTGTTAATGAAGGCTGGGAAAGAAGAAAGAGAAGGGATGTAAAAAGAAATAATTAAAAAGCTATGTTTCTGATGGAACAGTTTGGATTACTAGGTGGGACTCGTTTGTCCTAACATAGATGAACTGATCAATAAATGCTTCTAGGAGTGATTGGCTCACTTTAAGACATATATCAAAGCTAGATTAATATGAATCAGTCTCTGGAAATTTGTGTTTCTTTCTGTTCTGGACTCTCATGAAGGAAGTCTTAGGTAATGAGATCAGACTTAGGTCTCTAAATATTCACAGCTGAAGTTATGGGAGATGCATCAAATCCTTACTTATTTGTGATAAACTAGTCCTCAAATAACCCAACTTAGAGAGACACACACAACCCATTCAGGTAATAACACAGTCAAGGGTGTGGGTGTTACTCTATCAAAAAGAGAAAAATATTGAGTGGTTTTGCTGCTCAACAGAGTATCTAATAATCAATCACCATTATGGGTGATTTGATTTGATGAGCATAAATCCCACAGAAAACATTGGTGCTTAGGTTGCAAGTAACCAAAGTTACTTGTTACAAACATTCTATGAGATGTTTATGACATTTGGGTGATGCGGCCTCAGTTTCCCATTTAGGCGACAGCTTCACCTACTGAAATGCTGTGAAATACTTCAGAAATGGGGAATATGTAGAACTCTCAGGCAGGTAAAGAGCTATTCCACATTCAAAGACTTTCTCTGCACTTCTACAGTGATTTTGGTGCTGGCTCTTGAGATGAATGTTATATTAGCGTCCCTTTAAAACCGTTCCTTTTCCTAGTCAGCAGTTTTTCTCTTTTAGTCCCACACTTCCCTTGGCCAATTACATTAATGTGTGTTTGTCAATACTGAATTTCATTTGCTGCATAACAGCTCAGAGCCCAGCAAATCTTGTTGAATTTTCCTTGCCTTTTAAGCCTGAGTTCTTCCATCTCCCCAGCTTTGTGTTGTCAGCAAAACTTAACGCATTTACAATCGGTCTCTTGATCTAGGGCAATTACAGAGTGAAGCAATAGCAGGTGCAGGAAGCTTAACAAGAGACGGATGTTGTACTATCATTGTGGTCTCCAATCCTGTGTTAGTATCAGGGTTGTCAAATTGGTTCAAATTAAATTGACATGGTGGTAGAGTAGGTATCACACGGTTGTTATAAATCTGAGACTTTCTTGGCTCTAATACCTTGAGAGGAGACAAGGAGAAGGAGACAAGCATGTGCAGAGGCAGCAGAAGAAGGTGAGAGTGAATGAGGGGGAAAAAAGGGAGAAAAGAAAAGGCCTTAACAGGCTACCTACTACATCTGTGGATTGTCTTAAGAATATAATTGATGAGGACATACACAGTTCAGAACGCAGGAAATGCATACATCATTATTCAATAATTTTTGCTATTCCCAAGGCAGAGAATGAACAGGCTGGAGCTTATAAAGAATGAAAATATCTGTAACTTGGTGCCACATCACCCAGCTTTTCCTCATCAGGCCACCCCATGGAATGCAGAGCCTTGAACTGAGAGCATCTGGAGCACCTCCCTGGAAAGAAGGAGCTTCTAGGTGAAGAAGAAATTTTATCAAGGTCTCCCATATCTTGAGTGATTCCTCTGGGTCATTATGGTGCTATAAAACTGTCATTCTCTAACTGTAATTGAACGCTTTGAGAGATTTGATTCTTTTAGCATTCAGTAGACTCTACAGGAGTACTTTTAACACATCAAACTCTTCAAAGGACTTATGGAAGGGATATTCTTTCTCTGAAGCAGGAAAAAGGTAAAGAGCCTGTCAGACTGGTACACTTCTGGGCACATGCAGTGAGAGAACTCTGATCCTTCAAATGAGCCTGATGAACTGTAGGCTGTTCACAAAGGTATTCAAGTTAGGAAGATAGTCATCTTGAAGTCCAGAAAAATAAATATTTCCAGAATATGAAGAAGGCATCATGAGACAGCATGAGTAGTTCAGCAAAGGAAAATGTGAAGTCTTTCACTTGGGGAAAAAATAACCCCAAGTACCAATATGTGCTGAGGGCCAACTTGGTGGAAAGCAGCTCTGACAGAGAAAGACCTAGGGGTCTTGGTGGACAAGAAATTGAATATGGGTCAGCAATGCGCCCTTACAGCAAAGAAGGCCAACAACATCCTGGGCTGCATTAGGAAGAACATTGATAGCAGGTTGAGGGAGGTGATCCTTCCCCTCTGCTCAGCACTGGTGAGACATCTGAAGTATTGTGCCTGTTTCTGGGCTATGCAGTACAAGAGAGATATGGCCATACTGGATCAAGTCCAGCAAAGGGCCACAGAAGTGGTGAAGACATTGGTGTTAAGCTGTCCTCATAGAAAGTACACATTGAAGTTTCCATAGTAGTCAACAGAAGTTGATCTAAATACAGGTAGTCCATAAAACTACCTATTTAGTCCTAAAACACACATCTAAATTTCATAAGCTGAATAGCTCTGTAGGATTTATTATGTTTGTAAACTAGCAGTTTGATTCAGCTGTGTAAAATGAAACATCTACTGTCACTGAGATGATGAGAGAGTATGAAACATCCACATGGGTCTGGCAGGATTATACAATAACTATACACCTCCAGACTGGAATTTGGGAGCCAGAAGCAATTATCTAGAGCATACTGAATGGCATTAGACATGTCTTTTAAACAGCTCAGTCAAATCTCTGATTTCTTTTGACTGTAAGAGGAGTTTAGAAACCTAGTTCAGAGGTAGAACTTTACACCTAAATATCCACTTTTAGGTTTTCAGTCTGTGAGTTGGATCCCATCCCACACAGCAAGATGAATTAAAACTCACTCAGGATACGATGGAATGAGTGTGTGCAGGAGCAACACTTCCCTGATAAGAACATGGATTTCTGCTAAAATTATATAAACACAGGAAAGGCAATAAAAACAGTCAACAACCTTACCCCATTTTCTGCACAAGGAGAATTCTCTTTTCTGTTTTATCCCTTAGTTAGCTGGAAAGATGCTTACTCATTCTTATTAAGACCTTTCCCAGGATCAAATGCTCCTTCAGTAAATCAGCAGTTAAGCTACTGCCCCTGTCTATGGCCCTCAGTTTCTGACCTCTACCTATCCTCACTGTCCACTAACTCAAAACAAATGATCTGCTCATGAACCAAGGTGTTCGATGTTGCACCCTATGTTTTAGGGTAGAAATTAAGCTGTGGTTCCCTGGTTAGACTATAGTGTTGGTAAATCTCCTAAGTCCCACATTTTGAAGTATCTTCATGTGACAATCATTGCTGCTGAGGGGACTGCTGTGTATAGACTGGCCTCACTCTTTGAGGAAAGAATTAAAATAGAAAGCTTGTCAGTTTAAGAAAATATTTAACCATTAAGGTCATTATCATGAGATGGACTTTCTTTTGGTCTCCATCCACCTCCTTCAAAAACCAAGTCTTTTCCATAAGAACTTATAAAAGTTACTATAGATTGAGTGCCAAGCACTCAATATTTATCTTTTTGATAGATTGAGTCAGGCCATCTTGTTTAATTTTCCATATGTTTCACTGCAAATTGATTATTTCACCACCATCACTCACCTATTTTTTCCCATCTTTGTTTGACCTTCTCAGCTTCTAGGCTCTGCATTACAGTTAACAATTACTTCATCCAAAGGTTTGCATGAGGTTGAGATTTTAGTCCTATCTCTTAATCACCTATCCAGAACATTTTAAGAAAGTGATATACATACACACACACACACGCATATACACACATAGAGTTTATACTCATGACCTCTGCATCATAGCTACCTTTTGATACCCTACAGAAGAGAACCTATTACTTAAATAAAGCTAAATCTATTACTCAAATGTGAGTCCTTCTGCAGTTTTGCACTGCTTTCTACCAGATTCCTGAATGCTGACATCAGTCGTTGACTTTGGTTGTAATGCACTTATATGATCCCTCATTCGTTTGTAGCTCTCATAAAAGCACATCTATAATTAGAGTTATTGCAAAATATACACAAACAAATCCCACCTCAGGAAGAATTCATTTTGCTTGCTGTTTTATTAAAGACTGGAAAACCAGTCTGTGCGTCTATGAGGGTGAGGAAGGTTTCCAAAGTCTTTCTAATAGTCTTTTGTTTACAGTAAATGTTTTTTTTTTAAAAAAAAACTATAAGCATTAGAACTCATAGAAAATTTTAATTTTTTTTCTCCAATCCAAAACCATAAGGAAACCTTTACAGAAAATGCTTACCCATATTACTGAAGAACTAAGTTTTTGGCCAAATAAAGGCAATGCCAAAAAAGTAAAAAAGATTAAAGTAGATAAAAGAGTGTAGTCATGATGAAAGACACAGAGAATTACATAGAGCAAATGATCAGCTGAAATGGATACTGTGGAAATATTTGGTTGTCTTGTATGATTCTCCCAGGGAATGTTGGGATATTCTCCAGCAGATGTTTCATTGTTCAGACATTTAAAACTAGATTAGGAAGAGCAATAGGAAAGCAAATGCAGGAATAATCATTCAAGAAATGGATGAGATTGACATTGGAACAGATGAACTGATTCAATGTGCCTTATTAAATATCTGATTGCTATGATCCTAACATACTCCATAATTCTTTGTAACTTGTTTGTATGTTAAGACATTACCAAATGGAATAAATAGTAAGAATGTGGATTTAATTCAAATCTATCAGAAGATGATACCTTTTGCATATTTAATTTGTATATTAATTATTAAACCAATACTATGATGAGTTCATTGTCCAGATTATGACATAGTTCATTTGTGTCAATCACCTTTATACTGAATGTTTTATAAAAACATATATACACACAAAGTGCAATAGAGGAGTTATTTCACCTGTCCACTTCACATTGTCTTCCTCCACATAACATATCCTTACAACATCCATCTCAGCAAATCTCTTGGTTTTTCAAGCCCCCATGTCATCTCTAGGCTTCTAGAAGGTGTTACAGTCTCTGTCCCTTGAAAAATAAACATACACCAGGTACCATCAAAATGGAAGCAACTCAAGACAGAGCACTGAAGCATAAATTATTCTTTCCTATCAGGACACTGTGATTTGTGTGCATATGTGGGTGTGTGGACTGTGTACAGTGGTATGGGAAAGCTGAAGACTAAGGAGAAGAAATGAGACTGCACTTGAAAATTAAAATTACAACCCCACCAAATGCAAAACAGAAAAAGAACAGAATTTTAAATAGGTTGGTAGATAACATCAGCTCATTAGCAGTTCTGTTACAGCTTACACTGGTTTGTTTTCTCTGAGCACAAAAAAAAAGTGATATGTCTGTGTCTATGTGTCTGTGTGTATGGAAGGAAGTAAATTCAACAGACATAGCACAAGTTATTTTAGGACAATCTGAAAATTTAAATGCACCCTTAGAGACAACTGAGGGTGGGAGGGGAGAAGATTGTTGAAGCTCATTTTCCAAAATGTTGATATATCTCCCATGGACCCATGTCTTCTGCAAGACTTCTACTGCCTCAAACTGACCACAACTTCTTCCTATTTTAAAACCATGCTGTTCAAAGACAAGAATAGTTCCAGACAGATGGAAGACAGGGCCTTACTCCTGCAGCCTGTGCCACAGCAATCAAGGTCAAGAGGGCAGGCAAAGCAGAATAAAGGAAATAATATAGAATCTAATTATTTGCATTTATAAACAAAAATACATCACCCTGAAAGTTTTTTTTTCAGATTTCCTTGGAAGAAATAAAGTAGCCACAAGGACAAATTAAAGATGTTACAGTACCAGAGAGAAAAAATCCCTTCTTACTTTAAGACTAAAACTTTCATTTTTGCTAATAGATGCTATCATGAAAGGTCCAAGAACTCTGTTTGCATAAGATCTTATTGCTGTTGTCTCTGTGATAACAAGTCAATATGTACCACCTTAATAAAATGAAGACTGAACAACAGCTGCATGCAAATATTAAAGCAAGATCACTGGGAGACAGAGAATTGATTGTGGGCAACAGAAATGTGAACTGGGCTTGACAGATTTTAATGGGGTACCAGAAGAAAGAAGCAGTGAGGTTTCAATGATATTCTCAAACAAGATGCAAATCATAAAATCACGTGCAACTTTTATTTATTTATTTGTTTTCATTTCATGGGGATGTTTTCTTACAAACTTTAAAAAATATCTTTCTTCAAAGGCTGTTCCCATTTTGAATTTTACAAATTTGTATAACTGAATAGAATGTAATCATTGTGATCACACATGGATCAATGCATCTCAGAGTAGCACAAGTAACTTTGCAGTGAGATCACCTTGACTTCAGTCTTGTTTGTAAAAGCAATATTTCCTTTGGTTTGGGAAAAAATTATAATTAAAGATATGTCCCATTAACTACATATACACATTCTTTTCAAAAAGTATCTTGGTACCTAGTTCACATTGAGTCAACAGAACCTGAAGCTAAATTCAGTTCACTGACTGTGGTTCATAAAAGCAACCTCTACTCAAGGTGAGAAAGTCAGACAACTTAATTTTAGATATAGATGCTTGAAGTGGGCTGAATATGTCCCTGCATCCATATACCACCAAAGTAGTCTTGGCTACTAGATGTTTCCTAATAAACATAGATACCAGAGTGAGTTTCTATGGTCAGTCTAATGACCTTAATTACCTTTGAAGGTTTGTTTTGTAGTGTTTAATCACTGGTGTAAAGGACACTAGGTAATAAAACACTCTGGCTGCTTCACACTGTTGAAGACCCAGGTAGATATTCACCTCCTGGGTCCTGAGACAACAGCATGGGTATGGGTGAGTAAATTTAACTATCTTCTGATTAGAATACAGGCGAATCCTCAGCAAGTAGAAAATGAGATAACTGTATTGGGTTTGGTGGAAAGACACTATCCAAAATTGCTGTAAAAGCATTACCTAATAGGTGCTTTCTTGCTAAAAGGAACTATTGGCACATTGTATAATCTCCTTTCATGCTTCTAAGAAGAATCAGGGACATCAGAGACAACGAGGCATTAGAGAACTTCATCTAGTGTAGGTGGTGAGATGCATCTGGGTAGGTGCATTGCATTTGGTCTGAAATATCCTCTAACCAGACCAGAGCAGTTGTAATTCGTGCCACTGAGACAAAGAATCAGGGCTTTAGATGATGGTCACATTGTCAAAGGTAAAGGACACATCATTTGATCTGCAATACATTTCTGTCCTTTTCAGATGATAAAAGCTGATGTGAGTTCAGGAGGAAGACTGAACAGATTTACAGAAAAAAAGAAAAAAAAAAAAGAAAAAAGAGGCAGGAAATTAAAAAAAAATTAAGAGAAAAGATAAAAAAGAAGAAAGAAGAAAGAAAAAAGCAAAAAGAAAAAAGAAAAAAGAAGAAAGAAGAAAGAAGAAAGAAAAAAAGAAAAAAAAAAAAAGAAAGAAGAAAGAAAAAGAGAAAAAAGGAGATGGTTACTAAGTACCTGAAAAGCACTTCTTGCTCAGGAACGCCCTGAGCTTAAAGTGTTTGGAGGCAAGAGAAATATTGAAAGAAATTATTATGCTTACTTGCATAGCTTACCATAGAGAAGTTCTTGTCAAAATGATTTTTTACACAGCTTTGGTTTAGCAGCAATTTAGGATTTATTAATATTTTTGAGATCACAAAATTAGATTATATAATTCTTAACAGCACTTAAGTATTAACCAGTTTAACAGAGTGATTCAATGGAATTTGTTACAATCAAAATAGCGACTTAGTTAAAGATTTGAGAATGGCAAGGGTCACCTGAAACTTACAGCAGGGTCACACACACAGTGGATCTTCATGGACTCATGTCAACCAGAGTTCCGACTCTTGAACCCTCAGTGTCAAAGAGGATCATTTCCCTCTCCAGATTGTGTAGAAAAGCAAATTTAGACCCCTTAATCCAGTGGCCTTGAAGATCCACTAGTGACACTGGCAGTGAAAATGCCATCTTAAACCAGTGTTCAGGTATTATTTTTCCATCAAATACCTGTAATTGGCAATAACTCCAGAACCTGAATTTTTCCTTCTTTCTTTCCCTTCGTCCATTCCGTCTATGTTTGTGAATCCCTATGTGTGTAACCACCCATGAACATATTTTTGTCATGCAGAAATACTGCTTTAAATTTCATCAAAAATCCATTCTTCCTGACTGAGTAATAACCGAGATATTGTCTGTATTTTTTCACAGTTAGTTTAATTCTGTACTATAAAACTGTGGTGCTAAAATAGTCCAACTCACCAGCTGTGAACCAGTGTAATTGAGAGGAGAAACTGGTGAAATGGAATTACACCAATTTTACATCAGTATAGCTGAGTTTAATTTTCTGACTAAGATTTGAAGTTGATAGCATATAGATGACTCTTGTACTAGCAACCAAATTATTTGTTTAATATTTCTGCAGTGTCAAAGTACAGGTAGACATGGATACTTTGTATGTTCCCAGAATTATAACCTTTTTAAAAAGACAAAGCAGCTCAAAAAGTCTGGAGATGTTCTCTCCAGACTGCAGAGACAATAGTCATGTTTGTCAGTGATTACACACAAACACAACCTGTGACCTGAATACTTATGAACATCAGGGTAGCTAAAATAAATCAGACTAGATGTCTGCCCAGCTCAGTCTCCTGTCTCTGACAGAAGTGTAAAGCAAATGTCTCGTGGAGGATAAAAGATCAGGACAAGCAGATGAAGTAAAGGAAAGGGTCTTTAAGTCCTTTCTGAGCTCCTTACCACTTGGAGCTCAAGAGATTCCTGAACTGGGGCTGTGTCTCAGTATTCAGTGGTCTGAGAAGGATTTCTCTGCCAGGAAATTTCCCAGTCTCCCTTGAAAATGTGTTCCTTGTTAGCATCTAAACTTCAAAACAGCCGTGGCAAAGAATAACATGCTTTTGTGCTGCTAAGATGGTCAGCATCATTGTCAGTGCCATAGAGAATGAAACAGGTAAATCTGGAAAAGCAAGTAGCACAAATGTTCAAAAGTGGAGTTACAGGTTAAGGCTATGCGATATCTGGTTGCAGATCTGAAAAGCCAAACTTCCACAGCTCTAGCAAAGAGGAAGACATGCGCTCGTATGTTACACCAAGTGAAGAAACAAGGAGTTCATACTCCAGCCATAAACTAGCAACTCTCAAAATAATTTGAAAACAGTTTGGAGTACTCTTTAAACAAATATAGGCCCAACAGTACCTTTACATTTCAAACATTCTCTACTGTTAAAATAAGAGAAGTGGAGAAGAAAAGCAAGTGATTTTAAGAAAAATGGGACAGATTCTCCTCTGCTAAAAAGCAGTAGCATTCACTGGTGTTTGTGAACAATCCAGCTTGCCACAGATGGAGATTTGGCCCAGTGATGCCTCTTCAAACTATTTCAGCCCAGTGTAGATGCTATACTCAAAGAGAATAACACAGGCACCAGCCTGTTCCTGGACACCAAAGTTCATATCCAAAGACAGTAGTGGAAATAAATAGCATTTCTATGGCATAACTCATTTGAGCAATTTCAGACACCTAATGCAAAGTTAGCAAATCACCTCCCAGGAGTGCCTATTCCTCTCCAATGAATACAAAGGAGTCTTGAGTGATGAGCTCAGCAGCAGACAAGATTTGTCTAGCACCAGGTGGTTTTGTCTTTCTTTTTGTGATGTCAAAACTGAAACACAGTAAAGTTTTACTAAGCAGGCACACTGCTGGAACAAAACACAGCTTGGCAAACAACCTCCACTACACTCCCTCATGCTGGAGAGCACTGCCCGCAGTGTCCCACAAGTCTGATGCTACCCTGAGACAAGTCGGATCTGGAAAGAGCCCACCTAAATACATGTTTTCTGTTGGTTTTCTTTTTTTTTCTTCTTTGAAGAACAGCACAGTGAGTTGCTCTTTCCATTAACTTTGGGAAACAAGCATCAGTTTTAATAGAGCTTGACATGTTTAACAGCCAATGTAAACTATGACTTCACATTGATTATATGCACTTTGGACAATTTTCTTTCAATGAGGACTTTATGGGGGAAATAACATGCTTCTCATTTTTCTCAGTGTGATGCAGTTACATCCTGTAGGGCTTTGTGTAACATGTGGACATCAAAACACATTTGGCCTCCGTGACAATAACATATTTTGGGTTGGAAGAAAAATTAACTACTGAATGACTCATTTTAACTTTGTACACTGGGTTTATTTCAACCTTTGTAAACTTTATACAGCCAAGCCCAGCATTAGCTGTAAAAAGCCAGCATGATATATTTTTTTTTCCCTATCATTTAGAGTAATTTTAGCTCTGAGTGGGTCCAAAATTTATTGGCTGGAGGTAGCTGGTCTGCCTTCAAGGATAATGGATCCTTGCATTGATCCAGAGGCTACAATTTGTTTATTTGAGAATTTCCCTCACTGGAATGAGAAAAATGGGTATTCAGCTTTTTTATCAAGTTTTAATTGCAGGTCTCAGTCCTGTTGCTGCTGGATAGGTGCATCTGTCAAAGAATCAGCCATTGTTTCTACCAGCTGTAACAGGGTGACCAGAAACTCAGCATGCATACACACACAGCTCTCAGCATGTCACTAGAGCTGAGGCAGGTTTCCAAGAGCATGTAAGACAACATACCTACTTTAACTTAAATCTACTGTCAAACCCAGGGCAGTCTGAACAGTGAGTGGAATAGCTGTTAGGATGTGCTTTGCCCTTTGCTGTATCTCTACCAAGAACCCTTGATTATAAAGAATCAAGCCCACTGGACATAAACTGCAAACCTTAGTAACAGTGAAAGGAAGAGACCCTATGGAAAGATTTATGTGGTGCTCAAATTGTTCATGGCGCTGTTGCTTCTTTCCTGCTATGTATTTCTTTTAAGAACTCAAAGTTATGATCTAAGTGGTAATGACAGAGGGAGAGTGTAGGAGAGAGATCATATGGCTTTTGAGGTATACTAATACTGCAGAATTGTCAAGATTTTTTTTCTACAAAAATCTTGGAAATGTAAAATAGTTATAACTTGTGGTAATATTTGCCTGAGTTTATAGAGAGGCTGAATCACTTCTTCAAAAGATAGTGTTCTCCTGTTGTCTTGTGGATCAGCAAATTTTCACGCCACCAAATAAATCTCTCTCTCCCTATATAAATATATAGAACTATAAAGATAGAAGATCATATGGCTATGATTCAGATGCCGAGTCATTCAGATGCATGGCAATATTGAAAGTGTACTGAACAGATCCAGTCTTCCCAGTTTAGACTGCTGAGTAACTCTAAAGCTGCAGAATATATAGAGACTTGCATGATAGCTAGTCCAAGAAGTCAGACTGTTCTTAGTGATTTATGTAGCATGGGGCGCAGTGGACATTGAAGGAAGAGTTAAATGGAAAGCCATCAAGCATAAAGAAATGTCTTTTGAGAAAGGATTTATAGAATGACCCAGTGGATGGACCTTGGCTGATTGTAATCTGCATATGAGGCCAAGGCAGGGGGGAAAAGGACTAACAATCAACACTAGAGTAATTTGCCTGATAATAGGAAATTAAAGAACTGGAGAGGCAAGCAGCAGCCTGCAAAATTCATGCAGATTTGGATCTGTTGTATAATTAGCCACAATAGTTAAACCGAAAAAAAAAGAAAAAAAAAAAAAAGAATGACATCAAATTAGAGAAAGATTTCTGTAACATACAATAAAATGGCAGAGTTTATATAAAAAAGGAGGCTTAGATAGTGGGAAGGAATTTAAAAAGCTAGCAAAGTACTCATAATCTGAACAGTAAAAAGTTTTGATACGATAGACAAGCATCTGTGACTTTACAGTCAGTACAGGTTGTAGTGCGATAATGAAATAACATTGATGTACAATATGCTTGCACAGAGCAAAACCACCATACAAACATATACTTCAGGGATGGGTTTGAATGACACTTAAAAGAATGTAGTGGTAAGGGAAGGATTTGGAGTTTTGTGCCCTGCATGCATCTTTAATTATATTCTAAAGATGAAATGTACCGACAACTTATCCTGTTTTGGGCAATGTATATGAAAGCTAAGCTTCTCTGAAAATTAGGTCAACATAGTGTAATACTACTGGCTTTGTCTGTCTTTGAGACAGGTTCTTTCCATAGGGTGAACTTAAGTCCTGGTCTGTGAAAGCTCCTGGCCAGAGGAACTCCTGCTGGTTTTTTTCTTATGTTGTCACCCAAGTTTCTTTCCCAAAAGGAAAGATATAACATTCTTTAATAGAAATAGCATTTGGTCAGGATTGAATCCAGGAACTAGGACTGCATGAGGCTCTTAAAACTAATCTGCCCTGGAATGCAAACACAAAAATATACACTTACATTTTCAACTCCTCCTTGAAGTAACAGGACATTAGTACCTTCGCTGTATACCTCCAGCATAGGTTACAAAGGACTTTGGACACTGCACCGTTTATTATACATCAGCACAGACGCTTGTCTTCATTCAAGTGAGCATTCAATTTAGAATGCTCTTAAGGACATTCTTGTGCTGTGTAGTGACCAGAGATTCCTGACCATAGCTCCTGGGCCATCAAAGGCTGTGGACTATAGTTTGGGGACCAGTGAATTAGGGGAAAAATAAATTGGCTTTCCTAAGGCCCTAAAATCTGTAACCAAAAGACAGAGAAAAATCTTTAACAATCAGCACTTCAATCTAACATCTGTGCCACTTCTCCCTTTTCTTCCGTTTTTGTCCTGTTGTGTTAGAGCTAAGAACTGCTTTTATTTTTCAGCTGAACAAACTGAGTATGTCTGTCTGACTCTGCTCATTCATGTATGTTTTCTACTGTGATTGGAGAAAAAATAATATTGCAAGTGTGCTTTGAATTAATATATGTTTGTAAAGAGTTGATTCATAGACAAGATGCTCAGAAATATGCTGAAGAGTCTCTGGGTTTTGTAGAACATCTTGTATCTCTGTGTTCTCTTTTGAGCATCTGAGTACTTGAGTAATCCAACACCTGGCCTCAAATCTAGGTAGGATATGGATACACACTCAAACAATGTTTATTACAGCAGATTAGAAATTTAGTACTTTATTGGTACCTTGGAACTGGAGCCAGTGAGGACTGCATGCATGTATACTCCCATCAACTATAAACTGAGCCAGCTGAAACATAAGCCTATCTCAAGCTACCTTTTTAATGATGAATTTATTTCCTTTCTTCCCCCTGATCAAGATTGTACTTAATCACAAACATAGTGCAAAGTTGGAAGTGAAAAATTTACCAAGGCACAGAGAAATAAGAACAGATTTAACCTCTTGAAATTAATTACCTTCCTATTTTCTCTGTTTCTTTTTCCCCACTGTCATCATTATAAACATCCTTTCTATTTTTATTATTAGACAAAGGATAAACAGCAATACACAACAGATGAACAGAATTCTGAACATTAACCTACTGTCCATTAGACATGCTACAAGACTCTGCATAGCATGGCCACCAGCAGTTTGTGCAAAGTAGAAGAATGTTGGTTAGAGAAATGAAATCTAATTTTCTCCCTTCTCTCTCTTTCCTTCCTTCCTCAATTTGTTAACCACTTATTAGGAGGAAGACAAAATAAAAGGGGTGAGGGACACTTGAAACTGAAGGACAGCTACTTCCAAGTCACCAGAAATAAACTGTAGATGAAGTCTACCCTTGCTTGTTATAACAACTTTTAGAAGTTACAACTGATTAGTGTTTAGAAGTCATAATTAAACATATTTGAGCTTTCCACTATAATTTATATATGCATACATTTTAAAATAGAAACTACTGTACTCCATTTTGCATGGGGCTATGACAGCTGTTGATCAAGTTTTAGAGCACCACGAAGCATGGTATACTGCAGAGACCAGATCTGCTCTTCAGGAGATCCTTTATAATTAACAGGGGTCAGAAAGAGCAAGTTTCATTTCTTGTAAGTTAGAAACAGAAAGGAATACTGGGATTTCAAACAGTGCAAGGCATAACTGTGGTAGATAAAATAAATAATTTCTCTAGTCTCAGTTTCTGGAGAAAATGAACCCACTTCATATTATGATCCAAATCAATCTCATTCAAAACTGAGTTATTTAATGGGGATAGAGACTGACAAATTTTCAGTGTGGAAGAAAGTCCCTGGTTATGTTCCTCCCATGCAAGTGATAAGAAGTTATCTTCTAGACATGGTTGGTTTTCCACTGCATTTCCTTACCTGGATTTCTCTATTTCGTTTCCCCTGCAGGCAAATATTCTTTTTACCTTTAACACCACTATTACACTTCATGTTTTTTCCCTATGAAGACCTGATTCAGGTTTTTTTTAGGACACTCTGATAATCAGAATTTTGATAACTAATGTTGTTCTTAGAAAAGCACTTTTCACAGAGTTGGCCACTACCAGCTGAAAGTCAGAAGGCAAAACAACTTCTTATTTCTCTGCCAGCAGTTTCTCATGAAGAGGGTTTTTTTTTGTTAAATATTTAATCAAATCCAGGACCTTTCACTTGGGACTATGGTTAGCCCTTCCTTTCCAATTATAACATTTTGTAGAGTTCTGCAGTATAATTAAGGAGTTGGCCCTCTCCTCTTCTATATTGATCTCATATATTTCCACTCCTAAAATTTAGCAGAACTCCACTTCTCATCAACATTAAAATGTCTGATAGAGGGTAGAAAAGAATTAAAACAAATTCAAAAAATGTGTCTACAGTAACTATCTTTTAATATTTTAATTCTTCTATCTAAAATATTCATCTAGTCATCAGCTTATCCATCAGACTATATATCCATATTAAGTTTCACTGTAGAATAGATGAGACGGTATGAAAGAATATATCCTATCAAAATTGAAAGTCCAGTCAGTAACTTCAGATAAAAAAACAGATTTTCCACTTATGCAAATAGGCAGTTAAGTTGAGTAAGATTTATTTCCATTGTAAAACATCAACAAAAGAGTTTGGATGTTGTCAATGTTAAGAAGCCAGCCTTCAGCCTCAAGAGATACATTCACCTACTTTCAAGTAAAGGCCTTCATTTCACATTCAGGATGGTATTTACATAGAAAAAAAGAGGGAGAATTTTTTTTTCTGTTGTAAGTGTGTGTGATATAGTTACTAAAAGTAACAAAATTATTTTTATGTAGAAATGGAAGAAATAATTTATGCACAATAGCATACAGTGGACATTCCCTAAATTGTAATCAAGAGGACTAAACAATCAAGAAATTTCATGCAATTTGTTTCACTCCATTTCCATATATCTCCTGGTAGTTGTGACTTTTTAGTAGATTGTTTTTATTTTTTATCTGTATTATATTTTCTTTCAGATATTTTTGGCTTGGCTTAAAGTGTCATATTGATCAGCCTGTGGACTTATCTGATTGTCTTTCAGACTAAAGTCCTCTATTTAATTAACAGTGCACATAGAGAAAAAGAAAAGTTACTATCAGCTGTACTGCGTGTGCCACTTCCAAATAATTGGCTTCACTTTCCCTCCAGAAATAAGATGCTTAAAGCAAGAATATAAGAAGCAAAGACATAAACTGATATGCCTTTTGATATGCTCTTGCATTTTCCCACTGGCAATGTGTAGAGCCTTCATGAACCTCAAGTTGCATGAGACCATAGTCAGTGATGGGACTAGTATCCATAAGCTTGTCCAATCTACTTCTGATTTATAATTTACAATTTTGGATGTACCGTGACACTCTTACAATGAGTTTCACAGTAAAATATCCTGTATGAGAAAGTTGTTTGTGATGCCTCATTATGTTACTGGGTGCCCTTTATTATTTTTGATGTGAGGAATGATCTTCCTGATTTTAGTTGTTTTACCATTCATGGTTATACATGAATGGTAAAGAACAAACATATGCCCTTCCATCTGTGCACTCTTCAGCCTGAAGGTTTCTACATGGTTTCATGTATCTTCCTCTGAAAAATCCTACCAGGCATCCTACCATCCTCGTCTCCCATTTTTGTAGCTGCTCCGGCTCTTCCAAGAGTGACTTATACCAGATGCACTTTCTCAATGACAGCAATGAAAGATATCCTTACTTGGCAATGATCATTTAGCAATGGTGACTTGTAGACAAGGACTTGCAAATGTTCCGAGCATGGTGTTCACATCCTAGTCTATCACACTGTGCTCTTCTGATTGTGGGCAACTCAGTCCTGTCTGTAACTCTATTTTTTTTTTTTTTTCCTACACATAGTTAACTTTTTTTTTTTTTTTCAGGAAGAAGTTTGAGACTTTGAAAACAGGCCATAAGCTCAGTCTATATAGGCTTAATCTGGGTGTACAATCAGGAATTACAACTTTCAGTTCAGTTGGGTCTGATAGAAAGATGACAATATTTATTTCCATGTGTAGTGGAGTGACTATTCATTGTTGACAAAAGTTAGTTAGACCATTCTGGATATTGGATTAGTCAATTCATTTTGCTTCTCTCTATATCCAGCTCACTTTATTGTAAGGTCAAAATAATTATTTCAGCAAAGAGTGGGCTATGACAGTTATCCACCTCTGTTGCAAGTTAAAGGTCTGAAACATATATGTATTCTGCTCCTTTTGCTATTTCCTTTCCCTTTAAGTCCACTTCTGCCTTACCTACTTTAAAACAAGCAGAGCAAAAGATCCAGAGAGTGTACTGAAGGATTTTTGCAGGACACTTAAAGCCAGTCTCCTTTGGCTAATTTGCAAAAACAGTTTTTGATTTAAAATAGAGGGATGGCATATCCCTCCCTGGGAGAAAACTCGCATCCGCTAATGTTCCTCCAGAAGTGAGTTATGAGAAGAAGCCTCAGATGGATTAGAGACGAAGGTTAAATTCCAAGGCACTAATTTGTTGAAAAGGTGAAGGTAGCTAACTAAAGAAAAAAAAAAAAAAGACACACCAAGTCTGCAGTATCTTTCCCCCTCACTGAATATTGCTGGGTAACTTATAGACCTCAAGAAGAACAAATGCCATAAAGTAAAGCAAGGTTGTTTCCCTTATAAAATGTTGATACATAGTTAGGGTACAGGCAAATATGCATCTTTTTGACTTGTTAAGATCTTTCTACGTGAAATATAAATTTTAATTTAATAACTTAGAAAGATTAATAATAGAGAGATACCTTTCACTTTTAAAACCAGATAACTTCTTTTGGCTA
This sequence comes from Pelecanus crispus, assembly GCF_030463565.1. NCBI lineage: Eukaryota > Metazoa > Chordata > Aves > Pelecaniformes > Pelecanidae > Pelecanus > Pelecanus crispus. Next base: position 8,898,578 of record NC_134676.1, on the reverse strand, counting down.
TTTCATCATTCCTTTGCCTCTGTAACATTTCTCACAGACTTAATGGCCCAGTTTCTGGTGTAAATCAACATAGCTCCAATTATGTCAACTATGCTAAGCAGATAATATTGGCCCAGTATTTTATTCATAAGTGTACATGAGGTCAAACTTACTTAGGAGTTGAAAGTCATCGGACAAAATTCTGACAGAAGACAGAAAGGATGCAGTTGGGTAAGACGAAGTGGACAAGGCCTCCATGCCAGACCATGAATTTTAATGACCCATGCTTAAAACTTATTCCTTTCCAGATATGGCTATTTGAACATTGTTCTGATGCACACATGAATATCCCAGCAACAACAGGGAATGATGAGACCTCAAACTTGAAGAACATTTCTTTTTTACTGCTTCACAAAAAAAGGCATCTCTGTCAGCAAAATAGTAGTAAGCTATCTCTGTTCATAAGATCTCTGTCTGAACTTAGGCAGCTATAAGTTAAATGTCTAAGTCTGAATTAGACCCTTTCACCTCCTTATAAAGTCAACAGGGAGACAGAGAGGCTTGCATAGCAGCTGAGGCATACTGCTGAAAATTCCGGTCCCAGAATCTGGTCTGAAGCTTTCCTCCCTTTTTTCTCAGTCTCCTCAAAACCTCATTTTTGTCTTCTCTTTCCTTCCTATCTTGCCTAAAGATGATTTGTTTGGTTGGTTAGTTCATTTTTCTTTTCTTATGCTTGGCACATCCTCTTTCTTGGCACATCCTCCGTGTTGCAGAATCACCCACTAAGATTCCAGAGACAAAATGCTCCCCCTGCCTTTCCTTGTGATGTTTTGCCACCAACACTGCAGCCTTCTGAATTATAGGGAAAGGTGCTCGAATGAAAGGATCAAGTCTTCTTCTGTGTGTCAGTCTCTTAAAAAGAGGAGGCCTCTGTGTGTATTTGCAGAATGATATTAACAACAGCCATGTGATTTCCCATGTCCAGTCAAAACCTGCTGTTTCTTCTGGGTCTTTCTTGTAAAGGCCCTGGCGTGGCTCCTCAAAGCAGGGGAAATTTCTGAAGATCCAAAACCACCGTGACGGGAATTTGGAGAGATGATGAACCTGTTTGGTCAGTCAATATTTAAACTGCCACTAAATCATATTAACAGAAACACTGCAGCTTACACCCCTTTCAAGTCTGCAAAACTCCTGAAATAAGGTCACATGTAAAGAAGTATCTGAAAATACAGGAGTTCAAATGTTAATTTTAAAAGGGAATTGGATAACTTATCTATCACATTGCTGTGTAACCTTAACTTCTTTAATTGCCAAAATGACTTTTAAAAATATGTCTTTAACTCTGCTTGGACCCCCTATTTTTTTTTTTTTTTTTAGATTTGGATAACTAAGGGGCTTATCAGTCTTTCAGGCAGCTTCCTAGAGCAGTGGAAGAAAAACAACAGCATTGAGACTTGCTCCTTGTTTCGACCTGCACCGCTACAGTCAATCACTATTTCAAACAGACTAAGTCCACAACCTGCTTACAACCTGAGTAAAATCTCATGCATAAAGACATTGTAAGCCTATATCAGTTAATTATTTATATGATTTTCCTTATTTGAAGTAGTTTTGCCTGCAAGCATGGTGTATATAAGAAGGATGGATGCATTTGTAGGCTCAGACCAATAATCAAGTTACCAAAGTTTAACAAGTTAACACGCATTGTATTTCTGCTTATGTAAGCCTTTAGCAAAGGTGAGATAATGAAAGGGCTTTAAGATAACTTTCATTATGACTCATCTGTTAGAGACTCATAACGTGCACATTGAACACAACTGAATCTCAGCTGATGCTTGGTTATCTGATGAGCTGCAGGGACTTGACTGTGTTTACACCCTGCAAATGGCAAAGGTATCTGTCAAGGCAGTTTCTAAGCGAATACAAAAGGAGCAGCATCAGAGAACAAGATTTGATCAGAAATAATTAGCAGTCCTCATATCAGTTGGGAGTGTAATAATGTTAAAAAAGTAAAACATGGTACCAGTGAAAACCTTGCCAAGGAGGTTAAAAAACAAGAAAAAAACCTCTTCCTTTTCCTTTTCTCACATCCCTGCCCCTAGCATTCCTTTTTAGTCAAATATTGCAATATACTTAATGCAGTAGAAGACTCAACTAATACAAAGGCAGAATATTAGTGCTGTGCTATTCTGATTTCTGGCCATGGGATAATAAAGCACAGAATACCAAAGTTTTCAGTAAGCAGAGGTCTCAGGCTCTAATACATACTTAAGCTTATTGATTACACTGGTTTATGTGATAATAAAAGAACAAACATATGCACACACCTTTTGCAAATAAGAAAAATCATTTGTCTTGGGCTATCTCCTTCTTTGTGCTTTCACAGCAATTCAAAAGTCATAATAGATAATGGGAAAACAAAGTGTTTGCATTTCATGAATGACCTTGGAAAAGTTGCCAGATTTCTCTATACTGCAGTTCTAGCATTGCACAGGAAAAATTCTCCTGCTGTAAACACTTGTGAGATCCTACAGTTCCTGGTGGGATGAAAGAGAAAAGACTTCATTAATTTTACTTCAGTTTTAACTATTACAAAGTGGTTAAATAGATATATTATTGTGAGCATGCTTTTTTTATCTGAAAAAATATGTATTTTAATACCCAATGTGTTTTGCCCAGTTCAAAAAACTATTTATTTTTATTTTTAATTCTACTGTATATATGAAAGTTGAATCTAATATAGCTATTATTACATATAGGTACATAATTTTTTTGAATCAAAACTTAATATAAACAGACTTTTATGTTAAAATGTTTAATTTCAATATGTGAGTGGGTTTTGGTGATAAGTTGGGAAATTATTTTTGAGAAGAGGTTCTGATCTACTCTCTACCTATAAATGGGGTTGATTTTAGCTGTATGTACTTTTTTGTAGTTTGCCTATTTTAGCATTGAAACTTCAGAGAAGTAGGTATGTACTTCTTTTCTGACATTTAAGCAGATCTTCTGTCACATTTGGAGATCAGTGTGGTATTTGCCATACATTCAGATTTGTGGGACATTATATGGTATTTAAAGACCAAAATGTAAAAGATAATGATATTTAAAAAAAAAAAAAAAAAAGAAGAAAAAACTGATTTGCATGAGAAATGGGGCAATCCTAGGCATTGATCATATTGTGACTATAATAAGGGAAATTTAATCCAAAATGTTGCCAGCAGCCTTAGCTGAGATCCTGTCTTAGCATCCACCATGAGATACTTACCAGTCCACAGCCTTGAGCAGGATGGCTGGGTGGATCATTGTTTAGACACTGCCACTGTCCATCCAGTCTGTCTCAGTGGAGATCTCTTCTTGCGCTTGACATAACCGATGAGGGAATTTTTCTCTTTTCATACAACTCAGCTGTCAGTACAGGTGCAGGCACTTTCCCAAAAGGCTTATGAATGTCACTTGTCTGCCCTCACCAGGTTGTATTCATGTGCCAGGTGTTGGTGAAAGGATAGATAGGCTGTCTGCTCTGGTGATCATGGAATCATCATAGAATCACAGAATGCTTTGGGTTGGAAGGGACCTTTAGAGGTCATCCAGCCCAACCCCCTTGCAGTGAGCAGGGACAGCTTTAACCAGACCAGGGTGCTCAGAGCCCCGTCCAACCTGACCTTCAATGTTGCCAGGGATGGGGCCTCTACCACCTCTCTGGGCAACCTGTGCCAGTGCCTCACCACCCTCATTGTAAAAAATTTCTTTCTAATGTCTAGTCTAAATCTATTCTTCTTTAGTTTAAATCCATTATTCCTGTCCTGTCACAACAGGCCTTATTAAAAAGATTCTCCCCATCTTTCCTGTAGGCCTCCTTTAAGTATTGGAAGGTCGCAATAAGGTCTCCTCGCAGCCTTCTCTTCTCCAGGCTGAACAACCCCAACTCTCCCAGCCTGGCCTCACAGGAGAGGTGTTCCAGCCCTCGGATCATTTTGGTGGCCCTCTTCTGGACCCACTCCAGCAGGTCCATGTCCTTCTTGTGCTGAGGGCCCCAGAGCTGGACGCAGTGCTCCAGGTGAGGTCTCACCAGAGCAGAGCAGAGGGGCAGAATCACCTCCCTCAGCCTGCTGGCCACGCTTCTTTTGATGCAGCCCAGGATGGGGTTGGCTTTCTGGGCTGCAAGCGCACATTGCTGGCTTATGCCCAGCTTTTCATCTACCAGTACCCCCAAGTCCTTCTCCGTGATGTAATAAGCGTTTCTACTACTTTCCACAGGAGGAATGGAGATACATTTTCTCACAGCTCAGACTTGAATGCAGGTGCAATGGGAATTATGATATTTAAATTATGGTCCAGTTAGTGTATCTCATGGTCTGCAAGGTGCTCCTGTGTCTGCCTAATACAGTGCAGCTCTGTCTGGGATGGAGCCACATACACCGTCCCCCTCTCACCCCAGACAAACTTTGCTTATCTTAGTGTAGCCTCAGCCCAACATCTTTTATGCACCTCTAGTTATGACTTATGGACTTCCCAATGACTTGCCTTAGGGCAAGTGATGTTTTCTATTTGTGGGGTTTTTTTATTTTATTTTATTATCTTAGAAAACAGCTTAATCAATGAAATCAAGCAGGTAGTAGAAAGTGAGACTTCTGTTTATGGGGAAACTTTTGAGATTTATTCTGGCCATTTGTACATAGTGCCGACACCCGAGCTCTGAAGGAGGAAGAAACAGAAAATGACCTGATGTGGTTTTTTTGGTGCACGATGAGTCAAAAATTCCTTTCCTTTCCAGGGTCTCTACAAAGTAGAAAAGTAACAGAATTGTCCTATTTATGATGTCTGTTGTGCATCTGTGTGAAAATAAATAGATTATTCCATATGAATTCCAAATAAAATATATGGCTAAAGTAAATTTTACTTATGGATATTGATTGTATTGACTGAACCCTCCTCTTTACAAATTCCCTTGTTTGTATAACACTAGTGTTATCACTTGGCTGAAAAAAGATATGTATAGTGAATTTTGGCATTGCATATTTTACTTAACAGTGAACTGAAAATCTTTTATTCTTCAGAGATTTGTGTTCTGATTCCCAATAAGGTGGTGGCAGTGTGTGTGGGGGGGATTATTTGTCTTTTTTCTTTTCTTTTAATAGTAAGATTTAGTATAATCCTGGGCTGGTTTTTTTGTAGATTGTCTCTACACTCCTGACTGCATTTTTGCACTCAAATAAACTCCAATATGAAAAGTAAAACAATTCTTGAAACCTGTTCCTGTTCCTCGGAAATCTGCAGAAATTGTATTTCTGATTTCATCCATACCTAAGCTAGCAAAGAAAACCTTTCTTTCCCCCGAACCTTTTTTTTTGTTTTGCTGAATAATGATTGTCTTATGCTGATCAAGCACATCGGTATTTGTTAATAATGATATGGAAGGACAAAATGAAGTGCAAAAGAAACTAAACCCCAAAATGCATTAGTCCACATTCTCATGTGAGTAAAGCTAAATTACTCCCATACTGCTCAGCTGAGTTGATGGCATATTGTTTATTTTTTGTTTCTTGCTGCAATCACCTGTCTTCATCACATACAAGGTTATATGTCTCCTCACAGAAGAGCTTTGTTACAAGCATAGTTATAAGAAGACAGTGATGGACACTTAAAATCTTCAGCATCTGCAAGGCTGCCTGTCTTCTTCTCAGTTGACTCCACAGAGTAGGTATTCCTAACTCAGATCCTTAGGTAGTCAAATGAAGACAAGTAGAATGAATTTGGTCAAGTGTTCCCAGCAAATATTCAGGGAGAGGCTGTTAGCCCGGAAAACATATCCCTAGTCGAGAGAGAGAAGCAGCAGAAGAAACGTTGGGAAGATTATGTGAGGTTCAACATCAACTAGCAGATTATGCTCAGTAGGTACAACATTAATGATAACAGTGCAACAGGTACAACATCTGGTTCACCACAAAGCTCGGCAAGTAGAAAGTCAGTTTTTAGAAGAGTTAGTTTATATAGACATGGAAACTCTGTGTTGACCATGGGGAAAAAAAAAACAAAATAAATCATCTAACATAACACTTCAAAGTTAATTTCATTCAGTATCAAGTTAATATAGGTCAACGATAATTAAATATGTTGTGCTCACTGTCAGTAGAGAAGGAGAGCTGTGGTGGCAAAGGGGTTTTAACCTAAAAGGTTTAATCTGGTTTATTTATGATTCTCCAGTTTTTAACTTCTGGGTTTAAAGGGGAAGTTTTAGGAGTAACAATGACCAAACAGTGACGTATCCCGTTATACCCAAGTTCAAACTTAGCTTTATTTCAGCCTACTTTTTTGTCTGCAGTTTACAATATGCAATGGTTCCCAATGTTCAGAACCCCTCTGTCTCTCATTGTGCTGTAAATGTAAAAATAAAAAACTTTTTCACATTTTATGGTCTACAGAGGTGACAGGCAGAGGATGCAAAGGAGTGACTGGCTCTACACTGTAGCTGATGGGTGGGTGTAGGAGCAATTTTACACAAAAAACCCCTACTATCTCCCAGTCACATGGCAGACTCATAATCCACAGGCTGCATACCTGGGCAGGCATAAGTGGGGCAAAATTTGCTGAACGAACTCAAGCATGTAAATTCGCATATATTCCAGTTCTTATATATGATTATACATAATGTGCACATGCATATAAATGGCATTCTTCATTGCACATTCCGTTTGTCTTGAGGAACCTGTCTTCAGCAAATAGTTATGGAGATCCATTTTTTATCCTGCTGCATACTGGGAGTCTAGAGCACCAGACAAGCGAGTTCATCAGGAACAAAAATCTGTGGCAGAATCAACAAAGTAAACCCAGGTCTCTTTAGTCACATTTTTTTCCTGCCACAAAGTGAATTATTTTACTTTTGCACACATCAGTGTGGTAACAGCAATGGTGGTTTTAATATTTGAAACCCTAGACTTGACACCCAAATGTTTCAAAGGGTTTCTCTAGGCAGTTCATTCTTATGCCACAGGTAGGTACCTAATTGTTCTGTGCCTTAGTTTACTGGTCTGCAAAATAGGAATAGACTGAATCTAGCCCTAATTATGGGAAAAATTCTGTCAACTCCATTGACTGCATAAAAACTTAAGGATTTGGCCCTGTGCTGACAGTCAGTAAGCTGGAGTGCAAATGTTCTACATGTGCTATTTGACCTCTACAGCTGAGGATTTAAAACTTTAATTATAGGAACGAGAAGATGAGAACAGATTCTGAGTTAGCTACTTTTTTTGAATAGATATTCAGACTCCAGGGGGAATAGTGATTTGCAGGCTCATTGAGGGAGAAAAAGGATGTCCTTTCTTTCCTAGGTGTACGGGGGGAGGAACAAAAGGGGGCCTTGATACTGTTCCATTAAAATAAATCTCTTCTCAATCCAGGCGAGAATTTGTATCAGAATATTTGATAATCAAAACTTTACCAACAAGAGCAAAGCAGAGAGGGCATTTGATTACGCAGGGCCAGATCCTGCTAAGCCTCCCTCAGAGGTGTCTTACTGAATTCAGGAGCAGATCTGTATGCAGAAAGTTACCTGGATAAGGCTGTCAGACAGCGGAGTCTATGAAAGAGAGCACTATGTCGCTTCTTTGTTCTGGGGAGAGTTGGCAGTGGACAAATTACAAGAGTACTAATCATACAACCCAACCTCCAGCTGCCATTGAAATCAGTGAAAAAAATTTTCCTTTGATTCCAGCAGAGACAAGACAGGATAGTTAGGGTTAATTAATTAATTACTTTCCAGAAAATACTATGAGATGTTCTGATGTAGAGATCCTATAGAATGGCAAAGTGGCATTGTAATCCAGAGAGATGTTGAGAGAGTTGTCATTCATAGATACCAGAATACAATCATTATAATTTAGTAAATCTGCTCGTTTCCTTCCATTAGGGCAAAGAGATATTTTGGGGGTTTAAATTCTCTAATCAACAACAGAAGCAGTAGTCTGGGAACAGGGGATGGAATGAAACTAGTAAAAAATTTGGTCGATGCGTCTGTCTAGAAACAAAGCGTGAAATAAATATGCTGAAACAGTCAAATACTTTGCTGAGACATTCTCTTAAAAAGTGGGGGTGGCACATCCTTACTTGATCAGTAGGATATTTCTGGAATTGAGCTACACATAATATAGATTTCAAAAGGCAAAAAGCATACTACCATCACAAACAAAACATTCCAAAAGGTAAAGTCTTTTCTTCTTTGTTTTGTTGTCTTTTTGGTAATGTTTGAAGAGAAAAATAACTTTGAGTGCCACAAAGCAATTCTCCCCTCACTATCCCAACTACATTTTTAAAGTTAATCCACCAGTATTTCTTTCTATATATTTATATGCACACCCGTGCACTTATACACATAGATATTCTCACAGCTTTACTTTCTGTGTCATTTTCAGATTCTTAGAAAGAAATTACCCCAAAGCACCCCTAAAAATAAACTCATAAGCCTGAATATATATCTTTTTTTAGAAGACATAAAGCAAGTTAAAGTTCCTGCCCCAAATGATTATTAGCAGTAACAAATGGCCTGTCTGCATTCTCTTTCAGCTATAGATTTGTCCTGGTTTCGGCTGGGATAGAGTTAATTTTCTTACTAACAGCAGGCATAGTGCTGTGTTTTGGATTTAGTAGGAGAAGAATGTTGATAACAGGCTGATGTTTTTAGTTGTTGCTGAGTACTGCTTATACTAGTCAAGGACTTTTTCAGCTTCCCATGCTCTGCCAGGCGCACAAGAAACTGGGAGGGGGCACAGCCAGAATAGTTGATCCAAACTGACCAAAGGGCTATTCCATACCATATGACGTCATGCTCAGTATATAAACTGGGGGGGGTTGGCCGGGGAGCAGCGATCGCTGCTCGGGAACTGTCTGGGTATCGGTCGGCGGGTGGTGAGCAATTGCATTGTGCATCACTTGCTTCGTGTATCATTATTATTATTATCATTATTATACTGTTACTATTAGCATTACTATTTTACTTTATTTCAATTATTAAACTGTTCTTATCTCAGCCCAGGAGTGTTTCTCACTCTTACTCCTCCAATTCTCTCCCCCATCCCATCGGGGTAGGGGGAGTGAGCGAGCGGCTGCGTGGTGCTTAGTTGCTGGCTGGGGCTAAACCACGACAGTCCTTTTTGGCGCCCAACGTGGGGCTTGAGATAACAACAGATTAATCAGAGTGTATTAAGGAGTCTGTTAACAGTTGCCGGTCACGATATTAGTTCTTCTGATCTGCACCATGTTCTTTTTTTTGCAGCACGCGTTAAAGCTTGCTGTCAGTTTGTGTAGTGTGCTATGCTCTGCAGTGATTCATGATCTTTTGCTTGGGAGGCTCCTTATCAAAGCCCTGACCTTGAGCATTCTTTGGTATTTGGGTTTCATACAGAAGTCACTACTGTACTTCGGGTACTACCTCATAGAGAGAGTTAGCAATTATACTTCTTACTCTGAGAGGCTTGTTGTGGAGGAAATACAGAATGGCACCTTTGCTGCTTTCTTCTATGATGTTTCCTCCTTCATTACAACAACTTTCCTGTATCTTGAACACCCCTGGGCAGTTAAGATACTTGTATTGATACTTCTTGGGAATGTTGTTTCCATTTTGATAAAGGTCAGTAAGCAGTTTAAAAATACCATCCAGAGATCTACCCCAAGGCTGGATAGTTATGAGTGGCAGGGTGTGTGGGATCGTATGCGCAAGTACCTAGGGCAGTGGGGACCTCCAGTGTTTTGGAACTTCACCCCTGAACAAGTGCAGAATCCTGAAGAATTAGTAAAGTATTTGGAAGAAGTATGTTGTCACCCTGGTAGCTCCAGAGAGACACAAATCATTGCAACATGCTGGGGACTGGCCCATGCCTATCGAGCCGTGGTCAACGCTAATCAGTACCCTCAAAAGAAAGAGAAGGTCTCTGGATCTGATGACAAAACAACAAGCACTGTGGCTACTCAAACCCCCACTACAGGCCCTGCGGCTACTCCAACCCCCACTACAGGCCTTGCAGCTACTCAAACCCCTGCCCCAGGCACTGTGGCTACTCCAGCCACAGCCATGAGCACTGCGGCTACTCAAACCCCAGTGACAGACACTGTGGCTAAACCAGAGAACCAACCTGCGCCGGTATCAGTTGCCCCTATACAGAAGAAAAAATACACGAGGAAATCAGTTCGTTTAGTAAGGGATGAAGATGAACCAGGGCCATCACGAGAACCAGAGGAGGAAGAACCCATAAATGAGATGGTGACCACCCGATCCCTATCCCTGAGTGAGCTGCGAGATATGCGAAAAGATTTTGGTCGTCATCCAGGCGAGCACATCATCACCTGGCTGCTCCGATGCTGGGATAACGGGGCCAGTAGCCTGGATTTAGAGGGTAGGGAAGCCAAGCAGCTGGGATCCCTTTCCAGGGAAGGGGGCATTGACAAAGCAATTGGAAAAGGGGCAAAACCGCTCAGCCTCTGGAGGCGACTTCTGTCAAGCGTGAAGGAAAGGTATCCCTTCAAGGAGGATGTTTTATACCGCCCAAGCAAATGGACCACCGTAGAGAAAGGTATCCAGTACCTGAGGGAATTAGGCGTGCTGGAGGTGATTTACAGTGACCTGAATGATGAGCGGTTAACCAAAGACCCAGATGAAGTCAGGTGCACACAATCCATGTGGCGGAAGGTGGTACGGAGCGCACCAGCATCGTATTCCAACTCGTTGGCAATACTAGCCTGGAAAGACGACGAGGCACCAACGGTGGATGAAGTGGCTAGACAACTCCGGGACTACGAAGAAAAGCTCTCTTCCTCCCTACGGGCCTGTGTCTCGGCTGTGGAAAAACTGTCTGAAAAAATATGCCAAGAGTTCCAACAACTCAGAGAGGATCTGTCCTACTCCCCACCTGCACGGACCAGTGTCTCAGCCATTAGGAGTCAACGTCCCTATGCTCAAGAGAGAGGATATAGAGGATACACACCACGGGGCACCCTGTGGTTTTACCTGCGTGATTATGGAGAGGACATGAGAAAGTGGGATGGAAAACCCACCTCAACCTTAGAGGCACGGGTGCGTGAATTGCAAGGAAAAACTATTAGAAAAGGCGGTTCTCCCAGGAAAATTGCAGCTCCAGTTTCCAGTGAGCAGTTCCCGAGACAGAGTAAGAGGGCTAATTTTACTTCCGACCTTGATCAGGGAACTTTTGATTCACATTTACAGGAAGTGAACAACGAATACTGTGACCAGTGTTAGAGGGGCCCTGCCTCCAGCCAGGTGGAGGAAAGGGACAACCGGGTTTACTGGACTGTGTGGATTCGATGGCCTGGAACGTCAGACCCACAGGAGTATAAGGCTCTAGTGGACACTGGTGCACAGTGCACGCTAATGCCATCAAACTATAGAGGGGCAGAACCCATTTGTATTTCTGGAGTGACAGGGGGATCCCAACAGCTAACTGTACTGGAAGCTGAAGTGAGCCTAACTGGGAATGAGTGGCAAAAGCACCCCATTGTGACTGGCCCAGATGCTCCGTGCATCCTTGGCATAGACTACCTCAGGAGAGGGTATTTCAAGGACCCAAAAGGGTACCGGTGGGCTTTTGGTATAGCTGCTTTGGAGACAGAGGAAATTAAACAGTTGTCCACCTTGCCCGGTCTCTCAGAGGACCCTTCGATTGTAGGGTTGCTGAAGGTTGAGGAACAACAGGTGCCGATTGCTACCACAACTGTGCACAGGCGGCAATATCGCACCAACCGAGACTCCCTGATTCCCATCCATAAACTGATTCGTCGACTGGAGAGCCAGGGAGTGATCAGCAAGACTCGCTCACCCTTTAACAGTCCCATATGGCCAGTGCGAAAGTCTAATGGGGAGTGGAGACTAACAGTGGACTATCGTGGCCTGAACGAAGTTACACCGCCGCTGAGTGCTGCCGTGCCAGACATGCTAGAACTTCAATATGAACTGGAGTCAAAGGCAGCTAAGTGGTATGCCACAATTGATATTGCTAATGCATTTTTCTCCATCCCTTTGGCAGCAGAGTGCAGACCCCAGTTTGCTTTTACCTGGAGGGGTGTTCAGTACACCTGGAACCGACTGCCCCAGGGGTGGAAGCACAGCCCCACCATTTGCCATGGACTGATCCAGACAGCACTGGAACAGGGTGAAGCTCCAGAACATCTGCAGTACATTGATGACATCATTGTGTGGGGCAATACAGCAGAAGAAGTTTTTGAGAAGGGAAAGAAAATAGTCCAAATCCTTCTGAAGGCTGGTTTTGCCATAAAACAGAGTAAGGTCAAGGGGCCTGCACAGGAGATCCAGTTTTTAGGAATAAAATGGCAAGATGGACGTCGTCAGATCCCAATGGATGTGATCAACAAAATAACAGCTATGTCCCCACCAACTAGCAAAAAGGAAACACAAGCTTTCTTAGGCGTTGTGGGGTTTTGGAGAATGCATATTCCAAATTACAGCCAGATCGTAAGCCCTCTCTATCAAGTGACCCGGAAGAAGAACGAATTCAAATGGGGCCCTGAGCAACAACAAGCCTTTGAACAAATTAAACGTGAGATAGTTCATGCAGTAGCCCTTGGGCCAGTCCAGGCAGGGCAGGATATTAAAAATGTGCTCTACACCGCAGCCGGGGAGAATGGCCCTACCTGGAGCCTCTGGCAGAAAGCACCAGGGGAGACTCGAGGTCGACCCCTAGGGTTTTGGAGTCGGGGATACAGAGGATCCGAAGCCCGCTACACTCCAACTGAGAAAGAGATACTGGCAGCATATGAAGGGGTTCGAGCTGCTTCAGAAGTGGTTGGTACTGAAGCACAGCTCCTGCTGGCACCCCGACTGCCGGTGTTGGGCTGGATGTTCAAAGGGAGGGTCCCCTCTACACATCATGCAACTGATGCTACATGGAGTAAGTGGGTTGCATTGATCACACAACGGGCTCGAATAGGAAACCCCAGTCGCCCAGGAATCTTGGAAGTGATCATGGACTGGCCAGAAGGAAAAAACATTAGAATATCACCAGAGGAGGAGGTGACACGTGCTGAAGAGGCCCCACTGTATAATAAATTGCCAGAAAATGAAAAGCAATATGCCCTGTTCACTGATGGGTCCTGTCGTCTCGTGGGAAAGCATCGGAGGTGGAAAGCTGCTGTATGGAGTCCTATACGACAAGTCGCAGAAACTGCTGAAGGAGAAGGGGAGTCGAGTCAGTTTGCAGAGGTGAAAGCCATCCAGCTGGCTTTAGATATTGCTGAAAGAGAAAAGTGGCCAGTCCTTTATCTCTATACTGACTCATGGATGGTGGCAAATGCCCTGTGGGGGTGGCTGCAGCAATGGAAGCAGAGCAACTGGCAGCGCAGAGGCAAACCAATCTGGGCTGCCGCATTGTGGCAAGATATTGCTGCCCGGGTAGAGAACCTGGTTGTAAAAGTTCGTCATGTAGATGCTCATGTACCTAAGAGTCGGGCCACTGAAGAACATCAAAACAACCAGCAAGTAGATCAGGCTGCTAAGATTGAAGTGGCTCAGGTGGATTTGGACTGGCAACATAAGGGTGAATTATTTATAGCTCGGTGGGCCCATGATGCCTCAGGCCATCAAGGAAGGGATGCAACGTATAAATGGGCTCGTGATCGAGGGGTGGACTTAACTATGGACAGTATTGCACAGGTTATTCATGAGTGTGAAACATGCGCTGCAATCAAGCAAGCCAAGCAGTTCAAGCCCCTTGGGTATAGTGAACGATGGCTAAAATATAAATATGGGGAGGCCTGGCAGATTGATTACATCACGCTCCCACAGACCCGCCAGGGCAAGCGCTATGTGCTCACCATGGTGGAAGCAACCACTGGATGGCTGGAAACATATCCCGTGCCCCATGCCACCGCCCGGAACACCATCCTGGGCCTTGAAAAGCAAGTCCTGTGGCGACATGGCACCCCAGAAAGAATTGAGTCAGACAACGGGACTCATTTCCGAAACAACCTCATAGACACCTGGGCCAAAGAGCACGGCATTGAGTGGGTATATCACATCCCTTACCATGCACCAGCCTCCGGGAAAATTGAGCGATACAATGGATTGTTAAAGACTACCCTGAGAGCAATGGGTGGTGGGACGTTTAAACATTGGGATACGCATTTAGCAAAAGCCACCTGGTTAGTCAACACCAGGGGATCTGCCAATCGAGCTGGCCCTGCCCAATCAAAACTTTTACGTACTGTAGAAGGAGATAAAGTTCCTGTAGTGCACATGAAAAATATGCTGGGGAAGACAGTCTGGGTTACTTCCCCCTCTGGCAAAGGCAAACCCATTCGTGGGATTGCTTTTGCTCAAGGACCTGGGTGCACTTGGTGGGTGATGCGAAAGGATGGGGAAGCCCAATGTGTACCTCAAGGGAATTTGATTTTGGGTGAAAATAGCCAATGAACTGAATTGTATAATATTAATTGCTTTATAATACTGTATGTTATCTCTTAACTATATGTTATCTCTTAACTGCATGTTAATATAATAATATAGTAGGTTAATATTAAGTATATAATACTATATATTATGATTGCTATATGCCACATCAATGGTATTGCAGTAAGAATTGCCCAGCCTAAGGAAAATGAACTTTGATGAAACCATGTTGGAATGAGAACTGACTTCAGCATGCAACAGTCCAACATTGCACACCACCTCTCTGCTCTGAAAGACTGTGATGACAGATGGAACCCAAAGTCATGGGCTAAATGAACTCAATGGACATTTTAGAGGGATGGGCCATAGACAAAGGGAATGATATCTGTGTGTATATCAAGATAGGGAAAGGGGTGGTGATTAATTGGAACACATTGGAAAGGGGAGGGCCTGTGCATGACGTAGATGGTATAGAATAAGGGGTGGATACTGTCCTGGTTTCGGCTGGGATAGAGTTAATTTTCTTACTAACAGCAGGCATAGTGCTGTGTTTTGGATTTAGTAGGAGAAGAATGTTGATAACAGGCTGATGTTTTTAGTTGTTGCTGAGTACTGCTTATACTAGTCAAGGACTTTTTCAGCTTCCCATGCTCTGCCAGGCGCACAAGAAACTGGGAGGGGGCACAGCCAGAATAGTTGATCCAAACTGACCAAAGGGCTATTCCATACCATATGACGTCATGCTCAGTATATAAACTGGGGGGGGTTGGCCGGGGAGCAGCGATCGCTGCTCGGGAACTGTCTGGGTATCGGTCGGCGGGTGGTGAGCAATTGCATTGTGCATCACTTGCTTCGTGTATCATTATTATTATTATCATTATTATACTGTTACTATTAGCATTACTATTTTACTTTATTTCAATTATTAAACTGTTCTTATCTCAGCCCAGGAGTGTTTCTCACTCTTACTCCTCCAATTCTCTCCCCCATCCCATCGGGGTAGGGGGAGTGAGCGAGCGGCTGCGTGGTGCTTAGTTGCTGGCTGGGGCTAAACCACGACAAGATTGCAGTACATCTTATAAGCAGTCATTTAGTTTTGTAACACCCTGACAACGTAGCACAATATTACCATTCCCATTTTATAGATGAGAAGAACCAAGGCAGAACAATTAAACAAGTCACCCAAAGTTATACAAGGTCTGGGGCAGAGCCAGGAATAGAATCAAAGTCTCTTGAGTCCCTGACCTTCATATTAAACACAAGATCATCCTCCCTCTGTTTCTAGTTAGAGCATTCAATTCACCCCATCTGGTGTGCATGTGTAATTTGTACCGGAGGGGTAATTCATCCCTAGAGGAGGGCAGGCGGGGCTTGCAAGGGGTGTCAGCTGTGAGCTCAAGATTTGCATAGCCTGAACATTCATTGAAATGAGAATTTCTCCCAAGGAGCATCTCTGGCAAATGCATAAAAAGGGGCAATGCAAAATTCTGTTTAGATGTCTCCAAGCTTTTAGAAGGTGATTTTCCTCAACAGTTTTCTTCCTTTGATGCAAAGCTAAAAATGAAGTTTATCCCTCAATAACCTCCGGGTTCACTTACTAACTTGAAACTGTCATTTGATGTTTGGGACAGGTGATCGTTTAATGTCGTCTTCTTAACCCTGCAGGGGACAGGCTGTTGATGGTGAGTGTGTGCTGATAGAACCAATCCTTTACGTGGCCTTCACACGCTTAATTAGCCAGTGTGAAACGAATGCCTCTCAGCTATCAGTGTCATCACTGGAGTTCAGTAGCGTTGCTTCTAAAGGAGTACTAAAGATTGGAAGGAAATAATTGCAATAACATTAAGGAGAACTTTAAATTATATATGTGTGTGTGAACCTTAAATTATATGTGTGAGTGCATGCATATACATATGTGTATACAAAAAGATACATATTGTTTTGAAATCATATAAAAGTTCCCACTTCATGTTTTAAGAAAACCTCTCTGGAACCTGAGGAATTGTTTGTTAGTTAATTGACAACTCAATTGATCATTGTTTCTTTTCATGGCACCAATTAGGTCACAAAATTTACCTAATGTGGTAGGTTGGCCTGGGAAGATTTCCAGCCAGATGGCTCAAACTCAGGAGCTTCAAATTAGGATAAGAATCTTAACTTTTTGAAGCTTGTCTAAAATGAAGTATTAAACTTGTTCAGACTCATCTAGGGATAAAAATTAAAAGCACTCATTGGCAGAAGGTGGACCTGTCCACTGTGAATTTGAAACATTTCAGCTTTGGCATATATAAATTATTAGACACAAAAAGATGGGACTGATTCTGCTCTCTCATCAGTTCACTGATGATGTAATCCTGCTGTCATCAAGAGCTTTCCTCCAGATTTATGCCACCATATGAAAGTGGGAAGAGAATCAGGCTCAGTATCTGTGCTTAGAGAAAAAAACAAGATAATTTGATTTGTTGTTTGGCATTACAACAAGCGAAGTGTCACTCACTTAAGTCCATAAGTTTTACAGTAATATTGGGCCATTTCCTGCTGAGGTTGAAGTCAATGAGTGTTTTCCACATGACTTCAGTAGTCAATAGGCTCATATTTGCTTTAATATTTTCCTTCACCAGGGGAGCAAACCACTTCTGGTGACTTCCCCTAAGGGGTCTAATCAAGCAAACCTTTATTGACAATGTGCTTTCCTGAGTTTGGCCCTAAGCAGCATGGAGCAGGAGGTGAAAGTGGCTGGAGGGCAGAGGAGCCTCCTCTCGCCTGTGTGGAGCTGCCAAGTCCTTACCCCTCTTGCAAGCCTGTGATACTCTCTGCTTGATCCAGGTGTGTGGAGAGGGGACAAAATATGCCTTCAGCCTCCTTCAACACCTTGACAGAGACTTCAGTTTCTTTTTCCATCCCTGACCAAGATCATGTCTGAAAGGGGTGTCTTGGAGACATAATACTTTTGAGGGCCAATACCTAAATGGGTGGAGATTGTACATTCACCCCTTTGTCTTCCTCATTCCCAGCTTTTCCCCAGATCAATAACTGTGCAGAGAGATCTGCAGTAATCCCTGCTCAGGCACAGATTTCTTCAGAGGAGATGGAGCTACTCACATGAGTAAAGCTGAGCTGGATCAGGCCCAAATTTAGTATTAAATCCTGGCAGTTCCAGAACTGTAGCTTTAACAAGGCTTATTTGAGATGAAGGCACATTTTTCAGTGCTCATAACAGCAGCAAGATTCTTATTATACAACATTTAAAAGCAATAATTTCTGCAGATTTAACCTCATAGATTTTCTAATACAATAAAATTAAATTTAAAAAACCCTGAATGCAGCAGATATAACCCCTTCATGTGCAATTAGCAAATTTTAAATAGAAACTTTAATATTAACATTATTCTTTATGCCTCAATGAGTGGAATATTATTTAAATTGATATGACATAAGAGGATATAAATAATTCCTAAGTGTAGATCTAAACTAGAATTTCAGACCATACTGAAATGGCAAAACATTATCAATTCCCTATTTCCCAATGTATCATTCATTACAAGCCTGATGACACATTTTTTTCAAAGAGATTAAATTAGCATTAGAGTGTTGATAAACATTATAAATAAATACAAAAAGCTATTCTGAAAATCCGGTGTAACATAAAATAAATGCCTATGCTCCACCAAATTTCATCTTCTTTCTGGTAGCTGAGAAAGTGTTGCAAACAGACACATAAGTTGAGAGTGAACTGCTGCTCTCTTCACTGCAATAAAAATATAAACATATTAAAACCTGGAAATATAATTTAATTAAGGACAATTCTTCATTCGAAATAAAACTATAGTTCATAATGGAGAGAATTACAATTGACATTTTTACTAAGGAAAATGAATTAAAAACATACTCTGTGCTGCTTTGTACAAGTTAGATGAAATATTTGTTTTCTCTTCCACAAGGTATAAGAGTAAACCTATAAAATCATGACAACCTATGACCAGAAAAAGCCCTATGATCCATATATAATTTTTATCAAAGCAGTAAGGTCAGCCAGGGAAGATCAGATATATTACAGTCTGAGTAGTTACTTTCCATTGGTTTTTTGTTTGGTTTTGTTTTGGTGAGGGTTTTTTTGGGGGGGGGGGGGGGGGGGGGGGGCGCCAGGTACTTGGTCAAGAAATATACAACTAATGAGTGTTATTTTTTTGTGTGTGATGGCAACATATCCAGCAGGAACCAGACCTGTGTAATTTTTATGAAAAGTCGCTTTGAGCTACAGGTCTGTTAGATCCTTTGAGATTAGTAGTTTAGGGTACAAGTCTTGTACAAGGGTACAAGCAGTTCTTTGCAAAAATTCCCTGTAAATTCAGTGGGATTTGGCCTTTTCAAACTGACATTTGATTGCTACTTCTTATTAAGCAGATAGGAAGCAAATGACAAGGGTCAGGCATTACCTAAAGCTTGCTTTCTTCAAGATGCTTAATAAGGAAGTTTATCTGAGTGAGGAAAACAATACCTTGCCTAAAGCTTCTCCCTTTTTTTCCCACAGTGGTCTTCAGAAAGCCAGAATACATTTCCCTTCCCAAGATTATCAAGGCAGAATAATTAACCCATGGGGCAGTTCAAGATTACTTGATATCTACAACTACAAAATACACACAGCTTAATATTCTCTCTGACATATGAACCTCACTTTCCCTGTACCCTCAATTCAAGGTTAGAGTTTTGCCCATTTCATTTTTAAGGTTATGTTACAACCCAGTCTCCTGTTTGATATTAGTTTTTAGTGAAAAATCCACTTTCCAAAATTCTTCAAAACCTGAATCACTTGAAATAGGCTGGACCCAGGTCAACAACCTGAGAAGAAGAGTAAAGAATTGCTCAACAGATTGTGTCTCGCCGATGGTGCTGAACGTTACGTTGTTTGACGTGATGGGCAGCTCCTGCACGTGCTTCACCCCTGTGACAGTCAGTAAGGCCAGGCATGCACACAGGTGCCTATATCCCTAATAATTACATTGCAATTACCTGTGCCTTAAACTCTTCATGAAATTATAAATGCCTGTAATTCCACGACCTTGCCATCATAAATTCTTACAGGCCCCATGGCCAAGTCTTCACTAAGAGTAAATTGCCAGAACGTTAATGAAGTTGATAGAGCTATACTGAATGGACAGAGTTAGTGCCTCTCGGAATCTACAAGTCAAAATAACTAAAAAGAAAAGAAATGAATGCCAAAGGAATAGGTAGGTTAACATAGGACTTTGAAATTAACAGAAAGAAGGCTGTCTCACACAGAAACAAGAGAGAGAGAGGGAAGGAGGGAGGGAAGAAGGCCCAGGACTGGGAGTCCTGAGAAACCAGACTTCCTTCTGGCTGTTTGTATTTGGTTTATGTGGCAAGGTTTTAGTAGTGGGGGGGAGGGGGAGGGCTACAGGGGTGGCTTCTGTGAGAAGCTGCTAGAAGCTTCCCCCATGTCTGATAGAGCTGATGCCAGCTGGCTCCAAGATGGACCCACCGCTGGCCAAGGCTGAGCCCATCAGTGATGGTGGTAGTGCCTCTGGGATAACATAGTTAAGAAGGAGGTGAAGGTGGGGTGGGAACCTGCACAACTGCAGCTGGAAAGAGGAGTGAGAATATGTGAGAGGAATGACTCTGCAGGCACCAAGGTCAGTGAAGAAAGAGAGGGAGGAGGTACTCCAGGAGCCAGAGTAGAGATTCCCCTGCACCCACCATGGTGAGGACCATGGTGAGGCAGCTGTGCCCCTGCACCCATGGAGGTTAATGGTGGAGCAGAGATCCACCTGCAGCCTGGGGACAACCCCACGCTGGAGCATGGGGATGTGCCTGAAGGAGGCTGTGACCCTATGAGAAGCCCATGCAGGAGCAGGCTCCTGGTAGGACCTGTTGGACCCATTGAGAGAGGAGCCCACGCTGGAGCAGGTTTGCTGGCAGGACTTGTCAGCCTGTTGACAGAACCCACGCTGGAGCAGTTCATGAAGGATTGTAGCCCATGGGAAGGGCCCACGTTGGAGAAGTTCATGGAGGGCTGTCTCCTGTAGGAGGGACCCCATGCTGGAGCAGGGGCAGAGTGTGAGGAGTCCTCCCCTGAGGAGGAAGGAGCGGCAGAGACAACGTGTGATGGACTGACCCCAACCCCCATTTCCCCTTCCCCCTGCGCTGCTCGGGGGGAGGAGGTAGAGAAATCGGGAGTGAAGTTGAGCCTGGGAAGAAGGGAGAGGTAGGGGGAAGGTGTTTTAAGATTTAGTTCTTATTTTCTCAATACCTTACTCTGATTTGATAGGTACTAAATTAAACTGATTTCCCCAAGTTGAGTCTGTTTTGCCTGTGACAGTAATGGTGAATAGTCTCTCCTTGTCCTTATCTCAACCCATGAACCTTTCATTATATTTTCTCTCTCCTGTCCAGCTAAGGAGGGGAACTGATAGAGCGGCTTTGGTGGGTACCTGGTGTCCAGCCAGGGTCAATCCACCACACTGTTCTTACATAACTATGAGGGTTAAAAAACAAAACAAAACACAACACACAACATTTGTCTCAGTTTAGTTTCTCCATCAGTTAAATCACAATGCAAAGATACCTTAATATCCATATTCCATAAGTTGAAGGAGGGAGAGAACTTCTCTACCTCAAGGGTTCATAGAAGAATAATACATTTTCAGCTATAAGGATTCATAAGAAGGCAGGCACTTCACAGTAATAAGGAGAAAATAATTTTATTTTCTAATACATATCAAAACTTGCGGGCTTCCCATTCTCTCTGTTGAAATAGAGCTGTTCTGCACAGAGTACTTCTCAGTACTACCATTAGTTTTTGAAGTTTCTGTGGCAAGTGAATAACGGAAAAAGTAATAAAAGTACCCTAGAACCAACCCGAACTCTGTTCTTTCTGCAGCTAAGAGTAGAATGGCAAATAAGAGGAAGTGCTTCCAGACACACAAGCTAATCAACCACATACTCTGAAGCATAAGATATGATTAACTTCAGTGTGTGCAGGCACAAAAACTGCTCTGAAGGTAACTATTTTTCTTTTCTTCTTTCCTTTGAAGTGATAGGGCCAGGTTTTCAGTCTAGCTCTGGTCACTATTTCCTATTCCGTATGATCAAGCATATAGTGTTTGCAATGACATCCACTATGCACACAGCTCTTTGAAAGCATAAAATAACTCACCAAACCAGTCCAGCCCTGTAAAGGACAGGCACAGTTCTTCCTGTTGAGCAGGGTGACATTAGGAGAAAAGAGCATCAGGGATTCTAAAATACATATTGCAGCCAAAGACTAGCCCCATAGTATATTGGGCATTGTACATACCTCAGATATAAGGAAATCCATGAGCAGAACTATTAGATATCTGAAGGCAGGCAGGCAATGGAAATGTGTTTGGCCTCATACAGTGTTTGAAAAACTGAGTCCCATAGAGCCTCTTGGCTGTCTGTAACAACAATCACACCAAAATACACCAGCAATGCAGCGAGCTGCTCACATTGTTAACAGATGAGCACAAAATAAATATGATGAAAGAAAAATGTTTCCAAATTCCTATCTGTTATTTCTCCTTTCTCTGGATTAGCAGCAGCATTGCTCAAAATTGTACCAGACCCAAAAGCCAGCAGCATTATCCTTCAGCTGTGCTGAAGCAGGAAGGTTAGCTATGTTTTTACTCCAAGGCTGGTGTAACATAACTGGCCTATGTCTGGTTATGCACTTTAAAGGTTAGACTTTGTCCTAAAGAAAGAAATTCAGCCTTCTGTGGATTTGCCTCTCTTAGCCTTAAGGGACTCTCATACTTGGCTCCTGTTGTACTGAGTGGATAATACTAAGTGATCATTTAATAAAATATTGAAATGTAAATACTTAGGCACAGTTAGTCACTCAGATTTCCTGAATAATCACTCCATGAAGGGAATGAACACAGCTCTACACATAAAGCATTCAAGGCAAAAGCCATCAAAAAAGGTTTCTCTTTTTCAACATCATGCAAATTAGTTTCTTAGCTCTGTAGAGAGGAAGCAGAAACAGCCCTGCAGTCCGTGGGAGACAAATAATACTCCTAAATCCTAAACAATACCTCCTTGTGATATTGGCTGGACTGGTAGATCTAGTTCAGAATTTGAAAAAAACATGGGAGGAAATAGATGGAAATATTATCTAAAAAAGCTTCTAGGCTGGTGGATATCCCAAGCTGTTTGGGGGAGATCTGTAATATTGTCTCTCTGCAGTTGTGTGCTTAGTACATTTTTCTATGAAAACATGCACCACTGTAACAAAGAGCTAGAAGCTTATTTTACATACACGCATGCACACACACACCCCCCAAACACCCCCGCGTCCTCTCCCTTGAAATGGGTGTCGTGGTTTCGCCCCAGCCAGCAGCTCAGCACCACGCAGCCGCTCACTCACTCCCCCTGCCCCGATGGGATGAGGGAGAGAATTGGAGGAGTAAGAGTGAGAAACACTCCTAGGTTGAGATAAGAACAGTTTAATAATTGAAATAAAGTAAAACAGTAATGATAACAATAATAACAATGTAATAATGATAATAATAATAATATCCAAAGCAAGTGATGCACAATGCAATTGCTCACCACCCGCCAACCGATACCCAGACAGTTCCCAAACAGCGATTGCTGCTCCCCAGCCAACCCCCCCCAGTTTCTATACTGAGCATGACGCCATATGGTACGGAATAGCCCTTGGGTCAGTTTGGATCAACTATTCTGGCTGTGCCCCCTCCCAGCTTCTTGTGCACCTGGCAGAGCATGGGAAGCTGAAAAGTCCTTGCCTAACATAAGCAGTACTTAGCAACAACTAAACCATCAGTGTGTTATCAGCATTATTCTCATCCTAAATCCAAAATATAGCACTGTGCCAGCTACTAGGAAAAAAATTAACTCTATCACAGCTGAAACCCAGACAATGGGTTAGCTAGGTTGTCAGACTGCTCTAAAAAACTTTTGCAACATGCAATGGGGCAAACCAATGGGCATTTCCACAGGCTTTCCTTTTTTTAGGATTTTTTTCTTTTGATGGTTCATACATGGGATGTTTCTGCCATTGGAGCCAACATTGCATCTGGGGTGTCTCCTCTTGGCTTAGTCGATTGCACTGCACCAATTCCTCTTTCTCTTTTAGTATGTGGAACTCTTTTCTTAGTCCCTTGCATCAGGGTCTCTGTGTGTCTGTCCTGGTTTCAGCTGGGATAGAGTTAATTTTCTTCCTAGTAGCAGACATAGTGCTGTGTTTTGGATTTAGCATGAGAATAATGCTGATAATACGCTGATGTTTTTAGTTGTTGCTAAGTACTGCTTATGCTAGGCAAAGGCTTTTCAACTTCCCATGCTCTGCCAGGTACACAAGAAGATGGGAGGGGGCACAGCCAGGACAGCTGACCCAAACTGCCCCAAGGGCTATTCCATACCATATGACATCATGCTCAGTGTATAACCTGGGGGGAGTTGGCCAGTGGGCAGTGATTCGTGCTCAAGAACTGTCTGAGTATTGGTCAGCAGGTCATAAGCAATTGCATTGTGCATCACTTATTTTGTGTATTATTATTACTATTATTATTATTATTATTATTTTCTCTTCCTTTTCTGTCCTATTAAGCTCTATGTTAACCTATGAATTTTATTTTTCTTTTCCGATTCTCTTCCTCGTCCCACTGAGGATGGGGAGAGTGAGTGAACGGCTGTGTGGTGTTTAGCTGCCTGCTGGGTTAAACCACAATGTCCCTTATTCTCCACTCTCACAGCGCATTTTCTTCTATTTTCCCCCTCAAGCAGGGATGCTGTGTGCCTGCCACTCAGATGACTTCAAACCTCTGTTCCCTCATTCCTGCTTGCTTCCCTTGTCCTTTACTTTTTTCCAGGGAAAATGTACATATCAGCCATTCCCCTTTTCACCTCCCTGGGGAGGGCAGATATTTCTCTCTGCCAAGTTTTCCAGTCCTCACATTACCTATCTATATTGCCCCTAAACTGTTCCATGTTTGCAGTCCTATTTTTATTCGAGTCCCCACCACAATTTTTATTTGTTTTCAAACTTCATAGGAAATAATGAACAATTTTAGACAATGCTAGGAAGAAGAATAAAGCTGAGTCTGTAAGGGTTCACAAGAAAAATGGAAACAGATGATTCTTCCATTTAAGAAACACAGGACTGAACATATCCAGTGGCTACCACTTGAACAGTAACAAATTTAAAGAAAAAACCCCAAAACATTAAAAATAAAATTATAGTGCCAGTGGTAAACTCTGTAATGCTGGCAATTTGAAAAGATATTTTTTCCTTCTCTTTTTTCTTTCCTCCTCCTCCTCCTCTTTCTCCTTCTCCTTCTTTTTCTTTGTTTAATACCCATTCTAATTCCATGAAGAATTAACTCAAAGCTTCATGAGCTGATTCTATGTTCTATAGAAGATTGTGCTGCATGACTACCATAGCCTGCTTACATTATAAACCATGTAAAGTTTTATAACAGAGGATGATTTTACTGGCTGCCATGAATGGTTCCTTTGACAGTTACAAGAATGTTGAAACCGGTGGGCCTACTAGAGTGATGTGAGATTCTTTGTGTCCCTCATCCAAAGTACAGCATTTCCCCAGAGCCCATTGATAAGGCAGATCAAACTTCAAAAAAAACTCTAAAATGAAACAGACTTCTTCTGTTTTCCCTTTTTTACTAATCATGATATCTTGTTCTCTAAGATATCCCACATAATCAAAACAGTGGGAAACTTAATTAATATCTAAACTTCTATTCACTTTTATTTTTAGGAATTTTTTATTATGCTAATTAGCGTTATATTTCAATATTGCTTGGGAACATCAGTCATACATCAGGATCAGATGTATGTACATATAGACTACAGTACACTGTTCAGTCCACCAGGCACTTTTTGTATGCTACCCCCACTGAAGCAAAAGAAGCCGCCTGTATTCATAACTATGAGCTATGTAAGAAATAAGTGGAATAAAATCCTTTCATTTGGAG
Source organism: Pelecanus crispus (assembly GCF_030463565.1). Classification (NCBI taxonomy): domain Eukaryota; kingdom Metazoa; phylum Chordata; class Aves; order Pelecaniformes; family Pelecanidae; genus Pelecanus; species Pelecanus crispus. Next base: position 8,873,198 of record NC_134676.1, on the reverse strand, counting down.
TAAGAAGGGTAGTTTCCATTAGGATTAAAAATAGTTGGACAAACAATACTATGAAATCCCCCTCATCAAGGGAGCTCAAAACTAAGATGGAACAAGCCCCGAAACAGCCTAGGGGAAGAACTGCACCCTGATGAAGGACTGAGAGAAACTCTCTTCCTCTAGTCTATGTGGTTGAGGACTGTCAGTGATAGCATGGGTTATTTCTGACAGTCTGTTTTACTAAGTAGTGAATAGAAACCTTTGTTAAACAAATTGTACTTCTCTGTATTTGCTTGCCATTCCTACTCATTAAGAGGAATATTATCTTTCAAACTTTATCACTGTTACAGTGCTCCTGCTAAGATTTCTGTCTCTGCCTACAAAGGCCCTCTTCAGTTTTATCATTGTAACATGTGCTTTTCTTTCAAAAGTGACTTCAATGACTTGGCTTCAATGACTAGGCAATTTTTTAAACCTGTAACTTGTTGGCCCCTTTGCAGTCAGTTGGGGATTTACCTAGATCCAAAGGCTCTAGAACCAAAGCATCCATAGCTGGATGATTATGGTTGATATAGGTTTTTACAAATGCTCAGAAATTTATATTCTCTTTGCTTCAAAGACCAATTTATTAAGGCTTCTTGGACACTGTAGTGTTTTCTATTCATCCAGCAGGGATATTTTTGAAGTTGGTGGGAATATAGGATATCAGACAAAGCAAATAATTCAGGGTTTTAAATGAATCTAAGGAACTTTGGTCTTTATTTATTTGATAGCTACTTTCTAATTCTTTTTGAAACCGATCACTAGCCAAGTCTCATGATTTTTTATGTCTCACAGTGTTGAGGATTTTGCTTGAAGGCTAAACTTAAAAATTATACCAGTTATCAATAACATACAGAGAGGAATCTCTAATACAGAAAACACAGCTGGAAGATATGTTGAGAAACCAAGTAGTCCATCCTCAAGGACTCAAGTCTACTTCCTCAAGAAAAGATCAGTTCTATCCACATCATTCCTGATAGATGTTAATAATTTCTTTAAGACCTCCGTGATGAACAGCCTACAGCTTTCCTTCACTAATAGTCCCAGAACTTCACTATTGTTATCTCAGTGATTTTTCTTCTTCCTTTTCTTCTTCATAAAGTATCTCTGTCCTTTTGCATTCTCTCTGTGATGAACAGATAATTTCCTTCCTTTTTAGAGTTTAAAATTACAGCTAAATATTTACTACTTCTGAGTGTCTTCTCTGCTAAGACTAAGTGCTTGTATGTTCACACAAAGTGAAGCCAAAAGGGCTGCAAACAAGAATCACTTCAGAAATTGCTTTCTAATTCAAATGAATATTCAGGGTCCTCTCCTATCTCAACCAGATTTTTCTGCAAAAAATATTTTTGTTTATGAAAGATGTAATCTAAAACCCAGCACATTTTCCTGTTTCTTCTCCCTTTCCAGATTTTTGTATAATAAACAAAAGCTCCCAAATAAATAATTAACAAAAAATGACTTATTTATAATCAGAAATGTTTGGCTACCAGATGGTCCAGAGTATATCTTCATATAATAGAATCTCGAGTATGGTTTTAACTCTGCGGGAACAAACAGCAGAATATTAATAAAATGTCAATTAGTTTAATTTAGTCTCATATCTATTGAATATATATATTGGCACCTACATGGTTTTAATTTCATTTTGGGATTCCAGCTGCTATTGAAGGCAGAAAACTTTTAAACAAGTAAATTAAAAAAATTGCAAAGACAAATAAATACTTCAAAGAATAAAAAGAAATAATTTTAAATGAAGCTGACAATATACTTCACTGGGAATGTAAGAACTTTCTGTGCATCTGCATTTTTAATGTCCTTGATTGTTTCCTTTCTAACATTAAACTGAAAGTCTTATCCCAATTCAAAACAGTTTTCATCATCAGCATGATCCTGAAATATTCCTAAAGTCAGTGTTCCTCCCTCTCCCTACTCCTCGTTTTCAGACTCCTGAAGTTTTGTGATGCATAGGTAGGTTTTTGTATGGTTTAAGCAAGTTTATTTTCCTCTGACTTTGTTGATTCTGCTGAAATCCATTCTTAGATCCTAGATTAAAAGTCACTGGTTTATGTATTTTCCTGACTTACACTTGGGTTAAAGGTATCTCAAATAAATTCAACAATTATAATAAGCTTCCTGTGAGCTAGTCACAAGATTCTATTTGACCGTCTGTCAAACACAAGTTATTTGAAGGGTCAGGCTGAGAATGGGTGATAAGGGCAAATTGTTCAGCTGTTGTACTGGATCTGGCTGGGATGGAAATTACTTTCTTCATACCAGCCTGTATAGTGCTGTGTTTTGGCTTTATGACTAAAACACTGTTGGTAACACACCAGTATTTTAGCTGTTGCTGAACAGTGTTTGCTGTGTCAAGGTTTTCTGTGTTTCTCACTCTGCCCTTTTGCAGTGAGTAGGCTGGGGGTGGGCAAGAAATTGGGAGGGACACGGCTGGGACAGCCAACCCAAACTAACCAAAGGGATATTCCGTACCATATACGGTCATGCTCAGCAATAAAAACTGGGGGTGTGTGTGGGTGTTGTCTTCCAAGTTAGCTGTTGCTTGGAGACTGGCAGGGCATCAGTCTGTGGGAGGTGGCAATTGCGTTTGTATCATTTGGGTTTTCCCCTCTTTCCTGCTCTTGATCCATGAGTTTTCTTGCTTTTTCTACCTTGTCCTTCTCTTGAACCATAAGTTTTCTTGCTTTTGATACTCCTAGTTTCTCCCCCATCCTGCTGGGGACAGGAGTGAGCAAGAATCTGGGTAGGTGCTTAGTTGCTGGCCATGGTTCACCCACCACAGATGTTCATCAGTTACAGCAAAGGCTGCAAAATCCATCTGGGAAGGGAGTCAGTGCTTGATGATTAGTCAGGACAGAGCTCAATGTTATTGTGAAAGTAGTATGAGTACCTCAGTCCATTGGGATATGTCTGCCTATAGCATCAGCATTGAATTATATATATCGAGTATCAAGACCCTTTTGTTTTCTGACACATGCTGGCTGTCACCAATCTGCAGCTTGGGCTTGATAAATCCACATTGCTCCTAGGAAGAGCAAAGATGGCAATGCTTGGTGTAGGGCTAAGCTGTCATATGCTGGGCTCCGTGCATTCCCACTCTGATCAGAGTTCATGGTGCACGCATGGGTCTGATTTTAGGGTTTGAAATAATCTAGGATTCGTTATACCCAAGTTCCAAAACTTATACTGAGGTGTCCCACTCTCACTGAGGTGAGAAAAATTACTGTGTCAATGGTGATTGAACTCTGAATTAAGAATAAGCTCAGATTTGTGCTTAAATTGCAATGTAGTATTAATCTTTAATTTAAAACTAGAAATTTCTAAACAGGTAGATGTCAAAAGTGACTGCATTAAAGAAAAACCCTTAAGAGAGTATTTCAGGATTACTTTCTCTACCTGTGCTGCAGCATGAAGTTCAATCCCTGTACTTCTCTGAGAGTTCAGCGGAGAACATCCACAACTGTGTCCTATGTAGGAAAACTCCCACATTTCAAATTAAAGTGCTGTGCCGGAACATTTTAACCTCCTGTCCTTGCAGTGCTGGATGTTAGGGTTGTGTAGATAGCTCTGTCTTTCCCAGCTTTCTTTTACTTTCTCCCTTTTCTGTGAGGACAAAATACACAGTTTCACACTCTCTGGCTATAGTAATTTCCTTTAGGGAAGAATGACGTACTAGGGTGAACACAGCTACCACGGCATTATCTGAGGCAAAAGCATGCATAGTACATAGGAAGGTGGTGAAAGAAGGGACCTAGGTCCCCTTCTTCCCTCCAACTCTTTTCCCAAGGAGAAATCCATTCCTGTCTTTCAGACATACTGTGTTTTTTGAACACCAGGCTCCTGCATTTATTTATTTTTTTTTTTTTTTAGAACTCGTGTGTTTTACCTCTATAAAAAGGCCCATGTGCTTATACTCTTATTAAAGCCTATATTGATATTTTATCCAGGACGCAGGTTTTTGCAGTGCTGCATTGCACTGGAATTGCTGATGCCACTTAAATCCTGTGTTGACGGGGGATAGTTTTGTTCATTTCTATGATCTAGATACTGCATATAAGCCAGAACCATCTGCAGCCAGCGTGGCTGCAGAAAGGTAAATTAACATTATCTCTGACATGTGGATCTTGGAGGTTTGTTTCAATTATTATTTGTAGGATGTTCCAACAGAGAACAGAGCCCCTTTGCACTTGGGGCTGTATAAACATGCAGCAAGGGATGGTACTTACTCTGAAGAGTCTACAATATAAATAGACAACAGAGTGGGGAGGGAAAGCTTGCTCAGAGACTTGCCTAAAGTCACACTGCAGGGAAAAGCTGGGAATAGTATCTAGGTCTCCTGATCCCCTCAAGTCTGTTGCTTTATTCACTAGGCCATGTTGTCTCCCTCTATTTAATTCCCTTCTTTTCTTTATTCTACTGGATAAAATTCATCAGCACAGGTTCCTATAGGCAAATAGACATTCAGTTAAGGGGGAAAAAAACCCACAAAAAACAACCCTCTGGAAAAACACCCCTTCTAAAGATTTGTTACAGTGCTCTTTGAATAGGGTAGCAGCAACTTTCATGACTTTGCCTATGGGATATTTCTATAGGGAATTTGAATGTATTTTTATTTGTAGTCTTTGAAGGAGTGGTAAGTTTAGGATGACATGCAGCTTGGCCTGTATCGTATGTGTGTGCATGTTTACTAGGAACTTGTCATCTGTAGGATAAAGGAATAGAGTAGCATTGGGGTGGGAGGAGGAGAAAAATAAATGTCTTTCAATATTTCTTATTATTTCTTTTAAATCCAGTGCATGACCAACATCAATTCAAAGAATTTCCCTTGAGTTCAAAGCTAATTGGCGTGGTATCCCCAGACACAGAATCTTAGAATCATAGAATCATTTAGGTTGGAAAAGACCTTTAAGATCATTGAGTCAAACCATTAACCTAATACTGCCAAGTCTGCCACTAGACCATGTCCCTAAGCACCACATCTACATGCTTTTTAAATACCTCCAGGAATGGGGACGCAACACCTTCCCTGGGAAGCCTGTTCCAATGTTTGACAACCCTTTCTGTGAAAAAATTTTTCCTAATATCCAATCTAAACCTCCCCTAACACAGCTTGAGGCCATTTCCTCTTGTCCTATTGCTTCTTACTTGGGAGAAGAGACCAACACCTACCTCACTACTACCTCCTTTCAAGCAGTTGTAGAGAGCGATAAGGTCTCCCCTCAGCCTCCTCTTCTCCAGACTAAACAAACACAGTTCCCTCAGCCGCTCCTCATCAGACTTGTGCTCCAGACCCTTCACCAGCTTCGTTGCCCTTCTTTGGATATGCTCCAGCACCTCAATGTCTTTCTTGTAGTGAGGGGCCCAAAACTGGACACAGTATTCCAGGTGTGGCCTCACCAGTGCCAAGTACAGGGGGACAATCACTCCCCTAGTCCTGCTGGCCACACTATTTCTGACACAAGCCAGGATGCTGTTGGCCTTCTTGGCCACCTGGGCACACTGCTGGCTCATGTTCAGCTGGCTGTCAACCAACACCCCCAGGTTGTTTTCTGCTGGGCACCTTTCCAGCCACTCTTCCCCAATCCTGTAGCATTGCATGGGGTTGTTGTGACCGAAGTGCAGGACCCGGCACTTGGCCTTGTTGAACGTCATACAGTTGGCCTCAGCCCATCGGTCCAGCCTGTCCAGGTCCCTCTGCAGGGCCATCCTACCCTCCAGCAGATCGACATTCCCACCCAATTTGGTGTCGTCTGCAAACTTACTGAGGGCCCACTCGATCCCCTCATCAAGATCATTGATAAAGATATTGCACAAGACTGGCCCCAAAACAGAGCCCTGGGGAACACTGCTTGTGACCGGTCACCAACTGGATCTAACTCTATTCACAACTCTTTGGGCCCGGCCATCCAACCAGTTTTTTACCCAGTGAAGGGTATGCCCGTGCAAGCCATGAGCAACCAGTTTCTGCAAGAGAATGCTATGGGAAATGGTGTCAAAGGGCTTACTAAAGGCTAGGTAGACAACATCCACAGCCTTTCCCTCGTCCACTAAGTGGGTCACCTTGCCATAGAAGAAAGTCAGGTTAGTCATGGAGGACTTGCTTTACATAAATCCATGCTGACTGGACCTGATGACCTAGTATTGATTTTAATCAGTGCTGGAAGATTTTTATTTATTTATTTATTTTATTTTTTCAAAACAAGGTGAAGATTCAAACATCCTTAAGTAAAATTTCTTGGTCACATGACACATGCTTGACTACTGACTTTTTCTATGGGCTTAGGGATACATGTGTGAGAAATATACTACAGGCCGTCACTCTGGTGGGAAAAGCTACCTGTTGATCAGAAAGATGATTTCACAGCTAGCTCATTTAATATCTGAGATGAGTCCTGTGTCTTCCTACAGATTAGTTGTGTTACTTGGGACAAGTCAGCTTCCCAATCATATGGCATCTCTGTTCCCCCTGTTGCAAAATAGGGAATAACAACTACCCTTTGCCTTGTTTGCTTAAACAGCAAGTTCTGCAGGCAAGACAGGATTCTTTATTATGCATATGAACAACATCTGGCCTAGTGTGCCAGGTGCACAAATCATTTATTTATGTAATTATTTAAAACGTGAGCTAAACTGTGATAACAAATCCATGTAGACACTTTTAGTCCAGGATGAATAAAAGGTAAGTAGAGTAAATTCTCTTTCTTTTAAAAGCTTAGTCTGTATTACCTCATATTTGCTACAGGCTAAATACACGTGAGATGTCCTAGATGAGCTGACACAAGATCATTTGTTACTCCTTCTTGTTCATATGTTTGAGCCTTTCCACACCTGACTATAATGTTCTTAGTAAAGTAAGGGGCGTTTACAGTGTTAGTTGTACTAGACTTGACTTTGGAGGACAATTAAAGCTTCTCACCCTTGCTTAGATAATGTCTGTTATTGTCCCTGGGATACTTCAGGAATAAGGAAATTGCAGGACACTCAGTTCCTCCAGAGAAGCTTTTGTTCTCTGATCAATTAAATGTCGATGGAACAGGCAGAAATTTGGGGAAGTAAGGGCTGACAATCAGTGCAATGACTACTTTTTCTGCACTGGTAAATGGATGCATGTTCATTTATCTTCTGATCCAGAGCAAAGTCAAGCAGGTTATCTCAAACCATCTGTGATTTCAATTAACTTGTTTGTCTTCAAATTAGAATGGGACAGGAGAGATGAGATTTTACATCCAGCTACAGTACTCAGCTGAGATCTAACAACCAAAAACATAATTTTCCAGAGATTATAGTGCCTGCTGTATTTCAGCTCAGAGATACGTGTGCTGTAGATATAGCACGTAACAAAACTAGTTAGACCAAGAGCCAGGAAAGCCCAGGACAAACACAAAGTATAGAGAACTGCTATAGTTTTCCAGATAATTAGTAGAATAAGTAACCATATCATCTCAGATGACTCTGCATCAAATTCAGCTCTTGAGGAGATGGTATAAGTCTAGAGAAGTACACTAAATTTTACTAGATTCACACCAGCAAAATAGTTGATTGTGTAACATCAACCACAAGTGCTTAGCAGTAGCATTAAATGCTTGCTTTCATTCTAAAAATGCAGTGATAGCAGAACCTTGCTGGGTGTATCATTTCTTCCCCTTTATCTTCTCTAATTCAGATTAAGTACACCTTTCATGAAATTAAATCATTATTTTTCACTTGTACTTCCTTCTCCCCATGTAGATTAAGCTGTAAGGTGGTGTGCGTTTTTTTTTTTCTTCATTTCTTTTATTTTAGTTGTTTTGACTTTGTCAACTGACACTAAGTGGGACTGGCTTTTCTTTGTATCTTTACTGACAAATCTATATTAATAACAACATCAATACTGTATTAAACCTGAACTATGGGAATAGTTTGCAATCACACTGAAATTAGTAATGTCGCATATCACATGGTGAGTCATAGAGTATGGGAAGTAAAACTACTATCAGCTTGGGTTATTATTACCTTATTATGGCCATTTAAATAGGCTGTAATTCTGGGAATTTAAAGGTCATTTTGATATATTCAGTTTAGTTTGTTATGTGTTAAGAAAACTAATTAAAGAACAAACAACATGGTTATATCATTCTTAATGGCAAATATGTGCGAAGAGGCTACTTATTCTGAAACCCAGCAGAATAATGAACATTGTTATAATTTTCAGCATTCAACATTACTTCCTCTCAAAAATGATTATTTTTCCCTTGCATTAAAATAGTTTCATGCAATTTTGCTCTTCATATTTTGAAAGGGAGATCCTATGAATATTTCCCCCCAGGCCTGGAAAACTAAATGATGTCTAGTTAGTTTGAGCTTTCAGAAAAATGACAAAAATAAATAAATATGGAGAAAAATAATAATCTCTGAAATAACCTTTAATCCCCATGAATGACCTACAATTTGTTCACAAAGTAATGACTGTCAATTGTCTAATTTTTCCACAAAGCCTTACGCTGTGATGGCAATTCTTCTGCACTGCCTGTTCAATGGAGTACCTAAGCTTACACTTATGCTCCAAAAAATGCTGGGGTGCCTTTAGCTTCAAGAGTCTTGAGAATCTATAAAATTTAGAAAAAGTTTATTAATCCTGTACTTTCCTAAGAAGTAGCCTTTCTGACAATGCCAATCAACATTTTAAATTTGTGGGTTTGGTTTAAAGCTGTATATATCCATTTGGAAATGTTTCCCCAAGGCTGTGGGGCCCTGTGGAACTCAAAGGTCATGTGCCTTTTTCAAAAAGAAAAAGAAAAAAATAATAATACAAGATCCTATTTTTTCTTTACAAAAAATAATAATAAAAAATAAATATAAGGATATATTTTTGGGTTGTCCCAGTGTTGAGTCAATTCAGCTTCCACTTAACCGTAAGGGGTCTTCTAGAATCATAGATATTAGGGCTGCAAATGATCTGTCATGTCATTCCAATCCATCTCCCTGCAAATGTACAGTCAATATCCAATATGAGCACATTACACAACACCTGATGCAAGCTCAGTCAGATACTCATTTGAACTTCTATTTGCTTCTGGAAAGGGAGAAAGAAAGGCAGCCTCCATGCTGAGAGATATGGAATATGTGGCAAAGATCTTAAGTCAGCTTTGCATCCAGATGGAATTACCAGAGGCTGATCGAGTGCCTAACTCCATTCTGCTTTTGCCAGAGCCAGAAAAACTGTTGCTAACACAAGTAATTATTCAATGTCTTATCTAGAAGGTGGTGTTTCTTCAAAGCTCAAGATTCTGGTGCTGGTTCCAGACCTATTTGGCAGGGGAGAAGTGGATGCCACTTACGGATTACCAGCAGCATTTCCCACAAAGTTGGAGGATGTCACTGTAGCTCTTATTCAAAAAACAACCCTCCCAGCTTATCCAGGGAGAACTGACAAGGTTATCACCAGAGGCGGGTTCCTAGAGGCCCCAGCTGACAACAAAAATGAGGGTATGTGAACATTAATATCCACAGAGACAGCTACCTGCTGGAAGCACTTGCCTGGAAGAGGTGCAGGAATGACTGTACAAATGTAACCCTCTCCTTGTCTCATCCCAGGAGGAGAGGTCAACCCAAAACTGCACTAGCTGGGATTTAAAAGGCAACAACAGGACTGTCCTTTTGTTATTGCGCTCTTAATAAATTCTCCATGTGGAAACTTGTTAACCCTGGCTGTTGCTTCTATGTCTGCTTATATGCAAGACCTCCGCCAGCAAATCAATCCTTACATTGTAATGACACTCACTTGACAAGATGTGTTTGGCTTAGTGCACTGCTGCTATTAGTTCTGTGTGCAGCGTCACACAGGGATGTGATGTGTAAGAAAACCAAACAGGGGAGCTAGTTGATATGCACAAGGGACAGAGAGAGCAGGCAGTGCAACAGGGTGGTGAAGTGGGGAAGGACTCAGTTGCCCTTAGTGCTCTGTGACATACTGAAGGTACCTAATGCTGGTTTAAAACAGAGACGGTCACTTCTGAGGTCGCTGTATCTTTCATAAATGCTACTCTTTATTTTGCTTTTTGATGATGTGCCTTTGTCTTCATTCGTTCATCCTCATTATCTCCTTTTTCCTTAATGAGAGCTTCCAGGTCTCCCAAATAATGGGTTAAGGAGCAGACTGCAGTCTTGGAGAACTACAGGGGAGGGGATTTGACTGCTGACTAGGTAACACGTCAGGGCACTGCCCTGGAAAATGCTATGTGCACAAGCTTTCCTGACCCAGGAGGCATCAACCCTCAGAGACATTTCCCTGAAGCACTGCCTCTCCAATGTTTCTTGCTTTATCTGCCAAGTGGACAAGAGAATGGAAGAGGAGAAACTTCCTGTCTGGAAAAGTGAAACCCACCACCCATCTAGTTCAGCCCCAAGCTGGCAATGTGGATGAATACTCCCATTTCTCTCTGCTCCCTCAGTTTGACTGCTGCCCCTGGATGTCTGAAGGCATGCCCCTTCCTCCTCTGTCTGCCAGTCCAGAACCAAGACAGTGAAAGAGGAACCTTTAAGCAGGATTTAATTTAATTTAATCTAATTATTTAATTTAAATTAATTATTTTATTTTAATTTCATTATTTATTTTAGTATGACTCCTGGCATGAGATTGGACTGTCAAGCTGGACTCAATTGCTTGACCTTGAAGTTTGTGAGTTTAACTGAGGTAGTGCAGAGATCCAGAAATGCTTAGCCTGGCCTTGGGCTTGTTCATGCAACAAAAAACATTGAAGGACAGAGAAATATTAGGTGAGATGTGGAAACAGCAGCAGGAATCTCAGTTCAGTGCTCCTTTACCTACAAATGTTTTCTTAAATAAAAGAGGAGAAGAGCATCCACCTTAAAACTCTTTTCCGTCAAAACTTTCAGGCCAGCCTGTCTGCCTAGTCACAGGAAATTGTGAGCTGTCCTTCCTTTTGTTTATATCCCACTACAAAGTCAGTGCAATTCCTTCTTGCAAACTGCGATTCAGCTGCATATGCATTTGTTGTTGTTTAACTCCAGCCAGCAACTAAGCACCATGCAGCTGCTCGCTCACTCCCCTTGCCTCAGTGGGATGGGGGAGAGAATCGGAGGAGTAAGAGTGAGAAACACTCCTAGGTTGAGATAAGAACAGTTTAATAAATGAAATAAAATAAAGTAAAAAACCAATAATAACAATATAATAATAATAATAATAATAATATACCAAGCAAGTGATGCACAATGCAATTGCTCACCACCCGATGACCGATACCCAGACAGTTCCCGAGCAGCGATCGCTGCTCCCCAGCCAACTCCCCCCAGTTTATATACTGAGCATGACGTCATATGGTATGGAATAGCCCTTGAGTCAGTTTGGATCAACTATTCTGGCTGTGCCCCCTCCCAGTTTTCTTGTGCACCTGGCAGAGCATGGGAAGCTGAAAAGTCCTTGCCTAACATAAGCAGTACTTAGCAACAACTAAACCATCAGTGTGTTATCAGCATTCTTCTCATCCTAAATCCAAAACACAGCACTGTGCCTGCTACTAGGAAGAAAATTAACTCTATCCCAGCTGAAACCAGGACAGCACTGTGTAAAAATTTCTTATCGTGAGAAAGGAAAACTGATCTAGCCCTCACCTGGCATCTCTAAGAAACTTGGACTACAGGTATAATGCCTACTCCTTGTGAGGTGACCTTGCTGGAAATAGATCTTTTTTGCACTTTTTCTTTTCTTTTTGCACAAGTTTAGAAAGAAAAGAAAAAAAAGAAGAAACTCCCCAACCAACCGACAACTAAAAAAACAACAAAAAACCCAAACAAAAAACAGTGTTAGAACAAAGACTGGAATCAGTGGACCAAGACCACCTTTATGTAAGGTTGTCCAATAAGACATAAATGAGAGGTGTATTCAGAGTGCAGAATCTCTTCTCCAGTCCTCTGCTCTGACTGTGATCTATTCCTTTCCTGACATGAAGCTATGGATTATATCAGTTGCCCCCTGCCCTTTTAGTACCTAGGCTTGATTACTTTTCTGCACCAGAACCAGAGATCATGCCACCTCTGACCATAGCTGTATCATACTAGATGACATCTGATCATACAGGCCACCACGACTGTTTCTCTGATGCTTTAAATTACAACTCCAGATACGTTTATAATTTTTTTTTTTTTTCTTCCCTGTGGGTAGGAGTGAAAAAAAACAGTGTCTTCAATATGAGTTGACCAAGTCCAAGCCAACTTCAAGCTATAGGTTGCCTGGCTGTTTTACAGTGGCATTACACTTTCAGCAGCACTGCAGAAGAGTTAATAAGCTGTGTTAATGCATCTCCACCTCACCCAGGAAGCTCAGAGGACAGAGAGGGTAAGCTCCCATCTGTCTGCAAAAGATGGTATAGACTTCCACTGAGTCATGAGCTGGACTTTGTTAATGTGTAATGAAATTAATTAAAACCTCTCCCTTCCCCCAATATTGGTTAAATATTATGACTCACCTGGTTGCCTTCTGAGCATAATAAAACTTGACAGGATTGGAGGAGGGGGGAGTTGCGGAGGAAGGAGGGGATGTGAGATATTTCTTCCTCTTTGTGTCTTTTTGGCTTTTCAGTGCAAAGTCACATTCTGTCATGTTGCATACACACCAAAATATTTAGAAACACACAGGGCAAAGATCAGCTTGCAAGCGTGAGTTCATGAACTCTGCCAGCACGCAGATCTCTCTGCCAGAGCAGCACAGCATCCCAGAGGCAAGTCAAATGAAAACAGTCAGAATAATACACTCAGGTAACAGAAAAAGCAATTGTACGGCCAGGACCGATCCTGAACAGAATACATTTTGGCATGTATTGAGACCTTGACAAAAGGAAGCCTCCAAGGTTACCAGCAGAGTTGACTTGGGTTTTTATCTACCTTTTTATTATTTTTTTAAAGGAGAAGGAGTGTTTAATTATCAGTTCTCAAGCAAACGGTGGTTCGGCAAAATGTCAGATCTCCAGCTGAGACGCCACCAGTTTGTGCTTGGGATTGTGTGCCAGGCGGCTGTATGGACAGGCGAAGACCTCCAACTGTTCGCTGAATGAATTTCCACTCGTGCCTCTCGACATTGATTGAAAGCGAAGGCTGCTGTTGGAGCCCTCAGGCTGTCTTAAGAAATCCATGCCTCCCCATGCTAGATCCTTGATGAGTGTAACTCCAGCTTCAAGAGAGACCGGGCGAAGTGGGAGGAATTTAACCCTTCTGGCCCCTGGAAGCAAAGAGCACTTTCATTGGTTTGGGCTGATATTCAAAGAAAAAGAAAACAAAGGAAAGACAATAATGAAAAAAGAAAATGTCCAGAAATATTCTTTTTTTCCCTTTCTTTTTTTCCCTCAGAAAGACATAAAAGACATCAGCACAAAATCTGTTGTAAGATATTATTTTATTTTGTAAGTTTAAGGTAGAATTTCTTGTCTGAATCCATTTTAATATCAGAACAAAAAAGAAAGGGAAAAGCAAGCCCATGAATTTGGCATGGAGAGTTAACTACAGCCTTTGCTGATGGAAGGCAAGTCAGACTAGATATAGATTGGTGTAAATCTATCTTAGAGGTCACTATGGTAGTGGTGCTTGAACTATTTGTACTCACTGAGAATCAAATTTATGTGATTTGCTGGCAACACAACTCTGATTGTCAAACACCGAGTTTGAGTTAAATAGCGTGCCACAAGGTTAATGTATGTTCTAATAGAAACACCTGACAGCCAGATCCTGCCGAGGCATAAATGGGTGCTGTCCCATTAGTGCCACACCAATCCATTCTTTGCAGGAATGCAGCCATGGTATGTAGCAAAAGTGTTCGTTCATCGCAAGCAGCATTTCGATTTGCTTTTATCACACTGTGTAGCATTTCTCCTGGAACTTAGTCCTTTACATTTTATTTTTAATACTGGGAATTAATTGCCATGAGAGCTAAATGAGACTGCAGTCTATCATATCAACCAACTAATGTTGTACATTGTTCTTTTTGGTTTGGTTTGGTGTTTTCTGTTTTCTTTTTGTGCTCCCCTCTCTGTATTTTCCTGCCTCATATTTCAGGGGCCATATTTTGATTCAATAGTACTACATCATGTAGCACAGTGGGGGTCTGATACGTCACTTGGAAATATTACAGCAGCAGCACTAACAACTGCAGACAAACCAAGAAAGTCAGTGTCACTGCAGACCACTGACACATCAGGTAGGAAAAAAAGAGTGAAACATTAAGCAAAAATTCCCCCAGACAGTAAAGACAAAAGCCACAGTTCATTAACAAACCATATTTAAAAAAAAAAAAAAAGGGAAAAGAAAAAAAAATACACACATCTGTCTCACCGCTAAAGCTAATCAAATCCACCATTGATTATCATGAGATTTTGTTTAAAATTTTCCCCAAAATTCCTGACATAGGCATTCCCTTCTAAACCTAAGTGCATAAAGGCCTTTTCCTTTGTGCCTTTGGATTTTGGTAAAAATGTTTCACATAATAAAATCCCATTTTACTTTCATCTAAACCTAAAATACAAATAATATAGTTCTCAAAACAAAACAAAAAAAAATTTGGAACAGGAAAACAAGTAAGTTAATTTGCTGTGTATTGTTTTGGGTTTTAAATTTCATTAAATTTCACAAAAGTTCTTACTTTTTTAAAGTGTTTTCAACAGAAAACCAGGAAAGTTATATAAAAGTGAACATTTTCACTCAAAGGGAAAGTTTTCTATGCAAATAGCCTTTCAGTATAACATGAAACCATCCCCACTTGCTTCATTGGGTGATGGATACAATGCTAATTAATGTTCTTGCAACATGTGAGGCTTAAACTACTCCCTACTGAAATTAATGAAACACCTGCTATTGACTTTAGTGCATGCTAGATTGGTCCCTAAAACAGACTGATGAAAAGAGGAGGGAATCTAGCCTTGGTTTCTACCCCAGACATCCCCAAAATCATTGAAAATTCTGACATTAACCTCAGCCTCTGGACCAGCAGTTTCTGCTCATACATTAAAGCCAATTAGCTTCACCAAAATAGAGCAACTTGTGCAGATGGGATGGAGAAGCATTGGTGCTGTTACCCAGAGGTGGAAGACTGTCTTCAAATGAATAAAATCACTGAACCTTCCTCTCCTACAGAAGATTCACCCATAGTTTTTCTCTGCCACAACAGACACGGCCAGAACATTAGGTAGAGAGATCATTCACCCTCCTGAAGCAATGTTGGAAATATCTGACCCCCCTCCCACATCCTGGTCTCCTGCAAAGGACACAGCTGTAGTGCTGTCACTCCCCCAGCGGAGCTCACCTTGCATAAATCCATGTGGTGGTTTCTGGCTGTGGTGGTTTAACTCCAGCTGGCAACTAAGCACTACACAGCCACTTGCTCACTCCCCCTGGTGGGATGGGGGAGAGAATCGGAAGGGCAAGAGTAAGAAAACTTGTGGATTGGAATAAGAACAGTTTAATAATTGAAATAAAATAAAATAAAATAAAATAAAATAAAATAAAATAAAATAATAATAATAATGAATATAATAGTCATAATAATAATAATAAATTGTAATGAAAAGGAAAACAACAGCAACAAAAAAAAAGAGAGGAACAAGTGGCAGGAAAACCAAGTGATGCAACCATTCACCAACCACCAATCAATGCCCAGCCAGTCCCTGAGCAGCGATCGCTGTCCCCCAGCCAACTCCCCCCCAGTTTCTATACTGAGCATGACGCCATATGGTACGGAATAGCCCTTGGGTCAGTTTGGATCAACTATTCTGGCTGTGCCCCCTCCCAGCTTCTTGTGCACCTGGCAGAGCATGGGAAGCTGAAAAGTCCTTGCCTAGCATAAGCAGTACTTAGCAACAACTAAACCATCAGTGTGTTATCAACATTCTTCTCCTACTAAATCCAGAACACAGCACTATGCCAGCTACTAGGAAGAAAATTAACTCTATCCCAGCTGAAATCAGGACACTGGCTCTAGTCTCTACTCCAGAAGTGCCTTGGTTTCCCATTCAAATTGCAAAACACATGTACAGCCCAGAGCTCTCCCCTCGGAAGCGTCCCGCGCTCCCCATATGCACACCTCCCACCTGGGGACCCTCGCAGTCCAGCTAGCACAGCCCGAGGGTCAGGGAGATGCACTCTGTCTGGGTACAGGAATGGAGGTTTTAGGTTCCTGGAGAATGTCATAGCCGGTGAGAGGTCAGAAGAGAGGTGTGTGGCAAAACACGTCTCACCTCCCTTAAAAGAAGTGAGCCATATGCATTTGATTCAAAGAAGAAATGTACAAGACTGCTCCTGACGAGGGGTCCTGGCTACCAGATACCAGATGATTGAAGGCAGCTACCTGCAGTCTTGATCAGAAGTCTGAGCTCGACATACGGCCAAGCTTTTCTGACAATCCCCAGTATTCAGTGTGGGTTTTTTTTCTCCTTTCTGGTCCCTTGACTTTTCTTTGTGAAAACACTCTTTGAGGTTCCTTATACTTCTATTTCATCGTACAGAGCAGCTGAGGTGCCCTAGAGGTCCAATAGTCTATTCTTCGAGGCAAGGACTGTTAAATTACCACCTCTTTTTTTCTAGCACCTTCCACATTAAATGATTTAAATGGCAGGCAAAAGGACACTGTTATCAGGCTAGTACGTGAGAGTAATTAGTACACACAAGTCATCTGAATTTGTTTAATGAAATAACATGTATCATAATAGCAACTCACACTTTCTACTGTTTTCCCTCTGTAACTGGCAAATATGAAAGGCTTACTCTTACATAAACCACACCAGAATGACTAAAAGGCTTCTTTGGTATTTTTGTTTGGAGAAGTTAATTTATCTGTTAAGAAAAAGGACAAGAAGGAACCAGTAAATTCACTGGGGGTATTGGTTTGCACTCTTAGGAAACCATGCTATTTTCATTACAACAAGAGTCTCTGTATTTGCTCTCTGTGACCATCAGAACCACCACACCACCCAGGACATTCAGACAGATACTTCGTCTCATGCGTAAAATTTAGCGTGTGAATTTTCTTCTGTTGAAAACAGGATTTTGCAACGTTGAAGGAAAATACATACATGCAAAGTCTACTTCTATCCTTAAGGCTGAATGCAGTGAAGCGTCTTGTCCAGCTGGATTGGGACATAAATACATCATAGGTTTATCCACATGATTGTCTGCTGGAAGTTACAGAGAAGCAAGATGAGACAGCAGGAAGCTGTATAAGCAGCGCACTTTTGAGCTCAAGTTTATAAGGCCTTTATAGGAGCATAATAGCTAAGATGGTTTCTTCTCCCCTAGTTTAGAGATGGCCTGTGCCCTCTGGCTCAAGTATGATTTCCAAAGTATAATGAAGAAATATCTCTAGAAGTAGTCCTGCAAATGTAAATAAAACTCCTGTTTTATGTTTACTCACATCAGCAACATTATTCCTACAAATAGCCTTAGATGCGACAAGTGTGGTCTAAACCAAGTGTAAAAGCTCTGTGAATGTTCACTTAACTGAGTTCTGTCACAGCACAGGTTTTTAGAAGCCTATAAAAAGGTCAGAGAAAAGGAATTTGGAAAATAAAGACACAAGGTTTCTTCTTCAGACTTAATGGCTAACCCTACTGTGCTCATTCTGGAAAAGGGGGTTTTAGCAACTTCAGAAGAAGTTTGGGACTGTAATGCATTAAGTAAAATGTAGCCCTGTCCTGCCTGCTTATGAGAGACACTTTTGCTTCTTGTAGGACAGCAGTAATATTTCAGTTAGCTCATGCAAGGTTTTTTGAAATTTCCATTGTAAATAAGTGATACTGTTGTGTATGACATGCTATTAGAAAGTGAAACCTGTTACATCCAGCAGAGAACTCTCATGTTGCTAGCGGTGTCTGCGCACAACACGTTTTTCTTCAGAAAGTTGAATCTGGAACACAAAGAAGGAATTGCAGCAGACAAAGCACTAGACAGACTAAGGAAATCCACATTGCTAACTTTGCATTTCCTAGTTTGGGGCCCCTCTTTTGCTCCTGGCCATTGCCTTCCCCATCCATTTAGCTCAGCAGTTATTCAGCATGAAGAAAGAAAAGAGTCTGAAAGTAAAAATGAATACTCTACTCTGATAAAGAAATTGAAAGCGCGATGTTTAACTTCTGTCTGTTATCTCTCATTTTTTCATTGGACACCTCCAAGAATAATGTGACTCCATATTTTTGTAAGTACCTACGAGGCAGTAAAAGACACACAAAAAAATATTCCCTCAGTCATCTTCTCTCCAGGGTGAACAGACTTACCTCCATCAGCCTCTCTGTGTCCATCTTGTTCTCCAGATCCTTGACCATCTTCATGGTCTTTTGCTAGACTCTCTTCAATGTATCCATGTGTCTCATGTCCTGGGGAGCAGAGCACTCCAGATGTGTCTCACCAGTGCTGAGCAGAGGGGAGGGATCTTCTCCCTCAGCCTCCTGGCAATGCTCTGCCTAATGCAGCCCAGGAGGCTGTTGGCTGCCTTTGCTGCAAGGGCGCATGGTTGTCTCATGGTCAACCAGTTGATCAGAACCACCACAGGTCCTTTTTTTTTTTTTTTGCAAAGCTGCTTCCTACCCCCCATTCAAATAAAAAAGCAATTATAATAATAGGAAAAGCATACAGACAATTCTAATTAGCAAAGTTATACCAATATTTCCTTTCCCAGTCAGGAAACCAGATGCACCAAGAGCAATACAGCAGGGGAGAGATGTGACCCTCCTTTCTCTGGGGAACTGGGGGCCAGGACTGCCAGAAAGAGCAGCATGGATGCCTCCTGCATTTGTTTTCCATGAGGGGAAGAGAGTGTTTGCGGATCTGCTGTGCTTGTGTTTAAACTGACTTTAGGAGTCTAATTGCCTGGTGTTTTCTGGAGTGTATTTGCTTGCTGTCTTGACTTGGTTTGGACAGGAGTGTGTTTGTTCTGAGTGATTTTGGAGTTTGTTTGCTTTAAGGGAAAGTGGGGATTTATCTAAACTGAAACTTGCAGTGTGCCTGTGCCAGCTGCTTCACACAACGAGTTTCTCTTCCCTTGGGGCTCCACTTTCTCTGGAGCTTTGTCCTTATTTTTCCTCTGTGCAAGCAGGGGTATCCCATGCAGAAAGGGGTCACCACTTTTTGCCCTGTTTCAGGTCCATTGCAAAAGGAATTCTTCAGGAAGGAAGGAGAAAATTCCCTTTAAGATCATTTCTAAACAACTCCTTGATGTCCTTTCCAAAACAGCAAACTGGATACATTTGTTATTTTTAGACATAAGCACAGTACCTCTAAAACTGAATAAACATCTACAAATTGATTTCCTGGAATGTGTGAATTAGAACTGAAAACCAGAACACTTAGGGTTAATTACATATAGTCCAAAGGTTTGTATCAGCCACTAGCCTGACAAGGGTAGGCAAACCCCTTGTTTTTAACAAGCAAATTTCCTTATTAAAAACCCCCAAACACAACAAAGAAAAACTCAGAACCCAACAAAACCTGGACAGATAAATTGGACAGTTTTTGAGGGGCGGGGAGCAATGAGGGGGAAGAAAAGAAAGAAGAAAAAAATTATGTCGTTCTTTCTATTTGCTCTTCTCATTAGCAGTAAAATGCCAGGGAAGTTTCAAAGTAATCAAAGTAAAACACAATAGGAAACCGAAGATATTTTTATTGTTATGGGAGTAAACTTAACCCTTTGACTTCTCCACAGTGAGAAACTTTCACTGTTTTTTCAGTATCAATTGCTTCAGTGTAGGCTTTTTATTTTCAATTGTTTGCTGAAAAGCACCGTGACTGATTAGACAGGAATATATTAAGCCAGACATAGACCAAGGAGGTGAAAGAGGAGCCCTAAACTTTCTCACAGGAGAGAATAATAGGAAGGGAGCTCTGAAGCATCACCTGTAATTCGGTGAGTGGGGAAAGGGTTCTTTCAACGAGACCAATCCCTAGTATCCCACTTGAAAGGACTGGGAGAAAGGGATCCTTAAAACGTCAAGACGTCTGAAGCTGTTTATGTGTCTTGAGCGCTTATGAAAGAACTGCATGCAATTATATGTTTATTTGCAATTTATCAGTCAGCCACTAGATGTCTCTGATTATTGCACACAGTTTCAGACAAATTCAGTCTCTGGTAAACAAAGGAGGCAAAAGTGGATCTAAAGAGGTGTGGAAGACTTTTTATGTAGATCTCGACTTATATTTGTTGTGTTAGATAAATAACCTCCTTTTAAAATGTCCATGATCCTGCATGTTACAGCAATACCAGTTTTTCATATATACACACTTCCTTTTATCACAAAAGATCCAGGTGTGTTTCTCTTCCTTCTTGTGGCTTCCAGATTGTGTAAATAAGTATTTTTTTTTATTTTTTACAGTAAATGAAAACAAGTCTAAGACTCCACATGGTAGTTATTATATCAGTTTAACAGAATACAGCACTGTGTTCTCCCAAAACCACACTATTTATTTAAAAATGTGCCAGCTAATGAATGAAATGTCTTTAATAAATAGTAATTGTGTTCACTGAAAATGCCGAAGTAGTTTTCATGCATGTGCAACAAACAGTTGAGAATGACTTACTGCCCAAATTCAATTAAGGGCATAGTATGCATCACCCATTTAAAAACTCCTGCAGCTTTTGACTGAAAAGATGATTTACAACATATGTTTTCCTAAATGGAGTACGTGATGTTATAGGCCAAACCTTTCCAGCCCCGAGTACTGATGATAAGGAAAATACACTTATACACACACACATGCAGATCTATAAGTGTTTGTTCTTTGTGTAAGTGTGTAAATATAAGGGCCAGCTCTTTGCTGCCTTTCTCTTGCAAAACCATATATAGTGAATTTCAAACAGTGTATAAAATGGAATTATTCTGGACCTGAGCTAGATACAGACTTAAAATACAAAACAAGAGGGAAACCTAAACAATGTACTGAATATAATGGCATATTTACTTCGGGAGCTAGTCAATCTGTAGCTGTCTTTTTGTGTCCCCTATGGGTCCAAATGGGAAGCGGTATCTGGAAAAGGAAGGAGACAGGATTGGCACTTTCTAGAAATCTGCAGGTTTAGTTGTTTACTTTTCTAAAAAAAATCCCTCCAGAGAAGAGAGAACCTGAGTCTGACAACCCAAGTGCCACCTCCAATTACACCAATTCCTTAATAATGCTCTGAAGTGGGTTAAAGCCTCTGGGATGTGTTAAATATATCACTTCATCATGATAATGATAATGGGAAAGGTTTATTCATTGCCATTGTTGGCAACAAATTTTTCTCCATGCTGTGCCAACCACACTGAAGGAAGGCATCTCCCTATTCTACATTGTGATTAAGTGTGCTGAGATGTCAAACTAGAAAAGGACTTCTTGGTAGAGAGCTAAAGTGATAGGAATAAGAACTGAGATTCTCAGGGAGATAAATGAGTAGGAGAGATTTATTGATGAAGCATAGATAGTGCTAAGAGTAGAAGTTAAAATAGCAGAAAATGAGGTTCAAGGGAGTAAATTGAGGGAAGAGATTTGTACTACAGGGAGAAGCAGCAAATGGAAAGTGTGTAGCCATGATAAAAGAGCATGAAAAACATGGGCAAGAAACAGAGATGTGAAGCTATAAACATCTCCTGGTCCTCCCGTGTGGGTAACCCATTTTAGCAATCTACCTGCAGTGTCATTACTGGAAATGAAATTTAGTATTTACATGATGGCTTTGAAAGGTGGTGGGCCACATGTATTGCTGCTGTAATCCCACTGGTGTCACCACAGACTGTGAAGTTCCTCTGGAGAGAGCACACTTGGATGTTACACCTCCAGTTAATAAACCTCAGTACATCTCAACCCCTCTTTTCTGATCAAAGGCAGTGGTTCATGATAAACCAGAGAGAACAGCTGGCTTGAGGCTTCTGTGGCTGCTCTTAGGAACCAGGCTCACTGGCAAGGTTGGCTCCACTGTTTAGCTAGTGTAATTCTTACTCTATTCCTCAATTTACACCTACAAGAGATTTGACCCAGAGCTGTAAAAACTTAGCTTGAACAGCCTTTGCTCTAGTTATATAGCACAATGATAATTATTTATAGTGGGTTTAGAGTATTAGAAACATAAATGATTACATTTTCTTGGTTGTGTGTGCAGATAAGGTTTGTAACATAATTGTAATGAGCTTTGACGGAGAGTGTCTTAGCTAATTCTGCTCTATTGAAAGGCAATAATTCAGTGCAGAAACAAAAGGCGTGAGATAGGAAAGATGTCATCTGAACTATAAATGTAAAGAGGATTGACTCTTGTAAGAATAAAGTCAGATGGATAGACTCCAGTTTGGGTTATAAGAGCATAAACCTGATGTAACTATTTCTGCATTGGTGAAGCTTGAATCAGAGCTCCTTGTGGCTCAGCTGGACGTTAGATCTCATTCAAGCCCAGGGCATGATTCTTACCACTTGCTCAGTTTAATACTGATCACAGAGCTGCTCTAAACATACTATAACTACAAACAAATTTCTCAAGGTACCTAGGTCAGAGATTACAAACTACTGCAGTAGCTAGCAGGGCAACACAGTTTATCCCGACTGATCCAGTGAAATTAGGATTAGGTGCCTGCGCTTTGCAGTAGAAGCACAGCTCAGACCTGTGAACCCAGATATTACATCTGACAAAGAAAACTAAGTACATCCAGCACCCAGAATAATAAAACACATTAACTTCCTAAAAAACTGCGAAGGACAGGGGTCCACCCAACCAGAACTTAAATGCCTTAGACTTAGTCTTTGCTGTAGGCAGGCAGGTAAGGCACTGACACTTTTGTTTCAAAGTCAGAATGGGGAAAACCTATTTATTCAGAAGTCAACCAAAGTAGGCTGTGCTCCCTGCTATTACAGTAGTTAGACCTGCATGCTTCCAACCATATTTTCTTCTTCAGATGATACTTTCAAAGCAAATCCTACATATATGAAGAAATCCACCCTACCAGTCGATTGGCTATACCAGGCTTGACAATATTTACCAGATTGATAAATACTTGACTATTCTTCATTAAGCCAAGTTAAATGGGAGAAAGATTAAAACTAAACATGAATATTCAACCTGGTAACAATGTCATCCACCCAGGAAAATTTATCTTGTCAGCAACTGAAAGCAACGGATTGGGTCTTGAATTCTGTTCTCGATGATCCCCAGGCATCTGGGTTATGCAGAAATAATTAAGATAAGAAGTTAGCTTTCTATACATCAACCATTACAATAACAATGTAAGAGGTCCCTCTATTCATATCTTGTCTGACCAATGTATTCCTTCAAATTATGCTGTTTTTCTAGGCTGGCCAACATTTTCAGACAAAACACATTCAAAGCCAAGTGCAAAACTCAACTCTACCTCAATAATTTCTTCACATAAGTACCTATAGAGAAACAGCCACAGACACAGCTCAGCAAATCAAGCAATTTCCCTCCTCTGGGAAAGAAGAAAAAGAAAAAGATTATAGCTGTCCTGTCTAATCTGAAATATTTGAGACATACTGAATTACTGCACTGATGAGACCTATGATTTCCACAAGAAAATGAGACATGCAGGCTCCCTCTGGGAAGGTATTTGACTTTAACAGAAACATGCATGTTCCCCCAGGCTGGGATGCAACTGGCAATGTACCATCGATCTGTAAACCGACTGATTTCTTATCCTGCTTGCCATGCACAGTGTTATCACCGAAGAAGCTGTTACACATTTAGAGCAAGAAGCCACTGCAGACCAGCTCTGGTGGGGGGTCATGAGTGTATCTGATATCCTAGATGCAGTATTTGAGGAAAGGAGAGAAGATTAATGCCTTTCAGAAACTTCCAGCTGCTTATGCTGTACTCATTTCAACACTTTTGTGAGGTCCAACAATCCTATGCACTCTCCCAGCTATTTGTCAGCCATGAAGAGAAGGCAGAGAAAGAGTTGTTGCATCCCATATCCTCTCCTCCATCCCCTCTCTACTGTCTGTAGCCTCCAAATGGAGGAAGAAGTGAAATGTTCAAACAATGAAGCCTAAGCTGATGTCCAGGTGAATCACCAGGTACAGCCTGACCACCCTCTGCATTAGGAAGGCATGAAGAAGAGCAAATTAAAACATACTGGAGAACCTGAAGTATTGCATAGTGACACAGGGCTCACACCTCGGCTGTTTCCCCAATGTTTTAGGCTCTCCTGCAATACTCTGCTCTGACAGACCTATCTTGGATAACGACCAAAGTCACCTACTTTCTTCCTCCAGCAATGTAACCCTGGTCTGCCTTTAATGCTGAATCACTGGACAGTCTGTCCTGGGTTTTGGGATGAAATGAATGAAAGATCAGCGACTGAAAAAAAAAAAAAAAGGAATTTAAAGGAAGCCTCCTTAAAAGCATACAGTCAAACCATAGTACTGTTAGATATCTTTTACAGGTATGTTCTTAATCTCTGCTGCAGAGCACGGAATTGTGATACAGCAGCTCCTGTTTGACTGTTATTTCACCATTTAACACCAGTCAATATACTCCATGTCTCTCTCTGTCAGTTTCCTCATCAAAAGGAAAATCAAAACCCCAAAAGAAGACAGGTCATAAATCTCACATCCCATTATTGGAATTATTTGTAAAATGCTTTAACATCTATTGACAAGGTTTTATTAAAGGCTGGTAGGTTAGTAACAGTCCAGGTATGAACTCCACGTTTTCATCTGAAAACCTACAGACAATGGGATTGAGGTGGAGAGAGAACAATACACTAGAGGAATGAACGAATGAATGAATGGTGAGAGACACAAACAGTGGATAGATAAGTAGAAGGAACAGATTTTCATCACTGGAAGTAAATAGAGTGTTCCTTTTAACTTCAGGCCATCAAAAATGGATGTGTATGGGTTAAAAAAAGATATAAAGCATGAAATGTAGGAACTTGTCTTCCAGCCCATTGTTCAGGTGACAGATGACTTTGTAAATGTCACACAACTTTTTCCCTCCCATATGAAAAAAGAAAGAATCTGATCAATTCCTCCCCGCTCCCCCCGCTTCCCCATGCAACTTCTGCAACCGATGCAAAGCATAGCATTCGGTGTCAAAGCCTGTTACATGCTGCTATCTCCTAATAATATTAAAATGAAAATGAAAGTAGCTCCCAAACAATCTTTAAATCAATCCTAATGTGATCAAATTGAATATCTCCCTCTTTCTTTTCCCCCTCCCCTCTCCCTTCCCTGTCTCTCGAAAGTTTACTACAGCATTTTGTCTGCAGCAATGGATTCAATTGTCACATTGCTGATTGGTGTCCAGTCTCTCAAGTTTGACATAATTGTTCTGTTCAAAGGGTTGCTGTACCTATCTTTTTAATGTGATTTTTTTTTTTTTTTTCTTTCCTGACCTGGAGCTGTAGCATAGTTTTGGTGTAATTGAACTGACCACAAGAACATAAGAACTTTTACAGTAACAGGGAAGGAAGTAACTTCTGTCTCTTCTGGTCTAAGAATGGCTTATATTTTCCAGACCTCGTCTTTTTATGGGCTACCCTTGATGCTTACCACAATGGTTGTTCCTGGATACTCCCTCCCTGTTTTTTGCTGCTGCTATGAAATACCCAGCATAAAAGTGTCCTTTGACACTTTTAATAATTCTCATCTGCACTTGACTTGTTCTGGAAAACTAAAGGAATTTGAAGAAAGCTGAAAAAGTGTATAAAATAGTTGCCACATATCTTTTTTTTTCCCCTCTATATAGAAGAAACTAATAATTGATTTTTTGATGATCAGATATTGTGAAGTATACTAAATTCATCATTAATGCATCAGTCATTATAGCTTGGAAAGACTGATGTTATGGTACACAAATGAAAACTTCAAAGTCCTGGCCAAAGTTGGCTGATTATAAGAACATTCTTGCAACAAGAAGTTAGAACAGTTCTCTAAGAAGAAGGGGAAGAAGGAGTTGGTAGTGCTGGTTTTAATCATGAATATAGCTTACTTCGCTCAGACGAAAAGAATACCAACAATTGGATCCCAAAATATCACATAAAATGAGCAATCAGTCCCCAAAAACTCCTTTCAGTGGAATTCCAGAGAGGTCATGGTTCATACTTATCATTATTAAATAGTTTTAACAAGGACCTGGGGAAAAAACACCAAAACAAAAAATCATTACTGAGAGTATTTTCAGATGACATAAATTTGGCTATAGCAGTAAATAATGAGCAAATAGATGACTGACTTGGAGCTCTCTAGATTGCTTGGTAAGCTGGGTGTAAGCAAACAATTGGGACCAAGTGCGCCATTACAAATCCAGGGAAGAAAAAGAATTAAAGCTGACTATACAAACAGGAGGGTAATGCAACGAGGTGGTGACCCAATTTTTAAACATAGCTATAACTGCTGCTCTTCCAGATTCCCTTTGTAAAATCTTTTTCACATCAGGGTTCAGACATAATTTTTTCCTACATGTCCGCATATGAATTCAGTATTTCATTTGATTTGACTTGGCAGAGGTAAAACACATGTGGAGATTTGATTAGTCTGTAAGTATCTACATAAAGAAAGAACATTGTGGACAAAGTTGTAACAATGTTCAAAGGCTGGTTTTTAAAGCTACAGAAATTCAAACTGAAAATAAAGCATAGATTTAAACAGTAAGATGATTAACCAC
Source organism: Pelecanus crispus (assembly GCF_030463565.1). Classification (NCBI taxonomy): domain Eukaryota; kingdom Metazoa; phylum Chordata; class Aves; order Pelecaniformes; family Pelecanidae; genus Pelecanus; species Pelecanus crispus. Next base: position 8,846,548 of record NC_134676.1, on the reverse strand, counting down.
GGGAACTATTTACCAAAGATGATGATAGATTTTCCATCTCTGGGTGTTCTTAAAATGGGTTTGCTATTCTTTTCCTAGTTCAAACATAGATTTTGGACTCAATGTAGGAATTAATATAAGGAACTCCCAGGGCTTGCTTTGTGTAAAGAGGTTTTCCTTTATCCAGAGAGGTAAAGAAATTACACTGTCAGCAATACTTTGTTTGGCCCAAGATTTAACCTACTAGAAAAGTGACTGTGAGGCATTCACCCACATGTATTTTACACCAACCCCAATTCAGCTAGCTCTGCGGACATGGCCCAGAGGACCAAGGGTGCACTATTAATTGTCTATCTGCCTTTAAGGTAGCACCTATTTTCCCTGATACACTCAATCTTTTCAACTCAGTCATGAATTTGGCAGTGCTTCAAGCTATTTATTATGATTTAGAAATAAATCCTCAAGTCTCATGACACAGCTGCTTTTGTCACAATAATCACCTGAGCACAACGTGTTCCTGTTGTGAAGCTTGATAGGTTAATCGAGCTTCACAAAGCTTGCAATGGGGTTTGAGATGCTTAGATAAAAGTGATAAGTATTGGGTGAAATCACTGTTAATATTCTTTAAAACCTCTCATATATAGTGGCACCCAGTCAGACATGCTGAGAACATTAACAGAGTATTAGTCAAGATATACATCAGCACCTTTCTCTCCCCAACCTTCTTTTCTATAAGAACAAAAAATTAATTTTTTTCCCCATAGATTCAGCACTGAATCATTAGGGCTGGAACAGGGACCCTAGTGGGTGGCATATCTTGTGCTTGTGCTTCACAGCAAGACTGAATTCATTTTCCTTAAACCATTACTGTTAGACTGATTATAAGTCTGCCCTTGAAAGCTTCTAAGTGGAAGTGGATCTGTGACCTCCCTTGGCAGTTTGTTCCATGGCTCTAGCTATCCTAATAGTTATAAAGTTTGTCTTAATCATTAACTTAAATTTCCCCTTTGTTGCAGCTTCATCCCATTACTTCTTGTTCTGACCTTGGTGACTAATTAGAATAATTGGCCCCTGACCTCCTTCCATTATTCTTTATGTATTTGGAAGAGAGATGGGTGTAGACCAGAAAATGTGGAACCACATCCTAATGCCCTGACAGCCTCAGGAAAACATACAGCCCTGGGACTTCTTTTTGACCTACAGTAACATTAAAAGCCATGTGTAAAAGTTAGAACAGCATTCCATCTTTAAAGAAGCTCCCTTGTACTAGAGTTGTTATGTAGGTTGATCAAATTGTCCATATTAATGAATCAAAAAGGGTTTGATGAACTGAACTAACTTACCTGGCCACAGCTACATGGTTACTGAAGTCAGGTCTCCCCTTACTCAGACACAAAGGTAATAGTGAGATTTTAGTAGCTCAGAGCAGTACAGAGATTTCCCTCAGAGGAACTTGCCTGGAATTCACTGCTATAGTACCTGAACACTGCCAAATCTTAGCAGACCCACCCAAGAAGGCTGGGACTTGTCACCATCCCTGCTTTAGGGAGGAAGAACAGAGAAGATGAGGTTAGATGCTCAAAGGTATTTGAGGAGATATTCTTACAGGTTTTGGTAGAGAAACTGAATCCATGACTAAGATACAGATTTTTATGTTAATCACACCCTTCCGCTCCCTCTGAAAATTATCTATTGCATTTAGGAGTCAGGATCTTCTCCACAGTCGCAGGTGTAGGTTGTTTTATCGGACCCCTTAATTTCTGAGACCAAGATTTATTCAGATTAAAAATATTTGTCTTTTCTATGGCAGTCCTTGGTCTGGATAGTAACAACTGACTATTTAAAAGTCATTTTTCATGAAATAATTTTACACTTTTACTATATATGTTGTCTTACTAAGGTAGATCTTGGAAGGATGGTAAGAAGAGTCCATTTCTTTCCCACAGAGTTTATAACTTCTGTTTCATACAGACTGTCATGTATTTAATGCTATTTTACAATACTATGAGCTGAACCAAGGAATCCAAAAGATACTCATGACCCTGAGATCATAGAAACTTTAGTAATCTCTTAATGCAGAGCATTAGTATGTCATGTACCCTCAGTCCTCCCATCCAGTAAATATCATGATTTTAAAGGAAAAGGAGCTTCTGTCTTCCTCTTATTGGATTAGCACCCAACGATTAGATCAGCCATTAGCATTGTCTGAAGTTACCTTGAAATGCTGTAGAAATTAGGTCTTGTTAATAGGACTTATAATAATATTCATCAACAATTTAACATTATCAACAAATGTATTATTTATAAATGAATAAAATTATTTTGTAGCTAATGTATACTTATGGTTTCTGTTACACTCTATGGCAAAGAGTTACACAAGAGTGGTATATTACTCATTAAAAAAAAAAAAAAAATTACCCCAGTGCCTAATAATTTCATTGTTTGCTCCATGGTTCTTGTACTGAGGGGAAGAATAATAATTTCCTTTATAACCCTCTGTAGCAGTTTTATTTTAAAGACCTCTGCTGGTTCTTCCTTATCTGTGGAGACCTAATATTATTGCACTTGGTTGTACTTCTCTGCCACATTGACTTTGTTGGTGTCAGTGAAATCCGTAACTCATTGATTTCAAGAGAAGTATATGGGAGCAGACTTTTTTTGCTCTGATAAAAGGGTTTTTCCTCTAAATGGTGAAGGAAAAGAATTTGGCACATAGAATAGCATACTCAATTCAGTGGCTAAACTCACAAGTGATGTGTAAAGAAATTGAACAAGATTTCCTTAACTTCTGCTCCATTAACATGATACTTCCCTGGGATAGTACAGCAACAACATATTGAAGTCTTGGTCCTAAATTAGGTAGGTAGATAAGTAAATTTTACCAGTGGGACCAGATTTCATGTCCTGCTTGACAGTTGTGACAGAAGGTAGCTTCTGAGTTACAGCACCTTATCATTCATGGCATGTCACAAAATATTAACACCCTTGAGTATGATTAAGTGACACATCATAATAACTTATCATATATCTTGCAATAAGTCAGAAGTCAGTGCTGGCCTCATTGGATGATCTTGGCTCCTACCAATTGTGAAAAAAATTATACATTGTTTGCAAGCTAAGAGCCAACATCAAGACCTTCAGTGAAAGGCTTCTCCAGTAATAATTAAAATGAAATGGAAATAGCCCTATCAAAGGCAAGGAAGAACTATGAAGCCATCAACATAATTCTTGTTTGTGCAGTACACATTGGTCTGAAATGCAATGATAGGTTTTGCATACAGGTCATTTAACTTGGGTATGGAAGAGGGTAACATAGAGTCAAAAGGTCTGAATTCCTATTGGTTGATGGTCATTGCTCTATCATAGGAAGGGGGTTGCCAAACTCATCTATGATTATGCAAATATATTTGCTATGATTTGAAATAGACCCAACAAGAGCTAGAATCTATTTTTTTCCTTTTTCTTTATTCACAATATTGTTTAGGGTTATTAAGATGTATGTTATTTTCTGTCAAAAATATTTTTTCTAAAATATTAGAATTCTGAAAATGTTACTTACAAGCTCAATACTTATAAGAAAAACACTATTTTTTAAACAAAACAATGATTTTTGGTTGCCAGAAACCCAGCTATTTTTACCTGTTCTGTTCCTGATGATTCAAAAAGACTGCAGGTTTATGGATTTTTTCCATAACATACTACAGACAACAATTCTGAAGAAGGTTTTTGATGAAAATTATGATAAAATATCTATTTTTCAAAACCAGTCATACTGAAATGCAGACTTTCCCAACAAGCTTTTATCTCTATTCATTTGAAACCTTCAAAGGGAGGTATCAAACAGTCTTAAGAGTGTATTTTTTATCATTTGCATTAGTTACTTTGCAATTCCATATTTCATTATTCTATGCAGCTTGTATCAGGTGTCCTGAGATTCTTTCTCTTTGTATTATAGAGTGTCTTGATCACAGTTCATCTAAGGTAGAGGATCACTTAGTTTTTCTTCACAGGACTGCAGCTGAGAACCACATCTCCCAGGAGACCATCTGTGATACAAGGTAAGTGACTCCCAGGAGGATGTCACACAAATTTACATCAATTAGTATATTCAGACACCAGAAATATCTGGTAACTTGTGAAGGGGAATAAAAATTAAAAAAAAAAAAACAAACCCAAAACCCACAAAATAACCCCTCCTCAAGATTCATTAATGTCCTCTTTGAACTACCTTGCAGGACTATAAAGCTGTAATAGACAACCATGACCATGGAAGAGACAGTACTGCTGTCTCTGAGTGTCTCTGATGCCACTCAGGCATATTTCCATAACCTTGGTTCAAAGTTCATATATTTAGACATAGTGCAGTGTATTTATATCTCTAAGGCAAACAACCCTCCCAAGATTTAAAAATGTATAGTGTCTGATTTACAGTTTAATAGCATGACACATTTTAAGCTGAAGACTGGGTAGAGGCAGTCAAAGGTTGCATAGACAGAGACACAGATAGCCACACATGGAGAGCCCTTCAGGAGGAATTACTCTCATCCCAAAATAGGGAAGAACAAGAAATTTCATGCTCTACTGCTTGAAATGCCCCTAGTGCCAAGCTAAAGTGGGTAAGGGTGTAAAAGTTTAAGATAGGGAGTGTAACACCCCAAGTTCATACAAAAATAATGCACTTTTTTTTTTTTTTTTTTTTTTTTTTTTTAGTTTCTGCATTGTTATTTTCACTGACAGTCTTCCATTATCATATTTGGTCTCCACATTAACCACTCAAATGTTATTAGTCATATACTATGATACGGGTTAGAGATGTCCTCTCTGAATACTGCAGAAAAGGAGGAGAAAGAAAAAGTCTGCCAGAGGAATATCAGATTACACCTGTTGTTCAGAAGTGCAATGGTCATTGCTGGTTCTATAAAGCAGTTTTACCTCGAATGCCCCCGTAGTGCATATACCCTCCTAGACCATTTTCAAACCACCTCCCTAAAAGGTAGCCAAGTACCATGATGTTTTTGATAAAAAGAAACTCAAACCAGAGAGAGTAGGTGGCATAATCATAAAGAAGATATTTGCAAAGCAGGAACTTGAATGAAGATCCCACCATTACAGCTTTGTTAATCTAACTGCCCTTACTTCCTAAAACAGCAGATAGACAGGTATCAACCAAGCAAACTAGAGACACAGTGTATTAAGAGGAGTCTGCATGGGCTCAAGCTGAGGAAATCAATTACTTAAACTGTTGAAAGCAAATGGATAAGTATAGGTAAAGTCTTCACATTAATTATTAACTCCTTTCAGCTTTTTATTTTATCAGCAGAATGGAGAAAAGGGGAAAAAAAAGAAAAAGATATCTCTGTATTAGGAATGATCAAAAAGATTTTTTTTTTCCAAGAAAAGCCATAACAAGCCTTCATCAATTATAAACCAAGAAGGACAGGGGCAAGAAGAACACTTGGCAGGCTGGCTTTTCGTTTGTTGTTCCCCCCCCCCCCCACCTCCCTTCATTCTTCCTTCGCTCACTTTGCTCTTGTGCTCCTTCCTCAACCAGGAGCAGTTCTGCCACAGCAAACGCACACTTGATGTACAGTACTGGTTCTTGGTTAGACAATTTTGACAGCTACTCTCTGTGAGGTTTTTGGGGGGTGGGGGGGGGGGGAAGAATGGAAGGGAGCTATCTAGGCTCTGTGTGGGTATAGGAAATTGGGCTTCTGTGGCCTTTTGCCTCTGAGTGCATAGTTCTATGTCCAGCGTGGAACCATCAAAGTCACACGTGCAAAGAGACCATCCAGTACTGAGATTTAATGACAGATATTAATATTATACAGTCAAAGGGGAGAAGAAAAAAAAAAGTATTTCAAGATCTGACGATAAGTTCTCTTCCTTCTGCCTGCACCACGACTGCTTTCAATTCTGCTGAGGAACTAGTTTGCTCTTTCTCAGTCCAAACCTCCCTTTTCTTCTCTTTTCTTCTTTTCCCTCCCTTTCTTTCTTTTCTTTTCCTTTTAGGTTTTTAATTTTTCTTTTTTATCTTCTACCTCTTTGTTCATCTTCTCTGTGGACCCCTCTGACGAGATCAGATTTCTTTTGTTTTTGCCAGTTTCATTTTCATTTTCTAAAACTCATTATTTCTTTTGATGACCAGCATTCATCCTTCTAATAATTCAGATATAAAGAAAGACAGTATGTAAAGAGAATAGCTAATAACTTCCCCTGTTAATGTTTCAGTCTGCAACAGGAGCTGACATCCTCAGGAGGACATGGTAACAAGTTTTGGAGAAACTTGTGAGGGACCTGCCATGGAAATTAACAGGAGAGACCCTAGTCACAAAGAAAGGAAAGGAAATTCTTCCCTGAGCTGGTGACAGCCCCTTAACTCATTTGTGTTTTCTTCTCAGAGGCACGACAGAAAAAGCCTACAGATAGGAAAAGGGGATGTGAGGATTGATGTTCAAATATCATGAAAATGGACCGGATCCTCAGCTGGCATAAATCAACACAGACCCACAGGAATCAATGCAGCAATGCCAATTTACACCAGATGAAGACCTGGCCCAATAAATCTATCATGCTCCGGATAAAGGGGTGAGTGGGGAGGGGGAATGTACTAAGAATTAGTGTCTAGTCAAATAGGCAGTGAAATAGCAACACAGCTCCTGCTTGTTGCAGAGGGCTAGCTGTGGGAAATGCTTCCTTTGGAGAGAGACCATATCCCTGGGGACTCCCTGTGCCCTTCACACCTGCCTCTGTGAAGGAGAGGGTGGCCAATATAGCACCATGAGTGCTTGCCCAAAAGTTCAAAGGAGACTGAGGCATCAATTGCACATTACGCAGAGAGGGCTATTAAGAAGTAGCTGTTTAAATATAAAAAAAGCATCCCTCCTGTAAGCAATCTTCCTCACACATATCCACTCTTTGCCCTGAAAACCCCAGCCAGAGAGTGTCCTGAGATGGTCCTCAGTGTGTGGTATCTCCTCTACCAGCCATACTGGTTTTAACCTACAGCTCTTCAATATTTGAGAATTTTGTGATGATTAAATGAAATACTGTACCTATTTTTTTACTTTTGGTGTCTCTTTAGTGTTTAAAACCATAGTTTATGGCTTGCTTGTGGTTTTGAGCTATGTGATGTGAAGAGTGTGGCATCTCTGAGGTGTTGCTGAAAGACAAATGAACAAGGATATGAACGACTTTCCTTTCTTTCTTTCTTTCCACTGATGCTTTCCTAATATTTACTTTTCTTCACTTTCCATCCCCCATAGCAATACAATTAAGAATAAAGTGGAAAAACAGGAAGAAAAAAGACTGAAAGGAAGCAGACTGAAAGAAAACACAGAGGGTATTTTCCCATTTGAGGAGTAAAAATCTCCATTAAAAATATCATAGAAAAAACAAGCAACTCAAGTTGAAGGTAGGATGAATAGTTTTGCTCAGTTCTTAATGTTCTAGCTTTACATTTGCTTTTTGAGAACAAATGCTAATGGCTTAAAAGAAGACTGCAAGTAACTCTCAGATATTATCAATGATGCCATACAATATTGGAACTCTCCTTTATAATTTAGTAGAAAGATTTCTGGGATTTTTTTCCCTTTTTTTTTTTTTGCTTTTTCTTTTTTTTCTTTGTTTCTAATGCAATTTGAATTTCAGTATAGCAAAAAGAATACAGTGAATATCAGCCGAAACTAAATACCAGCTGGTTGTCAGAAACTAACACACAGACAGTTACTTTCCCAGTGATAAAAGTGAGCAATTTCTCACTTAACATAAAAAAGAGGGGAAAAGAATCTGGCGGATCTAATGAACAGTGATATACATAAAATGGCACAATTGCATTTGGACTCCAAATAAAAAGATTTTGTTTCTGTTCATGTCTGGAAAACTCATTGGGAGAAGTAAACAAGTAACACTTCAATTTGTTTTACTGATAAAACTTGAAAAATTAGCAAGGTTCAAAAATGAACAGTATCAAACCATCAAAGCAGGGAAATTGTGTCACAATCAGACCAGTGCAGCAAAGCATTGACAACCATGTTTAGCAGGTTATGAGGATTTTTAACAATTTAATTGAGAAAACAACAAAGGAAAGTAAGGACTGACATTAGTGGCCAAGAAGGTCCTCTCCAATTTTATGTCTTTAATGAATAAAAAGCTGCTTTTGTTAAAGTAGTTTGGGGTAAATGTTTCAACGTCCATTGTTAACAGGCAAACTCAGACAGACCTACCGGGGATGAGAATGCTACCACGTAAATGCTGACACTTGGGTTTCTGTCAGATCCATCTCAGGGATGGAAAGAGCCCAACCTGCCTGCCTACACTAGGTTTCTGCAGGTTACTGAGCTACACTATAGACAAAACCCCATGTATCCATCCTCTACAAAGACATCAAAAAGATAATTCCTCTCACCCAAACTACTCATGAGGATATGCATGGAAAGGAACAGAGTGGGTCTGGATCTTGCTTAACTCCAGAGAGGAAAAGGAATAAGATGTTAATTTTTCCTGTTTATTGACTTGAAGACATGCACAAGCTTGACTTCTGGACACGGGAAGACTTGAGTCACATAAAAAACTTTGATAGTTCCTCTCTTTCACCAGGTCGTGGTTGTATTCTTCCTCCCTCTCTTCTGCCTTTGTTTCCTCTTTTTTCTTAACCATCTTTTCAGGCCTTTTTCTGGCTGTCTGGCCTTTTTCTATTACTTCTATTTCTGCTTCTGCCCCTTCACCCTTTTCTTCCCACCCCTTCTTTGCACAGCTGCAAACAAAACCACTGTCCCTCCTTCCCCACTACTGCTATATTCTGCTTCACACCACTATGAATTTTTCCACCCACATAGTCCAGATCCCTGTTTTATTTTATGTGTGACCTGTATTTGGGGCAGTAGCTCCCATTGTTTCAGCTGTTTCTAAAAAAATAAAAAATAAAAGGCCATTTAATTGTTCCCTCATTTAGCGCCAAAGAAGTAGCTGCTAGGCACACCCACTTCTCTGAGGTTTCCCCCACCATAATGAAGTTATTTTGTTATTTTCTTCAAATTTACAATGCAAGAGAACAACAGGCTAAATCTAACTGGGCAGATGAAACTCCATGGAAGTGATGAAATATCAAGCATTAGAAAAGGAAATTAAGTGAGAGAAAGTGACTACTGAATAGAAACAAAAATGTAAAGATAAATGCAGAATTAAGTTATGAAAATGTTCTAAAAGGTCCCCAAGGAGAGATGCAGGACTTTATTCAGAAGGCAGCAGTTTTATCAGGGGTTACAGTATATAAATATTGAAAATCTTCCTAACAGGTTAGCCACACTGGTAGATGTCAGCATGTCCTCTTCAAGATCTAACTTGCAGCAAATTGACTGTGAAAGAAAGGCAGAAAAAAAAAAAAAAAAAGAAGAAACAAAAGAAGGAGTACTGCTTGACAGAAGGCCTTCAACCCCCTTTTTTTCTTCTCATTCAGCCATACTGCATATAAATGTAGTTAAACATCTCTGAAATGCCTTGCTCATACAATCCCCTACAACTCCTGTCTTGGACTATGATTTTCTCAGAAATCTGCCTCTTTCACTTCTGGAGGAGAGGGGAAAAAAAAAAAAAAAACAACCCAACATTCTCCCTGCCAATAACACCTCTGTGAAATCTCCTCAAAGGACAGCACTTCTTGCACCTATGCTTTTCCTCCACAAGCTGCCATCTGCTGTAATGCATCTCTATTTTAAGCTTTAGAGTCATGTGACTTAAATCCACGTAAGTGTTGATTGTACATGATTGCCTTTATTGATTCTTCCTGGGACACAACTTGCCTGTATCCAACTTTATATATAGTTTTACTCTGGACTTTTCTTCTACTCTTTCTCTAATACTTTCTTTTCCAGTCCTTCCATTTTTATGATTATTCTTTTTACTGTGGTAGAGCCTGGGTTTTTCAGACAGTTAGAAAAAGTCCTATTACGCTATATGCGCAATAAGTGTTTCTCCAAGAATGTAAAGAATACCTCTGTCTTTCTCTGAAGAGTACCTCACATTGTAATAACAGCCAGTAAATCTGAAACAAATAAGCAGTAATCTAAAATTAGGGAAAAAAAATAGAAATTATTCTAGTGAGGAAAAGTGAATTTATTAAAGGGTAGCTTGAAACAAGTATTGCTGTGCTTTTGCTGGGGATAAGTAAGACTCATAGCCCTTTTTGTATCGGATCATTAGATTGCAGTAGAAACTAGATATCGATGCTGTTTCTACCTGTCTTTTGCCAGACTGCTTCCAGGATGAGGGGTATTTTCGTTATCTCTTATGGTACTTAATTGAGACATTTAGACTGATGGTTTGGGGCTTTTCTCTAGGTTTCTTCTTCTGATCAGCAGAATCTGCCAACAACTACTCAGTTATTTCTCCAATTTGCTTTTGTCTTTCCTTAGCTCTAACAAATTCAGTGGTGGTACTGCTTTCAGCATTAGTGCTATTTTGGGTATCCCTATATGGATCTGAATTTTAATACATAAACTCACGTTCAGTTTCCCTCAAATGCTCTTAAAATGAAAAACTGACTAGTGCTTGCCCCACTGTTTATAATTTACATCCTTTTTCCATGCAGGGATTGAACATGTATCCTGGGTGGCCAGAGCAGTGCTGATCAAATCAGCATGTTACTCATATGCTTAGAATTAGGCACCTGGTTACACTGTCTGCCTAGTGAGCAGCTGAGTGAGTGAAATGGCTCGTGAACATCCTGAGAACAAATCTCCAGATTTATCTTTCAAAATAGTTGCTAATGCTTTAAAAATATAATTTCCCTGTATTCAGTCAGGAGGGAGTGTGACTCCTCTTGGGTAAGATTTGACTTTAGAAAGTAAATAGACACTTGAGAGGAAAGATCCAGAATATTTCCTGCTTTTATTTTATACTCTTTTTTTTTTTTTTTCCCTTCTTTTTCCCCCCTTCTTTTCTTTAAATGATGAACTCGAGCTCAGATCATTTGCAAGACTTTTGGATACAGATCAGCAACTATACACAGAGAGTATGAATCTTGAATCTTCCATTTCACACTCTGCCTGAACAGGGTAATAGCTTGAGGTGCTGTCAGGACCTTCATCTGCAAGAAATGATGAGAGTAGCAAACTTTCTGTGATTACACAGCTGGGGAACAGGCCACAGGATCTTTGGATGACTGAACCAGGGAGAACTAAAAAAGTATTTGATTTTTACTGATGCTTACATGTGTGCACACTGGAGCTGATGCATTAAAGGAAGAAGGACTCTATACTCTTTCTCTAGACAGGAAGGAGATGAGAAGATAAAGTACAGGGCTGAAATTGAACTAATTTTGGGTGTGATGTTGCTATAGGCTGCTTAGTAGTCTTGTTTGAGGATGGGGTAGTCAGTGACCCCGGCTGTGGTTGTGGGTGGATGGGGAGGGAAAGAAAAAGGAGTGGTGAGGACATATGACTCCCAGGTTTATCAGATAGCATATGTCCTGGAAGGGTGGCCAGGAGTTGTGGGGGATGCATGTTTACAGCTCCTCCTCTGTCTGGGAATCCCCCCGAAATCTTGGGAAGTCAGTATATTTTGTCTTTTGTACTAAAGTATTTGATAGAGATTTTTGCTTACTGTTTCATTATGGATTAAATTTAAAGAAAATAAAATATCTCAGATACTTGAGTGAAGAGATCCTGTGGAGTTTAATACAGACGACAACTGACACAGTGAGCTCAAGCTGATTGTCTCCGGAAAGATGTTTTTCCCCCAGATTTTTTCAGCCAACACTACCGAAATATACTTTGTGTGTAGGTAGCATGCAATCATATATCAAAACTAGCTAAAGAGAAAAAAAAAAGAGGCTATCTAAAGGAATAGTCAGTTCAACATGTCTGCTGCATCAACTAGAAATAGGATTTTTTTATTTTATCTTTAAAGTGGGAGAAGCATTAACATTTAAGTAAGTTGGTTTCAAGAGGAACCTCTGAATCACATCTTTGGCTGATCATTACACTTTAAGAATGGGATTGCACAAAGCAGTCTCGGACGCACCAGGCCCGGCAGAGTACTTGTGAGCTAATTCATTATGGGTGATTTTTTTTTTTTTTTTTTTGGTTGTAATTTAGAAGAATGCAATTAAAACTGAACTTGATAATTAATTCTGAACCAGTGAGAACTGGTTCCAGAGATTATGACTATAACGCTATGTAGCCATTGATATAAATATTCATGAGGTTTCATTGTTTTATGTTTTTTTATGAAGCACACAGCTTATCTGAAGAAGCAAAATTAAAGTACTATTATTTAACATCACAGTGTAAATAAGGCTCAATAGAGAAAGACAAAAATATATGCACAGCAAAATGTAACGTACATATTCTGCAAATATGTTTATGGGTATTTGTGTGTTTAAATGTGTGCTGTATGCTGTATTATGTACTTCTCTATATTATGTACAGGCAGTGTGTAGTTGGATTATTAGACACTCTTACAAACATATACAGAGTCACAACTTATGAAACTGTCGCACTCAAAAGCACGTGTGCATATATTGACACAATCTCCATCATCCATAAATACAACAGAGGCTTAGAAAAGACTAAATAAGTTTGGATCTCAGTCTGGGCACTACCTGGTGACTGAAATTCATAGAAATCGACTTATCCTACCACCAAAAATCAATCAACATATAAAACTAATCATGTGTATTTGATGATAGAGTAAGAAAATGGCCTGTCTTATTCCATTCTGGGCTCAAGAATGTTCATCATAGCTGCCTCCAGAGCAAAATCCCTTTTAAACATGGAATCTTAAAGAAATCCCCCCAAAATATAAATATGCTGACAAACAGTGCCTAAAGGAAACAAGGCTAGAGGATAGCTCAATACCTGGCTAGATTGAAACAGGCAAGGAGTAACACAGAAGAAAACAAAAATAATCTGCAAAGGAGAAGTTCAACTTTCAATATACTGTTTGAGCTAATTTCTTTTTTCTTTTTTTTTTTTTTCCCCCTTTTTTAATTAAAGTAGAGATAGAGTGGCTTAAACAAAATTGTTCCATGTAGTGTCAGAGACCTGGGGACGTTGGCTGTAACTCAGGGCCTCCAGTCAGTGAACACAATATTCAAATTGGAACAAGATTTAAATCTCCTGCACTGGTATGTTCAGTTCATTTATTGTGAGGCACTGAAAAGTCAAATTCAGTATTATGTGATTAAGCTACATCTGTCTCAGCACAAGCAGTAACCATATTTCTTTAAGTTCAGCAGGTGTTTTGCAAAGAATCTAAAGGATTTTGTACAAAATTAGTGCCTATAATAAAGCACCAGTGATGAAGAGACAGCTCTTTATATCACTGATATATTATAGTTTCGTTCTAATAAATGTCATTGCCAAATATTTCAAAACCTAAAACAGGTTTGCTGACTGAACTGTTTTGCAAGCATATTTGGTATGCCTTATTGCAAAGATGTTCTTTTATAGACATACAGTTTAGAAATTTTATTTGACACTGCTGACTACTAAATTAGCAGCTTTTCAACTTTGCCAGACTCATGCAACACAATTGAGATAAAAGGTAAAATGCATAACTTCTGCATTAATTCTTGTTGGCAGTGTCATAAGAATCCTGAAGATGTGTTAATTGAGCCTAGAGTATGTGAAACAAATGATAAAGCCCCCCTCCCACCTTGAGATCCTCTCCCTCCCCTTTCTCTCTCACTTTGTCTGTTCGGTCTGCACTACGCCTATCGTTACGATATATGAATGCAGCCTGAGTACAGTATGGCTTGCACTGAGATGTGTTGCTCTCCACAAAGGAAAGTCTTTGGTATACTCTGCTCCTTGTGAGGGTGTTTCCAGCTTTCTGGTTCTCATTTCTTGCATTTACTCATGGGAATTTACTTTGGGTTATGATTTGAATCATGTAAATATACGACTTCCTAACTCATCAAGGTCAGGGATACACCCCTGCAGACACAATCCATTTGAATTCCATTAGAAGAGACTCACCAAGATCCCTCAGAAGTCTGCAAAAGTTTCAAGACACAGAATTTAACAGTGATTTGTCTTTATTTAAAATCAGATTTGTAATATGAGTATGCATTTTTTCATTATTGATTTTTATAGAGAAATGAAAAATCTCTTAAAACAAAATTTTCAATGAGGTTTTTTTATCCTTTAAATAAAAGGAGGCAATTAGCAAACAAACAGAAGCAAAATTCTCTAAATTTTTTAAAAGTATAAAGTTTAGGGAAGGACAAATAAACAATATGTTTTCTGTGGATTTTTTTTATTTGGTTGGGTTTTTTCCTCCCTGGAATCCTGAAACAAAACTTTATGACAATTTTTTTTCAGTCATTTGTGACATAGTTTTCCAGCAATGTCCAAAAGCCTGAAAAATATTAGGACTGTGTGTATAAAACTAGAAAAAGTAAAACATTAAGTGGGAGGTTCTGATTCCATCATGTGCTTAGCCAGCAAAGACCGGAGGAGGTCACTAGGATTCCTGTAAGTTCATATGGAAAATGGACTTTTTTTCTTTTTTTTTTTTTTTTTGTTTTTAGGTCGGGGGGACAGGGAGCTTCATTGCCTCTCATTTGTCTCCTAAAAAGTGCTAGAGTAGGTAAATCAACCCCAGTAGACTCAAGCAGATGTTGGTCATGTTAGTTCTATAGCTTTTAATTTCAGTAGACATACAAATACAATTTAATAAGTTATCCAATCTTTTATTTAAGCTATGAGGGTACAGCAAAAAATTAATCATTTCTGGGTGAGAAACATAGCCTGCAAACAAAAAACACCAACAAAAAAAGGAAAGTGCAGCTCAAAACTCCATAGTTCTGTGTTAAAATATGCTTCAAACACTGTCTTGAATCTTATTTAGCTCATCATTATTTTGCTGTCTGAGCAACATGTATATAAAGACCCAGATTTGACTAATGTAACATAAAATATCTGAGGTATTTAAACTAGGAATGTGATTACTTTAGGTTGTTCCCACTGTCGCAGGAGAGAAATAAATGCTTCTCCATTCCTGGTTGAGCCAGTCCACCCTCCAGAGGCACCTATTTCTTTCCATTGATTATAAAGGGAGCCTACTGTGGCTGTGGTTTTAACTCAGGCATCTCAGTCAGGCTCCCATAGCTAGCTAGGATGAATCCAAGACAAAATCAATAGCAATAGCAAAATCTATGGCAGACTTCTGGAAGGAAAAAAAATCCCAGTCTCTCCCTTTCTTCTCCCTTCTTCTGGCAACCAGGTAAACTGGGAGCCTTCCTTCAGTGTGCACTTTCTCTGGAGCACTCCAGCTGTTCTGTATGGAGCGCGCTGAAAACAAGGAGAAAATGCGCAGAATGTAGCTCCAGAAATAACCTCTGCAACGTGTCCCTAGAGTGCAGCTCCCTCTGCAGAGAACCTTTCTGGGTTCAGTGGAGCAACTCTGCAACGGATGCTGACTGATGGAGAACACTAGGAAATCCTGTGTACATTTTGTGGTGTTTCTGTGAATGGATGCCTGGAATTTATTTTCAAATGAATTTATCTGCTGTCACCCTGGACTACTGCACAGGAAGATCCTTGAATACCCACTTGGCTCCCAGGGTTTCATTAAAACACATAACAAGGAACACCAGGAAACCCTGTATTTTTTGTTGTTTTTCTTTTAAGAACAGAAATAAGCAAGGTGAAGCAGAATGCCAAAGCCACTCGTAAGCTCTGTACTCAGAAATCTCTATTTTTACTCTATTTTAATCACATTTTCAATGTACTATTGAAAGTGATAAACTTTTTTACCTAGAACATACATTTACGGAAAGGCAAAATACTGTAATCATCAAAAAAATGAAGGCTCTAGTTAACCATTTTGTCTGTTATGAGGTGGGTCTTTTCTGTTTTAGTTTTAAAGAGTTTGCAATAGTATTTTCAGTGAACCACTCTTTCTAGTAGGAAAAAAAAAAAGAAAAACACAATGAAACAAAACATTAAGGAGGTTTCCATCCTTTCCATCTACCTAATTGTGCTTGATAAAAGTTTAACAATGGATTTGATTGCCTCAAGTCTTCTCTCTTTTTTTTTAAATTTTTTTCTTTTATTTTTCTTTCTTTTTTTTAATTATTAGCAAGTCAAAATACTTGATGAGTTTCATGTAGGAAAATATACCCCGTTTGTAGTTAGTAGTCTGGCAAGAAATTGTATGTAATATGAAAAACGAAGCTATAAAAAAAAAAAAAATTAGAATTAATGTTTGTGCCAATGCTGTGAAAAAAAGACTATATGAATCTCATCATTTCCACACCTGCTCATAATGCAATGTGTCAGGGAAACATCAGATAGGTGGATGATTTTCTCTCTGTAAGGCCAGAGTTTGCAGTTTAGCTGAATCTTTCACCTTGTTTTCTGTAACATACTTGAAGAAATATGTCCACCATCTGTAGAGGTTTTGGAAGAAGAAATTATTGGAGAGCTTAGAAATATGTCTTTGGCGATAGCACTGTCAAGTCCTACAAAAGATGGCAATAATCCCTTCTTCCTGTTATGACAGACAGGACAAGAAGTTGCTCATTTAAATTGCTGCAAAGGACATATCAACTATGAGTTAAGAAACTTTTCCAATGGTGAGGCTAGTTAGGGGCCAGAATATAGTTTTATAAGGAAATGGTGGGGTTTCCAACTTTGAAACACTTTCAGAATAGTTTAGACAACAGTTAACTCAAAACAATAGGGGTGGTGTCAGATTTGGCACATGCCTGGGCCATAGAGTCAGCCTGTCTGACCTCTTAATGTTTCTTTGAGCCATGTTCTTCTGTGATCCTATGAAGAACCATGTGGGGATAGAGGCACAAAGGTGAGCATTGATAATAAGAATGCAATTTCCAGGTCTTCCTAGACTCTGTGTGTCCTTCAGCAATTATCTTTCATCTTTTCATACCTCAGTGTAGTGGTTTAACCCCAGCTGGCAACTAAGCACCACACAGCCACTTGCTCACTCTCCCCCAGGTGGGATGGGGAAGAGAATCAGAAGAGTAAAAGTGAGAAAACTCATGGGTTGAGCTAAAGACAGTTTAACAGGTAAAGCAAAAGCCGCGAAACAAAGCAAAACAAGGAATTCATTCACTACTTCCCATGGGCAGGCAGGTGTTCAGCCATCTCCAGGAAAGCAGGGCTCCATCACACATCATGGTTACTGGGGAAGACAAAATGCCGTAACTCTGAAGGTGCCCCTCATTCCTTCTTCCCCCAGCTTTTATTGCTGAGCATGATATCATATGGTATGGAATATCCCTTTGGCCAGTTGAGGTCAGCTGTCCCGGCTGTGTCCTCTCCCAGCTTCTTGTGCACCCCGACCCTGCTCGCTGCTCGGGTGGGGTGAGGAGCAGAGAAACCCTTGACTCTGTGTAAGCACTGCTCAGCAGTAACTAAAACATCCCTGTGCTATCAACATTGTTTCCAGCACAAATCCAAAACACAGCCCCATACTGGCTACTATGAAGAAAATTAACTCTATCCCAGCCAAAACCAGCACACTCAGCTTCATAATATAATACAAATTCCCTGGTTTGTCAGGCCATAAAGATGCTGACGAAATAGCATCTGAGAGTATGTCCAGTATAGTGGCAACTGAAGGTGTAGAAGAGCCAGGAGAGAAGAAATAGTGGCAATTACTATAACTACCTACTCAGCCTGAAAATAAGCTGTATTTACATATTCTAAATAGATCTAGGTGTGCAAAGAAACATTATCAATATTAGTTTACAGATAAGAAATTATAGGTCCTTTAGAAGGAAGAAAATACTCTGAAAAGGGAATTTGAGAATAAATTTAACTAAATATTTGTGGTGGGTTAATTTAAATGAACTCTTTAATTTCTTTTATGAAACAGATTGGATAGAATGGATAAATAGAATAGATATTGATACCAGTGGTTATATTCCACTTATTTCAAAAGGAAAATAACTGTAACTGTACAGTTATCCCTCTCTTTGACCAAGAACTTCATTAAAAAGCCTAGACTTATCCCTTAACCTCTTTTCAGAGAGTTGGGGTCCATTGGCAAGCTGTTTGAACTACTCCTAGGCAATGTTACCTGTGTTTTATTCCTGCAAATGATGTGCTTACATCCCTTTCATAATCTCTTCAGTCTGGCAACTAAAAGGCACCCATCATTGAAGTTCAGAGCCTGTATGTAGCCCTGTACCATCCTACACTGAGCCTTAGAGACTAATAATGAGAAAAGGGTGAGGGCGGTATGAATGAGCTGGAATTTGTTTTGGAATGAAAGTGAATTTAAATTGTTATTTTAGTGTATCAGCTTTTTATTTGTTTATTTATTTATTTATTTATTTTAGAGATATGAATTCTCTATTTATGGAGCACTGGCTACATAAAAAGAATATGAAATTTTAATGAATCAGGCTTCCAAAACAAACAAAAAAAAAATATACAAATGGAAACCAGAACCTTTCCATGTTATCACAGATAGAGGCATATTCATTATTTAGCAGTAAATAATATAACCCAGACATTGAGTCACCATATTAGGATGGAGATGAAGTAGTGACTCCACTACCAAAGTGCAACTAGTGGTTCATTAAAAACCTAATTCTGAATCACTTCTCCCACCCCTTCTCCCCAAGCACATATGGGAAATTACTTGCAAATAGCTTGTTTTTACTTTAAAACTATTTTACAAGTTTTGATGCTGGGGAGGTTTTCTTTATTTTGCCAACTTTGATTTTAATCAAACAAGTTCACTCAGAGACGTAAGAAAGGAGCCTAAGCCATTTTCCCCTTTATGGAGATGTCTCCTAATGTTTATGGAGAGATCAAAAATGACCCTATCTTATGTCAGCAAATGGTGTCTGCAAGAAAAAACAGTGACATGGACTCTTTTCAAGAAAAGGGACTGAATCTGTCTGCATTTCCTGGGGAAGAACCAATCTTTAGAAAATTCTGAAATTGCTGTCCACTGCCAAGCTCATAAACATGGGTCTGCAGTGAGATCTATTACTTGCAGCCATGCATAATCACAGTAACTGTACTTAAGCTCTGAATCAACGCATATTAGTGGGTCATACAAACAAAATCAACATAAACACAGTTCTAAGTTCTACCAAGTCAGACCATCCATTTATCCAACAGCAGTCAACAGTAGGTGGCTGATAAGGAATGTAAGGATATGTCAGTCATTGAATGGCACTTTACTGCAGTATTGTTCTGGCCTCCAAAAATTAGGGACTACAGGATTTTTTTTTTTTTTTTGAGACAGGTGGTATCTTTGTATTTAGTACCCTGAACAGTATTATTCTTTCATTAATTTCTTTGTCTTTTGAAACCATGTAAAATTTTAACATTCATTGATTCCTTCTTACATGTATATTACATGAAGAAAAATTCTCAATTTTGTGTTATGTAAAATATAGCTGAGAATTTAATTTAAGGTGTGATAAGTTGGAAAAGACCATGAGAAATTATTTTCTTTTCACCTTCTCCATGTCACCCGTGGTTTTGTTTAGTCTCTCTTGTATGTACTGGCACTACAGTGGCAACTTACTTGATCTGGCCAACATATGCAAGTTTGGCTGCCTATATTAACAGAGTTATTTTACAGTTTATCATTCAGGCTAAACCCAAATATTAATTTATTTTCTTTGACATTTAAGAGATATTGGACACTTAGCTGCCTTAAACACCATTGGAAATGTCATCCCTAAAGATAACATTAATCCAAAAAATCCTCCCTATGGTTAGACAATTGAAACCCTTGCAAGAACTAAGTTTGTAAAGTCCATTAATAGCAGACCTAAAGTAAACCATGAAATAGAAATCACATAAGGCTTCAGGACCTAAAAATGGTTAAAAAAAACCAAAAACACATTTAAACATCTCAAAGAGATGAACTGTATAGAGGAGCAAATGCTTATCATTTATGACTGCATATACCCTTTTCTTTTCAGAGCAACTTTTCAGTTTTATGTTTAAATGTATAGATAACTCAGCATCATGTTTTTCTTGTATGGTTTACTTGTTACTGAAGTCATGCCTTTCTAGGTCCTATGCCCAGTTACAAACATCTGTTTAAATGAGGACAGCAACATGATGTACTGAGTAGGGCTTCATAAACAGAAGCTACAACCATTTAATTAAGAACATTTGCATTGGTTTGGACAAAAGTTATCTTGTTTCTGGCAGTGGTCAGTGCTGAGGCAGCATTTATCAGAAAATAAATGGGCAGATAGACAGAAAAACACAAGCACACACCTTCACAGAGGGATAGAGGTATGGATATATAACATGATCATTAACCTGAGATAATTCTAGCTGCTGACAAACAGAGACAACTTAGATGAAAGGTTGTATCCAGAGCCTGGTTTTTGCTTAACATTGCTACATGATCTTTAAGTGCTCTTTAATAAATAATTTCAATCCCTTCCCTATTAGTTCCCTCCCTCCCTTTTCTGAGGTTGTATAAGGATGCATTTTTTCAGATTTAGTTTTTAGTTTTCTGTTGCTGTTTTCTTTTTAATCTTCCTTCCAAGCACTGCAGGCTACCCATTGTATCCTATTACATTATGTACTGCACCTAGCACCGTGGAGATGTGGTATTATCAGGGGATTCTAGACATTACTGAAACGCAAATTATGATAATTACAGTATTGCAGCTGCTCAGCTGGTATTTTAGTCTGGAGCCAAAAAAGTTCCCCTCTCCTTTCCTCACACCCTATTTCCATCTTTATAGATTTGCATATGTAAAGAAGAGAGGAAAACAACAATAAAAAGCCCTTGTGATTGTTTTCTGGAAGGGACAATACTTTTATACATCCTCCTTGAAGCAGTACTTGATTTCATAATAAGTTTTTCTTTCTCTGGCAGTGCTCCTCGGAAAGGGGCCACACATGTTTCAGGGAGTGGGGGAGAGGTTGCAGGGGAGAGAGGGAGAGGAAGGCAGAGGAAGTGAGGCTGATGGCTTTGCAACTAAAAATGATGTCCTCGAATCTTTCAAAAAAATATTTTCCATGCCCTCAAGCACCCATTGCAGATCAGATGTTCGCAGCCCTGAGTACCAAACCAGACATCTTTTGCAGCAGATACCTTCTGGGAGGCAGCAGCTATGTCAGTGACTTCAGCATTATTCACATAAGGAGGCAGGTTCCTCGTCTCCTGGCAGAGCAGGGAGGAGGCTGGAATTCACCTACCATTGTGCAAGCATAGGGTGATAGCAAGGCTGCAGCTGCTTGGCTCCCTCTTAAACAAACCTCCTAACCAGCCACCATGGAGCGTCTTTAGCTCTGTTCCCATGGCAACACCTCTATCCTCTGGTGCCCATGGTATCTTTAATGCTTTCAACTAGTTGGATTCCTTGGCACCTGCCTCCAGTGCCAGGGTCTTGTCAAGCCTTATTAGACTGAGAATCCATTTCGGCTGCACTAGTGGGAAAAGAAAGCAGACAAATTTAGTTCACCTGAGATCTCTTTCAAATCCCAGTAAAGTCAATTTCTCAAGTTTTCAACCAAGAACTGAACTTGCCTAGGGCAAAGATGTGCACGTGCACACACACAAATACACAGTCTCCTTCTGTCACATGTGCTGTTTCTTCCTTCTTCTGTAGAGTACATGTGTGATCACACTCTCTTGCACTCAGAGACTAATACAGATGCTCTTGCTTTTGTTTGCACCAAGAACCCCCCCTATAAAAAATAGGAGTTTATGCATGAGCAAACTGTCATACGCAAATAACTTTCCCCTCAGGTTTTATGCATTAGCTCATCACAGACTTCCTTGCAGACATGTAGTTATAAGAACTACCTATCCCTCTCCTACACTGACACACAGAAACTTCCTCTGGTTTAATAAGCATCGATGTGATTGACACATGCAGACTCACAATACAACAGCTCACTTTGTCTTTTCACACACTCACTCTTCTACACTCACTGTAGCTCCTAAAAAGTCATTATGTTTGTCTAAATACAGATAAAACTTTACCAAATTAGTGGAGAAACAAAATGCACATTTCTAACCAATATGTACCCTCACTGACTGGGAGGAATAGCATTATAAGTGCACTCAGGTATGATTGTATCCCATGCTCATAACCCTCATACCTACATATGTATAAGCATATTAATATGTGTGAATGACCTATATGCTGGTACCTGCACTGCATTTTTGATGGGCATGTTTTGCCAGTTAGAGGGATATCTGTTTTTACCTTGGTCCCCAAGCTGACTTTTTCAATCAACATAAAATTCAGAGTTTGAATTTAAGTGTTTAACTGTTACTCTGGCCTCCATCTGTATTTGATGTTGTAGACTGAGGACTTTGTTTAGCCAAGTCTGAACAAGATCTGCCTAGTGGTGTCTAATCTAAATAAGTCATCTAAACTCTTTCTACAGAGACAGAAGGGAAAAGACCTGTAGAGGATGATTTCGTGCACTAAACTTTCCCTTAAATATCTTCTTTTTAAAGGAACTTAGATGACTGCATACTTTGCTAAGCATGTAAGTTACATGCCTAAAAATGAATCTGGGGCAAAAAGGGTATGCATTTGAATCCTCTTTTGGAGGAAAAGCTACGAGTATTTTCCTCAGGTTAGCTTCTGATGTGCAGGATTCTTTCAGCAAAGAATGCATCAATTTCCTCTGTTAATACCCTTCCCTGAGCTGTCCAAGGAAGCAATAGCTCCTTAGACCTGGGCCCTTACTGTGTTTGCTAGGGCATTACCTTTTTACTTAGGTGAGTGATAAGCAGCTGTGGATCTCTCTGAACAAATCTATTTCATTGAAGACATTCCTATCTTTTGAAATTGTCTGTATTACTACATGTTTATGTGACACGATTCAGAGTACAACTGATCTGGATTATCTCCGGGTTCTAGGGAACGCGTAAAGCTAAGTGTTGCTCTTAGCTCTATCAGTATGCTGGGCATCAATTTCTGGAATCACATAATTCCAGAACATTTTTTCATAGAAACATCTCTCTTCATCAAACTTTCACTACATACAGACCGGTTTTGTTAACCATGATCTTAAATAGGCTTCTCAGGGGCAAAGGACACAGGAATTAAAAGAAAAATTAATTTTTAAGTTACAGGCCATTTCATACTCTTCCAGGTGTCCACTAAAGGGTGTGGTAGATGATTCAATCATGAAGAACAGTCTGTACAGATATCCTTGTATCACCAGTCCCCCAAAAGTGTAGTGACATCTAAAATGTCTGCCCAATCCTAATGAACTTTGCCGTGGGGAAGGCACACAAGAAGGATGTCAGACCATCTACTACCTAATTTTTCTCATTTTTCAGTTTTGTATAAGTTCATGCTTATCACTGGATATGGTTAAAAACGATAAATTCATTTTATTCTGACTGCAGTAAAGGTTAAAGGAAGATTTTAATGTTTGGTGTGATGGTTGCAAAAATAAATCTGATACTTACACTTATTGCACAGCATTAGTGAGGCCTGTTGTCAGTAATTTCTTTGAGACCCCTCCACTGAGGAATACCTCAGTCTCCCTCATAACGCTTTTGTCAGAGACCAGCTCATTCAGTTGGATGTCACCCAGCACAGGACACAAGTTCCATTCACAAAGCGTCCCCAAATTGTCTTGCTACACCACACAGGACAGACTTGTGTTTGGAGGCTGGCAACTAGCCTGTGGCTTAAAAGTGTGTTTCATCCATTAAATTTGACGAAAATGCTAACATCCGCTACTTCTGCCAGAAGCATGCTTTTCTAAACTGTATCATGGTCACTACACCCCTCAGAACCCTGCTTACATGCATCAGAACACTTTCTAACATACAATTTTCTTTCCTGTCAGGGCTGAGTAACCAAAATTGTCCCTCTGCTTTCTATTTTGCTCATAACTTTAGTGGAAATCACAGTAGTTGGATTTCAAACTTACCTAATTAAAACTAATCATCAAAGAAAACCAAGGAACCTGTTTACTTACAGAACTCGGTGGCTATGCAAATATCTTAGCTTGGGCTATTTCTTTGATTCTTATACTCTAATTGAAAGGCTTCATTTCTCCCATGTCTCTGGTGCATCCTAAGACAACCCACAGTTCAGCTTATCTAGTTGTACCAATTATGTAGTTTAAAGATAATTGCATAAAATCACAGTAGTATCACTCAATTCAATTTCTCCTTAAGAATTCATAACACAAACATAACAGGAAACTAAATTAAGTGCAGGGTATTGTGATTGTTTCTCACCGACAGTTTTGGATAGCTTTTCAGTTTTTCAAGTGTTCACATTAGGCAACTATGTGTCTGGGAGCCCCAAATTAACCCAGAGGTCTCAAAACTTTTAAGCTTCTAGTTTTAAGCTATCAGCCTTAGGAGGGCAGTGTATTGGTTGCTAAAGTGGAAGACTCCTGTTTTGCAGGAAGTGCTGAAATTCTTTGCCTTCAAACCAACATGTATACATTTTCTACTTTTTTTTAAACTCACATTTTCTTCTGAAATGGAGTCCTGAGTTTCAGACAGCATTGGTTTATTCCTTGTGCTTGTGTGCAGCCAGAAAAAGAGGTTTTCTTAATCATATTCTGTTTTGTAATCTCAGTCTCATCTGCGCCTCAAGATAACCTGAGACCACAACATTCTTATGTTAGTTGAGTTTAGAGGTGATGTCCCTTTCATCAGAAAAGTTTTAATCCCTGGAGAACAGGGACTCTATATCTCCCTCACAAATCGTCTAGGCAGAAAGATGGATAACCTTGATAACTGAAAATTCAACCTTGCAAAAATTCATCTGCTGAATAATAAGATGTAATTTGTACATGCACTTGTTAATTCCATTCAAAGCTCTGGCAATGATATTTCGGAGGCTTCAGTGCATTTAACTAACCTAAATTGTACATTTCACATTCAAGACTTAAACTGAAACAATAACATACTTAACTAAAATTTAGAATCCAGAAATGTTAGCAGAAAAGCAAAGATTGTCTAATGAAATTATTAATTTTTTTAATAATTTTGTAGGGGGTTTTGTTCCCTACTGTTTCTAAAACCCAGTTAGTATAGGTATAAAACCACAATATTTCTTCACTTAGCCTTTCATATTTTTGTAATTTTTAAACCTGAAAAAGTAATTATTCCTTCTCCTTTGCCCACTCTGCAACTTGCATCCTTCTTTTTGCCCATTTTGATCTAATGCACAGCAGAAGGGCTGTGGCTGAAATGACATATAGGGCAAATTTCAGCCTCCATTTTAGCTACAGGTTTCCTGACTATCTGGGAACAAGTGGTTTCTACTGTGATCCTGAAAACCCTTAAATTTAAGCACATAGAGCAAGCAAAACAGGAGATTGAGTGCTGGTGGGCTGATTGGTAGATGCTGGTTGGTGCTACTTGGTGCTCCTGGTAGGATAGGTTCCTGTATACTTCAAAATTACAAATTGGGTATAGGCATTCCTTAACAAAATTAGATATAGCCCTTCCTGGATCTGAAAGCCCACTGAAGGTATAACAAAACTGGGTGTGTATTAACAATCTTAAGTCCAAAAGAAAGACTGCAGCATCAAATAAACACATCAGCTTTGCATCTGGACTCAGTCTCATGAAATGTACGATTCTGTCCTACATCAAGCCACCTGAAAGCCCCACTGGTTTCTATCTCAATTTCTATTCTGTTTCACATTGTCTGATGCAGATATATAAATGTGCACATATAAAATTTATTTCAAAGGGGTTCTTACCTTGATCATACCTTCTAAGATCAAATGTTACAAAGTCTGAAAGGTTCTCATTTCTTGAACTGAGGTCACATTGCTACATTCTCTGGTCCTTTTCATTCTCAAATGTGGGCTGGAGCAGTACTTTAATGGAAAAATATTCAGGAAGGTGGTATTGGAGATGGATGCTTCAGATGGCAATCACCCCTAGAGACCTCTTCCTTGATTAGTGACTCCGTTGGCTTTAGGTGGAAACCCTTCCTTCTATTGCCTCATCCCACAAAATACTTTGCACCTCTGAGATGCACAAGGAACACAAACCTTGTCATATTAATTTGCCTGTAAGTAGTAAACCAAAAATGGAGTAAAAAGGAGAATTATACAGACACACTTGTTAAATCCACGCGACAGCACACAGTCACTCAGGATAAGACTTTCAAGTTGTTTTCTGTAACTTTCCTTCTGTAGAAGTGAGGTGTGTATACCTAGGCTCTGTCTGTAGGAAAATGATAGAGGAAGAAACCTTCAGAGATGCTTCAGCTCCCGTATCTTAAAAGGGGATGTCTCCATGGAAAACAGAGAGAGACTATGCGACCAGCTTAGACTCAACATCTAGTATTTACACAGTTAAGTTATGAGATGAAACACATAATTGACTTCCTTGGTTCACCTACTGAAGGTACATACCACGTTACGTATTGACTCAATTGTTATTCCTTTCCTTTTCCAAATCTAATTGATGATTGGCATTATTAAGGAATAGTGTTACATAGTTGGAATTAATGTTAGTTTGTCACTGGCATTTGAAAACTCATTATATTCTTGCCCAAATCTAGGTATTTCTTTACCATAAGTTAAGGACATGTTCATCTCTTGGATTGTTAGGAACCTTTATTATAAGAGACTACATTAGGATTCTTTAATGAAGTATGCTCCTCTATAAAATATTATTATTATTATTATCATCATCATAATCTTTAATGTTACTCTTAGTTTTATTATAATTTTAATTTTAACATTTACACTACAGCAAGAGGAGTTAAAACACTAAGTTGAATAATACAAATAATCACTGTTAAAATAATAACAATGATCATTGTATATCATAGTAGCAATCCTGTGAATAACCACTGACAGCAGTAATTAAAATAATCATACTATGCTACAACTTAGAGCTGAACCAAGGTGGTACTGAACAAACTGTTTCTTCTCCAATCCTGGAAGATTTAGATGCCAAATGTTTTTAAGTATTAATGTTCACCAGGGGAAATACTTGGCAGAAGAATACAAACAAGTGAGCCTTGGCAATAAGTTTTTGGACACAAGTCAGCAAAGTTAGGGAGATTTGCTCAGTTCTTTGCTAGCTATGATCACAATTTGTTATCCAAACACCCAAGGTCTGGGTCAGCCATATGAAAGAAACATATCACCAAGATTTTAGAGCACTTTGGTATACATCAAGATGGATGTCATTGTACAAATGCAATGTATCATTACTATTATTATTGCTGCGCATTACAAATAATGTTTGTCTAGAATGTTTTGTGAAAGAGACTGACACTGGTACAATCACTGATGTTCTCTGTAATGGGAAAAACAATTAGTTTTCAGTCATTTGCCTTCCTGGGAGTGCTACATGCTAAATTACATCCCTTGTTCTTCAACGAAGGGACTGTTAAGACTTAATATTTCTGTTGCAAGACTTTCAGACAATAAGGGTGGATCCACTCCCCTTGTTAGCTGTCTGCATCACTGTTTTTGGAAGCTATAATCACACTGCAAGCATCTAGGTTTAAAAACACTTTCTGATGATTTCCCAAAGCCCCTGCTGATGTCCTGGGGAGTCAGATATGTGAGGAGCATCAGGGAACACTGGTGACAAAGTGACCTGGATGTCTTTCTAAAAGACTGCCTGTAACACATCCAAGAATAAGGCCTGATGCAAGAATTACTTGGTAAAATATTTTGGCTTATGTTACATAGGAGGTCAGATTGGATGCTCATTATGGGTTTTTTGAGCCTTAACAAAATATAGAATCCTAGAATCATAGAATAGTTTGGGTTGGAAGGGACATTTAGAGGTCATCTAGTGCAACCCCCCTACAATGACCAGGGACATCTTCAACTAAATCAGGTTTCTCAGAACCCATCCAACCTGACCTTGAATGTTTCAAGGAATGGGGCACCTACCACCTCTCTGGGCAACATGTTCCAGTGTTTCACCACCCTCATCATAAAAAATTTCTTCCTTATATCTAGTCTAAATCTACCCTCTCTTAGTTTAAAACCATTACCCCTCATCCTATTGCTACAGGCCCTACTAAAAAGTTTGTCCCCATCTTTCTCATAAGCCCCCTTTAAGTACTGAAAAGCCACAGTAAGGTCTCCTTGCAGCCTTCTCTTCTCCAGGCTGAACAACCCCAACTGTTTCAGCCTGTCCTCACAGCAGAGGTGCTCCAGCCCTCGGATCATTTTTGTGGCCTTCCCCTGGACCCACTCCAACAGGTCCATGTCTTTCTTGTGCTGAGGACTCCAGAGCTGGACACAGTGCTCCAGATGGGGTCTCACCAGAGTGGAGGCAGAATCACATCCCTTGACCTGCTGGCCATGCTGCTTTTGGGTGCAGCTCAGGATTCGGTTGGTTTTCTGGGCTGCAAGTGCACATTGCCGGCTCATGTCCAGCTTTTCATCTACCAGTACCCCCAAGTCCTTCTCCGCAGGGCTGCTCCCAATCCCTTCATCCCCCAGCCTGTACTGATACTGGGGGTTGCCCCGACCCAGGTGCAGGACCTTGAACCTGGCCTTGTTAAACTTCATGAGTTTCACACAGGCCTACATCTTGAGCTTGTCCAGATCCCTCTAGATGTCATCCTGTCCCTATCTGTCTAATCATTTATCTGTGGTCCCTGACAGCAAGAATGCCAGGAGGATATTTTGAGAGAGAAAGAGAGAAAGTATACACATAGTTATGGTGGAAGAAACATGTACCTATTTCCAATAAGTACATAAAGTTTAACTACTTACCTGAAGTATGTCTGGAATCTAAACGTCTCAGAAGGTGACAAAGTTTCTGTGCTCTGGCGGAAATAGTCTTCCTAATCTCTAGAGCCATTACCATTATCTGGGCCAGTTTATAGATGAGGTAGCTTTCTTTGCCCCTCTAGTCCAACTGAGAATCCAAGACAGATGGAACAAGGTGAAAAAGCCTCATGAACTTATGTTAGAGTTCCTTTCACCTAAATGTAGGCATGTAAAACATGGTGGCTAAGGCTGAACTAATCATCCTAGACTCCCCTTCTAATCACAATATAAAACACATTGCCTGTCCCAGATTATGGTATGTGGGGGTGGATTTGAAGGATTGTGTAGGACTTCCTTCCCATGAATAAAAATATTACAACTGTTTATCAGAGAAACAATAATCTTGATGATTTAAAAGTTCTGTGGTCAAAGGAAAAACAACAAAACCTTCTCTAGAAAGGTAGTGTTGTTTCTTCATTTGTTCTTTAAACAAAGTGTATGTCCTGAAGGTATATTCTGGGTATAAGATGTTGACATAAAGATACCTGATAGATAAAAAGAAGATATTTGCATTCATACTCAGATGATACCTGAACCAAGGGCAGGTCTTTACAGGTCTCAGATAAATCTTATGGTAAAAATAGTACTGGGAGGATGGGGGGTGGGGGGGAGGGAGGAAATCCCTAAAGACACTGTGAGAGCTTGAACTTAGGTCAAGTTTCAGGTTTTTTGGATTTTACTTGCTGGATGTTCTGAGAATTTGCAGGTAAATACTCCAGTTATTAGCTGGGTTAGAGTTACAGTTCTGTTTATAGCAGCACTTTCAGTTAACCCAAAGAAAATCTGAACATTGAAAAGGTCATATCTTCTTTGCATCTATCTACATATAAAGCCACGAATTTATTGTTAGTATAATTGAGATCTTATCAATCTTATACTTATTAGTTCAGATCTAATTATTACAGAAAAAAGAATACTTTTGTGCAGAAGATGTTTCAACAATAGTGACAATAGAGTTATCGTGTTATAAAATACT
Organism: Pelecanus crispus; assembly: GCF_030463565.1. Classification (NCBI taxonomy): domain Eukaryota; kingdom Metazoa; phylum Chordata; class Aves; order Pelecaniformes; family Pelecanidae; genus Pelecanus; species Pelecanus crispus. The sequence continues at coordinate 8,816,872 of NC_134676.1, read as the reverse complement.
TAGGTTTTCCTTCTTTTTGTGGTGTTATGTTAACCTTTCTACTGTTCCTCATGGTCCCAAGTTCACTGGCTTCATTCAGTTGTAGTGGGGTGTTAAGGTGAGTTGTCAGGATCAGGAGTCCTTTGTTGTTTATTACTATCATCTATATAAAACTATGGGTTTATAATTAAACTTGGTTAAAAAACTAAACAGTTAAAACTGTACTCAGTTTTAAAAACTAAAACTCAGTACATTCTACTGGCCTTAGTGGAATTTTTGCTGGCATATTGGAAAGGGGGAGCAGATTTTCTAATAAAACTTTAATCATACATTGTTAATTTGTTTAGAGTGTCTTAGGCACTCTACAGCCACCTATCCTACTAGTAGATTAAGCTGGTTATTCAGTGTTGAGACAAATATTCAGGCCTGGTTTCTGCTTCAAAGAGCTTACTGTCTAAGTTTAGATACATGACATGGAAATAAGAAGTGACAAGTGAACAAAAGAAACAGCAGGGGAGAGAGGGAGCACAAAAGGATACATTTTACAGAATTATCATAGAGTTTCTCAAAGGCATGTGTCATCTCACCTAAATTTAGTCATCAAAGTTATATATCTAGTTAGCAAGTAGAAGACCATTTCTGCATGTGGTCAATGGAGCTAACTGGATGACTCCAGAAAATGATTTAATTTAGACATTTATTTTAAAGTGGGTGAATGACTTTCTGGATGTCACTAGCTCTCTCCTCCAACAATAGAAAGATCCTTGGCTTGTCCTACTCACCTAACTTGCAGTTTGAAATGTTTTATATGTCAAATCTTTTGTAAGAAGAGCATATGGCTGGCTAAGAAAAGTTGATAAAGTAGCAAGGCAATGATAAGGAATTACCTTAGTGAAAGATCATAGAGCTTCATCTTGTCCTATGCACCATTTTAGAAGTGTTTTAAAGAATGATACAGATTGATCCCATTCTCCTCTCTTAATACACTTAACTTTAGGACCCTGTCAGCAGTGGCTTTTCTGTGGCAAGATCCTTGCCTCAGAACAATGTTCAAAGAGGAAACTCTTGCCCAAGCTCAGCCCTTTGCTTTGACAGATTGCTTAGGCAGTGTCTTGAGCTCCTGAGTAGCAACGCAACAAAGTCATTTAGTAAAAAGGTAAAGCAAGTGTTTTCTCCTAAACACATTAATACCCAGTAGTAAACAGCCCCAGAGACTTGGTGCAATGTGGATTTTCAGACTTCAGAGGACTCAACAACTCCCAGTTTTGTGTACACCCAGCTGAAGTTTACAGATTATTCAGCTCTTACAAGCTAAATAGAGTAGGGGTGGCATTGCAGGAAATCCTGAAATTAAGCCTCTGTATCAATCTTTGTTGAATCAAATCTGATTCCATGGGCTAGACAGAAGAAGGGAAAAAATGTGACAGATGCCAAAAATGAAATTTCAGTTGTACTCCTAGACCATGTGTTAGAAGTAATTACTGGCTTAATATATGGGACTCTTTTACTTTGTATAGACATTTCAACATGAAAAAAATCTTGTTTTCATCATGGAGTCTGCAAGATAAATTACAATTAGGAAGAAAAATATTAGCAGCCTATTCAGACTCTGCAGCCCTTAAAAAGCAGACATCATACAAGTAATTCAGAACTCTTGGCTGAGATATTCGCTTCTTTCTATTGACCGTGTAAGGAGTACAGACACTTCTAGGCTCCTGACTGCTGCGTAGGAAGATACTTAAGGCCTGGGAGTGTCTGAATGAGAGGGTGAATTAAGTCTTCCCTTTGGGCACCACTATTTTTTCAGTATTATATACCACTTTTTCCAAGGTTGTATGCCTATTGTGAGGAAAAGAAGAGGACTGGGACTGAAATTGAGTTTAGTCAGTCTGGATACAGTCCATAGTGACATCAGAATGGAAGAATGTCTTCCAGTATGGCTTTGATCTGTGGCTAAAACATCTTTCTTCTGTAAATGTCACCTTTCTTTAGTCTGTAAATATCACTTACATCATGAGTAAGGATAGGTTTTAAAGTGGACACATTTAACATAAGGAGTTAAATAACATCCTTTTCTAACACAGGGAGTTTATTATCATCTAAAGGACAACTTTTTTTTTTTTTTCTCTTTTTCTCTTTATACTGCAATCAAAAATGTAGGTGTAAAACAATACTTTGCCAACAGCCTTTACACATCACATGTAGATAAATTAAAAATAATTGCTGGAAAATCATTTACTCACATACACAGAATTCAAAATGAAACCTGTCCCCTCACATCTTACACCCAAACGTCTCCACAAACAGGTAGTCTATTCACCAGAAGTTACACATTCTGAGACACTACTCTTAGCCTCTCAGAGGTCTTCCTCCACACATTGTGTAAGCCCATAGCAGCCTCCATCGTAGGAACTGCATCTAGATGTGTGCTGGACAAAAAGCAACCCGAGATCCACATCTGCACCCTTACACCTAGACTGTACACATGGTCAGAGACATTCAGTAAAACATGCTTATAAACTTTGCCGCATGTATTCAACATAGACTCACACTACGGATGCCTGCTTAAAAAGCACAGGTTGTATATCATTTAAAATTAAAAAAGATATTTCTTCCTCTTCAGTTTACACATTCTAGAGGATATGCATAATAATAGAAAGATGGAATGAACTTTTTGAAAAAAGAGTGGAAGTAACAGATTTATTTTTTGCTTGGATAACATTTCCACAAAGCTTGTGAAAAAGAAAATATATTTGGTGAGCCAGATAAAGCTTTTGTTTGAAATTTTTGACAAATTGAAATGTTAAAAATGTATTTTTAAGTTGAAGTAAATGTTGCTTTCTATCCACTTTTTCAGCACATTTCAACAACAAAATTTTAAATAAAGAAATTTTGCAATACAGTTTTTATTTGAATAGGCTTTTTGAAAGGGAAAATCCCAAACTTTTATATATATAAAAAAAAAAAAAAAGAAGAAGAAAAAGGTTTTTATTTTCTCCAAAAAAGAAATAATAAGACAAGAAAGCCTAAGTGTAATGATGGCAATGCAGTTTACTGCTGACAGTCTGAATTGTCTTCCTAATGTTCAAAAAGTTCACCACAGTTTAACCAGCAGGCTTCTCAGTCACACCTGTTGAATATAGATGGCTCCTCTTTATTGTTCTTGATTTGCTCTTCTAGATTTTCTTCAAATGTAATTAACTTATCATATCAGATCAAAGTGAATCAGAATTTTACTGTTGGAAATTGCTATAGCACCCTCAAATCAGATTCTACTGCATACTTCAGTCAATGATCCTATTTTTTTCCACAAATGTGTCGAGAAGTAGAGATTTTAAATCCTGCAGGGAACAAAGACTTAGGAATATTGCTAGAAATATTCAGATTAAATTATTTTTCACTTGAAAATGCTGATACATTAACTTGAAAAACTTGGAGTTCTCGTAAAGTTTCTTTTGTGCAAATCTTCTTTGTTCCAGACAGAATTTCTATGGACTTTCATTCTCTCACATATTAGATCAACTTTCAAAATTTTTGGCTACTAAAGGTTCTGGATTTGATCCATTTAGTGAGGCACTGAGTAACAAAAATAAATAAATAAATATTTTTTTTTATTGCTATAAATTGCAAGAAAAATATTTGAAATTTGGAAAAAAAGTCTGTCTGCACAGATAACACCCAGATGTTTAGTTCTATTCAGAACTAGAATTTCTACCTCCAGCTCTGCTGACATCTATTTTCTGAGCTTCAGTTCTTTTCTTCTCCATGACTCAAATTTCTCATTTGTAAAACCGGAATAAGTGTACTTGCTCTGGCGATACAGAGGATGTAATTACAACTTAATGAAAACTGACAGAATTGCCAATTTCAGCTGCATATGGCTTGAAAGGAGAACTGAAATTGTTAATTTCTCATCAAGAAAAAAATATGGTTTAGATCGTTATGACACATTTGAAACATTTCAATTGACTTTTTATCATTTGTATTACGATGTAGCATGTTATGGAATGGTATTGTATGGTATGTTATGCAATATTAAAACAGGAATGGAAAGTAATTTCAGAAGAAAGAGCCAAAAATAAAGAAATAGCTTATTTCAAAAATATCAAAATGTACTATTTTGGATTGTGAGAGCTTTTATTCCATTTTTCTTCAGAACAATATTATATTGAAGCTGACCCAATTTTGTAAAGTGTTTCATTTCTGAGTGAACTGTGCATTCCTGATGGGAATATTGTTTTGTCAAAGACTCTTCTACTTCCTTGAAAAGTGCTGTGAAATCTAAGAGTGAAAAGTGCTATATAAAGACCAAGAATTACTATAATGGGTCTGATCCCAACCAGGCTAAAGAAGAATGACAGCTCAGATAACTTGCTCCTTTCCCTTTGCACAGCTATGAAAGTACCAACCACACTCCTGTTTCTTGATCTCTGAAGGAAGGGTGTGAAGATCTGGTCTTGAATCCTGCATCAACTGATACAGAAGAAACATGTGAGCAGCATAAGTAACAGAACCTTGCGCATTATTATGGCTTTATGTTTCATGGCTTGACTTTCTGATGTCTTGTGAAGTATGAACATTGATTGCAGTATTTCCTGTTGCTGGGGTTTATTGCTATGGGTTGCAAGGAAACTGTTTGAAATTTGGAAAAAAATCTCATAGCTCCTCTTTCCCATGTGAGCTCTAGTATGACTATTAAGGATAGATGTCATGATCTTACCCCTCAGGTGATGATATGAATTAGTAAGACGTCTTTTCTTTTTTTCAACTATTATTTTCATGGAACTTATTAGAACATAATAGTTATAAATGTCTTCTCTAGCAGTTGCGCACAAAACTGAGTAACAGGTTCACAAGCTGTTGAAGAGTAAGTGCTGACACATGGAAAAAGATACAAATGTGCACACACTGACATAAATACAGAGTGTTATCAGGTTCATTTACTTAGAAAACCAGCCTAGAGTATACACAAAGAAACAATTATACATGCAGATCAAGTCTGATAGATGAGAACGTGTGAATTTTCCAAAATCTAACATGCAAGTTGAACCAAGCCATAGACCAAACTAATACTCAGAGTAAGGTTGAAAGAATAAAACTTTCTCAGTTTAGGTTGCATGAGCAATGTTTGTGTGTGATTGGAATAAGGGGTATTTGGATCAATACTTGAGTGAGAGCCTGGATCATCTGCAGTAAAGCCATTGCGTGAGTGCTCAAAGTACACACTTGACTCTGCCAGAATAGGATGTGTATTCTAGGAAGCCAAAGTGTAATCTCACCCAAATCACACAGGGTGAAGCATCATGAAAAATCCAGTAGTTATGAATGAGTGACACTAGCAAGGATAAAACAACAGGGGACCTCAACCCTCCTGCTTCAGGGCATGAATTGTTTAAGAAAGATGAAAGGCATTTTCACCCCTTTTTCCCTGAAGTATAATACTGAACAATTGGTTCTTCTGGCTGCATGTCAGAGTCTGCTGCTCTCAAGTATCAAACACTGACCATCACTGATGAGAGGGCAGTAGGAGAGTGGGACCCTTGGTGGCTAATTCTTGTCTGCACACAAAAGCAAGACATGCAGGCAGATGGATGCCTCAAAGCTGGGAAAAAGCTGCATGGCTTCTTCTGAGAGCTAGAGGTTGAGACACGCAGATCCCTGTGCCTCTAGGTTAAATAAAGTTTTGTCATCCTCAGCCTCTGAAGTGATTAAATTTGTCCCAGTATCATTACAAAATGGAATTAACAGCAATTCATGGAGCCACAGTAGCCTGGGGGTGGTTTCAGCGGGTACGGCGACACTGCTCTAATAATAAGGGCTGAGAATGAGATGTCACAATTACTGTTGGTGCTGCTGTTGATTTACGTCAATGCAACAGTTACATAGCAGCTATCATTCAGTTTTATGCTGATTTTCTGGCAAGAATTTTTGAGTATGTAAATGCTACCAAGTCTTTGGGATGTGCTGGTGGGTCATGGAGAGAGATCCATCATTTTGTGAAGGCAATAATACACTGAAATTAGACATTAGAAGAAGGTTTTTGACAATCAGCCTTCAAACAGGAGAAATGAGGACAGAAAAGAATGACAAAAAACGTAAACGTTTTTGAAAGAAAAGTAAACCTATTTTAAAGGGATTGTGTAATGTTATATTTATAGTGGGAAGAGATAGTACTTGATGATACTATGAGTCCTCCTCAAGTCCCTGTTTCTGAGAAGAAAGATGCCACACTTTCATTTCTGCTTTGTTGAAGACAAACTCTTAGTTCTTTATTTCCTCTTTTTTTGATGATGAGAAGTATTAGAAGTTGAGCTGATCCTCCATGTCCTTTTTCTCCTTTTTTTTTTTTTTTTAATGTCCCAAACCATAAAATCCATCAGATTTAGTGTAAGTCACAACAAAATACTTTTTTTGATGCAATTCAAGGTCAAGTTCATAGTGGACCTGAAGTGAGTTTTAGTTAATCTTTCAGCTTAGATAGAAACAATACAAACACTGATTTCATTTCCCCAGCACAAGGTGAACACCTACCCAGTCATTACAATAGCCAGGAAAGAGGTAAAGGTTGTGTTGATAAAGACCATGGCTGGTGTCCATGTAAACAGAAAATATGTAAGTTGAGAAAGATCTGGATTCCAAAGCTCCAATTAAAATGTATTTAATGCCAACAAAGAAACAAAACAAGTAAGCATGAAGACTGAAAGGCCTAATTTCTTCATTTCCAACAAGATTTGAGTGAAAACCAAGCAACACTTCCAATCCTTCCTACCTACTTCTCTTCCTATTCTGATTCTTCACTCATTTGAAAGAAGATGTTTCCCTTCTGTTAATATCTAGATTCAGTATATCAGTGCAACATACAAGAGAGTGGAAAAATCTATTAGATATCCCAGGCCTTTGTTATCAGACTCTGAAGAACAGAATCAAATGTGACCTTTGAAGTGTTTGGAAAATTCATTGTGTAGAAGCCATTTTTCCTCATATGAAATAGCCTGAAAAACCCACCTTTCTCACAGGAAGTAAATTCTTGTTGAGCAGAACTAAGTGAAATGATCCTTCTTTTGGCAAACTGAATATAGTTCCAGGTTGGCCAAGAAACAGAATTGCAGGCTTGAGAATTAAAATTATTCCTTGGCATAGAAACACCAGTCTAAAATATTTAATTTTATTTAATTTTAATTAATAATCAAATCTGTGTCATTTAACAACTTTCTTACTGCCTCCCTACCCCAGCTCTGAATTTGAACTCAGTTGGGAGAAGTGTTACAAAAACACCGAAGCTTTAAGATTTTTCCTAAGACCCCGTGTAACCTCTCAAATCCAATATTATAATTGTCTGAGCACTTATAGATTTTTTTCTTTTTCTTTGCAGCTTTCTTGAGCTGACATAAAGGTTGACAAGCCTGGTGACATAATGGGTATTATTTCGAGTAGTTTCTAAACAATATCATTTTTGTGCCCATCTACTTCCAATAAAATTATAGGTTTCTTTATTTTTTATGAAACAATGGCTCTCAGCTCCCATGCTATATTTCCCAGGCAAATTTCTGATGAGACTGCCATGACTTGCTATTAATGCAATTATCGCTGTTGACGTCAATGGAAGCATTGGCTATGCTGAGGTCTCCATTCATGGTGTCACTTGTGAGAACAGAGTTATAAACTCTATCTTGTTATTTAGCCTGCCTGTGTAAACCAAATAAATAAGTAAATACAAATACAAATACTACAAAATAAAATAAGCTGCTAATTCAAAATACATCCAGATATATAAGAGCAATACTTATAGAAATGCACTGGTGAGAGATCAACTGTGAATGTGAACGAGGAGCTGATAAATTCTCATTACCTGCTTGGGGCTGACAACTGAAATGACCTGCTAGGCCTCCGCTGGAAATTCAATCAGGTACCTGCAAAGAGCAGACATCCCCTGCAAAAATCCAACATGTGTAGGGTTTCACTTAGTGTTTAGGTGTTCCCTCCCTGTGCAGTCAGGAGTGGAGGAGGCCTGTCAAGATTTCAAGCTTGTCTAAGGCACGAGGAAACTTTAAGGGGCTTGCTTTATCCCTTTTCCTCCCTACTTCATCCTACTGTGAAGTCTGTTTGTCTTAGTTTCTAGTAAGAGAATCAAAACTTACCTATTTTTTTGACAAAACTTTGGTTTTATTAGCACCAGCCAAAAAAAGATCATGATTATATGGCAGGAGGATATTGGTTCCACTCACACCATGCAAATGCTTAAAGTAAAGGAGGAATAACCATGGTGGTGATAAACACAAAGTTTTACGTGGCCTTTGGAACTTTGTACTGGCCCCACCAATGCTGGAAGAACTGCGTCTCCAGTTACAGCTTGCTCTCTAGCCCTCAACTCATGTTCTGAAAACCCCCAAACCCTCTTACTGAAACTCATTAATAACCTTCTGCCTAATCCTAAAAATTTTCCCCAGATTCCCAATAAACTTACTTCCTTCACTGAGATGTCAATGGTTTTGTTTTATTGGATCACATCACATATGAACTAAACCAGACTTCTTTTAGGGAAGAAGGAAGGACTAGTACAGTCTAAGGCTGCATCCATCCAGGGGTTGAGGAGATATCTGTGACAATCCCAGAACAATGTTAGGCAACTCTGAAAAGAGAAAGAGAGAGGCTGAGCCGACATTTTTGTAATCAAAAAAGTGAAATGAAGGTAAAGAGAGTATTAATGCAACTCATACAGCATTTGGGAGAACTGCCCACAGATGTGACCACACTTGTCCAAGGAACATAAATGTCAAATTGGATCAAGCTGATGAAAAGCTCCAGGAATGATCTAAGAAAGGATAATTTATTTTATGAAAATAATTTGATTTGTTTAGATCAGCAAAATGAAGGCAGAGAGGGAATAAACTGTTTCCTGCTAAAGAAATAAACACTATCATAGTAGTTCACTTAGTTTCACTAATGTCCTGGTAAACTGAGGTATTTAATACAAATGACTAACCAAAGATATTTCTTGTGGAAGTTAAAGAAATTGCTTGCTGTCAGAGAAGTATTTTGCAAGACCGTTCTAGCAGGACAGTGAGTGCAAATGACCTAGGCAATCTGAGATTTCTTCACTATTTTTTACTTGCTGGCTTCTTTTCTTTTTTTTTTTTTTTTTAAGATTAATTATGACCAGTTTGTTGATGACATTATATACTTTAGTTTCCTATGGCAACAGGGGACTGAATTCTGTGATAGAGAACCCTTCCAATCGTGTGTGTTCCTATGTATTATAGTGAAATATACCATTATAACAAACAAACAAGAAACCCAAACATCTCCTTGATAAAGTGGATATATGTTTACATATTCTGAAGTAGCTGATACACTCAGAAATTTTGCAGGTGAGACACATCCAAATGTACACAATTAACAACACTGCAGGTACCTTCCACCTGATTAAACCAACTATATATAGCAGAACCCTGAGTTTATTCAGGCAAGCAAAATGGCTGTTACGAATTTTATTTGAATTTTCTGCTCCAGATCCTTACCCTTGAACATATCTTAATAATTTACTTGAACAACAGATTTGTCTGTGCAAGACTGGTAACGCATTCTCTTCTACTAAGTAGTCATTAGACTGCCTGCCCTAATTACTATGATACAGATGTAGAATTCAAGGAACCTGGGTTTTATTCCGTCATTAATTCAATGCACAATTTTTTAACAAGTCACTCTCTTACAATGAGAACTTGCATAACTTTGGGTCATTCTATAAGGTAGGTGGATGACAGCTGTCATGTGTATCCAGCTACTATTACCCTTGAAAAGTGCTGGTTTCTCTCCATTAGATATAACAGGAGCATAGACTGCTGGTCAGACTTACACATCTAACTTTTAGACACTTACATTAGATCAATAATTCTGACTCTATATTTAAAAAAGGATATTTACTTTGAGAGGCAGTAATTCATAACCTCAAATCCTTTTCTCTAGATTTCAGTGTGAATAGTACCTAATTTGAAAAAAAAAAAAAAAAAAAGAAACAGGAAAAAAAATATTCAGAAATTCAACCAAACAACAGAAAAAGTCCAAAGCAAACCAAAGAGTAATGGTCAAGGACTCTACTTGGAATATCATCTACCAGACAAAATGAATGATCCATAACATTACCAACCACAGATACTGAGAAAATTTTATTTTTGGAAGTTCTCACCCATCTTTTTATACAACAGAAGGGTAGGTCCATATATAATTTAAAATAAGTATCTTTCCTTTAGGTTGTGGTGGCTACTCCAACAGTTTTTAATGTTCCCCCTTTCTCTCAGGCCTTTTTTTCCCAACATCATTGTCCAGGTTGTACACAAATTACTATGGGATTACACGCTTGGCATCCTCAGAAATAGTCCAACCATGTTGCAGTGGGAGGTTTTAATAGTGGTACAACACTACATGAGTCATAGTTGCCATACCTTAATATCCCAATTGGCCATAAATAATAAGATCCTTCCTCAGACCAGGATTCTGGAAATAAATTAGAGCCTTTGACTGATTATTTTTCTTAATGGAGAAGATGGGGTTCTTTAAAAGGGGCTAGTGATAGTGGGAGAGCAAGTGCTTCTTTTCAGGCAGCTTACCCTTGTAGGCAAACAGAAGACTGTCCAAATGGCTACTACCGTCAAGTTCCTTTGACTTTAACTTTACATTATAAGGTTATTTCATATATTAGCCAAAACAAACAAGACAGACCAAAAATGCAGGACAAGTTGGCATCTGTTCAGTTTTGTTGTTCTCCAGACTTAGTAGATTCATCTACTGCCTACATTAATGAAGTACCTAAAAATTTTTATTGAGTGAACTGGAAAAAGTGTAAGGCTTGGCATAAAATTTAATTCCTTTAGGAGATCTGTTCCATGGAGATTCTCAGTCTTGGTCTGCACACAAGCTTCTCTCACATGAAGACAAAATAGAGACAAAACCCCAAACAACAACAAGAAGAAGCCCTCAGCACCTTCTCTGATCTCAAATCACTAAAGTCACATGAAACATATCAGCAACTTGATCAGATTCATATCAGAAGTTTGGGCAAAGTGAAATGCTTTCAAAGAATTCCCCTAGCTCCAGAAAGAAAGGACATTTTTCTAGCTCAAACTGTGATAGAAGAGTGACAGTAAAATTAAGATCCTAAAAGCCTGACTGGAAAGACAAGAACACCTGTTTCATTCCCCACAGCAAAAAGGAAGGGAAACGGTAATATCAAGAGTTGACATATTTGAAGGTTGTATTTTTCTCAGTTCATTTCCATGATGTTGGACTCACCCTCCCTGACAAGGTCTGAATAAGGTGTAGTTTATGAGGGTGGTTCAAGTGTGATAAAGAAGCTGCAAGTTGAGGATGTGAAGGGTTAGGTGCCCTTGAGGAGTGGATGGGCTCGAGTGCTCTGCAAGGATTGATGTTATTAAATTGAATTATTATTATTAACACTTGTACAACATAGGGAATGGATGAGCAAAAGAAGAGAAAAAAACTACGCATGAACAAAAGTGAAATTAAAATTCAGTGTGGAAAATATTGCAAGAAATCTGCTAACACTTTGAAATTGTAAATCTATATGTAAAGTAAGCTTAAAAAAAAAAAAGTTGAAGAAAACAGCAGCATGTCAGATATTCTTGATACCTCCTTCAGGCACTGTCTTAATATCTTTTAAAAATCAGTGCTGGTCCACCAAATTATGCAGTAACCTGCCTTCCCACAAATGCCTCCTCAACACCTTGTAGCTGGGACCTACATTATGTGCCCCTCTGAACAATGTTTAATGGGAGTCAGCAGGCACATGCTGATATAGGGCAACTGTGGTAGACAGTTCATGGAGATAGATAATGCTACATCTAGATTTTTATAGACAGATACACATTCATATATCTGTATCTCCTACATGTGTCTCTGAGTGCGTGTGTGTGTGTGTATGTATACATATATATGTGTTTTTGTGTGTATGTGAGCACATAGGAGGAAATATGTATATATATTTAGGAAAGAACAGCTCTGCTTGGATTTGATGAAAGATAAATACAGTCTATTAAATAACAAGCCCACTCTTTCTATCAAAAACAGTCATGCAATAACCTTTAGATACTACATCTTTACTTGTCATTTCCCACCTCTTTTTTACTCCACAATCTAAGATGTTTGGCCCATGATTCATATCTTTTCTATGTTTTTTAATCACTTACTTTTCAGATGAAGAGCCAGAGGAAGGGATCTACCATTCACAATTGCTTTGATGAACCTTGCTAGCATGTATACCAGAAGGTAATATTCCAAATTGCATGCCATGGGAGGGGAACATAGGATAGCATTGGTGGGATACCAATGAAAAGAGAAGTCTGTGCAATCATTATATCTATATATAAGGTAGGTTGTGGTGGTTGTTGTTGCAAGACAATGACATATCTAATACAGAAATATGTCTACCTCTTCAAAGCTGTCATTGCCCTTTAGGTGGGTTTTTGCAGACTCTTCTTAACTGACCTTCAGGGTTCAGTTTGGACTTAAAGTCATACTAAATATAGCTCCTAGCTTCCTTTCTGGAACTGGCTCATGTTTGGCAAAAGCAGAGAACATAAAGCTCAAGGTCTTTGCTTTGAGTTCATGCAGAGTGTATTGGTGTATAACTGGTACACAAACTCATACAGGTTAACATACCCACAAATTCTGGGAACAAATAGTTCATACAGTTTCCTAAAAACTATGATGAATGTATGTCATGGTTTAACCCCAGCTGGCAACTAAGCACCACACAGCCACTTGCTCACTCTCCCCCAGGTGGGATGGGGAAGAGAATCGGAAGAGTAAAAGTGAGAAAACTCATGGGTTGAGCTAAAGACAGTTTAACAGGTAAAGCAAAAGCCACAAAACAAAGCAAAACAAGGAATTCATTCACTACTTCCCATGGGCAGGCAGGTGTTCAGCCATCTCCAGGAAAGCAGGGCTCCATCACACATCATGGTTACTGGGGAAGACAAAATGCCGTAACTCTGAAGGTGCCCCTCATTCCTTCTTCCCCCAGCTTTTATTGCTGAGCATGATATCATATGGTATGGAATATCCCTTTGGCCAGTTGAGGTCAGCTGTCCCAGCTGTGTCCTCTCCCACATTGTTGTGCACCCCCAGCCTACTCGCAGGTGGGGTGGTGTGAGAAGAAGAAAAGGCCTTGATGCTGTGTAAGCACTGCGCAGCAGTAACTAAAACATCCCTGTATTATCAATGCTTTTTTCAGCACAAATCTAAAACATAACCCTATACTAGCTACTATGAAGAAAATTAACTCTATTCCAGTCAAAACCAGTGCAATGTATCACTACTGGAATGCAAGAAACTTTTAAGTGATAAATGAGTACTGACATTGATGATTATAGCTAAGTAAAATTATTTTGGGAACCTCATGTTTAGTCTAAGTATGTATATGGCAAGCACTTCCATAATTTGACCAGCTTTCTCTTATTTAATAAGAGCATATCTTAGAGAATAATCTCACCTTTGTCATAGCTCATGTTCCCACTGTGTCTTTGTTATGGGGTTCCCCACAAACATCAGTGCTTTATCTTTCCAAAACTTGTTTGCTAGAGAGCCAAAGGGACAATTAAAGCAACATGCCATTCATAATAACTGCTAGCCATGGACAGGACCAAGGAGCTCTCACCCTTGACTTACCAACAAGTGGGGGAAGCCTTAGCATTGTGCACAACATCAGATCATTCCACAGCAATAGCAGAGCTGACAGCCCTGTATGCATCAGGTCCTCCATGCCATAATAAGGCCTGACAGTTTTAGAACAGCGTGCATTTCTGCTGGCTAAATATGTCAGAAACCTAAAAGGAAATGGCCACAAAAAACCCTTTTTTTTTTTTTTTTTTTTTTTTTTAGGAAAGCACTTTAAAAAAAAGAAATAAAGAAAAAAGTGTTAATAAAACTACAGTGCTTGAACTGACAATGCCAGATGGGTCGAAAATCAGGACAAGGGACAGACAGTGAATGAACAAAAAAGAGAGTGGCAGGTAAATGAGAATGATACAACTCCCATTAAAGCTAATTGGATATCAGTCCATGGTGTGCTTGGCTTATTTAGTCCAACCTAAATCTCTTCCACAGGAAAAGTTCACACTGAGGAAAATCAAAGCCAGAAGACCAATTGTCCCCAATCACATTCCAAAGTTTGAGAGTCCTTTTAGCACAGCTCACTCTTTCTCCACACATACTCATGTCTTCATGAATTAATGCAGGCCTACATATGAAAATCAATGTTTCTTACACATATAAACACCACAGATCTGAATCAATCTCTCAAAGCCAAAGAGGGTTAAATATTTAAACAAGCTATGTATTGAAATGCATTTTTAATGCCGTGAAGTCATTCTGATGAAAGATTACTCAAGAGCCTTCATTACTGAGTTTAGAGAGTAATGTGGTATTATTTGAACAGATGGCACAGCTGTGTGCAGCCTCAGCCTCAGCCCTCCCCCCTGGGGTAAATCCAAGTGCCACTCCTGTGCAAAGTCATCCGCTGTCAGCCAATGGACTGAATGGATGGATGGCTGCGTCTAGCTTGCACATCCATACATGACAGCCAGGATGGCTAAAGTCTTTAAGAACGGGCTCCTTAAAGAGAATGGCGCCTTCTGTAATCCCTTGCTTCCTACATGCAGCGGAAGGCAGGGAGGGGAAGAAGGAAGCAATGCCGCGAGCATTGATAATGAACTTGCTGTGCTGCTCTGTGACTTAATTGCTAGGATTATGTGGTATCATTATGTCAACTGCAATTGTCTCCGTTAATTTCAAGCTGGCATCACCCCCACCCCCCACCCCCACCCTGCTTTTCTTTCTTCTCTCCCTCTTGCTGAGTGAGCGAGCGTGGGTGTTGGGAGAGTGGCAAAGAGAGGGGACAACCATCGGGACACATTTTGATGGTTATTAATTAAAAAAGACAAAGGAAGAAACAGGCGAGCGTGAAGTCAGGGTCTGTGCTGTGGCAGCCCAAGAAAGGATTAGCTGCATGGCTATTAACACTGTCACAGCTGCGGGGAAGAGGAGTCTCGCACCTTAGGAGAGTACTTCTGGAGCTTTCCCTTGCACTGAGTTTTCAGTTGGATACCGGTACAAAGAACGTCAGTTTATGGTTAAGGCCCTGGCTTCTAGATTTATATGACAAGATCAGATTCATCCCTTTAGTCTATGTTTGCAATAGTATATACAAAGAGGGTGCACAAAGCCTCAAAATGCCTCTCTCCTTGTCTTGCACTGACGTAATTTAATTGGTTTCTGCGGAAAGATTTCTCATTTATGTGTGCACATCTTTATCCACCTAGTGAATAGACTGGGTGTTCTGAAAGGTTAATATTACAGTTAAACAACATTCAGCTGTGCAGCATGGTATTTTGGAGTAGAAGCCAGAATCCAGATTAAAGGAAAGTTATGTTTGAGCAGTGTCTGCAGGAGAACCATTGGCCTGGTAGACTCCACCAAAGTATCTTCCCATAGATTTAAGTATCTTCTGTCAGCGGAAGCACCTACTAGGGTGCTGAATACCCAGGATGGAATTAACATGTCAATTTTTAATTCCAGAAACTAGAAGTAGAGATACAGAACATTTAGTGATGCCCACTATGTTCTGTGGATCCTCCAGAGGTTTCCTTTCTGATCTCAAAAATCTCTCTCCTTATTTAAACAATCTTTCTATTGCTCTGGCAATTGTCTTTCTGTATCCAAGTCTTTTTCCTGAGTAAAAGTGGCAAGGATGGGATTCAATATTCTAGAGGAGGTCACATAAATGACTTGTATAACAACATTAGCTCTTCCTTACCACTACTACAGAAAATTCATTTCACATCTGTTAGGACTGCATTTACTTTTTCCATAGCCACACAGATGCTTCAAAGTCAAGCTGTAATCAAGTAAGACAAGCAAGTTTTTATCTTCCTTTGGACTTTACCAAATAAGTAAATTCCTGGCTTTTTGTAAAGTTATATTTTTTTAATCCTTCAGTGTACAATCTCTGATCCAGTGTTTTTTCTATTACTTCAGTTTCTGAGGCCATCTCTTTGTTTTTGGATGGTAAACAGTGAATTTTCTTCTTTGGCATTCCTTCTTAATTGTGCATCACTAGGAAATTTCTGTACCTTACTGATGATTTGAAGCATAATTATCAAACAAAGCAACAAACACAAAACCAATCCTTGCTCTGTTAATATTCTTAAATTAAGATTTTAGTAATATCAGACAAGTAAGTAAAGCATCAAATGAAGTCCAGAGAGAGGAAAATACATTACAATAAGAAAAAAGATTTGCTTAATTTAAATTCTTTGCTTGTCTAAATTGTTGTAAATAGCACCAGATTTAGGAATCAAATATAGGTAGATTTACACCAGCAGCTGGGGTTGCCAAATGTAAAGTAACAAGGTTATTTCTGGTAAGTACCTAAAATTTGTATTCTCTGTGCACTCAAATTGCTAGGTAATGTGGCTTAATTTTCACTTCACCAAAGAAAGTTGTGTTAACTCACTTTTCATTTGGAGCAGGTGAAGAATATATGAACAAACAGTTACTTTGCTCAGCTGACAAGCGATAACTCCTTAAACTGCCACAGCTCTATTGATCTCTAAACAATACTAGATGGCAGTGATTTGTAGGCATCACAGAAAATGTAGAGTTTTAAGTGGGGATTTATAAAAGGACACAGCAGTGGCAATGTAGATTTTGATTTTCAGGATTCTACAGCAGTGAATATTTGATCTCAGGAAGGATAATATTTATAGGGAAAAAAAGAAAATAGAAATGATTTATTGTATGTTTAAGGAATTTTTCAAGCTCTTCTGAACACAGGAATTTGCAAACTGGATTAGAAACAAGGGCTGTCTAGTCTTGCTTTGGACAAGATCTAACCGTTTCCATTCAGATAAGTTTGCAACACTGTTCCTGAAGCTGCCCAAAGATATATATTCTCATTCTCTAATGTAAACTTGCAGAATGTTGCTGGTAAATTTAAAATAAGAACCATAATCCAACTGTTATACAAGGGTACTTTAACTTTTCCACTTGCTTTATTTGGTTTTAAATCAATGGCATTTCCTAGAAATCAAAAGGCTATAAGGGAGATTAAAGAAAACGGAGGGATTCAAACTAAGATACAGCACTCAGAGCTGTGATGATCATCAGACATTTTAATGGCCTTAACAATTGCTGCAATTTGTGTTGAGCTAAACTGCCAGGCAGACATGGAAACAAGTTTAGATGGTTCTACTTTGCTAAAAGAACTCTCTGTTAACAGGGTAAGATACACCTGGAAAAGCAGGCTTCATGTGAATTGAAGCATCTTTGCAAAGACAAGCAAATCTCTAACATGATTTACGTGCTTTGCCTTCGCACACATTGTCAGTTTTCCTTAATTTTCCTGCCTATTCTCCTGAAAACAAATGACCACAAAGACCATGTCTCCATGGCTTGCTGGAGAAAGTCTTGTGCAGTAGCTAGTAATGCTCCCAGCTGACTGGCTTTCAGCCAAATCTGACCCAAAAGCTCCTCACTGCAATGGCTTGGTACCTAAAAAATTACACATTATCTTGGTTACTGCAGTGTGTTAATGCAACTACACAGCTTCTGTACCTGTGATGGTTTATGTCTTTTAAGTTTCAAGTTGGGGCTCCGCCTATGGAGACATGCCCCCACATTTATGGAACTGCTTCAACCTCCCCTTAATGTCCAGAAGTGTTCTCTTCAGATTTCCACTTTATTTATCTGGCTTCCATTTCATTTACAAAGCTGAAAGCTTTGATATAAAGAAGCTGGCAAGCAGAAACCCTTTTTGGCTGGAAAGGTAATGGAATTTTGCTCAGTTATTTTACCAGGAGTAGAGGATGATTAGCACTAATTACAGCCTGAGACACTGAGAGAAATTTGGAGTAAAAATGCAAGATGTCCTTTAAAAATAACTATTGCAGTAATAACATTATTTGTCTTGAAGCAAACAAACAAAAAACAGGCTTTCCATTTACTGGACTTTTGGTTTTTTAAAGTGTGATTTCATAATATACTTGAACTTCACAGAAACTGATTCATGTTTGACACTGTTTTGTCAGCTGGGGTTCAAGCTCACCAATAATTTCAGAAAGAATTGGACAGCATTGAGCAGACAGCAGAGAGAAACACAGAAATGCTAAACAGTGTGACCATACATATTTATCTACTTAGGAAGGAACTACAAGAAAACAAGCTAATTTTCCCAGTGCTTACTGCTGGAGGTAGTCAGACGCATATCTGACCCCCAGACACACAGTGATTGACCCCTCAGCTGCTCACCTTATTTTATTACTCCTGTATGTGATATCGGCAGTATTCTGCTAAACTGAAAAATATTTAACCTGCAGTGTAAATAACAGAGGAGTAGACACTAGCCTTTAAAACAGCAGTGGCATCCACACTCACAGTATGGAGGTCTGAGTCGCTACAGGCATGCAATAGAGATGACTCTGAAGTCCAAAATTGCTATAGATTTGCTATAGCAGTATATGGGAGTTTATGCTTAAGTCTTGTGAGGATGTTCTGTCGACACACCCAAAAAGTCTGTGAACAGCAGCCATCAAGGACAGGTATTTGAACTTTATTAAGGAAGACAGAGCTATTAAACTGGAAGTACCCTAATGGACTACAGCTGCAGCTGTGCTTCTCTGTGGAATGAGCAGAACTGTCTCACAAAAGGAGGTGGCTAGTTATTTCTCATTCAGAAGGACTTTTCTAGTTAAAATTCACACACTTTCAAATCAGAGCCTCAAAACTATCTGTATAATTTTTATAATATGTTATTAGACTTTTCAGACACCATGATCAAATCAGGTGTCTTCATCTCATGGGCAGCTGATGACAAAGCTCATTCTTTCCCATTCCACATCTTCAGCTTGAGTTTCATAAAAAAAGAAAACCCTAAAATTCCAATCTTTTCACCATCTATGTGTTCTTCCCCACTACAGCCTCCCCCCACGAATATTCCATTTTCTTCCCTTCATTGCTTCTGTAATAGAAAATCAACTATTCAGGGCTGGTTTTTTTCCTAATCAATGACTCTCAGGTGCTAGGACCCTGAAGCAACACTTTTGGCACATGGGGCAAACAGATGTTTTTGCAAGTGAGGCCTTGAGTAATTCCAAGAAAACATTCCTGCAGGTGAAACTGGAAAGTCTCTTGTGTTAGAAAGAGAATATCTACAGCCGTGGCTCTCAACCTTGGAGAACTGGAGTGCCACTTTATCACTGAATAGAGCCACATGCTAATTATCCTTCTACTGCATTATGCTGTTGCATCATTTTTGAGTCACTATCAGAAACCTTTGTATGGTGATTTAATGTGTCGTTAGGTTCAGGATGAAAAATCTGTAGAAGGAAAAATAAGAAAGTGATGTTTTTACCTAGTGTACTTCCCCAGCATATGCAGTAAGCCAACTTTGTTATATTTGGCATTTTGAATTTCCAAGCCCTTCACTGCCTTTTGTTAGGAGCCTTCTTCAAACTGCTTTTAAGTCAGTGGAAAGTTCCTGCTGATATACACCAATTTTGGAATGGACACTAAAAGAATTAAAATAGCATAAAACACTGTGAACCTTAGTCTGAATATCTAATTACTGTTTTGTTTTTATCCCAATGATTTTCCTTATGCTATGTCAGATAAATGTCTTCCTTGCTTTGTTCTTAAGGCACTACGGCTTACATGGTCACACTGTGCAATACTGAGTTGGTCCACGTCTCCACAATATCCCTGAACCCTCTGGCTAACTTCAATCAAATTTGACAGAAAATGTAGAAGTCTGAGAGATAATTCAGATCCTACTAATACCATGAGGAAAGACAATGAGTATAAAACATTTTTTTTTCTTATTAGTTACTGAAAGAAGGACGTAATGTGAATTCACTCCATATAAAACACCCAGGAATCTGAGTGAGAGACACAGACAAGGAGGGAAAGACAGATGTCATGAGACCTGAAATGAAAAACAAAGCTTTATTTCAATGTTACCCCTCATCTAATGCCCATGAATCCATTTATGAGATACAAAATCACACATAACCCACCCTCACTCAGTCTTTTGTTCACATACTGTGTTTTTTGAGCACCAGTTTGCACAAGGGATACTTTTGACCACATATCATATATAAGAAATATAATATAAAAATAGTGGAGAAGACAGTTCTTATGGGGCAACTGGTGGAAGTAATTTAATACCATTGTTTGGACTGAATCTGAAGAGCTTACCAAGTCAGTTACATAGTTCAAAGAAAAGAAAAAGTAAGCCAATGTCAAAGGTCTGCCAGTCTTTCCTACTGGCGAGAAGCAAGAGCAGGGGGCTGAGGACTGCCTCTAATGGCTTCTGGCCTGGCACCGAGGCCAAACTCATCTCATTTACTCTCTGGTATTAAACTGAGATATACCGAGTAGGATTACTGGTTCTCTGCACAGACAATAAAAGAGTTCCTTTAAAAGGCAAAGCATCTTTTCTCTTTGCTTCTGGGACAGGTCTTCCACTTACAGCAGCTCATAGTATCCCTTGGTATGGAAGGGTGGTGTAGTAGGTTGGACAAAAGCGACTGTGAAGGCTTCCAGACTGACCTTAAATCCCTGCTCTACCCACACAGAGATTTTAAGATGGTTAATATGTTACAATTCATAGGATATAACAGAGTGAGACAAGGGGAGATTATCCTAGGGTGAGATCTCAGCTAACGAGCCCTGTGAAGATTAAAAAGTAATTGTACCAATGTGGCTAGTATGTACCTGAGCTAAGGCTGGCAGATCACTGGCACTTAGCTATGTGGACATGACAGATCGGATCACCACAGTATCATGTATTTTTGTGTCATATTGCACTGCCTGGTATATGCATCCGCAGAGAAACCGTCTCAAAGTGAGCTCTGAAGTTAGGTGGGACCATTTAGTAAGACTTACTGAAAAACACTATAGAAATTCAGTAAATCAACACTCATTTAAATGAGGTGATTTATTTAGGAAAGAGAAACAAATGGAAACCTTACTCTTTTCAATTAGAAGTTCTGAGGAAGGGAACTGTCATGGTTTAGCCCCAGCCAGCAACTCAGAACCACGCAGCCGCTCGCTCACTCCCCCTGCCCAGTGGGATGGGGGAGAGAATCGGAGGAGTAAGAGTGAGAAACACTCCTGGGTTGAGATAAGAACAGTTTAATAATTGAAATAAAGTAAAATAGTAATGATAATAATAATAACAACAATATCATAATGATAATAACAATAATAATATACAAAGCAAGTGATGCACAATGCAATTGCTCACCACCCGACGACCGATACCCAGACAGTTCCTGAGCAGCGATCGTTGCCCCCTGGCCAACCCCCCCAGTTTCCATACTGAGCATGACATCATATGGTATGGAATAGCCCTTTGGGCAGTTTGGATCAACTATTCTGGCTGTGCCCCCTCCCAGCTTCTTGTGCCCCTGGCAGAGCATGGGAAGCTGAAAAGTCCTTGCCTAGCATAAGCAGTACTCAGCAACAACTAAACCATCAGTGTGTTATCAACATTCTTCTCCTACTAAATCCAAACCACAGCACTATGCCAGTTACTAGGAAGAAAATTAACTCTATCCCAGCCAAAACCAGGACAGGAACACACATAACAATGCACTGTAAATTCATCGAACAGTGGAAGACTGCTTTCATAGAACAAAAAGGAAGGGAAAGGACCCAAACAACTTCTAGTCTAAATAGCTTAAAGTACCAAAATGGAATTACTCCCAGGTGTAATCACCTCACTTTTCCCCAGCAGTTGGAGGAGAAATACAGAGACTTATCAAGAATGGTTAAGGTACCAGGTGGATGGAAAAAACATTTGCTCAGGATTCAGTGTCTGGATTTCATACGTCTGCTAACCACCTGAAGAGCCTTCTATTAGCAAACTTCTGCTTCTTGTAAGGACATTTAAAGTGGGATTCATCTCAGTTAACTTTAAGTGTTGGCTTAGCCAAAGCTAATTGGCTCAGCTCCCTTTGTAGTCAGTGCAGTCAGAAATAGGCTCCTCCAGAGGGTCATTCATTTCCGCTGTTGCAGGGCCTGGTGAATCACCACTAGAGACACCTCTATGATAAAGCAAACAGTCTTAGACTTTGATAACTGTTAGAAGTGTAGGTCAAAGGTGGATGACTGTCTTAGGACCAGTCATACCTTGAACCTTTTTCTGTTTACCTAACCAGAAGGGCCTCCTTGACTCTAGCAATACAAACCGGCTTTCGCTCAATTTTGTGGTTCTCTGCTTTCTTTCCAATTTGCAGATCTCGTTAGTGATCTGCAGAGATAAGAAATGAGCACAGTATTCCAATTACAGCTATACCAGTATTAAATAAAGAAATATTGCAATAGGCTTGGTCTAATTTGTCCTCTTTGTATGTTTAGTGTTCATACTAACCCTTCTGACCACTATGATGAAGTCGTTTCCGGAATCACCTGTTCTCAAAGTTGAGTTTCCCTGGTCTCTAATAATAGCTTATGTTGCTAATTTCTAGTAGTTTGATATTTCATAATGTATATTTATACATATATGTACATTCAAATACATATAGATGCAGATATTTGTGTGTGTGTGCTGTTCACTTGTCAAGCGACCAGTTCCAAAGGCTTTTGCTCTTTCTTTTTTAATGCTCCCCATTAAGAAAACATATCCAGGGATGATGTTCTGCTCAAAAGCATGCTTGTCTTATGGGGATGCCTCAATTTCATTTCAGTTTGAGACCTAGCCTACTTTGAAGATAACATGTTGACTGTGTAGTGCTCTCATTTCTTGACAAAATCATTTCTGATATCAGATTGAATCTTCAGAATTTTAAACATTAGATGCTCAGAATTGGCATCATCACTCTTCACTTGTACTTTACAAAAGGCATCAAATTACTGTAGGTCTATTTTTATAAACCATTTTTATTTGATATTAGCTAAATTACCTTTAATTCTATGTTAATTAAACCTCATATTAGCCATTTTATTGTTTGCCTTAGGTTAACTTTAAACTGACAAAAGGACATTTATCAGGGTCATCCCATTTTCCTTTCTAAATGTTTCTGTACTTTGAATTTTTCCAGATCTTTAGGGATTTTTCTGTGCCACAAGAGTCCTTGTAATCCATTACCTTCCAAAGAAAACTTCACCCAGCCCTTTTGAAACTCTTGAATGTAAATACTGGGGTTTTGGGGATATCCTCCTTCAATTTCTCTATAATTACTATTTGAATGTAAAGTATTTCAGTTCCATCACCCAGTGATCTGAAAACAACTTCTAACTTTCCCCCAACTACAGGGCAGAAATACATTGATTCATAAGTACTAGTCAATTAAAATTTTCTTTTTTCTTTTTTTTTAAGATAGGTTGCCATTCTCCTTTCTCCCTTGTCCACTGTATCCTTCTTTAAATTATTATACCCACTTATTTTAAAATTCTAGTCATGCAACTCTTCCCACCAGGTTTCAGTAATACCAACTATGTCAAATTTATGCTCATAAATGAGCAATTCCAATTCCCTGTGTTTATTACCCAGGCTCCAAGCAGTGGTGTACAGGCAATTAAATAATTTCTTCTCCTCATGTCCTTCAGTGTCTTGATTAATTTGGTTCTCAACATTCTGATTTTGTTCTAAGTGAGTACATGTTTGTTCCTGCTTTTTACCTTCTTTTTTTTTTCTTAGTTTAACACCTGCCTGACTACAATTATTTAGAATTATTTCTTTGTACTAATTTGGTTTTAATCAGAATAAACTAATTGGCCAAAACTAAAAATTACACAAGGATATACAGGTTTCAATTAAACTCTCATCTAAAAAGATTTTAATTCCCAGGATAATTTCTGGTCAGAATCACAAGTCTAGAGTAACCACTAGCTTGGAGATATATTCAGTTTTGAATACAATTTCCCACAAGAGTGTCCTAATCTGCAGGATTTTTTTTTTCTTTTAAAGTAATCAACTTTCAGTCCTTATTATGGGTTTTCCAGTGGGCATGTTTGCTTACATATGTGTTTAGCTGTGGATATACAAATTAAGTAATAATTTAAAGTAGGGTTTGATATTCTATATAGTATAAGAAAAATATTTGAGCCAACACAGTTTTGGCATGTTTTTTTGGCACACCTCACTCACACTCTTACCCTCATTTAAATATACACCCACACACATACACACAAATATGAAACTTTCAGCCAAATATGGCATAGAGAAATGTTTTTAAATGGGTATTTTGTCATATGGGGAAATAATTTTGCACTCTAGTCTTTTCTAGCCAGCTTTCTGGTCCAGAAGCTGTTGTCTAATTTCTGAAAGGAAGTCATCCAAAGTTTAAGAGCTCTCATTTAACACAGAACGTGAACAAATTTGGTTGACCAAAGTATTTTAAATTTAGAAGGACCATACTTAGACTGTTTTTCACTTCCAGAAACTTCTGTGTATTTTGCCTTTATAAGACAGAAAGGATTTCCAAGAAAATTAGATGAGTAGCCTTTTGTTGTAGCCTTCTTTTAAGATCCCTCAAATCTCTTATATATGTTCTGTGGCATTCCAGAAGCATTGCCATTAAAGAGAATGTACAGCATCAGTAAGAGCTAAAAGACCTTTGCACGTTAACTTCAGAATTTTCCACAAGTTTTTATCCACGTCTCTTGTGCCTTGGTCTGGGAAGACTTTAGGCTGTCCTGCTCTGTGTTTCAGATTATAGTTTCTATTCCCCATAGTAAAAAATATCTCACAAACTTTGGCTGTATTATTCAGATGGACATCTCATTTTGCTAGAATTTGAGTGGAACCATTATCCACAACTGTACAATACATTTATATGTTTCCAGTTTATTTCTCAACTGTGCCTTTAGACTGTTTTCCTCATTTTCCATATTGAAGATCTGTTGAGACCAGAAATGGCCAACTATGCAGAATTCTTGCTAGTTCTTTTCTTTCTGACAGTGTATCTGCTCACCACTCTGTCTCTAGTCTTAGGGAATGGTGATTCAATGTGTTGTTTATGCTGGCCATTAACTGCTAAATTCCCACTCCACTGCTTCCCTCACCCTTTGTTTTTTTTAATGGATTTTTCTTCCTAGAATCAAAGAGCATAGTCCTTGTTTGCCCATGAAATTTTACACTCTACGGTTCTTCATAAAATCAAAGAGATCTGGTGTTTACTCTTCCAGTGTAAAATCTCTTGGTTTTGAATGTAGTTCAAATATGAAATTCTTTAAGCTTTTGAGAAGAAAATTAAATAGCTTCACTGTTCCAAGTCAGAACTAATATTTCACCACAAGGTAACACAATATTGTGCATAACACTGAACTGAAAAAAAAAAAAAATCATAATCCTTTGCAAAATCTTCTGTTTGATTCCTCATAAATTCCCTTCAGAACTGGCTTATTCAGTAACACTCAGTCCTTTGCTCTACCCCTTTATAAACAGTAGAGAATTAATAATTGATTGATAGCATCAGAAGTGAAATTAAGACCCAGCATTCTGAATAAACACCATCTGCACCACCACCCTCCATTTCAAATCATAGCAACACCCCTTAAACAAATCCTGAGCAGGGAAGGAACCATAACCAATATAGTTTCACTAAAGCAGAATGTCTCCTAAGTTAGTACTGGTTTGTAAACTGCACATTCTGCAGGAAAAGTTTGCAGTTGGAATGAAGCTGGTTAAAGAAATGTATTCTACTGCCAAGGAGACGCTGCTACAGTTAAGAACATGAGGCTGTTTGATGAGGGAGGGGGGAAGAGAAAAGCTGTTTCTCACGTACTGAAAACATTCAAAGCCTTGTGTACGTTTGGTATCATCCAAATGTAATTTGAGAAACTCACTTCTAATCTAGTTTGGGCTCTGATGATAACAGCTTCAATTTATACAATCAGAGCCATTGCTGAGTGACTTTGCCTTCCCCTACATCAAAGGTAATTATTATTTTTATAGTTCAATTAGCAAACATTACATTTCTGTTTTCCTTGCAAAGATGGCGCCACCTAATTTAACAATAACATACTTATCCTTGATGCCCTCTCAGGGACATGATGTTATTACAATAGACTCTTCTGGACCTATTGATTCCTGGGAGCAAGTTTCCTTCCAATTTGCACCTTTCAACCCTTTTCTTTAAACTTACACTAATAGGGCAATTTGCCAGTTGTAGATCATAGCTTGCATTTTTTTAAAAGAAATCTATACAGCATTTTACACTAGAACAGTGGTTTTAATACTTTTTTATCTTACTGACCAGAAAGAGCAAAGATGTGTCTGTTTCTTTGTGTATAGATCCAAGCAAGAGATGGTTTTCCTGTACTGTAATAATTATTTTCCTGAGATTTCCAAGAATGTTCATGTCCTGTCCTCAGACAAAACCAATATTTCCCCCTCAAAAAAAAGGCACTCAAAAGCAGGAAAAGAAGGACTATCACATTAGGCCAGCTCTGAGGGGATTTATCCGGTGCCTGTAAGACAGACATCAGAACGTCTGATTTATTTACAGAGGTTTGACACTGGGTCACCCACCTCTCAAGTGAGCTTTCTAATCACTCTTGCAGGTTAACGTCTATCAGTCACTCAGTCCACTATGTGTTGATATAGTTTCCTAAAATGGAATAGTCTAAGTTTATCTCATGTATTCTTAGGCCTTAATACAGGATGGTTAGTTGCTCTTCATCCCTGGAGAGTTAAATGTAAGAGAGAAGCAATTGAAAGGTCAGCCAAATTTTGGATGGGCTGAAGCTACCTCTAGAGAAAAAAATACCTCTCTCCTCTGACTGCAGACTGGTCTAACTGGATTGAATCTATGACAATAACCCATACAGAAAAGAATAAGAGAACTGGCATAATTACCTTGGTTATTAGAACAGTCATCTGAGCATGAACGTTTTTTCTCCTTGATCTGATTTAATCAAGACCAGATTTTTAGCTTGATCTTTCATAACGTGATACCCTAACTATTTTATTATGATGTGGGATCTTTTCTACAGTCTGAGTTTTGCCGATAAATTCCACTGGGGACCTGAGATGTTTGTCCTAATGAAAGTTTAGTTGAAACAAATACGTGTCTCTGGGAAATTTATGACTCTAACAAAACATTTTCTCGATAAAGAGTCTTTTTTCAGCTGGGAGCAGTGAAGGGAGACAACACCAAATCTCAAAGTCCGAAGCAGTTTCTTAGGAGGCTATTCTCTGTTCTGCAGGAGTTGACCATAATTTATAGTTGCCCTAGGTACTCTGTATTGTACTTTGTGTTTTCCAGGCTCCTGAGATGGTGGGGAATCCTGAGTAATGTTGACAGGCTGCTTCTTGGGGGTCACAAAGACTATTCCTGCATATTTTTCCTAACCCCAGTTCAGCCAAAGCTTGTCTCATGCTTCCCTTTGTCATGACACTAGGAAGATATCCTGGTGTTATCCGAGAGACCCCCATCACCTTGTTTCTGCCCTTAACCTTTAGGCTCTAGCTAAACAAATTTAAGTAAGTCTTTGTCACGTTCCACTAGAGCATGTTTGCATTGATTATGCACAATTATATCCTTGCATCATGGCTATTCACCTGTGCACACTAACCCCTACCGGAGTGATTTATTACCAGCTAAATTGTTCCTAGCAGAAACCTGTTTATCACTGTCACATGTGCAAGCAGCAGATATAAGTATCTGTATGATCAGCCTCTGTGTGTGTGTGTGTGTGCACGCGCGTGTGTGTGCATGTGAGGGCGTGTGACCTGAGGGTACATGAAGGCATGCAGTCTCATGGATGTTTCTGATGAACTCTGTCGAGTTCATCCCCAATCCTCTACCACCCACTACTGCTTTCTGGTTTCATGCCATTTCTAGCACAAAAATTGGTGATTACAGAAATCTCTGTTGATCCTGATGTAACTTTATTGATCCCTTTCAACCTCCATCCATATAATGTCATTAGAGACGTTCTTAAGGAAACAAGACAATTAATCAGAACCCCAGTTAATTAAAGATCCACAATGACACTGGAAACCTTCAGAAATGATGGAAGGACCATGGAAAATAGGGACATTTTGACTTTTAGGAAACGTGCTTGCTCTAGGTTGCTCTAGAACTTCTCTCTTTCAGATTTTAACAGGATTGGACAACTCAGGGGATTGTTTAACTCCCTACAGAAAGTGATCCTTTACAGCTGTATGTCTCTCATTGCTTTTTCATTGCTTTTTTGTTAGCAAACAAGGGTGCAAAATTACATAGCAACGATTTGCTTCATATCAAATTTTAAATAAAGATACATCATAAAGTATTAAAGGAATTGCCGCCTTAACATTTTACAAGCCAGATAGATCTTCCATTGAAATATCTTAAAGAAGGCAGCCGAATGACAGCGTACTACAGAGCACAGAGGCCTGGATGTGCTGTTCCCTGCCTTCACATTCTTTTGGTTCACAGCACACTACCTGTCCGCTTAAGATGTTGTGCTTAGTTGTACCTATTTGTTTCACTTTCTGATGCAATGTCTGTCAGTAATCCTCCACTGAACTGGTAGTCTCAGACCAGTGAGCACAACATTAAAGTGCGCATCACACAGCTGGCACTACCTGGTACCCTGGTTGGCAGTCCCAGCTAAGTGGTGGAGGATCTGCCCTCTTGCTCTGAGAAATGATCCCTAAAGAACAGTTTTGCTACATGACGATGGAGCGTATATGTATGTGATGAAGGAAGGCTTCAGGGCAGGCAGTGAACCTCCTGCTTTGCCCTGTACTTTTTCAGTGGCTGAAACCATACAGACTTGTCTTTGATGTGAAATGCAGGTAATGAACAGGGTCTAGATTCAGCCTTTCCTGAAGTCTGTGAACAGGCTGGATCTATTTGGTCTGGATTTATTGGTTAAATGTGTCGCCATAGTACACTTGGCAATGGCTTAAAATAAATAAATACATTTAATTTATTGATGCATGAAACATACAGGCAGTTCAGCCCAGTGGCCGAGAAGCACTGTGTCCTCTGCAGCCAGAGTGAAATACACAGGATTACTCATTCCAAATCTGAAATAAATGCATCACATCCATTTTGTTCCAGAAAGTAATTGACTTTTAACTGGTTTTAACGCACAGATTGCCAAACTATGCTGCCAAATTTTTATAGGCCCAGAGCTGATGAAGTTTTTTGAAATACTAACACTGAGTTTTATGGGACTGGGCAAAATCATCCACCATCCAAGAGTCAGAACTTCTGAGGAAGTTCTATATTTCATAGCTAGCATGATACTATCCCAGATAGGTTTAAAGCCAGCTTATGCTCTTTTTGTTCAAAATGGCTTGCTCAAAGGTCTAGACAATCATCACATGTTGGGCAATTGAGAATGTTGGTTTTGTTCTGAATGCTCTTTAACTCTTATGTTTGGTAAGCTGGACTTTTTTTGATGCTCCATATCTGTGTCTTACAGAAACTCTGTTTCTGGAAGTCCTTTAAAAAATAAAATTCTTTGCCCAATGATCAGAAAAAAAAATCCCAAGCTTGCTGTCTAGCAGTACAGGAAGAAAGGTATTTGAAAATATCCAAAAGGAGATTCTGCATGGCTAGAATCAGTTAGATATCTCTGTTGGACAAATAGGATCTTTTTCCTCAGGCCTTCAAAGACACATAAACCACCTGAAAGTTAGACACAAATTAGATACCTAACTTATGCAGAGTAGGCTCCGTTACATACCATTACAGGCAGATAACTTGCTTTTACTTGAGTCTCAGAGAAAAGAATTGTCACAGTTTTAATCTTTTTATCTAAATGACTTACTTGAAATTTCCTTTGTTCTTCGAATGAAGGAGCTCAGATTGGCTGGCCTTTTGATGGATTTGCTATAGCCATGTCTTTACCTAAGAATTAATATTGACTGGCTAAAGAGAGATGATTTATTGTGTAATTCTGTAATAATCTCTTTTTCTGCATTGGTTAATTTCTCCTATGGAAGTGGAGATTTTTTTTTTTAATATTCAGAATCACTCAAAGATGGAAATAGGTATCTTCCATGCTGCAGAGAGGGATATATCAAAATAAACAAACCCTAAAATAATTCCCTTTGAAAAGTTTTGGGTTTTTGTTTTTTTTGTTTTTTTTTAAATCCTTGTCTAGTTGAATTTGCCAACCTAATTGAACCTTAGGAGAAAACAAACTATTTCTTGGGTAATATTCCAATCCAGATTCAAAGACAAATTTAAGTTTCTGCGTTATAGATGTCTATACATGTCCTAGTTATCTAGACCCCATTAGAGACTCTGCCATTGAGTCCAGTCCCGAAGACACAATATAGTTTACAGAGCTATGCAGACATCCCACAGAAACTACCTCTAGTGATCTGGCTGGACAGCAAGTTCATTGAGCAATCAGTTAGCTATATAACTATATAGTTCATATATAAGCATCTAGTGTCATAACTCCAGACTATCTGCAACACCAGTTCAGGGTTAGAAGACATAATGCAGGACCTCTTGCAGATTTGTTTTTTTTCTGGAGTATCAGTAGGGCATCTGAAAAGTCATTAGTCATTTACAGTGGTTGAACTGTACCTTCATGACCAAATGTCCAGTCACAATATTGGGAGCTTGAATACCAGTCTAACATGAGTCTCACAGAGATTTGAATCTGGTACCAAAACCCACATGGTGACTTAAGTTTTCCCATTGTCTTTCAGGCCATGATGTGCTGGGCTGAAAACTGCAGCATTCTTAACCTTATCTTTTAAGAGTTGCTGACTGTTTCCAGTCAGATCTGTAGTCCAAATTGTGGTCTTCATGGAAACTCTTGCTAAGTAGATAGTAATTCCATGAGACTGTCTTTTGTGGGATGATTTTTTACAGTGCATAGCTCATTTTCTGGTTCTATTACATTCCTGGGGCATGAGGACCATGTTAGAGGACAAATAATAAATAATAATAAATAAGAATATTGTTATCTTACAACTTGCAATAATTTCCTGGCACAGAAGATACTGAACATTTTTACTTAGAAAAAGTAGGTGTCTTCTCTGGAAGTAGATGGACGATTTTTCTTTCTAATTTTTGGCACATTCTTTAATTTTGTCTTTGTTTTGACTTGTAGTAAAGGTATATATGTAAGTTCCCTCCTATATCAAAGGAATGACAGGCAGGCAGCTGCATAAAGATTTCAACAGTTAAATGATTAAATTAAAGTTCTCTAATTTAAAATGTTATTATCTAGACTCAGAGAGAGAATGGGGTCTGTTGATGCAGTGTGGATGTAGGGTTTTATAGCATCAGCGTATAGAGGGAATGATATAAGGAGGCCATTACTTACTCTGGGAAGGACAATCTTTTGCCAGTAATAGCTGTTACTCAGGAAACAGACACCACCTGCCTTGAATCCATGATAAAAAATTTGTTGGACTCCAGCGCTTAGACGTAGTGGGCTGTAAAATGTCAGTAAATCAAATTATTAACATTCTATTATTAACTAGGGATATTTAGGAATTTGCAGCCATCTGAAAATGGAAAGGTATCTGCAAAATGTAAGGAAGAGTTAAGAGTTAAGGACTAAATAATAGATTAACTCAAAGTAGAATAAACTCAAGACAACATTTGCCAGCAGAAATTTGGAGTAGAGGGAGAATTCCTTATCTGATTGCCTTATCCACAATTTATGAAGCATCCTACCAAAAATTTGCAAAAAACAGTGGGAGAAAATAATATATATATAACTATTAACAGCCAAGCTGAATGTAATTTGGAGATTTTTCTACATTTGTGCAGGGTTGTTCTACTTTCTAATTATCTATAAGAAACATTTTCATTATTTGAACAGAGTTGATTATCAACCTCCTCCTAAGTCAATCAGAAGTCAACAGAAAGATAAAGCGACATTTTTCTCTGTCCAGCAAGACTAGAAAAATTTATCTCTTTTCATGTGTTGCTTATACTACCTGAGCATTCTTCATGCATTAATTGATTTACCTCGCAAAAAGCTTAGCTCCCTCTGGGTAGAAAGCTAAAAGACAAACTAATGTGTCCAAAATATGAAAAAAAATCTGTGGCAGAGCCAAACCTTGAATCAAGGTATTCAAAATCCTAGTCTTGAAGTTTTTTTTCTTTTCTCTAAATATGTTCTGCTATCACCCAACCAAAGTTTACATTTTATGTTTGCTTTTTTTTCTTTAGGCTAGCTAAAAGAAACATGTTTGTCTTGTAGTTGCAGAGCATATCCAGTCATTCCACCTCAGTTGACAAACAGTAATTCATTAATCCCTTGAAACCTGATTGTTTATGAGCATCTGTACATATTCTGAATCTTAAGTACACGTGGACATAACTTCACAGTAGGTTCTCAAAGTAATTTACAGTGATTAAAGAATTAACATTTGGCGCATAGTTTTTGAGCAGGATAATATCAATATATAGCTGGTGAAAGAGAAGCATGCCCAAATGATGTCTCAAATAAAATACAGACAATTTTTGAAAAGATAAGAAACAAAATATAGATCTGACTGCCAAGTTTTCTTCTTTATTGTTCATGTAGAAAGTAGGCATAGTCCAGCGATTTCCATGAGAAGAGACAGAGGCAATGAAGGCCTACATAATTTGAAAAGAGAGAAGTTATTACATATTTAATAAAGGAAATAAATAAATGGGCAATAGAGATTAAGCTTGCTAAAGATTGTTTAATACTGATCTCTGCTTCACATTTAGAGAATGGGGGGGTAAAACAGAATTAAAAGGCAAAAGAAAAAAGCTTGTCAGAATAAAAGCACAAAACAAACTCATCCTTGTATAAATTAATTTGATTTGTGGAGAGAACACACACACACAAAAAAAATTGCATTCTCTTAAACAAAGCCAAATCTAGTTCTCTATTTCTGCAAAAAAAGTATAGATATAGGTCGCTCCACTCAGTTCTCTGACATCTCTCATTTCAGCTAGAGGTACCCAGTTTAAAAGAAAGCATGCTCATTTATTTTTTTATTTGTAAATTAAAATAACCTAAATGAGAAATAGTGAGAGATATTTCCCTGAGCAGTGAGGCAGTAAGGACTGATGTGACATCATCCCCAGAGCTGACACAATAATACAAAAGCATGGAACAGAGACCAACAGGCTAAACAATTGTTCAGGTGGGTGTTCCAGACATGACTGGACACTCTTCATGACTATTTGATTGTTTTATGGTTCCTAGAAATAACATCCCAGGGGCAGGTTATGAACCTCCAGTACATTCTACTTCATCCACAGGTATTCTCTCTCTGCCCCCCGCCCCACCCCCCCCCTTTTCTCTTTCCCTTTCTTTTCATCTTTCTGGGAGTTCTGTACTTCCCACACACAAAGTGACTCTGCATTATCATGTCCACTCTCTCTCTCTAAACGGCAATATATTTTTGTCTGACCAAGGCCAGACACTACCACAGAAAGCCAGAATTCCCAAGCCTGTAAGACTGACTTGTCTTTCTGTTCAGAAGGCTTTATCTCAAGTGCATGGGCTGACAAAAGACAGAGTACAGTAAAATTCAATAGCCTACAATCTGCAGATATGATGGGATAGGTTTTTCATTCAGTTCCATGGGGAACAAGATAGAGGTTTTCCTTTATTTCCCACACCCTTTTTTTTTTTCTTCTTCAGTTGTAATAAATTGGCTTGTTTACTCTGGTTTGACCTTTGGTTTTGTTCCCTTGACATGTTAGCCACTATCAACCGTAAAAAATGTCCTTTCTCTCTCCCTGCCCTTTCCTTCCTTCCTCCTTCCCTTCCTCGCTTTCTCCCTTCCTTTCTCTCTTTCTCTTGTTCTCTCTCTCTCTCTGTTTCTTTCTTTTCCCTCCCTCCCTCCCTCCCTTCCTTCCTTCCTTCCTTCCTTCCTTTTACTCCCTAGTCTTCAATGTGTTAGATACAAGCAATAAATATATAATCAACTCTAGAAATTCCATTAATTAAAACCAGTTTCTGATTATTACCTGTACTGCAGGAAGTTGACATTATATTTGCTTTAGTGTAGATTGTACAGTCAAATCAGTAGTACAAGTCTAAGACTACCTACTAGGAAAACCAAGGAAAGAATATAGAAATTTCATTCCCTTAAGGCATTCGCATCCCATCTGAACAGCTGAGGTGGTAAACACTCTGTAGATATGACAGCCAGACAGCCCGAAAGGTTACAGCAGTTGATGTGTTCCTTTTACACCATAATGATTTCCTGGCCCACCTTACTTCCCTGAAATATAACAGTACACTTTACCTAAAGAACTGGAATGTATCCTTTGTAATGATATATTATGGCTCTGAATAAATCTTTGAAGTGGTATAGGTTCTCAGCTGCAAAAGCAGACCTCTAGCAAGATGTTTTTCAAACTGTAAGTTTTTAGAGTGTGGGCTGAAAATTTTGCTAAACTGCTTCTTGTTACATATTTATTTGATGAGGGAAGGAAAGGAAGTTCACTATAGTTCAAAAGCCTCATGCCTGTCAAATCAGAAAGACAAGATTTTTCAGTAGTAACTCCAACTCAGTAACTACTCAACTGAGTAGTCTCCAAGAGAGGACAGCACACTGTCATTTTTTTCCCCACTTATGTAGTAGTTATTGAGTTGAATATGAGAGTAGTTTACTGAATCTTACTGAAGCTGTTGAAGTAGATACTGATTTGGCTTCTCATGCTTTAATAAATTTTTTATAAATAATTTCAAGGGAAGTTCAAACTGAAAAAGTTTAAAAATAGAATAGCCTTAATGACAGCAAGAACAAAAACAATAACATAGAATAAGAAAAGTGAAGTAATGTAGTAACTTGGTAAGATTCTGTTTGAATAAGAGCTGGAGTATTGAGTGAAAGTGTATATCAATTTAAGTCAGCTCTCCTCTTCTCCCTTGCATAAGTTTAATGGGAGCTAACCTGGCAAAGTTTTGACATGGAAAGAAGAGTTCCTGTGGCCTCTGTTTGTCCTTAGAAATGTTTAGCATTGCAAGACCTGTCCTTTCTTCCCTTTTCCTTTTGTTTGTTTAAGAGGGTTTCATTGGATTTCTTGCATATCATGTCGCTTGGGTTTACAAAATATTGGCAAAGCTTTATAATAAGTAGCAAATCATTATTACGTGCTTTGGTGTTCATTGTAATACAATTAATCATCATAAATTTGCTTTGGTATACTCAAGTGGATGAAATAGCTAATTTCAAAGACAGCTTAATTCTGAAAACCATCCAATTTATTATTATACTCTCACCTTTAAGGGCACAGAAAATATATTGTGCACGAGCTACATTGAGTAGGCACTATAAGATGCATAATGGACAGGATGGAATAGCCAGTGTAGCATTCAGTTTCAAATTGTTGACTATTTACTGCTAAAAAGTAAGTAATCAGATCATTTAAGTTGCTTATGCTAGAGCTATACCAACCTTTCTAGAAAAATGGGAGAGATATGCTTGGCATGCCAGTCAGGTTTGGTTTAATGGCCCACTACAAGGCCTTATTTAATTATTTGTTATATTTTTGCTCAAGTCTCATGGGAAATTTAGAGGGGAATAAAAAGCAAGGTCTCACTGCCAGCTCTATACCACCTTCAGAGAGGAAAAGCATGGCAGCTGCTCCTCTAAAAGCAAGGAGGTTGGTTAGACATATAGAGTCGCAGGATATATCCCATTATAAGATCTGGCAAGATTCAGTCAGGCAGTAATTCTAGATGGGACTCTATGACTTCAGTAATTCTGATATAGCTGTTCATCTTTTAACCGTGGATTCCAGATGAATCAGCTTAATTTATCTATGGTCTTATTAAAAAAAATAATGGATAAAGGTATTTTATTTAGCTAAAAATATTTGTTCCAGAATATCTCATGTTCTTTGCACATCAGCAAAGCCCAAGACAGGATTTGGAAGGAATCCTGGCTGTGTTTCTGGAAGGCCTATCCTAGAGATGGGGACCCCAATTTGCCCCTCTGGCTCTTTTGCAAAATAAATATTCATGTCAATCTCACTCTTAATAATTCTACAATTGTAGGGTGTTGGCACTTCTAAGATGTTTCCTTTTTTTTTTTTTTTTTTAAAAGGGAAGAGAATTATGGTTCAGCTGAAATAAAACCAAAATCCTAGCCAAACCTGAGTCCCAGATTTTTTTTTTTGTTTGTTTTGTTTTCCTTTAGTTTATTTCTTTGATGGTTTGTTTGTTGGTTTGATGATAGGGGAATTTTTGTGGGTGTCTATTAATGGACTGGCTTTTGTAGTGATTTATTTTTTATTTAGTCTCCACCACTGAGTAGACATTGACAAGGCACTTATTTCCTTTCTGTTCCCCTGTGTACTATAGCATTAGCAACAAATCTCTACTTATACAAGTGTTATAAGATAAAAACAGATTTTCACATATGGCAAGAATGGTGTCATGATCCTTGGCTCTTCACTTGGCTAGTAGGCATGTAGTTAATAGGAAAAAAAAAAACCAACCCAAAATAAAAATAAGAACTGAAGAGGTAACTCTCTTCTTCAAATGTTTAAAAACAAGCACTAAGTTTGCAGAGAGAGGCCTGAGGCATGGAGGTAGAAAAGACACCATCAGAAATGAGACCTTTCTTAGAAAAACAAAGCAAAACAAAGCAACCGATTAATCAATTAATCAGTCAAGATGTGACTCTGTGCAGAAATGTAAAAACCAGGATTATTCCCCAAGGTTAGTCTCTTTCATACCAATGATTATCCCTTTATGTAAAATAGACATGAAACCGAGTCCTCAACTTTTGTGGACCCATTTGACAGACAATGAGTTATGTACATTAACCTACATTTTCATATAAGAACATGGGAATCCCCATACAGCACCAGCATTTTGGGCACTAGTTGAAACACATACTTTGCAGACTAAGGATATATCTGCTTGTATTTAGGCAGATTCTGCAGAGCTAAATGATTCCATTTGAAGCAAAGAAAAGCAGAGGAGGGCCATAATAAACTAGAAATATTGGAAGGATGGAAAAAGAAAATGAAAAAAAAAAAAATCTTGCCCTTGGACTTTGATTAAAATCAGAGTGATGATGATAGCATTTATGATGGTAACATGTATTAGGTCGGCTAGGGACATTTATTATCCCCACAAATGCTACCTAGAGAAGGATAGTATTTTTTTCAGATTTGGTGTACTTTCATGACGATTTTGCAATTCAGTTTACAATACTAATTAAAAAAAAAAAAAAAAGAAAAAGAAAAGGAAAAAAAAAACTGGAATGAACCAAATGGGAAACGAAAGCTAAATGTCACAATACACATCATGTCTAGAGATGATACTAATTTGTCTAATCAGGTATATAAGAAAGAAAGTGAAGGTTTCTATATGGAGTGGAAATGTCAATATCTCAATGTATGTTTTACCCCAAGCTGACTGAGTGTTATCTCTGTATGTAAGTAGATACAGATGAATCAGAAAGTTAAGATAACTTGCATTCAAAAATCAATTTTATTTTGATATTTTAACACTACTGAATTGAAATAGTTTCCTTTGACTTGTCTGTTTTATGAAATCTAATCCTGATTCTCCATTGCTTTGATATGAATATAGGTAGCTTTAAACCCTTGCAGTATCTCACTGAATATATAAGCTGAGGGTCTTATGAGAATATTCTTTTTTATCTAAAAGCTGCTGAGGCCACAGCGTGCACACCATGAAGAGGAATAATATTGTATAACTTTCACCATCTAAAAGGTATCCATCATAAACTAGCAATTTGTTACACCTTTCATCAGTAGGACCCTCAAGAAGTTTACTCATTACTTCCTAAAATATTTATCCAAGACAGTTGTACAAATGGCCCCTGGAAGGCACAGCCCCACTCCCTTATCATTGACTTGAACTGCCTGGTTGTATACAGCTGAAGTTAACCAAAATGTATCTCACCCTGGCCATGCAGCCAGGATAGAGATCTCAGAGTTAGGAAAACATTGAATCCCAAGTCACACGGATAATTCACAGCAAAACTAGGAACTAAGGCCAGATACTACCATACTCAGGGTCTGAAGATCAGGTACCTAACCTTACATTTTTCTAGGTGTGATTGATTTCTGAATCTGTCCCCAGAAGTCCAAGACACAGTAAGCAAAAACTGCTTAGGTATACAACAGGCTGACTTCCCAGCTTTGAAATTAGAAACTCCTTTCACGCTCATCTGCCACTAGCATGAAGCTCTTATTCGTGGAAACATGTCCATCTTTCCATGATTAATCTGATAGGCTCAAGTATTCTCACGAATGCACACTAACCATTTCTATTTTTGCAAGAAGGGGGCTACATCTGGGAGATTTGTTAAGATTCAAGCAGCTTCCACCAGGTTATTGATTATCATAAGAAAAGTCATTAGCATTATTGAATCCTCTTTGTTATGACAGTAATCAGCAGCTCCTTCCTGGATTACTGGGAGCATTTTTGAAAGGTTTATGGCTTACTCCTGATGTAGATAAATGTTTTTAGAATCCATGGTCTTGCCTTTCATGAATAAAAAGGTGATTGAACAAAGACTGCATTCATCATTCTGTTTATCGCCCTGAAACAACAAGTGTAATTTATAAACCAATAATACTTTTTTGTAGTGTTATACACATGTTCTAAAAGAATGGATCAAATTAATGCAGGCCCAGAAAACACCACCACCACCAGACTAATACATCCAAACCCTTAAGGGATTTGAAAGAATCCAACCAGCACGGTGACTTTGATAAGTGCTTTGGGTTTTTTTTTATTTTTTTATTTCTTTTTTCCCCCCATATTTTAAAAATAAAATGATGGATGTCTTCTAATATTACAGCAATTCTCTTAACATTAACATAGGCAATGAATGGTTATCCCTAACTAATATTTTCAATAGTAACCCTAGGGTTATTACGTATTACAGAGTCACTCTAAAGAGGTATACGGTTGTGTAACTTGTCTGGATGTGAAGAAATATCTAGAATCAAACCTAACCCCTTGTCTGCAGTCTCCTGAGGGGCATCACTGTGTACATCCTATTGTTCCAGAAAGGGGGACTCTGTTTTTGACTCAGCGTCCTGAAAAATTCCCAAACCAGAAATGGCACCTGCATCTTGTATTTTACCAGAAGGGACCCATAGGTCACCGACTCAAGGTTCCCAGTATACTTCGCACTTCTTCCACTTTGGACTTCAATCCTCAAGTAACGAACTCTTAACTAACGCATAACATGCACAAGGGCAGCCAAACTTCTGAAGATGAGAGACTTGAGAGATGTTGAGGCAGGAGCGTCTAGCAGAACAGCCCAGGATCGCATCTATCCCTTATCCCAGAGCATATGGTTCAAGGCATTTCTCCTGACAACAAGAATTAAATCGCTTATGTTAGAATTAAATTCCTTGGCTTTTAAAGACTAACCATCCCATTGCATGCAATTCTCTGTTTAATTTTTCTCCCTTCTGAGAAATTAGATTCTTTTCCAGTGCTGAACTTTGTTAATTTCTGTGTCTAGCTCACTTTTCTTATGCTTTGGTTGGTAAGAATGAAAGGCTTCTGAGTAACTTACACTTTTCCTTGTATAAGTGATTTCAGATAAAGGTGAAGTCCCTCTCTTTCTTCCTTTTGGTAAGATTGCTAAACTGATCTGTTTATGCCTCAGTCTGTAAAGCTATTTCTCAGCCATTAGATGCTGCCTCACATCTCCTGTTGTTACAGATGGTAAACTTTATATTTTATCCACAGTATCATATGGGATGGATGCATCCACCTACTTCATTCCAAATACAGAACAGAAATATATACTGTGTATTTCTGCTTTTTCTAAGTCCCTATTTATATTTTTACCATCTGCAGCTAGCAGACGTTCTTTTTTGTTCCTATTACATTTTAAAATACTTTCTTCTTTCATAATCTCCATTAGTCAACAGGATTTTTTTTCTCTGACTTTCCTTACCTGATGTCTACATTATTTAACCAGCAATCCATATTTTTTACCATGTATTTCCCTATTTCCATATTTTTTATATTGAAACTTAAAAAAGAAAAAAGAAAGCCAGACTTTCACATCTTGATTTAAATTGGATGACTTATAATCATAAATCTCTCTTTTTTCAGTTTCTTTATTTTGGAATCTGACTGCTGATGGACGATGCAGAATATGCTTGAATAAGTTCAATGTTTTTATTTCTGTTTCATATTTGAAATTTTCTGTCAATAATTGTTTGAAAAAGCATTTCTTTTTCTTGATTTCAGGGTAGTTTTAAAGATAACTAGAAAGATATTACAAAAAATTCAATGTAGAAAGATCATAAACTTTAGTACCTAGAAGATGGCTAATGTTCAGGTTGACAAATTATGTTTTATAATCTATTAAGTTAAGATTCTGTATTAAATTAATGAAACTAAAATATTTTTTCTTCTATTGTAAAATAGCTTTGGCTTGGGTTCTTCATTACACATTATTTCAGTCATTTAGGCAAGAGATCTACAGTAACGATGACTATTTTAAGATTTCTAAAATTTAGGTGCAAATTAAATACCTGAATTAGGTATCCTAAATGCCATCCTCAGATGCTTCCCTTGATGGATGCACAGCTAAAGGATGTGTTCCTTGCATGACTGTTTGTGAAGGGATTTGTCATAATAAGGAGCCTATAGGTTGGATTTACTATTTAAGTATGTGCAACTTGATTGTCATAGTATCATTTTCCCTCATTTATGTTGTTTTAAAACCCTCTTGATAATCCTAGAAAATCTATTAATTGCAAATGCTATCCTGCATAATGAGATTACCCTAAGAAGTGTTTTGAAAGAATAAGAGGCAGCAAAAAGGCTTTCAAAAATATGTCGCAGAAAGTTGTACCAAGCCTGTGCCAGTAAATTTAAGATTTCCCAATTCAAAATAATCAAGTCAGTTTTGACTAATATAGGACAATCTTTAATTAAACTAATTTCGCCACATCAATCTCTCCCTCTTTCAAGATGAATTAGAGATGTAAGATACGTCCATATACCGAGGTTTATATACAAAGTTTCTCCATTGGCAATAATGGAGTTCCTGTATACTCCTCTGGCAAAAACGTGTAATGTTTTCCTGATCCAATACCTGAGAGTACAGTCATGCTTTAGATGGTATATATAGACTATGTAGCACAAATAAGAGTTCATATAATGTTTGGAGTTTTATATATTTTTGAGGCCAAATGAAGACTCATCCTGTCCAAAGTCATATGGAGAATGATTCACCCCATTTACATTCACTTGATTCAAATTTCTGGCATCTCACCAAAATTAGTTGTCCTGGCTCCAGTTTTAGTTAATGGAGAGAAATAGACATATATAGAGGGTGATTCATTCAATGGTAAGACAAGTGTGCGGAAAGGGTTGTCCTGTGCAGTTCCCTCTGTCATAATTGTTCATAACCAGAACTCAGCAGCCAGTTTGGACCAGCTCCTTACTTTTGGACAGCTAAAACTGGGTAATACCAACCCCACCTCCAATAATTATGACTTTTCTAATAACACATAATGCAATTCCTTTCCTCTATTGAAGCATATATGCCTAAGATTCTTAAAGTGCACTAAATAATTACATTGTGAAACTCCTTGCTTCAGGATGCAGCAGTTATTGCAATTTTATATGTATTACAAAAATGATTGGATATGGTCATGGAAGAGAAATTCACTGAAATCTCTTAGATGCAAAGACACAAGCTGTAGGGAAGAAAGTTTTTTTTCTGAAAATCATTGCAGCTATAAGAATATTCTGCACAGTATTACAGTATATTTATTTTATATTTGGAGTCTTTCCTGGGACTCGACTATTGTACCTGTGTGAGATAAGATACTAAGCTAAGCGGTTGCTTGGTCTGTTCCAATACAGCTATTTGTATATTCTAAGTTCAGGTAAGGTTAAAGTAGTACTACTAATTTAAAATTAGAATTCACAGGCCAGTTGTTTTTACATAAGTTTGAGAAAATAAGAATGCTTTCTGTACCCTTCATCATTGGGAACCAGAAAGTGAAACTAACCTGTCTACTTTGATGGAATGAGATAAGTGATGTGCAAAAAGTACAGTACACAAGATTTTTTACAAATGTGACAGTCTTTGTTTCAGAAAATGAAAGTAGAAAAGTAAGTATGAGTGAAAGCATGATTCAAAACCTGTTTTGTTTTTTACATGAGAGATTTTAAAGGACATCACAACTTCATATGCTTTGGGACAGCCCCAGCCAAAATTAACAGAACTGGCACAATTAACATGAGATAAAAATTTGCTCAAGTATAGCTGTCAGTGAAATGACAGAATAATCAGGCCCTGATACAAGTATTTGGAAGCAAGAATTCTGTTAAAATAAAAGAAAGACAGAAGGAAAGAAGGAAAGAAGGAAAGAAGGAAAGAAGGAAGGAAAGAAAGAAAGAAAGAAAGAAGGAAAGAAAGAAAGAGAGAGAGAGAGAGAGGAAGGAAGGAAGGAAGGAAGGAAGGAAGGAAGGAAGGAAGGAAGGAAGGAAGAAAGAAAGAAAGAAAGAAAGAAAGAAAGAAAGAAAGAAAGAAAGAAAGAAAGAAAGAAAGAAAGAAAGAAAGAAAGAAAGAAAGAAAGAAAAAAGTTCCGCAATTATTTTTCATTCTAATGTAGTTGTTAAATAAAACTCCTTGGTTTGTTACTGAAAAAGAAAGATAAAACAAACAAACCACTAAAAAGAAATCAAACAAAACTAAAAGAAAAAGTTTGTGATCCTGGGTTATCCAACATGACAGTTACATACATAGAATCATAGAAATCATAGAATCGTTTAGGTTGGAAAAGACCTTTAAGATCATCCAGTCCAACCATTAACCTACACTACCAAGTCTACTCTAAGCCAATCAAGGGTAGACTAGACTAAACCATGTCTCAAAGTGCCACGTCTGCCCGTTTTTTGAACACTTCCAGGGATGGTGACTCCACCACCTCTCTGGGCAGCCTGTTCCAATTCTTGACCACCCTTTCCGTAAAGAAATTTTTCCTAATTTCCAACCTAAACCTCCCCTGGCGCAGCTTAAGAGAGACTTAAAGCTTACTTGAGAGACTTAGAGCTTTTAGACCATGTTCTCTTGCTACCACTTGTCAGTAGCACAAACTGCTGCTTCTCCTGTTGAAGCTGTTCAGTTGCTTATGAGTAGTTTA
The DNA here is from genome assembly GCF_030463565.1 of Pelecanus crispus. NCBI lineage: Eukaryota > Metazoa > Chordata > Aves > Pelecaniformes > Pelecanidae > Pelecanus > Pelecanus crispus. Next base: position 8,773,796 of record NC_134676.1, on the reverse strand, counting down.
GTCTTTGGCAATGTTGATATGGTGGCTAGAGTTCTCATCTACCACGTGACAGGTACAGACTCGTAGCCACTCAAAACCAGTGAAACGAGGGCTTGGGACTATGCCAAAGGCCATTCCTCTCAAGAGGTTTCTGTAGAGATTATTTCCCAAAAAAAACTAGTAAAACTGAGCCACTCTGCAGCCTGCTGAGTGCACTCTGCAAGAAGTTTTGGCTGCAGAGAAAAGATGTTTTCTGAGGAAAAGAGCATATTTCACCATTAAAATACCTTCTGAGATGCGTAGGTTTATTTGCAAATTTGAAATATTTTTTTAAAATTAGAATAGTTAACTAAACCTGCAATGTGCAAACTGAAACCGTTAGCCACCTTTACAGCACGTGTAACTAGAGATACAATTTGGCAAGTTTTGTAACACTAGAAATCACTGATGGGTACTCAAAACTTATGCAATGGCATGAATGGACTGAAGTCTGTTTTGTTACTCTGATTCATTCACACCAAATGTCTAGATGAGGAACAGGATGCTGGTTTCTCTGATGTTTCTGTCGTAGTAGCCCATAGCAGACTGAAACTGGTGACATTTGCTTTCCATATCAAATATCCCAACCTTCTGAATACCCCAATCAAAATTACCAAGCCAAAATTTCAAGAGTCTTGAACAAGATTTCCATAAACTTATTTTTCCTCATAAAGTCATGTTTTGAATCTTTGTGTTTTCATCTAAACAATGCTGTGGACAGTCTGCTTCATTTAGTCACATAGCATTTTTGTCAGTAGGTGTGCAGTACAAATAATAACTTGTTACTACACGTTGCATGTAAAGATATATATATAAATCTGGATAGATGTTGCCATTGAATCAACCTTTTGTACAACATTCATGAACTTAATATGCAGTCTTTATAATCCGAGGATGTGTGCACATATATTTTATTCATCAGTCAAAAAAAAATATACGTGAAAAGGAGATCCACTGTGGACAAAATATGGAGTAATGTGCTTTCTGTTCTTTTGATAAGTTAGTGAGAACATAGTTTATTTCATATTTTTGCTGGGTCTTCATCAGCAAATAAATGACATGTTGATGTGACCTGGTTCGTCAGATCAGCAATGCAATTAAGCATAGATCTTGATGTTAAAACCACTGAAGTACATACCTACTCTAACTGCATATCTACAATCCATTGACATTCAGGCATTTTAGGGCCCCTATGAATTAAAGGGTGTACATAAATAGATTAAAAAAAAAATCAAAAAAGAAAGTAAGTTCTGTACTTTTGTCTAGCAGGCAAAATGAGAATGTATTTCCAAGGGTTGTTTACTTTTGGTTTGGTTTGATTTGTTTGCTTACAAATGTTATTTACATCTTCTACTGCTGTACTTAAGGTCCGATCCCGATTGCCCAATAAAATTTACTGCTTCAGTAAGGTATTTGTTTTGATATATGATTAACAGTTTTGCCAATTTTCAGTTCATTGTGAACTGGATCCAATGATATTTAAATCAGTTGGTTTTGGAAAAGATCTCTTCTTTCCTTGTACAACTGAAAGCAATTCCACTTACCTCCAAACATTTGAATTTCAAGTATTGTGAGTGATTGAATTACAGCATTTTATCTCTGTTAACCTAATTTGTGAAGAAAGGATATTTTAGCAAATTTACTAAACCCCCAGTCCCTACAACATATGCACACGCGAACTGTAAGTTTCTCAGTTCAATCAGATTGAAATTAGAAAAATGTCTATTCTTTTTAAACTTTATGCAACCATTTCATCTGTTAGGTAAATTGCAGCAAGTGCAGGAAATTCTCTGTATTCTCATGTGACTAAAACACCCAGCAGAAGGCTTTCACTTGCATAAACTTTATGCTTAGAAATGCATATATATTTTTAAATGAATAAAAGAAAAAAAGAAACAGCTTTTTTCCAATGAGAGCTATTAATATTTTATGTCTCGCTGAAGAGCTGCTTCCTTCTCTCTTTCTTCTTGACACCAGAGAGGCTATTAGCTCTTTATTTTTATGTCTCCCTTTTTCTCACCCCTACCGTGCCCCACAACCCAAATAATAACAAAAACAACTTCAATCTGCCTCTTCCTGGTTGGGACACCGCACTCGCTATCTTTCCACTTTATTAACTTAAGCATTAGCTTTTTGAAGCGAGTAAAATTATAAATGACATGTAATCCTATGCTGGGTGGCAGAGGGCTGCTTTCTGAAGCTGTGATTGACTGAGGTGAACAGGGAAAGGGAAAAATTTGTTCTGAGGGTTGCAGAGTGCCAAGTGATATGTCATGGCCTCTGGCAACAAGAACAGCATTGTATTTATAATCAGTGCAACATGCTGAGAGGGCAAATTAAGCTGCAGGAAGCCCAGCTGTGGCAGTGACATAAGGGGCCATACTTTACTCCATATCCTTTCACAGATGTTAGCTTGTGCAGGAGCCACAGCTCCAGCGACGTATTTTGGGTCTCACAGAAAGCAGGCTCTGCTCACGGATGAGGAATCACTCTTTCTCGGCTTGCGTGGCGTGGATCCTTGTATTTCACCAAACCATTTAGTTCTATAAATCCCAATGGCTGTCTACACTTATGAAAACTGTTCCAAAAGAGGTTGCCAGACCCCACGGTAAATTAGGCTCTGTACTCAAGTTGGGCCGGGGTAATAAAATGAAGGCTAGTGCGAGGTCAGACTCAATAAAGCAAATGTCAAAATTATGTCAGCAGGAAAATATGGAACTGACGCATCTTTAGGACTTCAGAGATAAATATCTGCCGGTGATGCACTGCAGGGTCAGTGCCTGGATCACACAGCTTTTGAAAGAAGGAACACTGTTTTTCTGCACAAGTCCCTTTTTTGCAGTTGTAATTCGTATTGGATTGAGGCTGAAGTTTGGATCTACTGTCAGTCAACTTGTGATATTTCTGCTGTGCAATGCAGCATGAATTTTAAACCCTTTGTTGTCAGTTACCTTTCAATCTCTACTTCAAGACCTGAGAGACAGGGAAGTGTTAGTGGTACCCAATGCCGTGCTAGTACCTGGAGAAAGGGAGGCCAGAAATCCAATAAAGCTTAAGGGAACAAAGTGTTGAAAGCACATGTTTACCCAAACCTAGAAACTTGTAAGTCAGTGGTAGCTGCGTGTGAAGTCACCTTAAAATTCTTTGAAAATCCCACACCTCAAAGAAACTCTTCATCTCAACCAAAACACATTCAGGTTAGTTAATTTTACATCAACGAGTAGAGATCAAAGTCCTCTTGGCTGAGATTAGAAATCTTAAAGCTTGGGGTATCAGCCCCAAACTACATCAAATCCTGCCTCTCTGAGGAGGTTTGGAGTTCGACACATTGTTAAAAATATCAATGATTTCACGAATTACTTGTAAAAAGAAACAAAGAGAGGAGAGGAGGAGCATAGCAAAACTGTATTTGAAAATAAACAATGGCAAGAAATGCTTGAAAGTTTATACAGTTGACCCACACAATATAATATTCCTTGTTCAAGCCCAGCTTTTTTCTTAACTCATGTCCTTTTAAAAGTCTGTTCTTTCTGGTTTATAATATGGATCTAGCAACTGGTTTCACTTGTGTAGCATGCATGAACTACAATCATTAATTCAGCTGGAGTTGAAAGACATACTTCAACTTCTTCCTGTACCGAAGTGAATGGTAGCCTCAAGTTTTATCTTAGATGAAGTTAAAATCCAGTCTGGGTATTTCTTACACATCTTGGACCAGGCATGATGGTAACTAGTTGAAAATATGTTTTTTTCTCTTGATATAAATGTTCTGCAAATAGTGATAATAAATCAGCAGAAAATCCAAGTGTTTTGTTATATTAGGCATTAGTTTTAGCGAAAACATATAAAAATAGATTTTAAAACTTTTCAAATTAATCACCAAATTTAATTCTTTCCAAATCAGGAGTGAAACCCACCCCAAATTATCAGAAAGACAATTTTCAGAGGAAAAAAATATGAAACTGTCAGCATGTTTTGTAAGGAAAATTTACATTCTGACATTCCTAGTGCAAGTATCTGGGTTTATTTCAATCATTTAACTCTGTATAGGCTTGAGCCATTTGGATTACTGTTACGACTCTGATGAAAAGTTCGAACAAGAAGATGTTATTCCAAGCTAAGTATTTGTCAGTTTGCCTGGGTTGACTCCAAAATCTTGAAATAGCCTTCAATTATTATGTACTTGGAGCCTTAAAAAGCCTGAATTTTTTGGCCTTTCAAATTGCCTCTTTTTTATATAAATTCCACTGAATTTGTAGCCATTAACTTAAGGTAAATCAAATATTCATGTTCTGCAGCATATGTACAGTTTTGAGGCTCCAAAAACTCGGTATGATATTTAAATCTTGTACACACTTCCCTTTTGTGCTATAATTGCCTCCCGAGACCTTCCTGGACACATATTCACGTATCTGAAACAAACTAAACTACCTTAAGCATGGCTCATTGTTGAAGCTGTCAGGGAGTATTTTCTTACAGCATCCATCATGCAACACCTCGGCTATACCAAATTCTAATTGTGCAGATTCTAATCTATCTGCTTCCCGTGTACTGTCCAGGATCAAAATGCACATGGAAGTTTAATCATATCTGAATTCTCAATAACTTAGGTAAGGCAATGTTGTCTTACATGTCAAATACTTCAAAGAAAATAAAGATCTTATTTTGTCACAGGCATCAATTAACTTATTCAGATGACATTTAGCTATCATCTAAAGTAATTATATGGCTTCCATTAGCGTGTAGTTTTAGATATTCATCTCCACAACAGTTCCAAGAGGCTCCTAGAAACTGTGGCCTAGATTTATTCTATCTAATTTTATACATTTAGTTGAGAGACTAAAATAAAAATCTAGTCACCTTGAGCTCTGTCTTCAGGACAAAACATGGATAGGTGTCTCCAGACAGTTACATAGCTCAGAGAAGGGGTGAATCGCCCTCTGGAAGTGCCTTTTTCTCCGTCAGCAACTGGGGGCAATTAATTGGAATGTGAATTAGGCCCCTCTGCAATAGACTGGATCTTTCTGGACCAAGATGACATGTCTAAGAAATGCGTGGCACAGCTCAGGATGGAAACAACCAAAAAAAACCCTCTACACTTTGGTTAACTTCTGCTCTGGTTTCCTCTCCTCACATTGTTCTATTGACTCTATTTTTTGGATTACTCAGTAACTGAGACTGAACTGTACTTAAAGCTGTGAAGAAAGTTTTTCTACATGATACTGCCTGCTTTGAGAGATCCCATAGTAGTCCACAACTTCTTTCCATAAATAAGTCAAAACCAAATGAACCCCATTCAATACATTGTTGTCTCCCTTTTTTAGAATGAATTCAATAAATATATCCATATTAAAAATCTAATAAGAAATGGTAGAGTGACATTGTACAGATACCTACATGAATAAATATACCAAAAAAGGGATAATAATCAACATAATAAAAAATTCTGAATGAAGATGTTTCTTGATGCAAATGTGTTTGGATCAATATTATTTATTTTAAATAATGCCCTGATTTGAAGAACCAAAAGGAAACAGTCAACTTATGCTGATATTTCCATTTCAAAAATGACCTTCAAGAAAAGCCACGTATTTTTCAAACACAGTAAAAAAGGTTGTATAAAAGTTAATGTACATTCCTATTGGATTGTTTAATTTTAAGATATTTTTGACATTTTTACTTTTACAGTTCCAGTCGGAATCATTCAATGTTTATTCATTCAGTGATAATATTTAACTTGTGCCATCACTCAGGATGGACATTCATTTTTCAATGTTGGCATTTTTATATAAAAGAAAAAAAAAACCCACTTTTTTTTTATATAGTGTTCAAAGGAGAAATGGCTGAAACAGGAGGCTAAATTATGTAAAGCAAGCCAGGGTTTCTCTTATGTCTTGACATAAACTACTGAGACTTGAAGTATACTCTACCACAGTAAAGATTGCTTTTGACGTTGACCATGCAGGCCAGTCATCCAAGATGTACACATTTTTCTCTGTTAATGTCTGAGGTTAAATGATGATATGCTCAAAACAGTTGAGATCTGTAAATTATATAAATTTTAATATTACTAATGTCAATAGACATGTTCTCAGGACAGTTTCAGATTTTTTACTTTGTTTTATTTTTTAAATGCCATAATTGCTAAGCAATAACACCAGCTCCTGAAGCACTAAATATCAAGGCAGTTTGTGATTCATTTTGCCAGTGCAAACATGTAAGAACCTTTCTTAACTCTTGGAGTATATCAGAGATGGTGGATTTATTTGGAACAATGAATTCAATGGTTGGCAAACTTCAATATTTTTGAGGGTCCCCACAAGTTACTGATGTACCTGTTTTGTTTTGTTGCTGTATTTTTTCCTTTTAAAAGTACACTTTTACTCTTTTAAGTGCACAACTAGACATTTTCAGTTTATCTACAAAAAACCTGAGATGCTAAGCTGTGACAAGCTCCATATATCTGGCTATGGATAGTACCATGACTTTTTACAAAGCCCACAGTTAAGCTGTGGAATTTAGTGCTGTAGGATGTAGCGCATGTAAAAAGCATGCTTAAGTTCAAAATGGAAAAGAAGAAATTGAAGGAAGAAAATTCTAATGAGCCTTGTACAACAAAGAGGACGCTTATGGCTCAGAAAGTTCCTGTGCACAGGAACTGTTGATGTCTGGGAGAACATATCAGGAAAATGTTTGTCCTAACGTTATTTGCTTATCCAGGCAGCTGCAATTGGCCAACACTGGAAACAGGGCACTGGGCTAGATACACCATGGTGTGACCTGCTCTGGCTTCTCTTCTGTTCATTCTTCTGCTCACTCCTTGAAGGGATCAGAGATCAGACCTTTGCGCACTCACACCTTGGCCTCTCTGCTGTGACTGTCCACAGAGGTCTCAATTAATAGCAATTTCAGTGATAACGTGAGTGATGGGCTCCCTGAGGGCTGAATTCTCTACTGATCAAAGTCATCGTTGCTCCATTAACTACAACACAGCAATGCCAATTTATACCAGGAGTGAGTAAAGCCCCGAGTTATTGAAACAGGTCTGTAATCACTACATTCATTTTAAATAGGGTAGCAGGAGGCCATTGGGATCAGAGAACAACAGCATTTGTTACCAGTTGTTGTGCAGGAAGAGGTTGAGGGCTGCACCCTTGAGCAGAAATGGCATTCTCTTCAACTTATTCAAATGCCACAGCCCTATCAATGGGAGTGAGAAGAGTGTTTCATGAAGAATAGACAGATTTCTGTAAAAGTTTGTTTAAAATAAACAAACTATTCTTAAATGAAAATAACAGAGACCATTTTTTAGTATTCCATCATAGCTAAAACTGACCGCATTTGCATAAAGGCAAATGGGTGACCAATTAACTGAAATCCTTTACAGTCAGGGGTTTTTTTTAATATTTCCCGATATGCCTTTCTTAATCCTTTCTTTGAAACATGTTTTTGCTTTTCAGTAAGAAATAAATAGCTCAAATAGTAAGTTGTGGGGTTTTTTTCCTTGCTTGAAAAATAATGCTGAAGGAATTGTTTTGCAGTTGAAAATTAATGTAACCCATTATGTCCAGGAAATTTCTTCAATATATTACTTGCCAAGTCTTTGGTCCTTGAAATGAAAATAATTTTAATTTATCTCATTTTTCACAACTGAGCCAATGATTGTTTAACCTAAAGTGCCATTGTGACTAAGTAGAGAAATATCAGGGTTCTTGGTCATTTTATTGGAGCTCTGCTATTAAATCCACTAGGTTAGCACCGAGAATCACAAAAATTGCCACTTCAGAAGGAAAAAGTCCTAGAGAATGTAACAGAGGATGAAAACATTTCTTTTTGTTTTTTTTTCACTGCTTTAGAGCATTAAATAGAAAATGATGTCTTTGCTATAAAACTCAGAAAAGTGGATAAAAGCAAGCTATAGAAAGGTTATAATTTTCAATTAAATGTTATAATGTTTGGAGTTAATTTCTTACATGTTTATGCATTTGTTAGCAAAACTATTATTATTGCTTTATTGTTATAGCTTTGTCATGAACGTCTTACAATCCCTAAGTGAAAATGTGGTCCTGATGTTAACTCTGGAGACTGTAAAGTATTGTTGATTTAATGTACATGGCTAGTATTTTCAAATTTCCCTTGAGGATATAGATAAATGCCTTCTACTAAGTTATGTGGCTGAGGTCCTACTGTAGGCATGCATGCTTGTCTTCAACTTTATGTGCTTTTAGCTGTTCCACTCAAATCAATAGCTCAGAGCTATAACTCAAGCCAATTGACAACTCTGACCTGCAATTTTTGTCAATACTCTGAAATTCACCTATGAAATTTAGCTCTTCTGCCAAGGTAGTTATGAAAAATATTCAACCTTCCATCTGTTGTATTATGATAAAAATTCAAAAGCACACATTATAGGAATAACACTGTAGATTCCCAAATCAGAGGCAGATTCCCTTTGGAGCTGCCTTTTGCCAAATTAGCTAGAAGTTACCTCACTTAAAGCAACAAAACTATATTATTTCTTTCAAAAACTTTGGAACTGAAAAAATGTAACATTTTCATGATTTCTAAGTGACAAAGAACATATTTTTCTTGTGGTTCTAGATGCATATTTAAAATTCAAACTAAGAGCAGGAAAAACCTCAAGGAAAAGGTTGATACAGAAATGAAACATTTCCAAATGATCCAGTTAAATGTTTTGATTTATTCTAAAAGTGCTGAATAATCTAGTTTCATGAGTTGCACTTTTCCTTGCAACTCAGCATAGCAAAGATTTGGGAATGGTAACTCAAAAATATTTGCAAGGTTATTTCTTACCCAATTCTATCTATTAGGTGTAGAGGGTTTAAGGATGTAACTCTTTTCTGTCTTTGCAATCCACCTGTACAACGGAGAAAGAGGCTGCTGGTTAGAAAGCCTTCCCAACATGTTCTTCAGCTCTTGTTCATGGCATGAGAAAACCTAAAAAGAAGCCTGAGTACCACTGGGACTAGATTTGATTTAATGAGTGTCGTAACAATGTTAAACCCGGATACAAGCAGAAAATAATTTCAAGAAAGGGTGAAAAAGTCATCTTCAGTTTTGCAAAAGGATTTTGGGTGTGTGGAAGATTTATTAGAGTATGATTATCCACCCCAATATTAGGAACAGAATCCTTTGCTGATCTGCAGGGCAGCACCAATATGAATGTGACTATCTAGGCTTGCTCTGGACACTGTCTTGCCTAAAGGCCTCATATATCATGTGGAGAAAAGGGAGATGGTATAGGTCACAATCTTTTTATTCCTTGTTATCATTAACTGGAATTAACCTTTGTTGTTACCAATCAAAAGAAAGCAATAAATAATAATATATAAAATAAATAAAATTTATCAAAATGAAGATATTTAAAAAATAGGGGGAGAGAAAGAGATAAAGAGCACATTCTCCATGCCCTGCTGGAAATAAATAAGCAATTTTTAATGAATATATACATGAAATATGAGCAGGAGAAAGCAAGAATATCTGTGAGATGGAGAAAGAGAAAGACAGAAAGAGAAAAAGCAAATATGCTTAAACATTTGATGCAGACTTTCAAGGCCAAAAAGGAATTTAACAGCCTTTCAGTACAAAAACTATGATGAAATTTGATCTTTAACCACACTGAATCTTAAGGGTGCCTTTCTACAATAAGAGCAAGAAAATGCAAATGAATTTAAGTCAGATGAAAATCTTTGATTATACAATGCATTAGTCAGATCCACACTTAGATTACAGTGATCAGTTCTGGTCATCACATTACAACATAAAATATTGAAACACTTGACAAGGTAAAGAGGCAGGAGATGAGTTTGATCTTAGGCTGTGATTATATTGTATTAATGACTTCCTATCATATTACTGGGTCTCTATCTTATTAGAGAAACGCCACTTCCTAATTGAGTAAGAAGGCAGCCAAAAGAAGCAGAACTTTAGAAATTGTTATTATTATTGCCTTTTTAGCATTCCCTTTCATAAGATGTATACTCCATCCTTATTTAAAGAAAAGGACATTAAATTAGGCTGTATATTTCAATTGTGATAGTGTGATTCACTGATCAATAAAACTAAACAAGAGCAGAGCATTACATATGCAAGACATTCAGTCAAAATATCTCACACTGCATCCCAGGAAGAAGAAGCAAAGCCATGCACAAATGAAATAGAAGGCAGCCTTTAAAAATGAGACAGTGTGCCAAGAATATAATTTTATTCCCTGATAGAGTTATACTGAGTGACTTGGTTACTGAAGTCTAGGTAAGTCACAATGTGAAATATGTAGTGGCTAAACTGTTCTTATCTGTGATCCTGCCACATTGTCATTCCTCTGAGATTCACCTATCAAGAGAAGCAAAATGGATCACGGGGACAGCGTAAGGCATACCCTAAGTCAAAGGTAGCCAAAAAAATCTTTAGTGCCATGGGATGTTTTACTGCTGATAGAATCAGCGTTACTCCGTAAAAGAGCAAGTAGGCAGCATAGGACAGCCTCATATTAGCAGAGGGAGTTACTCAGCCCACCTTTGAGAACCCGTCCTGCATTAAAGCTCCATGAGCTGTAGTTCTCCTCACCATGGAAGCTCTGAGTAAGGAAAATCTTCTCAGGACTAAACCAGAAAATTAACATTCAGAGCCTGCAGCTCCACTGTACTTTCTGTGGACAATCTCCTGTTCCTTTTTAGCCTTTATTGTTGCAAAAAGATCCTTGTAGCATTAATACTTATATGCTCAGAAACAAATATGCTGGCTAGAGAAATAAATAGAAACAAACATATGAGCTTGCTTATTTATACTCTTCCTGTCATCAGGAAATTAAATTAATATTTTGGGGGGAAGCTAATCCTTGAGAAGCTTTAGGAAACTGTGAAATCAAAGGTCTAACTTGGTCAAAGGATATCTCACCGACATTTCTTTTTTCCAAGAGACGGGTTAGAAACTGCTATTATAGTTAGAGAACAGTAATCAAGATCTGAAAATTACAGAGCTGCACTGAGCATTTTCATCACATATTATCCTCTTCTCATGACTATTTTACTTAATTTATTTCCCCTTGTTTGAGGAAAAGCAGTTATTTTCCTTTGACATCAATGGGAAATTAGAGTCATATCCTTTAAACAGAAACAAAGATTTTCTTCCACAAGAAAACTTTTGCCATTTAACATGCTCCCTCTTCATCTTTATGTAGTTTATCAAAATAATTTGTACTACCATTGTTGAAATAAGATACAAAACTTTCATGCAGGGAAACACAAAATACACAAAGGCTAATGTTAATCTTATTGGGCATCTGCCTTTGTTCAATAGGCAATGGAAAAGCCTATTGAAAGAGGTCCTCCAGCGGGTGATTGGCAATGCTGTCTGGAGTCTGAATTGTCCTGTACAGAGACATATTTCTCACCATCACTGTAGACATTAACTATATTAGTCTATGTGAATTCCCAATGTTGTCCCCAAAAGGCGGAGTGGGGAGGGGAGGGAAAAGAGAAGAAGGACAATCAGGGGAAAAAAAATCATAATAAAAAAAGCCCAAACGAAACCAAAAAAACCCCACCACAACAGAACACAATCAAACTGATAGACTCACCCTTCTCCCTACTCCTTATGTTCAAAGATACTTAGATTGCAAAGTCAAGCACTTAAAGGTTAAGGCATTCCTGACCACAGGTCATCTCTAGCTGATTTAGCTAGCTAAAGCTCAGCTTCTTGTAGCAGTGGGGAGATTGATTTTCTAGGATCACCTGATGAAGTAGAGTACATACAGGCTAAAGTAAGTTTTTCTTTAGTTCTGAAGGCCATTGCTCAGAGTACAGTGACACCACAGACAATGGTCAGCGAGATAGTGAACAAGGAGTGGAAATCAGTCTTACCTACAAGAGTGAGGGACTGATCCTTTATAACCAAAAGATGATTCCAGTCAGGGAAATGACAGTGCACAGGCACAGATTTACCAAGACTGCTATAGTTTTTTACATGGGAACCCTCCATTTCAAGTACACGTGAAAAAGCTCATCCATGTTGCAGCTTCATCACACCTCAGCCCACTCAGCAGCAAAGAAGTCAGTGCCTTAGGCCCTTTGCTTATTCTAGCTAAACTTAGTAGATTCCTTTATATTCTTTATTTTATTATTGTTTTTATTTTTTGTACATTATAGTCCTGGCTGTTGTCTTTGCTCATTTGTTTGTTTTTGTTTCTCCTTCACTTGCTGAACCACAGCGGAGTTTTGCAATAACAGCTGAAAAAGATTCTGTTTTGGAAATGTCATATTTCATATATTATTTCTGAGGGTGTTACATTTTGAGACTTCTTTTCTGGGGAAAATCATAATTCATTGTTTTAGCAAGGAAAGAGGAAAAAACTTCCCACAAAGGGAAAGAAACAACAGGCAGCAAGCAGAACAGTGGCTGTTTAAAATCCTTTTCAAGTGTAATAATTCTTTCACGTTTAATTTATAGTCACCTCTGTGTTTTGAATTACATAGGACTAGGCTGCAACAGCCATATTTAAATTCACAGGAAAGGGTGTTTAGGGGGAAGAAGGAGTAAACCCTCCCCATTGTCTTACTTAGTGTTACTGCACTTGTATATTGGATTACAGCAGCTACTCACCCAGTATTACACCCAGTGAGGAGCTGCCTTGGCTCCAGCCTTAACTTACTCATCACCCAGAGAACCCATCCAAGCACAAAGCAGTAACTAAGCTCTATGAGGTAACTTTCTGCCTCAGAATGGTAGGCAATAGGAAATGATCATGCCTATCCAGCCTTCAGTGATTTCTGTAGTTTGTTCCTAGGTATCCTACTAGCCTCCAAGCTGCCCCTCAGAGTAGACAGTTACAGGTCCCTAAAGTTCTGAGCCAGCCCGTAGCACATACGCTCTGTGTCTGTGAGCTGTCTCCTGTTGCTTTCTTTCTGCCAGGAGTCCCATTGCAGGCATTTGACTCATGTGCACAGATGCTGCAAGGCACAACTGAATAGAATACAATCCAATAAAACAAAAAAAGAAACCAAATACAACAGTGGGAGAATAACTGTTCCATGGAACTTGTGCCAAGGTTACATGTTTAACAGTTTTCCACTTTACTGTCAATCATTTGAATCTCTTAGAGTGAGGGCAGACATTTTTATAGCACTTTCTGTTTAGCATTGGACATTTGAAGTGGCACAGCAGAAAGGAAGGCGAGTTTTTAGCTATAAATTGTGTTTTGCAATGCGAAAGCTGCATAATAATGAATGATATAAGGTTTTTTTCGATTTCCATTTTTCTTCTTTACCCAAGAAAGGACCAAATCATTCTGAAAACACATTAGAAGTCAATGACAAAGTAATAGAAAATGCTGACATTTGGAAATATCTTTCTGAGAAAGTTCTCTAAGTGCTAGTTTTCAGAATCTATTCCACTCATGTAGATAAACCTGGAGGCAAGGAGCACAGGTGATGTCCTTCATACTGATTGAAAAATCGAATCTCATTAATATGAAAAGAGCAGTGGCTAAATATTTTTTTCATCACCAGAATACTTGTATTTTTTCGTATTGTTATTTAGTATTATTATTATTGATAATAACTATCAATGACATCTTCACATTTATACAGTGCCTTTTCTCTCAGAAGGTCCCAGTGCCTGGGCACCAAAATCACTTCCCTAATCATGGGGATGCAGCCTTGATTTCTATCTGTGACCTGTGATACTGCACAGCAAACAAGGAGACAAATCCCATGAATACTAAAGCATTTTGTGCAATTCAAATTGCTCTTGTGAGCAAAATCTTCAGTTTCAAGCTTTGGTACAAAGAAGTGGAATAACATGGCGTAACTTGGAGTACGTCAGAAACTTCATGATAACAGTGGTGTATCTTCTCTGTTAAGCTTGTACTTAAATATACACCTACATGACTTAAGCTTTGCTATCAAGAAATGAGCTGTCTAGTTGAGTCATTCATCTGTGTCCTCTCCACACCCTGAAATGAGGGAAGACTCTCCAGGACATCCATAGGCTCGGCCTGAGGTCAATACCTAGAGACCTGGCATGAAGAACCCTCTACACTTATTCTCCACTGAATGTACAGGAAGCCAAGCCAAATGAATTATTCAAACACCCAACTTTTAGAGGTACAAATTTAGTTGAACTGGTTCTTACCTTAGTCAACAACACAAAGTTCAGAATCCCTGTTTATTGACTGCTGATCATGTATAGGATACTTTACATGGTGTCCTGGTTTCGGCTGGGATAGAGTTAATTTTCTTCCTAGTAGCTGGCATAGTGCTGTGTTCTGGATTTAGTAGGAGAAGAATGTTGATAACACGCTGATGTTTTTAGTTGTTGCTGAGTACTGCTTATGCCAGGCAAGGACTTTTCAGCTTCCCATGCTCTGCCAGGCGCACAAGAAACTGGGAGGGGGCACAGCCAGAATAGTTGATCCAAACTGACCAAAGGGCTATTCCATACCATATGACGTCATGCTCAGTATATAAACTTGGGGGGGGGGTTGGCCAGGGAGCAGCGATCGCTGCTCAGGAACTGTCTGGGTATCGGTCGTCGGGTGGTGAGCAATTGCATCATGTATCACTTGCTTCGTGTATCATTATTATTATTATCATTATTATATTGTTATTATTATCATTACTATTTCACTTTATTTCAATTATTAAACGGTTCTTATCTCAGCCCAGGAGTGTTTCTCACTCTTACTCCTCCGATTCTCTCCCCCATCCCATCGGGGTAGGGGGAGTGAGCGAGCGGCTGCGTGGTGCTTAGTTGCTGGCTGGGGCTAAACCACGACACATGGATACACACATATATCTATTTATGCAGAGATTTATAATGATTATAAATGTCTGTGCCTAAGGTATTTAGGAAAGTACTTAAGAAGAGTGCTTTACAGGGATGACTAAATTTGGAAAACCTGAAACTTGTCCCAAGTTTCCTACCTGGTGAAAAAAGGTATGCAAATCAATGACTAATGGGAGGGGGGGGGGAGAAAAGAAGAAAAAAACCCAGCAAAACAAACAAAAATCTCCCCATAACCATAACGTGACAAGAAAACATATATATTTGTATTTATAGATATCCATTTGTTAGCTAGATATAATTGGCTGAAGTATTAAACATAAAAAGCTGAAGTGAATGTTTAACGGTTTCAGAACTTATATTTTGTAATGAAGGCTTTTGCACAGATTATTGTCTTCATCAGAGCTGTTGCTATTGCTCAAGGAAAAGTATGTGCTTTATGAAAGAAAACATCCAAACACAATAAGGATCTGGAAGCTGAGTATTGTTTCCATTGAACTGTGAACTTGAGGTTGAATGTAAGTTTTATACTGACTTGACTGTAGTTCTCACATGAACTTCCCATTTTGTAGAAATATTAGAACATGGGGAAAGACACTGAGAACACCTCTGCCTGAAGAAAGAGGGCAGGCTGTGTATAGTAGGTTTGGTCTCTTCGGAGGAAAAAAAAGAAAAGAAAAGAAAGCACAAGCAGAGGTAAAAGTCCTTATTTTGTTAAAATAAGGTGCAACTTGAATACTTTTTTTTTTTTCAAAAACAGAAAGCTGAATCTCCTGGATTTTTTACTACAAGAAAACAATGGAAATTTCCATTTTCCAGATTGATTTTATGTATATAGATACAGACAGACATACAAACACACATCTTTAAGAGTCAAGTAGTAAAAAAAAGAAGTAACCAACTCAGCTAACAGTCATCACTTAATGTTTTCTAAACACTGTGTACTTACTACAAGGGGCCAGTGGAAAATTCCTATACAAGCAGTTCTTCAGTGGCTAAGAAAGACTTTATTTTTAAAAAAACTTCATCTACAGCAAGGGTGAGGGAAGGAATGGAGAATGGTGAGGCTGAAGCCAGGGGCAAGATGGTAATTATAGGTATATTTATATTATAAACTGGCACAGCACCCTGAGACAGCCTTTTTCAGGCTACCATAGATGAGCTGCCTGGATCTCTACTGTGAGCTCCCAGTAATCCCAGGAGAGTAATAGTTCAAAATATTTTTTATAGCATACCTGCAGTACTAATGTAAGCATATCCAGCATTAATCTTCGGGACTGATATGAGCAGGAATGGAGCAATCATCATGTGAAAAGCTCCACAGTGCTTCAGAGCAGGGTGTCATGCAGAGATTGCTCACTGAGAGGGAATTCTTTGGAGGAAACTATCCCA
Organism: Pelecanus crispus; assembly: GCF_030463565.1. NCBI lineage: Eukaryota > Metazoa > Chordata > Aves > Pelecaniformes > Pelecanidae > Pelecanus > Pelecanus crispus. The sequence continues at coordinate 8,757,584 of NC_134676.1, read as the reverse complement.
TGAGCATTAATTAAGTTCAGGTGTTAGTGTATCTGGCACTGTTTAATTTACTATAGTAGACTTAGACTTTAGGACTGATCTACTAATGCAGCAGAAATAGGAATCATTAGAGCTCATGGTTAAATTGTGACCTCGACCAAGCCATTCAGGAAAAATTCTTGATGTTAGACATGGGTACGAGAAATGGTGATGAGATCTGTTAAGATTGCAGGGGGAGTGATGGAGAGGGAACCACATGTTCCAGACATTCATCCTATTTTGAGCAGGCTTCTTGACAGTAAGTTCAGATAAGTGTGATGAGGGCTATGTAGAAGAGGAAGAAAAATGGAAGTTTGGAACCTTGGGGCTTTTTTGGTGTCCAAAGAAGCTGAGAGAGAGAAGGGCAAAGCAAGCAGGAAATTCAGAAAGTACAGAGGGCAGGAAAATTATTTGAGGAAGCTGCATTTTGCTAAAATAGGACATTTCCTGGTAAATGATTTTTTCATGTTTTGAGGGGCAGAAAGAGCCCCAAACTCACATTGCAATCTTTTTGAAACTTTCTTGCTCTAATCAGAACCAAATTTTATGGCTTGTTGATGGACAATTTACCAGCAGCTGTTTTCCAACCCAGCAACTATTCAGACAAACAATATTGCAACAAACTAGGGTGGGTAAGAAATAGGAAGAAGAAAGAACAGTTCACAGACAGCACTGAGAACAGGACATATTGTTCTGCTGATTGTTCCTTTAAGCATGGATAATCATGTACAATGATGTATTCACTTTAAGAGGATTCTCCATGTGGAAAATGTTCTTGAAAGGTTTAAACACTGTGAATGATCCAAAACTCATCATAGTGTCATGGGAACAGGGGCAACTTAGAAAGCAGCTATAAAAATGGGGAAAGCAAGAGAGAAATAGGAAAGGAGAAGAGAGCTTTGCAATTTGATGCAGACATGATTAAGGGTATTCTGAGTAGGGCCAAACAGCCCTGACTGATGCAGTGAAGGTTAAGCCGTCTTTCGGACAGGGGAAAGCATCTTTCAGGATGTTCTCTTTGAGTGATTAAAAGTCTGGCTAAGCTGGGGTGGCTGCAAATATGAGCAGTGCAAACTCCCAGGAGGAAAACTAGTAAAATAATTTGTGCTATTTAGGAGAGGTCCTGAGGAAGAGATGCAAATAATTTCCAAAGTGTATGGATCATAAACCTCCCTGAAAGTGGCAAGTACAGTTCAATTAAATACTTTCTCTGTCCCTTTCTCCAACATTCTTCTCCCTTCTCTCTTCCCCCTCCTTTTTTTTAATCCCCCTTTTTTATTTTTTTTCCCCTTTTCTTTCCTTTCTTTCTTTATCTGAAATCAGCCTGGGCAGAATCAGGCATGACAGGAGCAGTCCTATGCAGAAGCCAGAGACAGTGAGGAGAGGAGCACAATGAAGTGAGTGCATGAACTGCCTAAGCCAAGGATGCTCAACTGGTACTCAGAAGACAGTGCTTTTCGTGACCACCAATGCCTGAGGAGGTCATCACTTGTCTCAGGAAGGTACATTTCATATTCTTTGCACAGATTGTTTCTCCTCAGCTGAGCTGGGTTGGGAGGAATTTCTTGCAACTTCTCTGAAAGCAAAAATCACCCTGTTATTTTTAAATCATATCCCTGGCCTAGGAAACTATAGACCAATTGGTCTAGACTCAATAGTGAGCAAGGTTTAGAATATACTTTGAAAGAAAAAAAAATATTAAAGATAGAAGGATAAGAAAGATAAAATAGATGGGTTTACCAAAGATAGACTGCCAAACTGAACTGATGCCATTCCACGATAAGATAACTGATTTTCTAGACAAGTAAAATTTAATAGATCTAATCTGCCCAGAGTTCAAGAAAACATTTAATATGGTCCATGCTAGAAATTATTATTGAATCTAGAGGGGATGGGGATTAGTTGAGGAGTTAGCTGAGGAGCTATAAATGTGTAAGGAGATGTCTGGTGAATTATTAGGGAAGGGGAACAGTATTCTTGATCAGATAGGCTGGAACCACTGTTCCCTTTTCATTACTTGGAAATGGGAGTATGTTATTTCAGACTGCTGGTGACACAAAGCCAGGTGCTTTGTCAACATAGAGGGGAATCAGGGTACTGCAGAAAAGGAGCAGACTGAGGAATTAAGTAATGAAACCAGAAAGAAGCATATTAGGAAAAGTACATTGTCTTCTACTGAGGCACAAATCATCTCATTTGTGCTGTATGTTCAAAGTTCTTGAATTGGGAATACCAGAAGAGGGAAGAAACAAGAAGATATAAACTGTGCATGTTAGCCAATCAGAAGCTGTTGATCACCAATATGAGGTGTCAATAATAATAACAACAATATTAATAACAATAATACTTTTATTCAAAGGAAGCATGACTGTAATTTTACAAGTCAGTTGGTGACTTCAAGAAGTGTCCCCCATTCTGGTTTGAAACAAGTGTTAGGAAAAATCAGTTTAGATTGGAGTAGAAAAATTATTTTGGGGTCAAAAATCCATTCTTTGAGAGAGGAGTAAGACAGCTCCTCTGGTTTAACCTGGGAAAATAAGGGCCGAATAAAGGTATAACTTTTCTCTATAAATGCATTGAGGTGAGAATATTGGGGCTGCTAAGGAGAATTTATGCAAGCTAGAGCCAGTGTTGCTTCAAGAAAATGATCATATTAATTTATTCATAAACTGTAAGGCTGAAGATTAGCTTTCCAGAAGGAGAGACAAGATTCCCCAGCATGAATAGCTACAGAGAGTTGGGATTATGAAACTGAAGTTTCCTACCTCAAACATAGGAATAGCCCTGATAACTTGTGGTGATAAATGATCTGTCCCTTACCTGTAGCTTACTTTGCTGGTACATTACACCTTCAATGTTTTGTAGCTAGTGGACCCTCACAGGAAAGAGGCTGGACAGTAGCACATTACCATGTTAGTATACAGTCAGTGTTTCTACTGGAAGCTGTGTATATGGGCTTATAGATGAAAATTCACCCCGAGACAACCCATTGTAACCACCTGCCTTCAGCCTCCTGGCACTGTTGCCACACCTGCAGACAGGTTCTGGAAATTAAATTTGTAATTGTTACATACTGCATATAAACAGCTGGAGTCCTTTCCTCTGCTCTACTCTGAAGCAATGAAATCACAAGAAAATTACATTGGTTTTGAATCATTGTCACCAGTTAACAAAAGAAAAGCATAAAATGGAGAAGCTGAGACACAAAACTGAGATACACTCAGATGTTGTAGAAGTTCTAGGGGATAGGAAAACAAAGAAATAAAAATATTTCCATCAAACTGAGAAAAAAAAAAAAAAGACAAATGAGAGTTTCCTTAATCTCTACCTTAGGAAACAATCTCAGTGCTAGTGATTTCAGACTACAAACTTTTTGGGCATAAGAACCTAGTCAAGCACACAGGTTTAAGACTGTTTCGTTTCAGCCTTCCCGTGTGACTCCAGGCAAGTCGCTGAAGGTAAGGTACAAAGTGAACCCATTGGACGCTCAAGCTTCAGCACTGGACTATCTGTGATAAATGTCATGCCTCTTTCCAGCAAAGTTATTTGTAAGCCAAGTATCAGGTCTGCAGATTACCAGTGCAGGGACTTTACATGTAGTGACTTACAAAGCCCATGTGCTGAGCAGGCAGCAGAGCAGAGCTTGTCAACAGGTAAAACTAACTCCAGGAAAGTATCTGAACTCTCTTCCCTCTCTAAGGTGAAAAAAAGTCTGAATTAATGTTTCACATCAGCAATCTGTCCATGATTGGAAGACTGGGGTATCTCCTGATAGGAGATGGCTGATGGAGAACCTGGTGCATTGATACAGTCTGTCTCCTACCACAAGATAAAAGTCCACAGCCAGTCAACACAAAGCACCACAGAGACCAACAGAGACTTCTGCTAAATTAAGTTTGCAGATGACACCAAGTTGGGTGGGAGTGTTGATCTGCTCAAGGGTAGGAAGGCCCTGCAGAGGGACCTGGACAGGCTGGACTGATGGCCCAAGGCCAACTGTATGAGGTTTAACAAGGCCAAGTGCCGGGTCCTGCACTTCGGTCACAACAACCTCATGCAATGCTATAGGCTTGGGCAAGAGTGGCTGGAAAGCTGCCTGGTGGAAAACGACCTGGGGGTGCTGGTTGACAGCCAGCTGAACATGAGCCAGCAGTGTGCCCAGGTGGCCAAGAAGGCCAACAGCATCCTGGCTTGTATCTGGAATGGTGTGGCCAGCAGGAGCAGGGAGGTAATTGTTCCCCTGTACTCGGCGCTGGTGAGGCCACACCTGGAATACCGTGTCCAGTTTTGGGCCCCTCAAATAGAGGGTGGAGTCACCATTCCTGGAAGTGTTCAAAAAACGGGCAGATGTGTCACTTTGGGACATGGTTTAGTGGGCATGGTGGTGTTGGGTTGATGATTGGACTTGGTAATGTTAGGTTAATGGTTGGACTGGATGATCTTAAAGGTCTTTTCCAACCTAAACGATTCTATGACTCTATGATTCTAAATCCTGCTCAAAGGGTGTTCATGGATTAACTTTGCACTCTTAGGCCTTATGCTGGATGAACTGCTGACTACAATTCTAAGTTTAGGCCAGATCTGTGATATTCTACAGTTAGGATACAACCAGCCTCAAAATCTGTCACCTGTCTACTCCAAGTTGAAACAAATGGGTTATGTGCCCTCGCCTGATCTACGACAAACTGGTACTGCTGCATAAAGGAGGTACAGCCATTAAAGACAGTGGAGCTACCAGCCTGAAAACAGATCATTTTTTGGAGGTGGCAATGATGCAACAATTGCGTGCTCACCTTTTGGCTAACCAACACACACAGAGTATGGGATCCTTAGCCAAAAAGAAGACAAATGTATATATCTCCACTCTGTTGAGAATTCCTTAAACGCCACATTATATAGTCAAGTCAATTATGGGGTAGAAGAGTTGGCCCACTCTCACTGCAGTTAAGAAAACAAACATGGAGGCAGCAAAAAGACAATTCAGAGTGAGTGTAACTCTATTTTATGTTGTACTGTTTATAAAGCTCCCAAATTATAAACTCCCAGATTCTAGAAATAAGCCAGTGCTGGAGAATTCTGAATTCCCTTTTTTATCTTGGGGACATAAATCCTTTTCTGATGCTGGAAAACATTTCAGCTCTAGTCTCCTTGCACTTCAACCCCTTACTCAGAAATGTAGAAGAAAAAACACCCTACTTCATAAAGATGTTGTGTAGAGAAGTATATAAATTATTGAGATCTGTTCTGATACAGAGAGGTCATATATGTATGTGTGTCTGCATCAGAGGTAGCTAGCTAAAATTGATTGCTACATGAATAAACATTTACAGCTTCAGGCCCTGCAACAGTAACGTCCCCTCTCTCATCTAGTCTCTGAGTTTCTAAATGGTCATGTCCTGTACGACTCTTTGCAGACTGTATATTAGAAAGGGCAAACTCTTGCTATTCTTCTGTGCTGTACGCTAAGCCCTTTCTGCCCCCATTACTGTTTGATCTTTTACAAGGTTATCCTGCTATGACTTATAGGATGTAATTAAGGAAGATGGTTTTAATCCTTCTCTTTGTAAATGTACAATCTATTTATACAAGAACCAGCTAGATGATATTGTGAATTTTGTACAGTCTATAGCTGAGGGTGACCAAACCAATTTCTCTGGATAGAATAAATCCTCCTTACCCTCACCCTTCAAACTTCAAACTGAACTTGATCCAAACATCCTTTTCTCCAATTTAGAAAAAAACTTCATTCATTTTAAAGTTTCATTTTCATGTGAAAATGCTGTGAAATAGATTGGTCTCATGTTATTTTCAACCAGGACCTGAAGTAGAAAGTACCAGAAATACCATGAGGAAACTCATTCCTAGACTGATACCCAGGCAAGATTGCCTAGTAAAATTCATGAATGAAATTCAGGAGATATTTCTGGGAAAGCCCACAAATGCAAGGGTTCACTTTAAGGGCTAACTGCAAAGGTGTGGGTAAAACATAACAATAAGAGGTCACACCAGAAAACATAAATCATTGGCCTTTTAAGCAAAGCATGACCGAGCTAATGTAATTTGAAAGTCTTCAGATAGTGGCAGTAGTTGTGCCTAGATTGCTGAGCAAGAGCATTCTGCTGTGCTCCGTACCATTTTGTCCCTGAGTATCCACACTGAGGGACATATTTCAGAGTTTGCGTAGTCAATCTATTCCTGCCCTGTGCTGGGGTTTTATTCCATTGAAACTAAGGCACTTGGGGGGATGACACATGCCCATGCCTCATCCTGACAAGCAGTCAGTGTACAGTCAACGCATCCACTTCAGCACACTTCTTCCTTCATCCTCCAGTTTATATAGACATTGAGGTAACATTTTGTTGTGGTTTAGCCCCAGTCAGCAACCAAGAACCATGCAGCTGCTCGCTCACCCTTCATCCCTGGTGGGATGGGGGAGAGAATCGGAAGGGAAAAAGTAAGAAAACTTGTGGGTTGAGATAAGAACAGTTTAATAATTGAAATAAAATAATAAAACCACCACCACCAACAACAATAATTTGTAATGAAAAAGAGAACAAAAAGAGAGAGAGAGAAACAAAACCCAGGAGAAACAAGTGATGCAACAACACACCACCCACCGACCAATGCCCAGCCAGTCCCCAAGCAGTGATCGCTGCTCCCTGGCCAACCCCCCCCAGTTTCTATACTGAGCATGACACCATATGCTATGGAATAGCCCTCTGGTCAGTTTGGATCAACTATTCTGGCTGTGCCCCTCCCAGTTTCTTGTGCACCTGGCAGAGCATGGGAAGCTGAAAAGTCCTTGACTAGCATAAGCAGTACTGGGCAACAACTAAACCATCACTGTGTTATCAACATTCTTCTCCTACTAAATCCAGAACACAGCACTATGCCAGCTACTAAGAAGAAAATTAACCCTATCCCAGCCGAAACCAGGACACACTTTAACATAGCTTTTAGCTTCTTGCAGTAACATTTAGAAACATTATCCCCATGCTAGGCATTATAAAACCATGGGAAGAAAGGACTGCACCCCCAGAACTTCAATTTGACATAAGAAAAGGGTAACTCTAAGATGGAAGCAGAGCAGTGGGAAGTGGTTTTGTATCCTAGCCTTGGCATCTTGCCCAGACCATTCAACAGCTCTATTTGCACCTATTGTCTATGTTATTCTTTGCTACCTGCACTACTATGTAATGATGAGGGCTGGGAGTGCACAGGCCTTCAACAACATGGCTCTTCAGCCAGGGCTGCAGTGATCCGAACCCTGATATAGTCTGAAGTGCAGAGTGATTTGTAAAATACACACACGTTCCTATGCTATATATTCCCTCAGATAAAAGAAAATTTGTCCAGGGCCTCCAGAACCCTCTGACACCCTTGGATGACAGATTGATTCTGAAGGTTTGTGCAGCTATAAACTGTTGTGCTTCTGCTCAAGCCATGATGGACAACATCTATGGACAGGGATGGGCTGGCTGGGGACTGACACGCTACTGGTGAATGCTGAAAAACTGCTGGAGCAGGGAAGGGTGATGTAGTGACCTCTACATACCTAAATCCTATAGAAATTAATCCTCTGATAAGTCTGGAGAGACACTATTGATTCTGACAGAATTATTCTGGATGCATAGCCATGTAGCTGAAAGCACAAATTGGCCCAACATGTAATCTGCTTTGGGATGAAAGGCACTATTTAAATGGAAGATGTTATTATTATTATTATTATTATTATTATTATTATTATTATTATTATTATTATTTCCCTTCTAGGGCTAGTGAAGTCTGTAGCTTTCATCTTCAAGCAGAAGGGGAGGGTGGAAAGAGAGTGAACTTTTTTTTCTTTAATGATAGAAAAAAAAAATTAAATAGGATGTAAGGATGCTGTTCAAAATAAATGTCAGTCAGAAAGTAAGGGGTGGGGGGGGAGGGAGGAAAAGAAAAAGGAAAAGGCAAAAAATGGAAACAAGAAACCAAGCAAAACTGAAGTAGATTTGACCTCAAAGGAGCTGAAATTGAGTTAAAGTTTACTACTGAAGTCAGGTTTCCCTTGGGGGGTAGGCTGCCATTTAAGCTATTTCTTCTCTTTTACTTGTACAGTATAATTCCCCTAATACAGAGCTATAGGTCAAAAAAGAGCTCTACTACAGCCGGGCTCCACTTTCCATTTACTGGCAAGAAAAACCTCCCCTTGTATAAAACAGCTTAGTATTATTTTGTAGAAGAATTGGCTCCTAAATACTACCTTACAGAAGAAGAAGGTAACCTGTATCCTGGTAGTCTGAAGCAAAAGCTACTTCTTCAGTGCACTAGCTTTTAACAAATTATTCTCGTGAGTCTGCTACTGACTCACTGTGTGCCTTGTCTGTATTTTGTGCTTAAAAAAGGTGCTCTCAGTGTATCCAGTTAATTTTTAGAAGGTGACTTATTTTTATTTTCGCCACCTTTTCTTGAATTACATTCTCTCTCTCCTTCTCACCCCTCCCTTCATCCAGTCATACACAGAAACATCTCTTCTGTTGCGACGAAAACCCACACAGACTGACAACTGATTGGACTGTGCCAGCGGCATAATTAAGCAGCTTTTAGACCTGACACTGATAATGAAAGAAAGGAGCAAACTCACACTAATCAAACAAACAAATAAACAAGAATACACTGGAAAACCACATATATGGTTTCTCTCAGCTATGGTACTTGACAGTGCTACTTGTAACAGCAGGTGATAAGGAAGCTTCAGACAGAAGAGTGATTTTTAAGTTGATGGTGCCCCTTTAAAGACACACAGGGAAACTATATGTCCCACTGTGCTGGCATCAAGCTTCATTTTTCCTTGCCTTCCTTGCTCTGAAAACCAGCTTGCTGCTGCCACAGCATAACCCCTGGCAAAACCTCTGTTAGTGAAGGGAACTAGCTTCAGACTCTGAAAGAATCCTAGAATCATAGAATCATTTTAGGTTGGAAAAGACCCTTAAGATCACTGTGTCTGACTGTAAATCTAACGCTACCAAGTCCATCACTAAACCATGTCCCTAAGCACCACGTCTACATGTCCTCTAAATACCTTCAGGGATGGGGACTCAACCACTTCCCTCAGCAGCCTGTTCCAATGTTTTAGAATCCTTTCTGTGAAAAAACTTTTCCCAATATCCAATCTAAACCACCTCTAGTGCAACTTGAGGCCATTTCCTCTCATCCTTTCGCTTCTTACTTGGGAGAAGAGACCAACACCTACCTCACTACACCCTCCTTCCAGGTAGTTGGAGAGAGTAATAAGGTCTCCCCTCAGCCTCCTCTTCTCCAGGCTAAACAACCCCAGTTCCCTCAGCCGCTCCTCATCAGACTTGTGCTCCAGACCCTTCAGCAGCTTTGTTGCCCTTCTTTGGACACGCTCCAGCACCTCAATGTCTTTCTTGTGGTGAGGGGCCCAAAACCTGAACACAGTATTCCAGGTGTGGCCTCACCAGTGTTGAGTACAAGGGGACAATCACCTCCCTGCTCCTGCTGGCCACACTATTCCTGATACCAGCCCAGGATGCTGTTGGCCTTCTTGGCCACCCGGGCACACTGCTGGCTCATGTTCAGCCGGCTGTCAACCAACACCCCCCAGGTCGTTTTCCACCAGGCAGCTTTCTAGCCAGTATTCCCCAAGACTATACCATGGCATGGGGTTGTTGTGACTGAAGTGCAGGACCTGGCATTTCGCCTTGTTGCACCTCTTAGGATTGGCCTTAGCACATCGATCCAGCCTGTCCAGATCCCCCTGAAAATCCTTTCTGCCCTCAAGCAGATCAACACTCCTGCCGAACTTGGTGTTGTTTGCAAACTTACTGAGGGTGCACCCGATCCCGTTGTCCAGGTCATTGATAAAGATATTAAACAGAACTGGCCCTAATACTGAGCCCTGGGGAACACCACTTGTGACCAGCCACCAACTGGATTTAACTCCATTCACCACAACTCTTTGGGCCCAGCCATCCAGCCAGTTTTTTACCCAGGAAAGAGTGCGCCCATCCAAGCCATGAGCAGCCAGTTTCTCCAGGAGAATGCTATGGGAAATGGTGTCAAAGGCTTTACTGAAGTCGAGGTAAACAATATCCACAGCCTCTCCTCCATCCACTAGGTGGGTCAGCTTGTCATAGAAAGAAACCAAGTTAGTCATGGAGGACCTGCCTTTCATTAACCCATGCTGACTGGGCCTGATCACCTGGTTGTCCTGTATGTGCCGTGTGATGACATTGAACATAGAATTATAGAATCATAAAATCGTTTAGGTTGGAAAAGACCTTTACGATCATCCAGTCCAACCATTAACCTAACATTACCAAGTCCACCACTAAACCAGTTAAGGGTAGAGCAGCATTTTGATGTTTCCTGGCTTGGTGGATGGATCATTTATAATGAAAGTAAAAACTAGGAATCATTAAGGTTGGAAAGGATCTCTAAGATCATCAGTCCAACCATCAATCCAACACCTCCATGCCCACTAAACCATGTCCCAAAGTGCCGCGTCTACCCATTTTTTGAACACTTCCAGGGATGGGGACTCCACCACCTCTCTGGGCAGCCTGTTCCAATGCTTGACTACCCTTTCTGTGAAGAAATTTCTCCTAATATCTAAACTAAACCTCCCCTGGTGCAACTTGAGGCCATTTCCTCTTGTCCTATCACTTCTTACTTGGGAGAAGAGACCAACATCCACCTCACTACCACCTCCTTTCAGGTAGTTGTAGAGATCGATAAGGTCTCCCCTCAGCCTCCTCTTCTCCAGGCTAAACAACCCCAGTTCCCTCAGCTGCTCCTCATACGACCCATGCTCCAGACCCTTCACCAGCTTCGTTGCCCTTCTCTGGACACGCTCCAGCACCTCAATGTCTTTCTTGTATTGAGGGTCCCAAAACTGAACACAGTATTCCAGGTGCGGCCACACTAGTGCTGAGTACAGGGGGACAATCACGTCCCTGCTCCTGCTGGCCACACAAGATGGTCTGCTCTGTAACCTTCCCCAGCACCAAGGTCAGATTGACAGGACTGTAGTTCCCCAGATCCTCTTTCCAGCCCTTCTTGTAGATGGGTGTTCACATTTGCTAACCTCCAGTCAACTGGGACCTCCCTGGTTAGCCAAGTTTGCTATTAAAGGATTGAAAATGGCTTGGTGAGCACTTCTGCCAGCTCCTTTACTACCCTTGGGTGGATCCCATCCGGTCCCATAGACTTGTGTGAGTCTAAGTGGTGTAGCAGGTCGCTCATCATTTCCCCTTGGATTATGGAAGCTTCATTCTGCTCCCCGTCCCTGTCTTCCAGTTCAGGAGGCTGGGTACCCCTAGAAGAACTGGTCTGAGTATTAAAGACTGAGGCAAAGAAGTCAATAAGTACATCAGCCTTTTCCTCATCCTTTGTCACTATGTTTCCCCCCATATCCCCTATAGGATGGAGATTCTCCTTACCCCTCCTTTTCTTCCTAATGTATTGAAACATTTTTTTTTATTGTTTTTTACAGCAGTAGCCAGATTAAGTTCTAGTTGGGCTTTGACTTTTCTGATTTTTTCCCTGCATAACCTCATGACATCCTTGTAGTCATCCTGAGTTGCCTGACCTTTCTTCCAAAGGTCATAAACTCTCTTTTTCCTGAGTTCCAGCCAAAGCTCTCTGTTCAGCATCATTAAGATTTCCTTCTTGAAGAATGTCCAGCCTTTCTGGACTCCTTTGCCCTTCAGGACTGACTCCCAAGGGACTCTGTCAACCAGGTTCCTAAACAGGCCAAAGTTTGCCCTCCAGAAGTCCAAGGTAGCAGTTCTGCTGAGCCTCCTCCTTATTTCTCCAAGAATTGAAAACTCTGTCATTTTGTGATCACTATGTCCAAGTCAGCCTCCAACCATCACATAACCTACATGTCCTTCTCTGTTTGCAAACAATAGGTCCAACAGGGTACCTCCCCTAGTTGGCTCACTCACCAGCTGTGTCAGGAAGTTATCTTCCACACAGTTCAGGAACCTCCTGCACTGTTTCCTCTCTTCTGTATTGTACTTCTAGCAGAACCACGAGAACAAGGGCTAGTGATTGTGAGACTTCTCTCAGCTGCTTGTAGAATATTTTGTCTGCCTCTTCATCCTAGTAGTGGTCTATAACAGACTCCCAACATGATATCTGCCTCGTTGGCCTTCTCCCTGTTTCTTACCCATAAACACTCAACCCTATCATCACCATCATTAAGCTCTAGACAATCAAAACATTATGTAATACACAGGGCTACCCTACCACCTCTCCTTCCTTGCCTATCTCTTCTGAAGAGTTTATAGCCACACATTGCAGCGCTCCAGTTGTACGAGTCATCCCCCATCTTTTCATGATGGCAACTATATCATAGTTTTCCTGCTGGACAATGGCTTTCAGCTCCTCCTGTCTGTCACCCATGCTGCGTGCATTGGTGTAGATGCACTTCAGTTGGGCTATTGATCCCACCACCTTTTTGGAGGGAGAAGCCCTAATTCCTGCATGACCATTAGGCACTTCTGGGGTTTCTGGCACATCCATAAACCTTGCGTCTTTGCTGCCTCATGGAACTCCATCCCCTCCCACCACTGAGAGGGCAGACTGAAGGACCTTGCTAGCACACAGTCTCTCACACATTGGCATGCCGCCCTCAGGCTTATCTCTCTGATGTTGCTTGTCAAGGCTGAGAGGGTGTGATCTGTCAGTAGGAAGACACGAGGGTTGAGCCAAAGATTGGTTTTGTGCTGTCTGGCGGTGCTGGAGGGTTTTTGACATGGAAGCAACAACCCTGAATTCCTTGCATCCCAGAAGGAGCTTGAGACCAAATTTTAAAGGTGTATTTATAATCACCCTTTTCTGTGTTTCAATACTTGTTAGAAAAGGAATGTTTCTGAAATGACCACACTTTACACACGAAAATATTCTGGCCTGTATCTATCTACCTGATAGCTTAAGTGCATCTCATTTGTCTTATTTTGGGTTGACTTTTTTTCTTCTGCTGCTAAGATTTCCTTAAAACGTTGGCATGGGCGTGTTGAAACCAAAAGAGTCTTTTTTTTTTTATGTATTTAACAGCTAAAGAGCTAAGGTTTCTGTTTCTCAGACCCATTTTTTTCATTGCAGCATTTTTTAGTGCTCTGTTATTCCTACTATCTATTGCTTTTTTGGTCAGGCCAACATATTATTCCAACTGGAGGATCAGAAATCCTACAACTTTGAACAGAGGGCTACAAAATCACAAAGTCTTGTGCTAAATAGTCAAGGAGGTAAGATGAAGACAGAAAAAGTATCGCTTACCTTTCTTTCAGCCTCTCTCTGTAAAAATCATATATTCTCATAGAGTTTCAATATAGGCCCCAGGAAATCAGCAGACATGAACCACTCTCGAGATCCTGTTTACCTGGAAACCAGCCAGATTTCTAAATCCTGACTGTCCTTGCTATTGGCTTGTTTGTGTAAGGGGGGGTGATAGTATCAATGAACTCATGATCACCCCCAGCAGTCAGGAGGTGATGGGTCCACTCCCTGCCCAGATATGGCGGTGCAATAAGCATTCCCTTCCTTCAGCATAAGATAGATGGGTCTGACTGCAGCTGGAATGATAGCTGCCAGCTAATGACAGGCCTGTTTGTGTACATTACCTTCTTCCTTGTAACTTTTCTATTTACCTTGGGAAAAGGGGAGAGCTGGAAGAAGGCTTAATTTGATGTTCTGTTTACAATTTACCAAGACATCACAGTAGTACCAATGCAACAAGTATGATTTTACATGTCACTGGGGATCAGATTTACAACTACCAAAGCCACTAGTACTGAGAGGTAAAGTACACACCAAGCACTGGGTTAAGTCACCTTCCTGAGACACTGAAAACTTTTGTTGTCCATCTGAGATTTACACTAATTGAAACCACAAATACACTTCTCCTTTTGTTATGCTATCTTGATAATCAGTGAGGACTTGAAACAGGCAAATAGAAAATGTATTAAAAGACTTCAAAGCGTACTGCCGTAGAAACTTCAAAGTAAAATAAAAGTTAACAGACTGCCCATGTTGAGATGATTCATCAGGTTAGCATGTGCATGAGGGCGCCATAAGGCATCTGGGTAAAATTCAAGCCTGTGGCCAAGATTCAGTTCTTAGGTTTGTGCCATATCTGATATTACATCTGAAGTGCAGGTAAAACCCAGCCAAACAGGTGGTGATTCAATATATGCTTGATTTGGGCAGAATCTGAGAACCTTTAAAAGTAAGTTTGCTGAGGTGATCACTGAAAAAATCTACAAATTTTTTGCAAGGAATCTTACAATAAGGCCAGTGTGCTTTCTGAAGTTTTTGGTATTTCATTTTCCAATACTGGGGTTTTAAAAATGTTTTTATGTTTTTCAGTATTCGCTGTTTTGATCCAAGCTGGTAGTCAACAGTGAAAACCCACAAACAGTCATGACATTTTCTGTGAACCTCATCAAATTTCTCATTTTGAGACTTAGGGCAAAGGTGGTTTTTGTTTGTTGGTTCTTCTTAAAGCTGACACCAATTGAGAATCGTAGCTGGAGCACAGGGATTCAAAACATAGACCAGAGAGTGGTTCTTCCTGTAGTGCTGAGTTACACTCTGGGACTCAATACCTGTCCTTGTTTTGGCTGGGATGGAGTTAATTTTCTTCTTAGCAGCAGGCATAGTGCTGTGTTTTGGATTTAGTAGGAGAAGAATGTTGATAACACACTGATGGTTTAGTTGCTGCTAAGTACTGCTTATGCTAGGCAAGGACTTTTCAGCTTCCCGTGCTCTGCCAGGTACACAAGAAACTGGGAGGGGGCACAGCCAGAATAGTTGATCCAAACTGACCAAAGGGCTATTCCATACCATATGGTGTCATGCTCAGTATATAAACTTGGGGGGGGGTGGCCAGGGAGAAGTGATCGCTGCTCGGGAACTGGGTGGGCATCGGTCGTCGGGTGGTGAGCAATTGCATTGTGCATCACTTGCTTTGTATATTATTATTATCATCATTCTTATAGTGTTATTATTATCATTACTATTTCACTTTATTTCAATTATTAAACTGTTCTTATCTCACCCCAGGAGTGTTTCTCACTCTTACTCCTCCGATTCTCTCCCCCATCCCACCGGGGTAGGGGGAGTGAGCGAGCGGCTGCGTGGTGCTTAGTTGCTGGCTGGGGCTAAACCACAATAATACCACAAAGTATTGTGGACATTGAAAGTTTTCGTGACTTCAGAAGACAACAGGGAAAAATACTGGAAGAAAAATCCACTGAAGACCATGAAATATGGAGATTCCATATTTGACTATACAACTCCCAGAGCTGCAACTTATTAAGGTCTGAGAGAGTAAGTGGAAGAAGTATCAGTCACTACCTGACTTGTTATACTCTTTCTTAGGTATCCTTTATTGATCACTGTCAGGGACAGAACTTCAATCTGACCCAGTAAGTCAGGTCTCCTGCACTTGTACCACCAAGCGAGGGGGGAAAAAAAAAAAAAAGAGAGGCAAAGATTACTCCAATTGTGCTTACAGCCTAGGGTAGAAAATTAACCTTGATTTTCTGAGCTGCAACCATGTTCCAAAGCCAAGGACCACCCCTCTTTGCTCATGACTCATGCTAACAGACTAATGGAGTCAATACAGCTGCACTGTTGACCAATTTGTCTTTGTCACATAAGAAAGGGCAACAAGATCAGGACATTCAATGTTTACTAAGGTTCCCAAGCCTTTCAGGTGACCTACTTCCATGTGGTGATTTATGGTTTCCCAATGTAACCAAGTGGAATTTTAGAGGGTTGATTAATTTTCCTTTTAGATTTTTTCCTTTCTTTGATCATGAAACTCAGAACAAAACCTGTGAGCAGTGAGAGGGAGAGAGTGAGGGAGAAAGGAAGGGAGGAGCCCCAGGCAGCACCAAAAAGAGTCAGTCTCATTCCTTTGGTTCCTCTGACCCCAATCCACCCAGCTTAACTGTGTAGATTTGTGTTTGAAAGGAAAGCAGCAAACAGCTACTTCTTGGCTCCTGTTTGCATGAGCACAAAATATTCTATGTTGCTCTTTTAAGAGGACTTTGTTTTACACAGGATTTTAATGCAAACGTCCAACAAGGTCAAAAATAGTGACCCTTTGAAATGAAAAGATTAACATTTTTATAGATAGAATAGGAAAATAGGCAACTTGCAGTGGAGCATGAGAATTCTATCTTGTTTTTTGTTTCTTTTTTTTTTCTTTACAACCAATAAGGTTTATGGATTGCAAAAAGGAGACTGCCCCATTAAAAAAAATAAGTCTTTTACAGTATTTTCCAATTTAAAGCTGCATGCACGTAGCACTCAGGATCATCCAAGAAAAGTCTGACTCACTAGTTTTTCAATTTAGTTTGTTAATAGCCTGCCTTTCATAAAAGCATCAAGCACAATAACAAAAATGCCTAAATCAATAGGATGATGCAGCAATGCCTCACAGAGATGATATTTTTGAAATAAATATATACCATTCAGCCTGGCCTGCTTGACATCAAATTTATATACTCAATAAGAAAGCATAATTAATGGTCCCAAACTGTATTTTCTTTCACCTATTTCACATCTCAAGAAGCTGAGGGTTTTGTCAAAAAGAGGGGGGGAAGAAGAATAGAGAAAGTGTTCCATTCATAAATGAAATGAACCCATTAAAAATTACTCTCTCCCCAGCTCCCTACCATTGTCACCTGGGGACTGGTGTGTATTTTATTAAGAAACAGAAGTGTGGAACATGCTTGCATTTTACAAGGTTTGTAGCCAGGTGATTTATCTTGTCTTTTCCCCTGCCGACTCCCTGGGCATACACTAATGTTGAGGTAACAAAGGAGATGAACTAGGAGCCCCAGTTTCCTATCAATGTTGACACATCTATACTAGGATCCACCCTATCTATCTACCTCTTTGTCCACTATGTGGACCTGTAATCAAATTTAATTAGCTACTTTGATTTTCAATGTTATCTAAAGACTTCTAAAAAAATGAAGCAGGATGTCCCGTGTGATTTGGAGAAGAAGGAATAAGTGTTGGGTATGGGACTGCTTTCTGAATCAAAAGCAGTTTGGTGCTTGTTGTGTGTTAGCCCCAGCCAGCAACTAAGCACCACACAGCCGCTCGCTCACTCCCCCTACCCTGATGGGATGGGGGAGAGAATTGGAGGAGTAAGAGTGAGAAACACTCCTGGGTTGAGATAAGAACAGTTTAATAATTGAAATAAAGTGAAATAGTAATGACAATATTAACAATATAATAATAATAGTAGTAGTAGTAATAATAATAATAATAATATACAAAGCAAGTGATGCACAATGCAATTGCTCACCACCCGACGACCGATACCCAGACAGTTCCCGAGCAGCGATCGCTGCTCCCCAGCCAACCCCCCCCAGTTTATATACTGCCCATGACGTCATACGGTATGGAATAGCCCTTTGGTCAGTTTGGATCAACTATTCTGGCTGTGCCCCCTCCCAGTTTCTTGTGCACCTGGCAGAGCATGGGAAGCTGAAAAGTCCTTGCCTAGCATAAGCAGTACTTAGCAGCAACTAAACCATCAGTGTGTTATCAACATTTTTCTCCTACTAAATCCAAAACACAGCACTATGCCAGCTACTAGGAAGAAAATTAACTCTATCCCAGCTGGAACCAGGACAGTGCTTAATTGACTTGAGGAGTTTTGCAAGCCTCCCTGTCCAGTGGGGAGGGAACGGAAGGGGTAAAGTGTATTGACACTGTGTGTCTTCAGGCAGTTCAACTAAGAGCCTCAGTTAGTGTCAAGTCTTCCCTTTTAAACAAAGGAAAGTGATCAGAGTTAAAGTAATTGACTGAGTAGCAGAGGGGGGGTAAAGTGTTGCTGCCCATCAACTCTTTACTTCCTTTCCACGGATGTCTGTCCCTCCTGGAGCAAAGTCAGAAAATATGGTCAATTCCTGCCTACACCAAGAGCCACTGTGGGTTTCACAGGAGTTGCCACACACCTGTAGTGCTTCTTTAAGCCAAGCACAGAACTTTGAGTTGGAGGGCAGAGCAGCAGGCTTGTCCTCCCTTCTCCCTACTCTACTATGATGGCAGAAAAGTAGGGTTGATAGAGATGGAGGGACAATGATAAGGTTCATAAATCATCCCAGTGAGGTTTTCCCTTGCTGTCTGTGATTATTTTTTTGCTTGCACCTAGCATAACTTCTAATTTTTTTTTTTTCTATTTGCTCTACCTGCTTATTAATTCCTACTTTAAATTCATAAAAAGCTCTTTTAGGCCATGGGCTGTCTCATATCCTGTCCAGGTACAGACAAACTTTGTAGTGGAAACTTTCCCCCAAGGAACTGCATAACTAGTGTTCCCAAACAGGTGAATCCGTAGAGGGCTGGTTTAGGAATAGTTAGGTTGTTGTGAGGCTATGAGGGATAATTCCACAAACACCCTTTAAACATTGCTCCTAGAAGGATTGGAGGAAATGACCATGGAATGTTAAAATACTGATCTAGAACTACCTGAATTCTTTTTTGACCAGAGCACCAAAACCACCAGTTCTGAGGCCAGTGCTAGGAAATAGCCACCAGTGCTCCCGATAGGAAGATAGAAATTTATGTTATTTTGCCCTTCCAGTCACAATTCTGATTCTTACCTCACTTCTCACTGGAAGCATTTCTGGGAATTAGATTTGACAAGTTGATCCTCATATGTTTAAGATGACAGCTTAAGATTTTAATGCATATGTTATATACTGTATTGTGTCCCATATGCTCAGATTTTTGCTGTGTACTGTCATTCTATGCCACACATTTGTGACAGGTGGAAGTCCAAGATACCCTAAAGGGCACTACACTCATGAAGCATCATGAAGATGTGGAACAAATAACAACAGAAAACAGGAAATAAGAGGGGCCTGAAGAAGTTAATGTGAAATGTAACCACTTTTAGAGTAATGCAACGTAACAGTCTGATAGCTAGAAGCTACCTAGCAGCTGTTAATCATATTTTAATCTAAATTGTTTATTGCCATTTTCAAATTCCAACAAATCAAAACCAATACATAGTCTTATGTTGCCTGTACAGTCAGAATCTGCTTTAGTCAAGGAAAACTGAGGCACTGAAACATTCACCAATCATTTGTGGAGAAATGGATAAAATCTAAGAGGCTTAAGTCCTAGCCCTTTCCATGAAGCATGGCAGTGATCTGCATCTTGTGGTCAGAAATCATAGCATATTAAGATAAATCTGAGTTCTGAGTCACTTTTCATTCATCCTGAAAAACAAAAACACAAGCAGAAAAGCCCAGTATTCCTGGAGGCTTGTGTCTGAGGAAAAATGAAACAATCAGAAAAAGAAAAGAAAGAAGGTCTTCAGGATTTAGTCCTATGTTTTATCACTAAGCAGGTGTTGATTTTTTTTTTTTTCTTTTTATTCTTCCTTTTCTACAGCATTGTCCCAATATCTGGTTGATGCCAAACATAGCAACTCATTCATTATCCTGAATATCTTCTGAGCCAAACTCCACCCATAAATAGGCCTGCACTGACTCATAAATCTCTGTGGCTGGATGCCTGAAAATGCATGTGGAATCCACCACTGGGTTTGGACATAATAAATAATGAAAAATGAGGCTTGGTAGTTGCCATATTTTGTAATGAATTGTAGCTAGGGAAAAGAGACAATAGGAACTATCCTGAAACTTGCAAGATTAGATAGACCTATTTATAGGCTTATTTATGGTGGAGTGAAATAGTCTTTGCAGAATTTTCCTTGTCACATAATGACTTAAAAGCAAACACAGGGACTACCATAAAATAAATAAATAAATAAATAAATAAAGGTGATACACTGTGTCTCCTACAGAGGGTATAATTAAATTAGAGTTTCCATAATAGGCTAAACATTTTCCTTTATCAGGAATAAAAATTTCCCATGGAATAATATCAGGTCTGATGAAATTTTGGCTTTGTAGGGGAAATATTTTTATCTCCATACAAACCAGTTTCAATGCCAGAATGGGAAGTTTAGATTATATTTTTTCTTCAGATTTTCTTTCTCTTAAAAAACATATTAAAAATAGATTATGGACATAGCATCACAAGCAAAATGAAACATCTTGATATCTCAACATAGAGAGTTCAGTTTAACTCATTTTTTTATTGTTTTTGTCCCCAAAATCATCATCCTGCAGGGCATTTTGAAATCTTATGGGTTGACTCCAGATCTAACACTGAACAATAATTATACAGCTAAATGAATAAGTCAGAATAACATAATATCTGTGGAACTGTGACTGCTAGTTTCAGCTAGCTCTACTAGATATTTCCAGTGAAGGTTTAAAACCACAGTATAAGAGTCATTAAAATGCCATCAGTTACAGTCACTAAACCATAGTATCTGATGTACTGCTTTATTTTTCTATGCCATATCTTTCATATTGTGCTGTGGCAAGTGTTGACTTTTTAATTGCAGTTGCAGTATGTCATCTAATTGGGCAATATTGCAGTAAGGAAGATGCTCTCCCTGAATCCAGCTGGCAGTTAATTTACACGCAACACAAACAGCTGAAGTCCACGTTCTTTAAAACGTAGAAGGAATGGCAGAAATAACCTCTCACTACAGGCAATCTTGGATTTTCTATGTTTTTATTTGAAAATTCAGACTCAAACTCCTTCATTTTTAAATAGAAGTTTGGGAGTTTGTTCCTACCGTTAAGGAGAAATAAGGTGTTATGTTTCAGAAGTTAGTGTTTGTGTCAAAAGATGGAGTTGTACTTCTCATCTTTTATTGTAGATTAGCTATGCTACCTAAACCAAAAGGTGTTCCAAAAGTCAGTTTAGGTGCTAAAATCTGAGAAGGCAATACAAAGTACTTAATTTCAAGTCTACAGAATACTTACTTTTAGTAGCCTAGTTCAGAAGATGAATTAAATCCATCGGAATTTTGAAATGCAAAGTTACAATAGTAGTACCTGACAGATGCCTAAACACTTGTGAAAAATCTCTATCCTACAAAAGATGAAGAAGTTTCAAAATCCCAGAGAGGCTGAATTTGCTTGTTCTACATCTGTGTGATTTTAACTTTGGACATAGCAGCTGGCATCATTCAGATTCTGGGCCTTGAGCAACAGAGGTGAATAATTATAGCACTCTGTCAAGAAGCAAAAGTGCAGGGTTCAAGCATGCATCTTTCCTGTCCCACAAGAGGTCTTTAGTTAATCAGGGAAGGTTTGAGAATGTTAATCAGAATTAACTGAAACATGAACATGAAAGGAATAGTTTAAATACCTTTGTGAATGTCCTGGCTTATAACTTAGGTGGTCTTCAGTCAGCTGTGCTTGCAAAAGAAACCAGGTTAACTCACTTGAGGCCACTTAGAGGGATTTTTGCCCAGACAGCAGTTCATGGGGTTCATACATGTCCTTCTCTAGACAAGCCCAACTGTGATTTCACTGGCCATCACACAGTGCTGTGCAAGTGATCTTGATAAGTAGGTGATCTTAGCTGGCCATGAAGTTCTCTTGTCTGAGAATGATAGACTGGTTTGGAAAGGAACTCCAGAGGTCATTTAGTCCAAACTCCTGTTCAAAGCAGGTCCAAATGGATCAGGTTGCTCAAGGCATATAGGATCATACAATAGAATCATAGAATCATTTAGGTTGGAAAAGACCTTTGAGATCATCCAGTCCAACCATAAACCTAACACTACTAAGTCCACCACTAAACCAGTTAAGGGTAGAGTAATAATTTCATATTTCCTGGCTTGGTGGCTGGATCATTTTTTAACGAAAGTAAAAACTAGGAATCATTAAGGTTGGAAAGGATCTCTAAGATCATCAGTCCAATAATCAACCCAACACCACCATGCCCACTAAACCATGTCCCAAAGTGCCACGTATACATGTCCTCTAAATATCTCCAGGGATGGGGACTCAACCACTTCCCTCGGCAGCCTGTTCCAGTGCTTGACAACCCTTTCTGTGAAGAAACTTTTTTCCTAATATCCAATCTAAATCTCCTCTGGTGCAACTTGAGGCCATTTCCTCTTGTCCTGTCATTAACTACTTGGGAGAAGAGACCAACACCCACCTCACTCAACCTCCTTACAGGTAGTTGTAGAGAGCGATAAGGTCTCCCCTCAGCCTCCTCCAGGCTAAACAAACACAGTTCCCTCAGTCACTCATAAGACTTGTGACCCAGACCCTTCACCAGCTTCGTTGCCCTTCTTTGGATATGCTCCAGCACCTCAATGTCTTTCTTGTATTGAGGGGCCCAAAACTGAACACAGTATTTGGGGTGCGGCCTCACCAGTGCCGAGTACAGGGAGACAATAACTCCCCTAGTCCTGCTGGCCACACTATTTCTGACACAAGCCAGGATGCTGTTGGCCTTCTTGGCCACCTGGGCACACTGCTGGCTCATGTTCAGCTGGCTGTCAACCAACACCCCCAGGTCTTTTTCTGCTGAGCAGCTTTCCAGCCACTCTTCCCCAAGTGTAGTGTTGCATGGGGTTGTTGTGACCCAAGTGCAGGACCCGGCACTTGGCCTTGTTGAAAGTCATACGATTAGCCTTAGCCCATCAATCCCACCTGTCCAGGTCCCTCTGCAGGGCCTTCCTACCCTTGAGCAGATCAACAGTCCCACCCAACTTGGTGTCATCTGCAAACTTACTGAGGGCCCACTCGATCCCCTCATCCAGATCATTGATAAAGATATTGCACAAGACTGGCCCCAAAACTGAGCCCTAGGGAACACTGCTTGTGACCAGTTGCCAACTGGATTTAACTCCATTCACCACAACTCGCTGGGCCTGGCCATCCAGCCAGTTTTTTACCCAGCAAAGGGTACACCTGCCTAGGCCATGAGCGACCAGCTTCCTTAGGAGAATGTTATGGGAGACGATGTCAAAGTTTTTACTGAAGTCCAAGTAGATGACATCCACAGCCTTTCCTTCATCCACCTGGCAGGTCGGCAGGTCACCAGGTCATAGAAGGAGATCAGGTTGGTCAAGCAGGACCTGCCTTTCATGAACCCATGCTGGCTGGGCCTGATCCCCTTGTTGACCTGCACGTGCCTGTTTTAGAGTGGTTTCGAGGATTCCCGGGGAAAGAATGGCACACACACACAGACTATCTAGCAGCACAAAAGACTTTATTAACTACACTACAAGCGTTCAGCAAAGCAATAGTCTTACTGAGCCAAGGACTGCAAGGAAGATGGTCAATCCATACAATCTTGTGCCATCTTGCACTGCGAGCTCAGCCCAGCGGTCGGTAGGTGCCAGCTTTACATGGGCGTCCCCACAGAGGCAACAGTGACCTTGCTGTACACCTGCCCAACCCTCTTCAGGAAATCCCAGTATTTATACGGCAGAGGAAATGGGTTTTGACACACGTGGCCAGCGAGTGTCAAAAACAGGCCTCGCTTGCAACAAAGGGAGACTATGGCGCATGTGCCCGCTGGCCAGGCGTGCTGCATGCGACATAGTCATCCTGTCTATTGGTTCATGGGCTTTGTTCACAGGGCATATTACCATAATCCAGCAGTCACGTATCACCTATGCTCAAGTGAATAACAGGATGCTTGCAAAGCAAGCAAAATCATGAGCTGTACCTTGTATCTTCACAGCTGCACATCCTCCCTAACATTTCTCAGCTTTTTATCTCTATGGTCAGCATTTCAAACAATAAATTATCTGTCTCCTGTGCTAACTGCATTCCTCAGCTATCTACTTCTCACCCAGTGTCCATCCACGGACCAAAATTCCATCTTTTAACACTTCCGTATACAGTGCCTGTTGAGCGTACTCATGGTGAACCACTCCATAATCTCCCCTGCTACCGAGGTCAGGCTGACAGGCCTGTAGTTCCCCGTGTCCTCCTTCCAGCCCTTCTTGTAGATGGGCGTCACATTGGCAAGCCTCCAGTCATCAGGGACCTCCCCTGTTAACCAGGACTGCTGATAGATGATGGAAAGTGGCTTGGCAAGCTCCTCTGCCAGCTCCATCAGTACTCTCGGGTGGATCCCATCTGGCCCCATAGGCTTGTCAGCATCCAGGTGGCATAGCAGGTTATTAACTGCTTCCTCCTGGACTATGAGGGCTCCATTCTGGTCCCCATCCCTATCTTCTAGCTCAGGGGGCTGAATGCTCTAGGGATAACTGGTCTGGCTATTACAGACAGAGACAAAGAGGGCATTAAGTACCTCAGCCTTTTCCTCATCCTTGGTGGCAATGTTCCCCCCTGCATCCAGCAAAGGATAGAGATTCTCCTTGGCTCTTTTTTTGTTGTTAATGTATTTGTAGAAACTTTTTTTATTATCTTTTACAACAGTGGCCAGATTGAGTTCTAGCTGGGCTTTTGCCTTTCTAATTTCCTCTCTGCATCACCTAATGAGATCCCTGTACTCTTCTTAAGTTGCCTGCCCCTTCTTCCAAAGGTGGTAAACTCTCCTTCTTTCCCTGAGTCCCAGCAAAAGCTCCCTGTTCAGCCAGGCTGGTCATCTTCCCTGCTGGTTCATCTTATGGCAAATGAGGACAGCCTGCTCCTGCATCTTTAAGACTTCCTTCCTGAAGAACGCCCAGACTTCCTGGACCCCTTTGCCCTTCAGGACTGTCTTCCAAGGGACTTTCCCAACTAGTGTCCTGAACAGGCCAAAGTCTGCCCTCCAGAAGTCTATGGTAGTGGTTTTGCTGGCCCTTCTCCTTACTTCACCAAAATTCAAAAACTTTATCATATATCTTACATCATATCATATCGGTAAGTACTGAATATCTCAAAGGACTGATATCCCACAGTGACCCTGGTCCACTGTTTGACCGCTCTCACGGTAACAGTTTCCTTCCTTATATCTAATTAGAGTTTCCTATGTTACAACTTGTGCTTGTTGCCTCTTGTTTTGTACCTCCAAGGGCAACCATAAGATCTCCCTGAGCCTTCTCTTCTATGGATTGACCAGACCCATGTCATACATGGTGTGCTGCAGTCTCCTGACCATCCTGGAGCTGCTCTGCTGGACTCACTCCACTATGTCAGTGTCTTTCTTGTATGGGGAAGCACTACTCCAAGAGAGGTCTCTCATGCCAAATGGAGGGGAATAATCACTTCCCCAGGACTGCAAGTTTCACTCTTGCTAATGCAACCTAGTATGCAGTCAGTTTCATCTGTGCAAGGGCACACTACCAGCTTGTGTTCAACTTTTTGCCCACCAGGAACCCTCAGCTTCTGTAAAGCTGCTTTTTTTCTAGTCAGCACCCAACCTGTAGTGTTGCATGGGGTTGTTTCATCTCAGATATGATGGCAAGTCAGACAGGACAGTGGTCTCACCAACAAAGGGCACAGTCTCACAGTACCCAACCAGGGAGAGCAGAGAGGGTCCAGGAAGGGTACCCAGGGTGAGGTGACCATCCAGTGGTCACTGAACAGGTTGCTAGTGGTGACACAAATCCAAGGAGAATAAGCAATCCAGGGCCAGGATTAGCTCTGGAGACAGTGACCTGAGTCAAAACAGTGTCCCCTGATTGCCATGAAAGTCTAGCATAATGAGTCATGTCTGAACATCAAGCTGGGAAGTCAAGTTTGTAGGTCAGCATCCAGACAAGGGCCTGTATTAACAGGGTACATAACCAGGCATGGGCATGGCTGCAATGCAGTGCAGCATAGCTCAGACCGATGTTGAGAGCCCTGGATTAAAAGCAGGTCCCAAGAGCAGGGAGCCCCTGCCGATGTTTCATCCAACTCTTTTTTCACAGCAGTCTGAACCGAAATTAGGCACCTGAGCCGTATCAGAGCTGGCCTTAAGCATAGGCAGACAAACTAAAAAGGAGAGGGGAGTGCACTCAGGGCACTGAGACGGGTGAGCATAGTGATCTGTGAGGCAGCATATTTGGTGTAAGTGCAAATAATTGCCCAGAGACCTCCCTGAAACTCCCAAGTTTGTGTCTGATGTCTGTTTTCCAGAAAACAATTTTGAAACCACAGAGTTTTTTGAGGGAGTTTTTCTGAGAAATACATCTTTTGCAATTTATTTAATATTTGTTAAATATCTTACCTACTGGCTATGCTTCAGGGTTATTTTAATTAGCAAGACAGGTTTTTGCTGCGGTTTTCTTTTTGCCCGTGTCTACAGGCATTTTAGCACTAATAAATTACAAGGGAATATCCTGAATTTAGATAAAACCCTGAAATCTGTAGACTTCACCTTCTCCACTTTACCCTTTAATTCCAAAGTACAGTTTGGTAAGTTGAATTAAAGTTTTTCATCACTTAATTGTCTGTCTGTCTAGTATGTCATGGTGACAAATGCAGAACTTCCTGAGAGCCAAGCAATTTGCATGATGCAGTGGGATATGAATGATAAGGAACTGTCTGAAGTAGTGTTCAGTGCAGCTGAAAGTCCAGACATTAGAAGCTAAACAGAATATATAGTCTCAAAGAAGAATTTGTAGCACTGATGATGCAAATACAGGGTTACAGAACAAACCCAAATTTGAACTAGTTGAAAGGTTCTGTTGTTCCTGGTGTGATACAGAACCATTTCTAAGCTGGCTATTTTAATGTGAATCCTTAAGCCCCACTATAATCAAATAACAAGACTAATTCAGAATAACAATCAACCTAATCTGGTGTTTAGTACAATCAACTTAGAGATTAAGGGTCCAATTTATAAATCACTTGCATATACCACCTACTTCCAGAATCCTTGAAAATTACATGCATGCTGTTGCCAATTCACAAAGAAGCTCTTTAAATTCATGGGTCTCCAAATCAATGTCTTCCTGTACTATGGGGAACTTTCAGCTCATTGCCTCATTGTTTATCCAGGCAGTTGAGACAATACACAGAACTACTGGAAACAGAGACAATGAGGAAAGGAAAATATGTGGAAAGTAAGGGAAGCATTTCACTATCATTAGAGAAGCTATAAAAATTGATTTTTTTTTTCTTTTTATTCCATTGATGGGACCCTAGAACTGGTTGGTGCAATACCCAGAAGGGAGAAAAATAGGACAATAATATCAATAAATGACTCACAAAAATGGATCTCCCAGCTCCCATGACATCACAAAAGTCTTGAGAATTGCTGGAAATCTTTTGTGTAGTGCAACTGTGAAACTCACCCCTAAAAAATTCAATAGAAAACATTGCAGTTCTGAGCGCTTCCAACAATTCTAAAACTCTTCTCCACAGCTCTCATAACACCACTACAGATGAGTCACATAAAGTGATCTTAGCAATGTAAAAGTTAGTATAGTATATATACCATATCAACAATAGGAAGCACAAAGTTGATTTTGGACATGTTAATTTTTTCTGCACTCCCAGTTCTTGTATTTGGTGCAGTGGGCATCAGAAAGAAAGAATAATGAAAAAAGAGGATATTTATTAATGTCACAGATTCTTATCCTAGATTCTTTTAATTGTTTTTTTTCCCCTCTATTTTTTCTTTTTCTTTAAATGCTTTTTTTCTTTTTTCTTTTTTTCTTTTCTTTTTTTCTTTTTAAGTCAAATTCAGACTCAAGTCCTTTTCTCAAAAATTCTGGCAAAAAGTTAACTCATAACACAAACTTTGAAGTCATGCATAATGACCTACAGCTTCATATGTTCAGGTCCAAGCTTCTTCTTAAGCCTCTCATTACCAGCTCCCATTTCTCAGTTCCTGTATTATATCTAAACTCTACATTGCCTGGAACAGGGGGTAGAAGGAGAGAAGCAGCTGGGACCTTTCTTTTTGCATTTTTTGTGTGTGATGGAGTTGAGACCTACTTTAGCTCTTTAGCAGAGCTGAAAGGGCCAGCAGTCTCTAAGGAACCCTGATGTATTAAAAATATTTCAGAAAGACTACCATTCTAATACTGTCTTAGTACCCAGTCTGAATGAAGGTATGGGACTCTATTGAATCATAGAATCATAAAATGATAGAACACCAAGTTGGAAGGGATTCAAGGATCATCTGGGCCAACTTTTCTTAACAAAAGCTCAACAAGATGGCTCAGCACCCTGTCCAGCCGAATCTTAAAAGTGTCCAATCGTGGGGAATCTACCACTTCCCCGGGGAGATTATTCCAATGGTTTATTGTTCTCATTATAAAAAAAATATTATTGGTTCAGTCCTGCTCAACTACAGCCCCAAAATGCATTAACTATCACAAAACATCACACCAGAAGAAAGGAAAGATTACTGTGAAATGCCTTTCATCAGTGGTCATCTCCCTTTTTTTTTTTCCTCCCGCTAGACCTTAGCAGATGCCCTCCTGAAAGCGGGCATTTACAGTCACAATCCAACCCTTATCCTTTTCAGTGAGATGTGGGGTTAATTGCAAGCTTGCTGGGTCATGTTTTTATTGCTCAGTGTTTCCTAAGGGGTCTGAATCTTTTCAGGCTATCCTCCATTCTGCAGACATACACTTGAGTGCTTTCCACAAGTAAATATTGGTTTAGCCCTAAGACAAAATGTCCTATCTATATACATTTTGCATAAGTGTATGCTGATAAATAAGCTACCAAGTGTATGCATTACACATAAGGTATTTTTTAAAGAGGATGTGGATTTTATAGACTGTAAAATATGGATATTGCTCTATTTATCTTACTGTAGCTTCATGGAAAGGTGATGGTGGGGATTAGAATGCTATGCTTCATATACATGCTGGAGCACACTTTTACCTTCCTTCACACAAGGCAACCCAATAACCCACCTAAAAGAGGGATAAGAGGGAGGAAAAAGTAAATGTAAAAAGTAAGTAAATCATATAGAACAGTGTAAAACAGCTAACGACTGACTAGTAACTTAAAAAATACTGAGTTCAACAGGTGTTGTTTCCTCCACCCTGATTAGGCATCATATGAAATGTGAAGTTGTACGAAACCTGCCATTTAGTGTGTGTTTCTAGTCTAGTCATACAGATTTAATTTCTAGAGCTTGCAGGAAACTCAGACTTGAATGTATTTCTTTTCACAATACTGCTGTGAAGAAGCACTGACAAGCCAGTTCATAGATGGAGCTGGTAGGGTATGCAAATATGAAGTGGTTTGTAAACACCCCACAAGAAATCCAAAACAGGGGAAGGAGTAGGAACACTTTCTACAGGGCAGGACAGAGGAAGACTTGCAGTATTTTTTTTTAAGTTTTTTTGTCTATCCTTTTTTAAAAAATGAACTCTTTATTGTAACCTAATTATGTTAGCTCAGTGTTGTGCTTGAGTTAAGAAACGCAAATCCGCATCATAGCTGAGTACTCACTGAGATGAAGTCTGGCCAAATTGAAGAGTCAACAGAGCAAAATGAGTCTCTCTGTCTGTACATCTCTAAAGCCTGAAACCGTATCTAATGCAGTAACCCCTGTACCATCATCCCTTTCTGGTTTTAAACCATCCACAGCAGCAGTATCCTAGCCTGACACAAATCTCTGAAATCACCATAATTATCCATGATGATTATAACACAAATGGATAGAGATAATTTTTTGTTTTATCATCTGACAACAGCACAACATTTTAGGTGGTTTTCATGTCATCTAACTTCAGTTATCTTCAGTATAAACCTAGTTAATCCCAGAGGTAAAAGATCTTTTCCAGGAATAATTTATTTGACCCATTTCACAGATCTATTCTGAGGTAAATTAATTGCACCCTAGCAACCACAATCCTAGCACTGTCTAATTCTTCTAGTGACAATCAGTAAAGATGGAGTTTTAATAGGAACTTCTGCAATGTCCACATTTAGTGAGCTGAATCCCATCCACTGAAACAAGGCAGGTAGCCAATTTCATCTTCCTCAACTACACCCTGTCTCAGTGTGAGTACCTGATCATGTTGCTAATTCAGCTGTGAGATTTTTCTCTAATTAACAGGCCTCATTCTATCTTGCTGAAAGGGGAATGTGATACTCTCCAGTGGGATCTGTGCTGCTGCACCTCCAAGTGCCAGGCAGATCTCATGCAAGCACATAAGCACACCAATTGCTTTCTTAGTTGCTAGTGAGTGGCATGGGTTTTGTGGACGGAAGAGAACTCCATACAGCTGAATTACAGAAAGCATGATAGCCATCTTATAAGGCAGGACACTAACAAACTCCTTTTTTTTCTTTTTTTTTTTTTCTACACCCCCCCCAACCACCACCACCCCCACCCCCACGTGTCTTCTGAATCACTTTTATGTTCCCTTCTGCTTAAAATGTGTGACAGGTAGGAAACCTGGGCGATGGCAGCTTTTGCTGCTGCTCAGAACCACTGCTTGATTTTGAAGGATCCTCATCAAAGGAGTTAGAAATCATCCCATCCCAGATTTGACTAGACCATGCCTTTATTTTTTAAATAAAGTAATTATGATGAATAGCCATGGGCAAGATTCCTATCACCCTGAGGACTGCAAAAAAGAAATATGTCTCCCTGTCTCAAAGAGTTTGTAAGCTATTACAGACAGCAGAGTCGCAAGCAAAGTGTAAGAAAATGATGTGAGAATAGCAATTTCCATAATGGGCAATATACTTGCAGCCCTTGGGCAGTGTGACTATTGTCATGCTTACTTATTTATTTATTGGCCTCAAAGCCAAGGAAGAAGAATAAAGGGGGATTCAAAAGAGGATAAGGAGACATTCTTGTTTAAAAGAAGTCCCTTACAGTGGTGAACGCTGTTTGAGGAGGTGTAATATCTGAGAAGGTGAAAACTTGCTGAGCCAGTGGGCCCAGCTACTACCTAAATTTGGCAAGCTGGTTTTTTTGGTGTGGATACTTAGCCAGTACAAATGCCCCAGACCTAGAAGACCGCTGGCTATAGTCCTTCTCTGAAATATTAGGAGTGGACACAATGTATCAGTGAACTGAACACATATATCAATCAATCAAAAGAATGTATCAGTGAAGTGATACATGTATTGGTGAAGTTACACATGGTCCAGTTTTCCCATGAATACAGCCAGACACAATTGTAGAGATGTGTATATTTTCCATTTGGCAAGGGGCCATCCATATATTCCAGCGGCCTTGCCCATGATCCATATAATTTCTCCTCATCCTAACTCGGCATCCTACCTGATTCAGTCACTTGGCCATAATGGCATGCAGCAATTTCCCTACCTTTCCTGCCCTAACCCTTTCTTAGAAAGTAACAATTTTTCAAGTCCTTCCAAAATGCATGATGCATTTCCTTGAATTTCCAGATGCCATGAAGTTTGACAAACAGATAAGCCATAGACAGACAAGGACTAGATGTAGGCAGGACATGGCAAAAATGTGTAATGAAAAAGTAAGAGAAGAGTGGAATGAGAAACAGGTAGCATGTATGAGAATGTGATGGTCTTTTAAAAGTGCTAAACACTGCACTTCAGCACCACACTGTCTGGACCTGTCCTTGGACACACTGACAGGGAACCCTGGCCCATGAAGATTCAGTCATGCCATTTTCCACTCCGATTATAGATATTATATATTAGAGCTGTAACCCAACTCATCTGTTTCTGACATAGTCTTTGTCTGTAGTGCTTTAAAACAGGTTCAGATTTTGGACCTATTTCATGTTACGCATTCATCAAGTCCAGTTGAAGTTTGGCTTGCATTGCCCAACTTGAGTCATCCACATGTGGGGCATGTTCTCTAAACTAGTCATTTAGTCATCTTCTATAGACATGAGACAAAATGTATGCCCATGGCAAATTAACCATGATTTATAAAGATGTCTAAAATAGATGGGAACCACTCTCTGGAGGTCCCACGTGTTTTCAGTAAATAGAAGAAGCCTACACAAAGAGTTTAGATTAGATTCCTAACTTCAATCATAAATCTCTTAGCAAGCACCTATAGGTCATTCTTGTACTCTATATGCAATGCAGAAACTGGCTGAGATTAAGAAAAAACAATTGCCCAAAACAGTGTAAAAGGCGAATCTTTTCCCTCTCTTTTGCATTCCTTTCTGAGCACTAATCATCCAACCAACCTTGACTCATACAGGTACTGTTTTTTTGCATCCCCATGCCTCTCCCAACTGCAATCTTAACAGCAGCAGATCTCTGCGTCTTGTTTCTGTCTCCTGACACTTATGCCTTGCTGTACGATGTTGCAAAGGTTTAGCTGCCCCTAAGCACAAGAAAGGAAAATGCAATTGTGCTTGTGTATGTGTGTGCATTACTATTCCTCCAAGGATTGCAATGCTTTAATATTTTTGGATTAACTCATGATCAAACATTGATGAATCATAGTATTTTACTGAAAAGCACAATCCTTAAGTCAACCACCTAATCTAAGAGAAGAAATTAAACTCTAAACCAACATAAACACATTACAAGTCATTAGTGTAATTAAAAAGGAATATATAATTAAAACATTTGTGTATTTTAGCTCAAATTCATCTGCGGTCGGAAATTTTAATGAACTGTTCATCAAAGAAATCTCTGGAGTCTGAGGATAAGTTTAGCATAACAAGGAATTGAATGTTTTCTTCTCTTCGGCATAGGAAGCTCCATTCCCACTGGCTTCGAAAGCCAAGCTGTCATTGGCTCAAGCAAACTAATAATGATTCTAAATGGTTATGATCACTTCAATGTTTTAAACTGATGTTATCTTTTTTATCCCCTAAGAATCATGTTTTTCATAATTACTTCTCTTTTGTCCTTTCCTTAAGACAAATGATTTTGTAATTAGTGATGAAGGAACCAGTGATCACTCCAAGACATCTGTCAAGTTGTCATGAAGTATCTGTCCCTGTAGCTATATTTAAACTTTCTGTTTAATAGCCTCTTGCTTTATTTCACCATTACATCTCTGAGGTACCATAAGCAGGATACCCTAATGATCAAGTTCTATAAAACACAGAGCAATTAGATTGTAAGACATATTGCTCCCATGAAAGTCCTTCCTTCTCATAACGTAGCTCCCTCTCTTCCCCTTCCTTTACCATCCCCCAGCCCCACACATTGACTTGCAGCATTCATTAGCTGTTATTAGACAAGACAACTGTGTCAACAGCTAGCCTGATGTTTGGCCATATTTCTGTCTTTGAAAACTTCTTTCATGCATCTTTTGCGTATTCTTGATGGTCTGAAGAACAACCTCATGAGTAAAATATCATAACTAATCTGATCAAGGTGATTGGAGTTTAGAAGATCCACACTACTCTCCTAGGTCTATTTTTTTTTTTTTTTAAGTGACCTTAAACTGCTAGTGATACTCTATTTTCTTTCCCACCCATCCCCAGGACAGAGATTGTCCCATTTTGAGTGTGTCAAGGCTATGGGAACCTGTCCCTGGCAGGATTCTCCAAGGACTACAGAACTATACAGAGAGATTCATAATATTACTGCAATGCACATCAAGGCAAAGCAAGGATATTATTGTGTATTGTAATATTTATTTCACCCTGGGGTATATTTTCATGTCCTGTATCCCTTAACATAAATCAGTTTGTTTTTCTCTTCCCCATTTTTAGACTCCAGAGTATTACTCTTTGTCTTAAGAATGGTACCTTTACAGAAATTATTCTCTAATGAGGCAGGAGAAAAATGCCTTTGAATATACCCAAATAAAACAGAGAGATTCTGGAACACAGAAATATATTTTAAAATGAAAAAATAAACAATGCTGTGTATACATAGTGACACCAATCAGTGTCATACTAGATAGATAGATAGGTGGATACATAAATCAATTGTTCATTCAGAAAAGAAAACATTCTATGTATATAGGCACTTCTATGCCATGGTGATAACAGAGATATGAAATTGTAGACAGAGAGCTATTTTGCATACAGTTCATCTAAAATGAACTGAACTTTTCAAAGTACGTCTTTTATCCTCTCTGTTGCACTCTGGACCTCTGAATATCAAGCTAGAAAGTATGTTATTTTACAGTTCTTTGTTGTATACATTCAGAGATATTTTTAGTGCCTCTTGATACTTCATCCATTCAAAATGTAGTATTAATGGAAGTAAGGAAAAAGGAAGTCTGAACAACAACCAGCTGATAAGACTATATGGATCTTTTTACATCTAAATAGCTGATTCAAAGTGAGGTGAGATGAGCAGGTATTGAGATATTTTGCTATCAGATATTGTGACCTGCTCAATGAAAGGGACTACACCAATTAGTGCAAAGGCTATTTGGGCCAGGGGGTGGGATGGAGAAGGAAGATACATTTACCATGTTTGTTTACTAATTAACAAGATTGTGTATGAACCATGAGCAGCACTCTAGGTTGTCTTGTTCTACCACAGTTTTTCTCCTCTACACAGGCATTATCAGGTGAAATCCTCTGGCCTGTCTCATGCAGAAGATCAGGCAAGCTAAATGTAATGGTTCCTTCAGGCCTTAAATCTACAGAGCGAGCTTCAAAGTCACAAATGGAAATGAGGCACTCAACTCCCATTGACAGTCAAGGAGAACAGGGCACCTCTCTCCCCTTTATGTCTTTGAAAATCTCCTGCTATAATCTATGAAGTTTTGTCTATCACCTGCTAAATTTCCATAACTTTCAGCAACAAAATGCACAGACCCTCTGGGTGAATGAACTGTGTAAGCAATTTTTTCAACTTTATTTTCAAGCTCCCATGATGGATTCATTAGTTACTTCCTGATGCTTTGTTTATTTACGCAGAGATCAAACACAAGCTTCATTGCAAAAAGAGAATGGGGATGGGAGGAGGGAGGGAGAGAATCCAGAGATAATCAAGACAAAAGCATCATGATGAAAGAGCCAAGCCCTTTGGAAACATGAGCTCTAATTTAGCCTCAGCAAAACCTTTTGTCTTATCTGGGAAGGCATATATACATGCATACACACACACACACACACACACACACACGTGCACACTTAGACACATATACAAAATGATACTTATTAAAGTGTTTTATGCTACTGATGTAATCAGTCACACAGCAAAAACTGTCAAAGTCAATATTTTCAAGATTTCTCCAGGGAATTTAGGCTGTGCAAGAGATGTATGTTTTTCATTAGGGTTTACACCAGCATTTGGTGTAATTAATCCTAATGTTTCAATCTTCACATAATAGGCTTATTCAGAAGAATAAAGTATTGCAGAGCAACGGAAAGAAAATCCCCAGTAGAAGCTGGTGTTCATTATACATGAAGGAAGGTTATATGATTTTTATGGCCATAGGTTTCACTTTCTTTTTCACAGTTTTAATCCCAAAATTTTAATATCTAAGAAAGGTCTAAAGGAGACAAAAGCCTGACTGTGCTAGGGCCTGTACGGAAACAAAGTCTGAGACACTCCCCATCCAACAAACCTGCAGTATACATACACAAATGGTGCAGTAAGTAATAGAGGTGGTTGGGTTACTAGCACTAGGCCACCATGAAGGTCGCAGAAAGAGGTAAAAATGGAAACTGGGACATACTTTGTCTTTCAGAAGATGTCTGCACTTTAGTCTCCACAACCAGTATAGACACGACAGCTTTAAGCATATTTGCTGAGGTGATGTAGTTTTGCAGCTGAGACAGTGAGGAGACCAGCAGGAATCACAAAACCCATTTGGGCTGGAGGGCATATTCTTGAGTGACTAATGTGAGTGTACGCTGCTGTGCCTGTGCTGCTACCCATACCTGAGATAGCTAAATTGAAGATAACCCAGTTATACCTTTTTAGAAACAACTTATCTTCAGACTGAAGGGTTGTTTTAGTCTATCAGCCTTACAGAACATTTCCTCTCCAGCAGCACAACCCTTCTGAAAAGCTAAACTGCACAAAATCCTGAAAGTTTAGAATGTGACATCAAGTTTGTAACTGTTGATACCTCCAAGCATTCATAGTGATGGAAGGAAAAATCAGTCACCTGATTAAAATACTGTTATCGGTAAGTTAATGAAGGTATGACTTCAGGGACAGTCACAAAACCTTTCACTTCATTTCTGCAAACATTCCCATGGACTAGAGGCCTCTGTTTCCTTTTTTTCTGTTCTTCATTCAAAGGAAGAACAGGGAGGTTCCTTGGTTGTCTACGTGCCCATTCTAATCTGAATAAGGATGTGTGTGTTTACCACTCCTTATATGGGGTGGGATGTATTTCTAAGTACAGATGTGGAAAGGGGAAACAAAATATGGATAAGAAAAGACAACATTTTACCTTTTTTCAAACCTTACTGTCAACAGCAGGATTTGCAGAGTTTAATTCAGCATAGATTTGAACATAGAAAATCTGAAGGCCTATGCCAGACTTATTTATTTATTTGAATAATCAGCTTCAGCAAGATCCAAAGACATATTTTTTCACAAACTCCACATTTTTAGTGAAAAAAAAATTGAAAACTTTTATCTGTTGATGTTTCTTAAGCTAAGAAATGTTTTCTCTGTTGAACTTATCTTTGCTAACAAACAACAAAAAGTAAACATAAGAATAAATTTTTTGTTCGAATTATGGATCATCTTGTCGTATCAAAACCTTTAAGCTGGAAGGACCAGCTTAAAGAAAAAAGAAAAAATATTAAAAAAGAGAAAAGAAGAAAGAAACAGAACCTTGTTCATTTCGTGGCTTTTGTGTTAATTAGGGTCACTTTCATCATCTTTACAAGCAGAGTTTTCTTGGTTTGGGTTTTTAAGTTTTTGAATTATTTTTTTCTTTTTCTCTTTCTTTTCTTCCTATTCTCTGATATGAAAGACACTGTAGTAATGCTTCAGCCAATCCCCAAAGGTCTTTACAGATAATTTCCAGTTGCATTACTGATTTATTTTTGCCTTGACCAGATGGCTCCAAGTTCATGTGACTGTAAGGGAGTGCTTTTGATTACCCTATTTATCTCTCCCAGTGCTCAATTTAAGGGTCAAACCTTGTGTAACACATTTGCCAGATAAACTATTCAGTGCTTCTGCCTTTTGGACACCATACTTCTGACATATGCTCTGTGCCTCATTAAACACAAAAGTTATTAGATTTAATAAATGTTTTTACAAACTCTGTTTGTAACAAAAGATCTAAGTTTCAAATTTATTTACTTTATTCACATGTGCCTAGTGGATTGTTTTGACTTTATCACCTGGAAAAATGGGTGAAATTGAAAGGGAACATCCTGAATGTGACAGAGGAGGTGAAAGCAGAGAGGCAGAAGCTGGGATGGTTTTTTGTTCTTTTTTTCCCTTGATATAGGTTATAAATGAAAAGATGAGCAGAATGTTTTTAATGAAACCAATAAAAATGCAAAGGAAGATTTAATGTTTAAAGTAACGATAAATCAAAAGTGACAACTGAAATGCAATATTGCACCATGAGATTGAGGAAATAAATTCATCCATAGGGCAGATGTGCCTGCTGTAAAAAAAAAAAAGAGAGAGAGAGAGAGAGAGCACGATAGGAAAAAAAAAGACAAAAAAGAAAAAATTTAAAAACTTTTCTCCATTATTAAAACAAAGTATTATAAAATCAAAATAAACTAGAAATGCAGTACTGGAAGTCGAATAGAAACAGCCCAGACACATTCCTGTGGAAACACACACCAATGTATCTTCACATATAAGTGTACACACACACGTATATAGGAATAAAATATCTAAAGGAGCCTAAGTTCAAATAATTTAAGAATGAAAAGGTTCATAAATATAGTCATAATATATTTTGAGTATTTTTATGGATAGTAGTATGAATAATTACACCGGACAAATAGCGGCTGTATCCCACTACCTCAGCTGAAACCTTCAAAATGAGAATTAATTACTTGGAGGAAAGACTGTCTTGTAATAGCATTTGCCTGGGACTAGGACCCCTGTGATCTGAATCCCAGCTCTGTCATAAACATGCTGTGTGACCTTGCAGGATCTGCTCTGGCCTAGATTTTTCCTAGCTAAATTTAGGCAATTAACTGAGGTGCCTAAGTTGGGAGCTAGGCAGGGCTGACTCCCTTTCTAGTCAATAGATGGAAAGAGATACCTTCCATAATCAATTCAGATTTTATATGGACTAAGTTGCACTTCAGAACTGCCTGTATTTTCTAATGGCTAGGGAGGAATTTTAGAGCCGACACATGCTGAAGTTGCCAAGAATTAATTCTGATCTTTGGGTGCAATCCTGACACAATTATTCAGGCTGAATTGGACTTTGTTCAATAAAACAAGATAATTTTGAGGGGCTGGAAAGGAGTCTGATGCTTTTCAGTGTGAGTTTCCTCTTACCTAACTTCTTTTACTTAAAGTGGGAATACTGATGCTGTAATTGAGGTGATCGGCACTCAGGGTTAACAAACCAATTTTCCTGAATATCCAGTACAAGCTTTTGCAAATGCTGATTGTCATGGTGTACCTTTTAAAACTATATTTCAACACTGTTAAACTCCCATATGTAGTTCTAGTGCTTTCCAAAAATGAATTGTGAGGTGTGTTGTTCCTCCCTGAGCACATAAAATAAATTGAGAGAAGCGCACGCTTAAGTGGTTTTGTTTTCACAATTTTGAGTTCTGACAAAAAAAAACCCCTCACCTGGACTTCAGCCCTCAACTCGGGAAGATTGATCCTACTAGACATCAAAAATTTCTGCTCATGGACCTCTCTGAGGTGCAGAAAGTGGTGGGAAGGAGATCTGGAGACAATCCCTGGATGTAATGAAACTGTGATCATGTGTCTGTGTCTGCATATGCATGTGTATATGTGTGTGTGAAGTTTCTACAAGGGCAAAAGTGTGCAAAGGAATTAGATCATGACAGAAGGAAGGACAGACAAAGAGAGAAAGAGAGAAAGAGAGAAAGAGAGAAAGAAAGAAAGAGAGAGAAAGAAAGAAAGAAGGAGAGAGAGAGAAAGAGAGAGAAAGAAAGAAAGAAAGAAAGAAAGAAAGAAAGAAAGAAAGAAAGAAAGAAAGAAAGAAAGAAAGAAAGAAAGAAAGAAAGAAAGAAAGAAGAAACAAACAAACAAAAGCAAGGGGGGAAAAAAGCATTATACCTGGCCTTTTATTTTTTAAATAACCTTGTACTCCTTTTCAATTTTCACTTCAGAACTGCTCCCCCCCTCTTCCCCCCCCCCCCCCCCCCCTTCATTATTTTAATGGCTACATCCTTGCTCTGATGTGTCAATGGTTGTGGAAAATCCTGTGAAGCAAGGGCTTAATGAAATGGCAGCTGGAACAGAGGGATAAAGTTCCTTTGGAGCAGCTTCAAAGGGGAGAGAGGGAGCAGCGTTAGCGATCAGAACAATGGTGCAGGGATGCTCATACACAGGCCAGGCACATCCAGCTGGCTGTTTAGACTTGGCACCCTAATGAGGCATGAAGCGAAATGGGTAAGTACACGGTAGGGGAGAGGAATCGAAAGGAAGACACAGAAAGAAAGGGAGAAAGAGAGCATTTTTATATTTCACAACAAATGATTTAGATATTAAACAAGGTGCCAAAAGAAAAAGGCTAGTCTATTACAATACACGTGCTGATTTTTGATCAAAACCTCATGAATCCTAAATTTAGTCTTCCTTTCCTTTCCTTTCCTTTCCTTTCCTTTCCTTTCCTTTCCTTTCCTTTCCTTTCCTTTCCTTCCTTTCCTTTCCTTTCCTTTCCTTTCCTTTCCTTTCCTTTCCTTTCCTTTCCTTTCCTTTCCTTTCCTTTCCTTTCCTTTCCTTTCCTTTCCTTTCCTTTCCTTTCCTTTCCTTTCCTTTCCTTTCCTTTCCTTTCCTTTCCTTTCCTTTCCTTTCCTTTCCTTCCCTTCCCTTCCTTCCCTTCCCTTCCCTTCCCTTCCCTTCCCTTCCCTTCCCTTCCCTTCCCTTCCCTTCCCTTCCCTTCCCTTCCCTTCCCTTCCCTTCCCTTCCCTTCCCTTCCCTTCCCTTCCCTTCCCTTCCCTTCCCTTCCCTTCCCTTCCCTTCCCTTCCCTTCCCTTCCCTTCCCTTCCCTTCCCTTCCCTTCCCTTCCCTTCCCTTCCCTTCCCTTCCCTTCCCTTCCCTTCCCTTCCCTTCCCTTCCCTTCCCTTCCCTTCCTTCCCTTCCCTTCCCTTCCCTTCCCTTCCCTTCCCTTCCCTTCCCTTCCCTTCCTTCCCTTCCCTTCCCTTCCCTTCCCTTCCCTTCCCTTCCCTTCCCTTCCTCCTTTCCTTTCCTTTCCCTTCCTTCCCATGTTAGGTTTTATAGTATTTTCCCCAAGTAATTTTCACTCATCTTTGTTGTTTCTTTTTCTTGTTATGTAATTATTATTATAATTGCTATTCCTCTTGCATTTTTTATTTGAATAGAAATTGTGGAAATATTACTGAATGAAGGCAACCCCAAAACTGTAGAAATTACATTAACAGATACTAATAGTATGAGCTATATTAAGAAAAAGTGAACAAAACAAAACAAAACCCAAAAGCACTTATGTCAGTCCAGCTGTGAAGATGTCATTAAAAAAAAGACAGAAACAAGGTTACTGTTATGCAACTAGACAGAAACTTCATCCTCCTACAATGCTGTAGGCAATATTTCCAATCGCAGACCATCAGCCTGTGCTGAATCTCATACCTACAGCACCAAAGCTTTGATCCCCACCACTTGAGTTAACTCTGATAATAAGAAACAATAATAGACCATAGCCTTCAAAGTTGAGTAGTCACAGTCATTAAAATGTAGTCCTAACATGCACTTCACAGAGCCACTCAGTGTACAGAAATATTTGCAAGATATTTCTGAAACCCCATAAAATATTTATGTTTCAAGCTTTATTAACAATATGTCCAGAGATCTCCAAGGTTTCAGCTACATTACATCTATAAATGAATCTGGGGACCCAATTAAACATAGTTATCCTAACACGATTACAATATTGTAAAAACCTGCAGTCCTTCTGACATATTACTCTTACTGGTCTAAAACATGGAATGACACAGTTAAAATCCAAATAGAGGATAGATATTATCAGTATTGTTAACAGAACTGTGTTGCAGAACAGTTAACTTATTTCATGAATACTTGGCAATACAGTTAAAGGGATACAGACAGGGAACCTCTATAGCAGCATTGTTTTAGACTGCAAGGGCTGGATTTAAAGCCATTTCATCACCTATCCTAACAACAGACTTGAGTTATTAAGATCAATCTCTCATTTCAAGTTCAGTTAAGAACAAGCATAAGGTTGTCTCCAAACTTTTTTGTTCCTAACATTATCATTGCCTGGACATGTGCCTAGGCACAGACCAGATGTGAGTTATCACCCCTGTGGTGGAGGGACACAGACTTGCTTGGTGCTCTATCTGACATTCAACTGCCCCATCCTTCTGGTCAGCACGGATTAAGCCAAGTCCCAGCTGACTTGCAGATATCTCCAGGTTTTCTCTTCCTGTGTAGAGCAAAGACATTCAACACTAGAGTTACTCACCTATTTTTATATCTACAAAGTAGATGCATAATGTAAGCTAGTTGAGTAAGCTCCATGGTTAGCAGAGAGAGAGAAGAGATTGGCCCTTCTAGTTTGTTGTACATCTGATTTATTTAAACGTCTTCTTAAGGATGAGTGAGATATATAGATACTTATTTCCCTTCATTACCTTTAATGGAAACAAAGTGTACTTAACTCAAATGTCAGTGCCTATGCTGTAAGTGTTTACATTTAATTTGAAGAGTTCTGACCCTTACATGACTTCTGAGAGGGTTTGTCTTCCCCTTTATGTGTGTTCAAAAGCTTAGACCTAGCCCTGACAACAAGAGGTTCATTTACCTCCATTTCTTTTGGGCACAAAAATGTTTAGCTGCTCGCTGTTACTGCCTGTGTCTTGCTGGGAGGTGGCATTTCTTTTATGGATGTGTGTAACATATGGAATTGAAATTTATTAGAAGGTTTCTTTTCTTTATTTCTTCCCCCACCCCCACCCAACCTTACTTTTCTTGCCTTTCTTTCATGGACAAAGGTAAGCGTGAATCTATCCTTGTCATGCGTGACAAGATTTCATTTTTTACTCTGTGGGTGGTAAGGATGGAGGTTGAAATGATGATGCAGCTCCTCTTCACCTCAGTCAGGAACAGGCTGTCTGCAATCCACACATTCAACATTTCTTTCTTCATACTTATTTTGTGACCAAGTGTTGTATTAGTGGAAAGAATCAGAGGGACCAAAAAAAAGTACAGATTATTTCTCTTCCAGTGACTCCAAACAGTCTTCATGGAGATATTTTTGTACTGGACTATTCACTCATGGTTAAAGTAAATATAGATATCAGTTCCAGCCGTTTACAGAATTTATTTACATACAGAGTGTATATAAAAAGGAGTTTATAAAAGGGGTAAGGATTGTTAAGTGACATAAA
Organism: Pelecanus crispus; assembly: GCF_030463565.1. Taxonomy (NCBI): domain Eukaryota; kingdom Metazoa; phylum Chordata; class Aves; order Pelecaniformes; family Pelecanidae; genus Pelecanus; species Pelecanus crispus. The sequence continues at coordinate 8,715,397 of NC_134676.1, read as the reverse complement.
GCAGAGAGACTGTATTTAAGAACCTACAGCAAACTTTGTTTTAGCAGGGTCTTATCAATTTCATAAACTGAAAGATAAAGTTATGATCAGGATGCTGGTGATTTGGATACTTTTAGTCTTTGACATGTAGTGATTTTCTGGCAGCTTTTCTTCATGCACATGCACAACAGGAATGCTTATCTAAATGGACTGGAAACTAGTTATAGGACCAAAATACCTGTTCTATGTTTTATAGACTCTAACCTGTTTGTGCAAATGCTGATAAAAAGAAAAGAGGGTTTCTGCCATTTTCCAGACAGGAAACTGAGGTACTGGTGAACTTTAGGCCTGGATTCATTATAGCTGCTTTTTTGGAAACCTGTGGTCTAAACTGTCCCCTGGAAATACTCGTCTTTTTCTACTGACCATAGCAGGAGCCTAAGGCAACTGTGATCCTTATTTCAGCATTTTAGGTTAGTATTTGAAAACCGAGGAAAAGAAACTAGTTTGCACTGAGATCTATGTGGAGTTTGAGTTTAGAGACAAGAGTTCAGTTGTGATTTGAGCCATAAGGCCAAGCTCCCTTCCTATTTCCATGCTGCAAAGAAAAAAAACCCAACTCAAAAAACATGCCTATAGGAGATGAAAACAAGTTAACAATTCATTGTCTTGACCTTCCAATTTAACAGTCAGACTGGGTAAAAGAAAAAAAAAAAAAAAAAAAAGAGTTGGGTTGCTTATAACTCTAGTCCTTATGCACACTAAGAAATTAAATAGTAGGGACACTGGTTGTTTGTGCCAGTTGGCTTCGGTACCAGAAAAAGGATTTTTGGCACATCCATCTGCTAGCATAAACATAGTGTCAGTTGATCGTTTAGAGCTCTCCCATGCCTTGACTGAAAAGTTAGTATGATATCTTCCCACCTGTTCCACTGCAAAGCAAAGATACACCATAGCTGAAAAACACACAGCTCTTCTTCTCCTATTTCTTCAAAGGACAAAAAATTTTAACTGCTCCAGAGAACATGCAGGCTACTTACTTTTCCTCATGGACTTGCAGACCTTTTAAGGGGCAAACGTAAATTCAAGATCCTATTTGATGTCTAGACCCTTGCTTATGGAGAAGAGCAGCAGTGCTTAAAATCCTGACTTTAACAATCTTGGAAGGTCTTACAAACCCCTGTAGACCTGTTATCTTCAAGACTGTATGTATATTAGTTAACCTTGGTCTGTAAATTAAGGTTAATTACCTCCTGCTATTCAGACCTCTCATGTATGCAGATACTTGGAACCAGAGACTGACACATACGAAAGCATTGCAAGGCCATATTAAGAGACACGGGCACATGGCAAAGAGCATGAGGAGGGAGGAGGCAGAGTAATGGAAGTAAAAATCATAAAATACATCATAACATGAATGATGGAGCAAGTCTGTCATTATTACTTTAGAAGTAGAGGATTTGAAGGCATATTGTCATTAAAGCTTTCAGTAGTCATTAATAAATGTGGTGCAGTTCACCTGAGTTTTTCCCCACCAAACTAAACCCACTAGTTCAGTGTTTCCCATCTACCATGAGGGAGACTGGATTTGTGAAATGAGTTTGGAAGGATAAAGTAATATACTTAAAAGGCTGTGGAACAGTTTATATAAAGAAAAATTATAAGGGAGTCAAATACTCTGCAGCACATCACCTTTCCATTGACCCACCCTGTCCTCTTCTTCAGCTTTTGTCCTGGTTTTGGCTGGGATAGAGTTAATTTTCTTCCTAGTAGCTGACATAGTGCTGTGTTTTGGATTTAGGATGAGAATAATGCTGATAACACACTGATGGTTTAGTTGTTGCTAAGTAGTGCTAGTCAAGGACTTTTTCAGCTTCCCATGCTCTCCAGGTGCACAAGAAGCTGGGAGGGGGCACAGCCAGAATAGTTGATCCAAACTGCCCCAAGGGCTATTCCATACCATGTAACGTCATGCTCAGTATAGAAACCGGGGGGAGTTGGCCGGGGGGCAGCGATCACTGCTTGGGGACTGGCTGGGCATTGGTTGGTGGGTAGTGAGCGGTTGCATCACTTGTTTTTTTCTTCTCCCTGGGTTTTGTTTCTGTCTCTCTTCTTGTTCTCTTTTTCATTACAATTAGTATTATTGTTGTTGGTGGTGTTGTTTTATTTCAATCATTAAACTGTCCTTATCAAAACCCACAAGTTTTCCTACTTCTGCCCTTACGATACTCTACCCCATCCCACCGGGGAGGGGAGGGTGACTGATCAGCTGTGTGGTGCTTGGCTGCTGACAGGGGCTAAACCACAACACCTCTCATGTTTGTAAAAAGTAAAATTTACTCTCCAACTGAAAGGCAACACTGGTTCCCCCTTACCACTAACTCCCTACAGCAGAACAGAGGGAGAAAGCTGAGTCATGGAAAGGGCTAAAGGCTGAGAATTACAATACTGCTTCCTTACTTTTGCTGCCCCCTTCCATCCACAGCATGCAAAAGCCGAGCTGAATATGTGAAAATAAAGGTGTGGGATTCAGTGTCATGTTTGGTACCAGCTCCTGAACACTGGGAATGGGCAGAGGCAGATTTTGTTTCTATCTTACCCCCATTTCCTCTCAGCTTCCTAAAACTTGGATAGCTATTCTGTGTCTGTGAGGGGTTTCACTGGCAGCATGTAAGACATTTGCTCTACACTTAGCTGTGCATTTCTCAGACTGCCACTAATATTTAATTTATGCCTTCAAAACACCGATGACATTGTGAAACTAACAATAGATCTCCCATATGGAGAAGCTGTATGTCACGTTAAATGGAAATGTCTGAAGAAACTTAAGTGTATAAGAAACTATCCTGTCTAATAAAATCTTAGACCACTTTAAAAAATAATATTAAAACAAACAAACAAACAAACAAAACACACACCCAAAACTCCACTCCAAAATCTTAAAGGAGTGGAGTATATTTCTGATAAATTGCTGTGAGTTTTTCAGTAGAATTTCCATATTGCGTTTCAATCAAAACTTATAGGATTTGCAGTATTCAACTGTATAACTCTCAAAGTGGTTCTTTTCATACAGTCATAGAACAGTTTGGGTTGGAAGGGACCTTAAAGATCAAGTAGTCCAACCCCCTTGCCACGGACAGGAACACCTTTTCAGAGAGAAGTTTCCTCAAAGCCCCATCCAACCTGATCTTGAACACTTCCAACGGTGGAACATCCACAATTTCCCTGGGCAACCTGTTCCAGTGTCTCACCATCCTTATCATAAAAAAAGTCTTCCTTATGTCCAGTCTAAATCTACCCTCTTTCGGTTTAAAACTGTTGCCCCTTGTCCTGTCACTACAAGCCTTGGTAAAAAAGTATCTCTGTCTTTCTTACAAACCCCCTTTCTATACTGAAAGGCCAAAATAAGGTCTCCTCAGAAACGTCTCTTCTCCAGGTTGACAAAAACCCAACTCTTTCAGCTTTTCTTTATAGTAGAGGTGTTCTAGCCCTCTGGTCATTTTCATGGCTCTTCTCTGGATCCACTCTAACAAGTCTGTGTCATTCTTTTATGGAGGACCCCTGAACTGGACCCAGTACTCCAGGTGGGGTCTCATAAGAACAGAGTATAGAGGGAGAATCACCTCCCTTGAACTGTTGCCCACGCTTCTTTTTATGCAGCCCAGGATATAATTGGTTTTCCAGGCTTCAAGGGCACATTTCTGGCTCATATCCAATTTTTCATCTGCCATTATCCCCAAGTCCTTCTCCACAAATCTGCTCTCAATCAATTCATCTCCCTGTCTGTATTATATTGGGGACTGCCCCAACCCAGGTGCAGGAGCTTGTACTTGGCCTTGTTGAACTTCATGAGGTTCACATGGGCCCACCATGAAGCATGTCAAGGTCCCTCTGGATGGTGTCCCTTCACTCAAGCAAATTAACTGCACCAATCAGCTTGGTCTCATCTGCAAACTTGCTGATGGTGCACTAAATCTCACTGTGTATGTTGTTGATGAAGACATTGAATAGTATTTGTCCCAGTACAGACTTTTTTGTTTTGTTTGAACAGTGTCTGCATGTATGTAGACATGTGTGCCCATGTGTATTTGTGCATCTCCTACAACTTCATTTCTGTGAAAAGACTGAAGAAAACAATGGAGTTTGGGGAATGAGGTTTGCTAGAAATGAGAAATAAATAATTTCTGATGTCTTAATACTTTCAGAGAACCAGCTTATGCATGGAGGAGAAAAGCATCAAGACCTTGCAATTGTTCCTGTTTATCCAAACTTGTTTGCCAACTTTTGTCTCTGCTGGGTGCTTTTTGCGATTCTCCAAACTATCCCATAGAACTTAAATCAGGGAAGAGGTAAGGTAGATCAGGGAGAAGGGCATGTGAGTACTAGGCTGAGGAGGAACGAAGGAAAGGGGAGGAAATAAGGAAAGTAAGCGAGAGCGATTGCTGGTTCTGTATACCAGCTCAACAGCTGTAACATGCTAGCAGTGATTGAGTATTTGCACTTGTTCAAGGCATTAGAGTTTTAGAAAGGCAAAATTAACAGAGGTAGGAGAAAAGATTTGTCTTAGGCGTGAGCTGCAGAGCTTGACAAGTCACACAATTATGAGTTTGGCTTACAGTGTAAGCCTCATGTTTCTCCCAAGAGGAAAAGAAAAGGAAAAAAAGAACCAACCCCACAAAAACAAACCCCTCCTCTAAAAAGGACCAGATTCAGCTCTTTTCCCTAAATAGATGATTAAATCAAACATTTTTACCCTATCAGGCTTCATTAAATACTGATTAAAAAAAAAAATCTAAGGCATGTACAATAGCCAGATTATTTTAAAAAAGTAATTGCAGTTATTATTGTTAGCACAACCAGGAATTAGGTAACAATTATGCTTGATGCCATAAAATGACAGAAGTAAAACAGATTACCTCAGTCTTAAATTCTCAGAGAGAAGTAATCTGAAAGCATGTACTTTAGATACTATTCTGTCGGTCTCACCAAGAACTTGAATAGGCAGTGCTCTCAAGGAGTGTGAGAACTGACTCTGCATTCTTGGACACATACGACTCAAAGACAACAACAAACACATACGTGGAACAGATTTCCAAAAATACACAGTACTGGCATATATACAATGCGCATGATGTTTTTGAAATTAGAACTGTAGACAGGTTGACAGTAGGATGCCTTATTTGTTTGTTTTACACAAATGTTTTAATGTTTTATTCTTTAAACATCAAGCACAAGAAAAATCCCTGAAAAAAACAAGGCTGTGAGAGCTGCAAGTCAAGCAGGCATAAGTCAAAATATTCCAGAATTTAGGATGCCATAATTAAATGATATAGTTGATACAAATAAAGCTGCTTACATGACCATATGCTATTTTTTACACACATTTTTTGCTTATTCAGTTGTCATTACTTTTTACTTTAGTAACACGGGAACACAGACCAGAAGCAACCTCCTGAGTAAAGAAAGCCAGTCTTCTGCTCCTATAGACATTGGACAGTATAATTATATGCATAAATTTACTGACTTCCTTACTGAAAAGAACTGTTTTCCCCTACCACCCTCACTACAAGGCTCATCTGAAACCTCACTGCTCTAGAAATCTCTAATCTTCATTTTCTTTTCAGTTTAAATTTGTTCATGGCCAACCTACCATATTTATTCTTATGCCAGCACTGGTGTTAGCTTAAATAGCTTGTGTCTCTCCTTGGTGAATTCTCCCTTCATTCATTTATAGACAACCATCATATCCTTCTAAGTCTTCATTTTTCTTGGGTAAACAAACCTTGTTTTCTCATGTCCTCTCCTATGACAGGCTTTCCATGGTTTTGATCACAGTAATAGACCTGCTCCACACTTGGGCCAGCTTCAGTTCATTTTCTTTTACAAGTTCTGTCTTTTACATTCTCTAATTAATCTTAGAGCCCTTGAGATGGTTATTCACATCCTTATTGTTTCAACTCATCTCTACATATTATCATTATTCCTCTCACACCCTAACCTGTAAACTAAAGAGACAGATTCTTTCTTTTTTCAAACCATATAGCTTAAATGAATTCCGGAGTTGCTCTTCATTCAAGCTCCTGATCTCTTCAGTCCAGCTAGCTTCCCCTCATTCATCAGAAACCATCCTTTAGAAATCGAGATCCTTTGTTATCGATCTTAGTTTATTTAGCCTCTTATTTAACTTCCTTTGAATCAGCTTCCGTTCAGATGATCCAAATTTTATTTCTTTTTTCACAAGCACATTTATAATACCCTAATTTCTTATAAATTAAATATCTTTACAAATTCTCCAAAAAAATAAAACAAGGAAAACCTCAGGACAGTCTGAATATAGCTACCTCCAAGCAGAACCAAGTTAAATCATATTATCCTGATGACGTGACAATTCAAATCATTAAGAGAGGACATTTCTGGTCCACAGTTATTTACATGTGATGAACCCAATCACTGATGCCAGGTTTTCCTAAGATGTTGGTGAATTATTTTTATAAGTTAAAAAGTGTTACAAACCCCAAACAGTGGCTGAAAAATAACTAGAAATTAATTTACTGTGGTGCAGATATGTTGATTGGCATAAAACTAAAAGATGTGATATTGATCCTTGGGCTTTGAAGTGTCAAGGGTCTCCTACAAAGTGGTGTACTGTAGAATCAACCTGGCGGGCAACAGAAGGAGCTCAGCATTTGCCAGAGGTGGTTAGTACCTTCCCAAATGAAATCTTTCATGTCTTATACAAAAATGGAATTATCCCATTCCCTGTTATAATTTGTTTTCCACTGCCATATTCCAAGGTGCAAATGTAAAATGATTCCAGAAAATTATCAGATCTGGGCTTCTAGATTCCATACAATGCTTAACTACTCAGGTGCAACATGCACAGGCATAAGTAAATAAAATAGCAAGAAGCACATTGTTTAAATATTTATGGCCTTGAGTTTGAAAAATGAAACATCTGGGATTTTTTTTTTCTCTTTGACACTACTTTTCCAAAAGAAAAAGAACACAAAACAAGAAGAAAAAGCCCAGACACTCTTCTGTTTAAATATAAATGTTCACTTTCCAAAGAACAAGAAAAAGCAAGAAAGAGGAGGAGTGAGGGACATTGACACCCTCAGGGAAAATTTCATCTCAAGAGAACTGACCTTTCAGAGAAAGCAAATTAAATTATCTTTCTCATCTTTTACTAGTGCTGTGACATCATTAAAATTCACGTTACATACCAGCATGCTTTGTTTTGTATTCATAACCTTAAACCAAAATTAATCAGTTGTCACATAGAGTTAACATATTTGTTAATGGTAGCCAAGCCAAAATATGCATTGTCTCAAGAAGACCAGCTTTTCTGTAAAGTAACACGAATGTTGTAGGGCAAAGTCTTCCTCACCTTGTATCAGTCTTTGTAAAATCGGTCCAGAACATGTCGAGTTGGGGATGAAAGGGTTCCTGGATGAACAAAAACAGTAAGTGTCTTACAAAGTGTTTAAGATATAGTGTCCTCTGAAGTAGTGAGGCATTATCACTTTGTGCAATACTTGGAGGAAAGAAAGAGTGAGAACAATAACCTCTGAAAGACCTGCTGCTGTCTTTACCACGGGTCCATTCTATCTTTCTGCTTGGCTTGCCAAATGCCCTGTTCTGCTGTGGCCGGCTGTTACCATGATATTTGCTATGGAAAATCTCAGAAAACATGTAACCCCTTTATTTGGGAGGTCAGTTTAGGCCTTGGATTTCCAAAAGAGTTGGAGACAGATATTGGTTAAACAATCTTAGTACTTCAAGTGCTCAGGTTGCTCATGTAGTCAATGGAGAGAACTGAACACTATGAGGATAAGTGGGAAATTCTACATGCAAGTTCAGGGGAAAGAAAATACAAAAGGGGAAAGAAAGAGAAAAGAAAAATCAGGCCCCTTTCAATAAAACCCCTGATATCTAAGAATTCCAGTTGTTCTCTTTTCAGCTCCAGTCTGTTTGGGAAAAAAAAAAAAAAAAGGAAAAAAAGGATTGGGTTTTGGGGTTTGGATATGTATGTATATGTGAGAGAAAGAAAAAGGCAGGCAGGCAGACAGAACTTACTATGTGTTTCAGGGAAGTCACTGCTACTGCGTGTGAGCCTTTCAGCCTGTAAATTTTGTGAAAATTATTTTATATGTCCATATAGCACCTTACTAAAAATGTAACCACACCATAGAGACAAAATATATCACCATGGAGAAATAAAGGAAAGGAGATCTTAAGAGATTTCTCCGGAGTAATAAAACATGTCAATGAAGAGCTCAGAACTGGGTTAATGCACCTACATGTCCAGATGTCTTTCCTTATAACATAACATACGAGAAAGTAATTGTCACAATATAGACTTGACTTCTCCCTGAACAAGGTTTGTTTGTTTGTTTGTTTTTTTTTTGTAGAACAGCGTGCCCATCCACATTAGAAAAATCTCTTTTTTTATACAAAGCAAGAAGTAATATGTAGAGTATATCCCATTGATTTTAAACCCTTTCTTTTTCCCCACAAAAATTTAATTTCAAACATTAAATTCTTCAATTTATACTGTTTGGGCTGTCTTAAAGCCAGGCTTTTTGCCTTCATATATTTGCACAGGTCCCGCAATTTCAATGGGCACAAAGATGTTACTGTGGGAATAATAATAATAATGTCAAATCCCTGTACAACATGAGAAGATGTTCAAACCAGGCAGTTTCTGAAGGTGTTTCACTGGAGATAGAGAACCTGTTTTCTGGTATGTTCTGAACATCCTTTGAAAATCAAGGTATTTGAAAGTGTCACAAAAAGATCCACTTCCCCAAATCATATCTCTTTTAGTAATCATTGCCAGTGATTTGAAATAACATCTAAAAACTGGGGTACAGGAACAAAGCTGAGGAAGAAAGGTAAGACTGATAAGCTAGTCAGTCTATATTCAGTTCCAAGAAAAAAAGAAATCATACAATATTTAACAAGTTATACATGCCTGGCAGACATGGAAGAGTTATACAACAACCAGAGTGGCTTTGTCAAGAACAGTTCATTTGATTTCCTTCTGTACTAGTGTAATGAGTTTTGTGAAAAGAGGAGTACCAGGAAAGAATGAATAGTTGACGAGCAATACAGTTCAGATATCGCTGCTCTTGTTCATTGTATGCTGCCTCTTGTCCTGTCCCTGGATACTGCTGAGAGGTGTATGGCTTCTTTACTATCAGTTATTTATACACACAGGTAAGATCCCCCATGAGACTTCTCCAGGTTGAACAGTCCCAGCTCTGTCAGTCTCTCCTGGTATGACAGATGGTCCAGTCCCTTAATTATCTCTGCAGCTCTTCACTGGACACCCTCTATTATGCCCATGTTTCTCTTGTACTGGGGAGCCCAGCACCAGGCACAGAAACCCAGATGTGTCACACCAATGCTGAGCAGAAAGGAAGAATCATCTCCCTTGACCTGCTGGCAATGCTCTGCCTAATGCAGCCCAGGAGGCTGTTGGCCTTTGCTGCAAGGGCACGTTGCTGGCTTATGATCAGCTTGGTGCCAACACCATCAGGGCTTTTTCTGCAGAGCTGCTTCTCAGCTGGTTGTTCCCCAGCCTGTGCTGGTACATGGGGTTATTCCTTCCCAGGTGCAGGACCTTTCACTTCTCTTTTTTGAAATTCATGAGATTCCTGTGTGCCCATTTCTCCAACCTGTTGAGATCCCTGTGAATGGCAGCACAACCATCAGCACCATGTCATTGACATGTCGCTACCAGTATGGGAGTTGGTATGAACCCCTGGGGTACACCACTAGTGACTGGCTTCCCGATGGACTTCGTGGTGATGATCATAACCCTTTGATCCCAGCAGACCAGCCCATTTTCAAGTCACTTCCATGTCCACATACTGACTCTGTATTTCATCTGTTTGTCTAAGGATATATTAAAGGAAGCAGTGTTGAAAACATTTCTAAAGTCAAGATAAATAACATCTGGTCTCCCTTCACCCACTATCTCATCAAAAAAGACTATCAGGTTGGTCAGGCTTGATTTCCCCCTTGTAAATGCATCTGACTACTCCTGATCACTTTCTTGTCATTCATTTTTTTGGAAGTGGTTTCCAGGATTAGTTGCTCCACCACTTTCCCAGAGACCAAGGTGAGGATGATTAGCCTGTCATTCCCTGGATCTTCCTCCTTGCCCTTCTTGAAGATAGAAATGAAATCTTCTTTTTTCCCATCATCGGGAACCTCCCCCAGTCTCCATGACCTTTCAAAGAGTATCAAGAGTGTCCTTGCAATGATATTGCTCCTTCAGCTCTTGTGGGTGCATCCCATAGGGTCCCATGGACTTGTGTATGTCCAATCTATTAAAATGTCCCAAAACCTAATCCCCTCTACTGAGGGTAAGTCTTCCCTGCTCCAGATTTTCCTTCTGTGACAAGGACCAAGGATTTCTGAAGGTCGGTCTTACCAGTAAAGACCGAGGCAAAGAAAGCACTGAATATCTGTGCCTTTACCATGTTCTTTGTCACTAGGTCCCCATGCTAATTCAGCAGTGGGCCTACATTTTTCCTAGCCTTCCTTTTGCTGCTGATATATTTATAAAATCATAGAATCATAGAGTCATTTAGGTTGGAAAAGACCTTTAAGATCATCAAGTTCAGCCATTAATCTAACACTACGAAGTCCACCACTAAATCATATCGTTAAGCACCACATCTACACATCTTTTAAATACTTCCAGGGGTGGGGACTCAACACCTTCCCTGGGAAGCCTGTTCCAATGTTTGACAAACCTTTCTGTGAAGAAATTTTTTCCTGATATCCAACCTAAACCTCCCCTAATGCAACTTGAGGCCATTTCCTCTTGTCCTGTCGCTTCTTACTTGGGAGAAGAGACTGACTTCCACCTCACCACAACCTCCTTCCAGGTAGTTGTAGAGAGCGATAAGGTCTCCCCTCAGCCTCCTCTTCTCCAGACTAAACAAACACAGTTCCCTCAGTGGCTCCTCATAAGACTTGCTCTCCAGACCCTTCACCAGCTTCGTTGCCCTTCTCTGGACACGCTTTAGCACCTCAATATCCTTCTTGTGGTGAGGGTCCCAAAACTGAACACAGTATTCCAGGTGCAGCCTCACCAGTGCTGAGTACAGGAGGGCAATCACTCCCCTACTCGTAGAAGCCTTTCTTGATGCCTTTCACATCCCTTACCATATGCCAAGAGGAACTGCAAATTTATTGGAGGGCATGACTGAAATTTATAATAGCTCTGACAAACTAGAGAATTTATTTAAATTCTTAAACTTTTAAACTCTTTTTTTTTTTTTTTTTTTTAACTTAAAAAAGCCTTTTCATTTAGATTCAGCTGGGAAATGTGCAGGCAAGAGGGACCAGTGCATTGAAGTGCTACATAAATATAGCATGGGGAACAATGGAATATGTGATTTTCTGGTTCTTAAGAAAGGGATATGGCTTTATAGTCTGTTGAGTTACAAAAAAGAGGGCAAATTTCATATTATGATATGGGCATTACATATGGAAAGGAGTATTCCAAACAAGACAGATGAACTCATCCTTCAACTCCTTCAGCTTATTGTTAGTAAGTTATGACATCTGTTGTTTTCAGTTTTGGGGTTTTTTTAAATGAATGAGTTGAAATAAATGGTTGTTTTGTGTACAGAAGTTAGACAGTGAAAATGCCCTCAATATAAAAATGGAAAAAGGAAGAGAATAATTTGTTCACTGTGTAAGATAAGGATTGGGCTTAAAAACTCAGCAAGAAGATTCACTCTAGACATCAGAAAAAAGCATTCCAATGAAAAGAAGAGGGAAGCACTGAAATCAGCTGCTGGGAAGGCTGCGGAGGCTCCACCACTGAATTCTCTAAGAATTATTTGAACAGCATCTGATGAAGGCAGATCTGATCCTGCCGTAGGACAGACAGATGAGTTAGATGGTATCTTCTCATCCTGTACAGCTACATTTTTATATGAATCTAAGATTATATTACATGTGAAAACACATGGGTTTAAAGATAAGCATATGTATAAAGATTTGCAGGATCAAGATTTATAATTTCAAAAAGAAATCAGAAATATTGGGGGAGAAATAGCCTGAAATCTTAGATGGATAGCCTTTCACAATCCTGTAAACATTTGCTTATTTGAATCAATCCCACATCACTGAAATCAAATTATTTAAATTATTCAAGATCTAAATGTGCTAAAACCCATGCAGGTCCTGTTTGCAGTTAGTTTATGCCTATTAGGTGCTCCAGCCAGCAATAAAGAAGAAAGCGTCTGGGTACTTGCCAGCTAAAGAATGGCATTGTGTTCACACATCAAAAGCAATAGAAAGGCAGCGTTCATGTTTATGGGCTCACGTTTGCATGACAACACTTTCCTCCCCCTTTTATTTAGAGCTGAAGCTCTGAAGATTCCTTTGAAGAGAAAGGATTCTGAAGATAGAAATATCGATGATTGATTTAACCCCTTACTCCACTAAGCTAAAAGTAATCATGTCCAGATCGACCTCTACTGAATTTTAGGTTGCCTTTACCTTAACAGAGCCTACGAAGAAAAGGGGCACAAAACCCAGCTATTGAGTAAGACCTTTGTCCTTATTTATGATGCACTAGTGAAATACAGGCTTCCACTGCAAAAGGCTTTGAATAATAATAATACTGAACATATTTTTCCTTTATGCTTTTTTTACTCAGTAAATTCATAGTCTAGGATATCTAGGATAACTGGAAAGTGAATTTACTATTGATTTATTTATTGTCCTTGCTCTCTCTTTCTCTCTCTCTCTCTGTGTTACACAAACATGCACAATATACAGATGCCTACCACTCAAGTTACCTCTTGCAATTCAAAAAAAGAGACTGCTCATGGTTAGGAAAGATACTCTGCTTCTATGTAAAGTGGCTCAGCATGGCATATGTGTGATTTTACACATACAAATAGTTATAATACAGTCATCAGTACTATTCAGACACCTCTGAATTAAATTGATTTTTCTGATGAGTGTGGTCAAGATCCTTGTTTCTGGGCTCTTATAAAAAGTTATTAATTTTTCAGGAGGAAAAAAAAAAAAAAGAAAAAAAAAAGAAAAAAAAAACAAGCCCTATAGTCTGTCATTCCTCTGGAAAATCCTCTTTAGTACATATACATATGATGAAACACATACTTTATTTTGTATTGTTTGTGTAACTTGCTTTGCATTCAAGGCACATAGGTTCAAGAGACCCAGCTAGCTGCTGACTTACGATGGAGACCCACATGTCACAGAAAACTTAGCTGGGTTTGAAAGATGACAGCTGTGGTGGTCTGAGTAGATCACCATTGCACCAATGAAGGTCGTCTGCTGCCAGTGTCGGAGCTCATATGGACTCCGAAAAAGAGGCAGTACCATGTCATGCTGTTGCCCAGAATACACAGATAGATCATCCCAGTGCAGCAAATGCTGTTTGTTGAGATTCCCAGTAGGGAAATGCTACTGCCCTGTGCTTTTAAGAGATCTACCATAAAGAGAGCTGTGATATTGACAAAGTTTCTGGTTTTGACATTGATAAGAAAAATTATAATCATAATAATTGCAAAATTACAGTAATGATAACAATAACAGCAATAAGAACAGCAGTGGTGATTTAGTGTGGTGATCTATCACTGATAATGAGGGTAATAATAATAACAGCCAGTTCTCTGTGAAAAATGCTATACAAAATACATGCTTCACACTTGTATCCTTTGTTAGGCTTGAAAATTTATTGGCAGTACCCCACCCAAATATAGTTTTAACGTATTTATTGAGGGCACTGAATAAAAGTAAATAAATAAATAAAAGAACCTGTTTGAACTCAAGCTTATCTGAAACTTAACTGGCCTTCTTGGCCCGTGTTCTTGATATGCATGCAAAAACCATGACAGTGTTAATGGAATGTTAATATATTCTTAAAAGGCCGAGAGAGTTGCCTTTGAAATTATTTGAAATGAAACAAAAAGAAGGGGATGCGGGGAGAGAGAGAGCAGAGGGGGAAAAGAAAGAGGGAGAAAGAAATATATATGGAGAGAAGCAGTTTGATGGTGGGGTTGCAGATATTCCCTAAGGGGAAGGACAGAAGGACTACGAAACAGCTCTTTCCCTTTATCATGCAAGCAATTACTGGCAATTTGTTCTGGCCAGTAAAACTTCTGATATTATCATGGTTGCTGAGTAATTTATCATCAAAGTTTAATGTGAAAACAGGTGACTGTGTAATCACCAATCTAGGAACAGAAATAGAATCGTTATTATTTCTGCCTGAAGAGAGGGGGGTTTTTTTCAAGGGTTTTTTTTTCCCTTTCTGTCAATTGACTTAACGGCCAAAAGGCTGTTCATCACATCACCATGAATTATAAAACCTCTATTAAATATTCATAAAAGTTTTGAAATGAATGTGTGATAGAGATGAAAGCCAGGCTAATTTAAATACCTACCAGACCTGTCTTAATTACGGAGGTAAAATGAGATATAAAAATTATAGCAGCAAGGAAAGGGAAAAAAAAAAAAGTTGAAACAGTTCATTCCATACATTATGTACATCTTCTTTTTAGCCAGTGACGTATAAATTTGTACACAAGCTGAAGCATACAGGTCTATTGAAATAAAACAGGTTTTGAGCTCCATGTTGTTTACACTAATGGGACATTTTTGGCTCTGTGGGAAGAAACACTAAATGAGAACTTGTTTCTTGATATACGCTTTTGTGAGTATGTGTGGGCATGTGTAAGGAAATTGTTTAATTAACTTTAAAATGATAAAACCAAAATGTTCACGAGTGTCTGCAGGTGTGAGGTTGAAGCACAGTATGTAGGGAAGTAGCAGAAATGTTTAAATTCTCCCTCTGATAAATACCTACGTACTTGCTCAGCCTCCTGTCCCTTATTGGGCAGTATATGGGATATTTTAAGAATGGAGGTTATGGAGTTGCCCATGAATAGTGGAGCCCCAGGCTTAATCACATTTAACAATCTTTGGTAAAGCATGAAAGAGCTGATCATATGAATATGCACAGTGAGATGCAGAATCAGGCCTTTGCTTTGTGTGAACACAGCTTGTCAGCAGCACATAGCTAGAGAAAAAACCCCAAACCACCCAAAATGTTTTGGGTCAGGACTCACAGGGGAATACGCGTTGCAGAACTCTCCAGCCAGACTAGGATATCTGAGTTGTGATTCCTTTCACTTAGATTTAGACCATCATCAAATTGATGATACCTCTTAAATAAGGCATCCAAATATTTTCTGCTGTTTGTTTAGAGAAACCAGGTTTTCTAGTGCATGACTTATCTCATCCTATCTCAAATAATTGCTAACTAGGTGCATGAGATTTTTTTTTTAGAACACTGATCTGGATCACAGGGTCATTGTAACAGATATGTGAGGTTAGAGTCCAAATCCTTGTTATAGCTACAGTGCAGCAGAATGTGTCTTTGATAGTTACAGTCTGGTAACATAAGGAAAGTACAAATACCAAGCATGTAAAAATTATCTGACTAATTATTATTTGTATATTCAGCTTTGAGATGCTTTGATGAAAAAGCAAACTGACATAGTTAGAAACAAGCCATTGTGGCATTTATTGTTCATTTTTTAAAAAAAAAAAAGCAATCTTCTTATATATGATAGCATATGGTTAAGACCACTCTTGGGCAGGTAGCTAAAGTTCTCAAGTCTTTTCCAACTCTTTTCCTTTGTTGCTAGTCTTGTAAGTAGTCCTATTGCTACCATCACTGCCAATACTGCCCATTCTATTGCTACTACTGCTATTAAACTATAGTTACTTTTTTTTTTTTTTTAATCACAGTATGAATTCATTTTCCTAGTATGGAGAAATCACCATGTTCTTTAAATTAAGCATACACTTAGGAATTGTTCTGGCAAGAGATGGACTCCCTTCATGTAGCATTTTCCCAAGCCACAACTCGTGATGGAGTGTCCTGGTTTCGGCTGGGATAGAGTTAATTTTCTTCCTAGCAGCAGGCATAGTGCTGTGTTTTGGATTTAGTAGGAGAAGAATGTTGATAACATGCTGATGTTTTTAGTTGTTGCTGAGTACTGCTTATGCTAGTCAAGGACTTTTTCAGCTTCCCATGCTCTGCCAGGCGCACAAGAAACTGGGAGGGGGCACAGCCAGAATAGTTGATCCAAACTGCCCAAAGGGCTATTCCATACCATATGACGTCATGCTCAGTATATAAACTGGGGCGGGGGTGGCCGGGGAGCAGCGACCGCTGCTCGGGAACTGTCTGGGTATCGGTCGGCGGGTGGTGAGCAATTGCATTGTGCATCACTTGCTTTGTATATTATTATTACTATTATTATTATATTGTTATTATTATTATTTTACTTTATTTTATTTCAATTATTAAACTGTTCTTATCTCAACCCAGGAGTGTTTCTCACTCTTACTCCTCCGATTCTCTCCCCCATCCCATCAGGGTAGGGGGAGTGAGCGAGCGGCTGCGTGGTACTGAGTTGCTGGCTGGGACTAAACCACGACATGGAGGAATTCAGCACAGTGTAAAAAGAAAGGAAAACCTCAAACCAGTCTGCTTTGATTCCAGGGAAAAGTAACTGGATAACTTTAATGAACTGCAGTCTTTGTTTTTGTACTTGCCTCTTTCTTGTTTCCTTCTATGAAGAGTTTCAAAATAGGATTATAAGATCATGGAGCAGTTCAGATTAAAAAAGAGAAAAAAAATGTTTGGAGATTTCAGTCAATATTCAAACTAATGTTGAGCTAGTCTCAAATGCAAAGCAAAACTGTCTTACCTATTTATTACAATTTGTTTTGGTTTACTTCCTTGCTTTGTTCTGACTGGTCCCATGAGATTTTTAGTCTTATTCCTAGTGTATAGACAGGTCAGGTAAGAAATTGTATAAATGATCATCAGCTGAAAATAACTGCTGCACTGATTTTCTGGAGGTAACCGAAAAAATGTCCCTGGACAAGTTTTAGAGTATTTGGGTTCTGTTTCTGATTCTCAGAAAATTTGGGCTAAAGGCTACTGCCTGACTAAATCACACTTCAGTCCCAATTTAGCAGACATTAGACAGGAACCTTAAATATAAAGCTCAGTTAAGACAGTTTTCATGCAAACATGTTCTGTCCAAAGTTCACTATGTACAGCATCTTTCTAATGCACTTTCAATTTGAAGAGCTATGGGTTTTGACCTAGTACCATGACTGTTCTGAGATACAAACACTTAAGTCTCAGGATTCAATCTGCCATATGTAGTCCACCTTGTCTTGTTCAGTCAACACTGAATATCGTGCACAGGTCACCAGAAATTACCAGGAGGCTGAGGAGGTGACTTCACACACAGTTGACAAGTGGTTACAGTTTTAAAAATCTTGAGCTGGAGACATGGATCCTACAGCCTTTTGGAGTGGGATTGGGGGAGGGATGTAATGAAATACCTTTAAAATTGGTTGCCTGCAGCTGTTTCTTTTTTCCCTCTAGCCAGATGCAGTTAGTTAAAATCTAACAAAGGTTGCTGCAGCAGGTATTTCATCTGTCATATCAAAACATTTTCAATACCCACTACCAATACGACACTAAATTTTGGTCTCACATTAATGTCAGCCCATTTATAATTTTGGGTTGCAGCACTACAAAAGGGACATGACAAGCTACTATTTCATACTTGGTATTGAAATGAATAAAAATGACTAGGTCCTTAAAAGAAAGGGTATGAGGGGGAGTTTATGTGGGGTTGTGTGTGAAAGTGTGTGTGCACGGGCTCACTTGTGTTTTTCAGAAAGAAGACTCTGGAAAGCATGTGGTGGTTTGCAAATCTGTTCCCATAGAAATTTCACCCAAGGTGTTTGAAAGACTAAGGCCGGGCTATCTTGATAATATCCGCAATTAAGGTGTGATATTAGCAGCCATGCATACTTTCGTTAGAGGTATTGGTGTGAATAAGAAGGACCTAAAATGGATGAGGGAACCTGAATGCGGTGGCAGGGATAAGATCAGGGATAAAAATTAATAGGAGATGGAACTCTCTCTTCAGCTGACACAAATGCATACTACTGGAAAAAAATAACAGGCACTCATTCATAATGATCACTACCTAATTGGAATCATTCTTTTGGATACATATCTTTAACTGAATGGTATGTTTAATAGAGATGATAATGCAGTGCAGGACGTGAGACCTGCTAGACTGACTAAGCATCTTATTGAGCTGCACAGAATGTGATGAACACTTATTTGGATTCCGCTTACAGGTAGACCTAAAATGAAATCTCAGAAGTCAATATTTTATCACCATCCCCTGCCTCAAAAAAAAAAAAAAAAAAAAAAAAAAAAAAAATTGAATAAGTGAAGAGAAATTGATAGGAAATGTGTATGTGGTGTGTGTTGGGGTCACTTTTCTGATGTGTTTGGTTTCTCCTCTTAATGTGAAAAAAGAAATACACAGTTATATTTTTCAGCATTTCCTGTTCAAAATGTTGACTTTAAGAAGAAAAGAAAATCAAATAAAATGTCTGTTTAAAAGAGAAAAATATAAAAGGATTTGAATTTTTGAGAAGCACATGCCTCACAGGAGCTGGAGTACAGAAAATTTGTGACTTCAGCCTGGTATACCGGCAAAGTTTTTTGGTTGAAGTGTAACGTCCACAACCAACCATCATTTCCCCTGGTATATAAGATACAAAGTATATATGACAAGCTGGTCTGGATATCAAGTCCAGCACATACCAACAAGGAGGTAATGAAGCACACATTTAATCAAAGTACTGCAGTTTGCATTTCCAAATCCAGTCTGATTTACATTGAAAAAGGTTATATTATTGAATACTTAAAGAAATAAGACGTTTTTGATATCCAGTTTGTTGTTTTTTTCAGAGTTTAAAAGTCTGCATTATCATGTGTTTATTTTTGACACGGCCTATTTTTGGGAAAACTGAAAAAAATTATTTTTGACTCTGTGATACATTCAATCTGATGAGTGTTTTTATAAAACACAAAACCAAGCTGGGGAACAGGGATTAGAACCAACATACACAATATTGCCCCATGTTACAGAGACATTCTCTTTCTCTGTATTACAGAGGCGTTCTCTTTCTCTGGTCCCTTATTTTTTTCAAAGGTACCCAGGTTCAGTAAAAGCATTGAAAAACACACTCCACAAGACACAGTCTGAGGAGAAAATTGAAACCAGATCTCCTGCTCTTGTATTAATACCCTGATCACTCAGTGTAGAATAGATGCATCTTATTTAATGTAGATTTCTAAAACCAATATATAAATTGAAATGCAGATAAGTAGATGTTAATTTGCTCCATACCTTCATGAAAAAAGTGTTTGTTCCTTTCTAGTGATCATTAAGAATGACTAGTTATGTGTAGTGGGTCTACACTGTAGATGTCTGAAGCTAGGTCAGATGATCTCTGAGTTTCTATCTAAAGGGAAAAAGGGACTTAATGACTAACATCACTTCTGTCCTAAAAAATGATCTTTATTTATCTTACTAAACAATGATTTAAGCACTTTACTTCAGAAAACAGTTCTGATTAAGGAACTGTTTTCCTTACTGGATAGTTTTCTTTGCTAGGAAAGAGTCGTGTCCCAGAAATACTTAAACAAAGTTGTTACTTAGCATTACAGACTTGATCTTAAATTTGCAGATCCAAGTAGCCAAAGACCTATACATGAGTTCTGTCTCTAGCTATACCAGGAAGTCGCATAAGTCTTCCAACTCTGAGGTAGGCTGAAATGTTCTTGCCTAAATAAAGAAGCTGTTTTTAATAAGTAGTGTGAATACTGTAAGGATAATGTATTTTGATGAACAAAGACGTGAATATTCCAAATATATATATTTGCTTTTAGAGATGTGTTTGTACCTATCCATCTATATATGTATTTATATGGACAAGAAAAGGTCATGTTTGTGAAGAAAGAAGCTCTTTTTTATCTGTTATGTAGGCAGATGACTGGTCCCTGGCACGAGGTTTATCTATCTGAACAGAATGTGAGAAACTACTGGACATGACATCAGTAATCACTGGATGTAACAAAAAAAAAAAAAAAAAACAAAGTGCGAAGCTGACAGAAATTACAGATAGTGCTGGGAGGGATGGCTGGATTTCACAGATAGTCGAGGAAGGGTTATGGAGAAATGGCCAGCCCTCACAGATTATTGCAGGGGTGTTCTGGAGACCTTTTCGGGAGTAGTCTTGCAAGGCTAACATTACCTAGGTGACCTTATCAGTACTACCACATTAGGCCAAGATTACATTAGTAACAGTATCAGAAATACCAAATTTAGGTATGAATGTAGCAAACCTGGGACCAGTGGAGAAAAAGTAATTAGCAGTAAGTCTTTGTCATGGTTTAGCCCCAGCCAGCAGCTAAGTACCACACAGCTGCTCGCTCACTCCCCCTGCCCCGGTGGGATGGGGGAAAGTATTGGAAGAATGAGAAAGCTCCTGGGTTGAGAAAAGAACAGTTTAATAATTGAAATAAAATAAAGTAAAATAGTACTAGTAATAATAACAGTAGTAATAAATACAAAGCCAGTGATGCACAATGCAATTGCTCACCACCCGCCGACCAATACCCAGACAGTTCCCGAGCAGCGATCGCTGCTCCCCGCCAACTCCATACAGATAATATACTGAGAATGACATCATATGGTATGGAATAGCCCTTTGGGCAGTTTGGGTCAGCTGTCCTGGCTGTGCCCCCTCCCAGTTTCTTGTGCACCTGGCAGAGCATGGGAAGCTGAAAAGTCCTTGCCTAGCATAAGCAGTACTTAGCAACAACTAAACCATCAGTGTGTTATCAGCTTTATTCTCATCCTAAATCCAAACCACAGCACTATGCCTGCTACTAGGAAGAAAATTAACTCTATCCCAGCTGAAACCAGGACAGTCATTCATTTGGGAGAGGACTGGAACAGAAAAATGAAGGTGTCAAGATAGACGTGGGAAGAAAACTCATGGGAAAATGGAGGAAAAGGGCAAATAAAAGGGGCTGATTGCATGTAAGCAAGGATTCGGTCAGTGCTTATCTGGCAGAGTCCCGCACCTGACCACTGCTCATGAAGTTCAGGCTGGAGTAACCAGCAAGTAGGAGGAAACCAGCCTTCAGACCCAAGGTCTGAGCTGGTGACCAAGTAAGGGACCTATGGGCTGGGCGTGCACAGTAGATAGACTGAAACCCTGTGTTAATATTCAAAAGATGTGTCAATACAGGTGCATTTGGAGATCAAGAGTGAGGGAGTGCGAATGTTACCCTGGTCCTGGCCAGGCAGGGAGGAACTAGTTCAGGCCATCTATGGTGTGCACATTTAGGTGAGCGTTGCTGGTGTTTATGTAGGTAAAGGCACTGCTCCCTGTCTTTGCTGATCTGTGTGCAGTACACGTGTATGTGTGTGTATGTGTTTAGTGGGACCACAAGTGCACCTCTGTTACTGGCCAGTTCTGCAGACAGGCAGCTGCAGCCTGGCTTCTAGTAGGAGGAGAGGAGAAATCCCTTGGTCTTAGAGGCCACAAGACCTTTCTTGCCTTAAATCTACTGTGATTTTTGGTGGATAAGTACCTGCTAATTATAAGAGGAATTAAGGGAAGGAGAGAGAGTGAATTACCACACAATTTACTTTTTTTTCACTCTTTTTTCACGGCCACTTCTTTTGTCAGCTGCTGCTTGGTGACCTCTTGGTCTAACTACCCTGTCACATCAAAGCTTTATTTTGTGTTCCTTCGGACAAAGATGAGCTGTCTCATTTCCAAGCACACATTGCCTTAGACTTTGTTCTAACACTGATGCCAGTAGCTTTAATTATTTTGTTCCTTTAATGTCTGAAGCTAGTCCCTCCTTATCTCCCTTTGCTTGTGTTAAAGTAAATCTGAAGCAGATGCTTATTCCTCCTTTGGAGGCCTCCAGAGCTCTTAGGAGGACTGGACATAGAATTAGAAGGAATTTGCTGTGCTCAGTATTCATCTCCTGGGAACACCAGTGGACAACACTGCTCATACGCTCTTCTGAGTAAAGCCGGTAGAGACAGGGACCTGGTTGCTCTGCTTTTCTCTCCTCAAACAGACCACATTTTAGTATCTGCTCTTTCCCATCAGGCAGGCAGGTGAAGTACAAACTGCTAAGCATGTTTTTATGTAGCTTTTTCATATTTGACTTGCATGGAAAAGCAGCCCTACAGCTACTGCCTGTGGGTTGTGTGAAGGAATGATGTTCATCACCTTTCATTAACAGGGCAGGTGGCAGGGCAAGGCACAGCAGCCACTCCGTTTGCAAAGCAGCTTTCCAGAGATGCAAACAACACAGGTGCTTGCTACCTTTTCTGGATCTTCACAAATGTGGATGTCTTATCACAGAAAAGGCACTTCTGACATGCCCATCTGCTTAAAGCTCAGATGGTGATGTGAAGCTCATGGCCTGGACTGTTCACTCTACCTCACAGCCCTATGTTCCTTTAAGATTTTCTTGCCAGCCCTGATGGCATCGTATTTACATTACTAGTCCTAATTAACATAGGTGAAAATGAAAAAGGTTTTGCTTTACTAAGCAGGAGAGAACAAAGATTGAGCCTGACTTGTGAATACATCTTCTCTTTCAAGAGTAAAACATAGAACTGTTCAGTACATCAGATGAAATTATCAGCCATCTGTGAACTGAGCATCAAAGACACAATTAAAATACCAACATGAATTCTCTTCAAATAATTTATAACAATGCTTTGTGCACACATCTCTGTTCTTCCCTGAGCTCCAGACCTCTCTGTAGTGATATTTTAATTTGCATCCAGAATATTAAAAAAAATACAATAATAATAGGAAGAAGGCAAAAAAGAAGAAGGAAGACAAAGGTTTATGACAGGATACAGGGATATTGGTTTTCTTTTCTGCATATTAGAGAGTTGAAAGCTCAGCTGCAAGGTTACAGAACTGCACCTATCATCAAAAATAGTGGTGAGAACAACAAGGACAAGGGCATAGATGGGTGTCCCAGAATTTTTCTATTACCAAGAGATATTGGCAATGATGTTGACTCAAAGTGAAAACTTTTTTCCTCTCTTTCTCTCTCTCTTTATCTTGCTCCACAAGAAGTGACAATGTAAGAAAATTATTTCAGAAAAAACAAACAAACAAAAAAGATGAAGAAGAAAGAGTTGCTGGCACAACTTGCTGGTTTCACTGAGACTGAAATCAGAAGCAGGAAAGAGGGGAAACAAGCAAATGCATAAAGATGCTGCTTTCAGCCATGTTGTTGGGTAACCGTGGGTTTATCAAATATTGACAAACATGAAATGATTGTAATCAGTCACTGTCAGAAGGGAACAGGTACCCTCCTCTCTTTTACAAATGATCCAATTAAAGGAAACATGTTGGCTATAAAAGTCAAAATCAACAATGCACTGTACGCTGACAGCCCATCCAACATATAAAATCAATAGTGCATTCTTCTTCTAGCCAGCACAAAGCAACAGTAGCAACTTTCCCACCTCTTTAGTCAAATATGACACCGTATCAATCGATCAAAACTTAGTATTTATTGAACACTGGCTTCTGAAGAATGCAAAATGTATTGTTCTTTCCTTATTTTATTTCAATAAAGTTTAACTTAAAGGCATAACACTTGAGAGAGCTCAACAGTTTTATTGTGGTTAGATATAGCTATAGCTAGCAGGATAGATAGATCTAAATGTATATTAATACATGTTTCTTGGGAAACAGACTGCATATACATTCTTTGTCTGAATACTCTCAGAATAATACTGTTGACTGTCACATAAACACAGACTGGAGGTGGGAAAAACTCAGTTTATGGGACTAAAACTTTCTGATGCAGGATTGCAAGATCCTTTTTTTTTCTCCCTTGTTTTTTGTTTGCATTAAAATTTAGCTGTCTTTTGCAATGACATTTGTGTAGAAGAAAACTTTCTTATCCCATATAGATATCATCAATACAGGAAGACATGATTATTCTGCTGAAATTGAATCTGTGTTTGTCATTCTCCACTGTCCTTGATCCAGGGGAAGAGCATTAAACACGACTGTATGTCAAAACTAAGCCTATGTTTAAGTATGGTCCTGATAAGAAATACCTTAAGTACGTGTTAATTACTTTCGATGACCCTG
Organism: Pelecanus crispus; assembly: GCF_030463565.1. Lineage (NCBI taxonomy): Eukaryota > Metazoa > Chordata > Aves > Pelecaniformes > Pelecanidae > Pelecanus > Pelecanus crispus. The sequence goes on along the minus strand of NC_134676.1, from coordinate 8,691,298 downwards.
GGTAATTAGCCTCAGTCATAGATCAACTAAACAATTTCTCTGCCTCCTCACTGTTTACACTCACTGATGGCTGTGATGGCTCTGTGTATTTTTTTAGCTATTTTTCTCTTCGTTTTCACTGGGGATTAGGAATTCCCAAAGACATGATTCAGTTAAAATGTTTGACCAATAAATGAACAAACAAACAAACAAACCAAAAAAACCTCTCCAAAGCTTTGTTTATGTAGATGTAGTTGTAATTACTTATTTGAACAAAAAGGGTCTGATCTGCAAGCTACCAATATCACTGGAAAAACACTTCAGCTAGGTTCAATCAGACCCTAAGACAACAATCAGACTTTTTATTTTCATTGCTGGAATTCAGAGTTCATAAATTATGCACATCTCTGATATAATGGACATTGCCTAATTTCTCACATTGGTTGCTTGATTGTCATTTTACTTTTAAATCACTAGCTTTCCCAATTACAAGGCAAACCAGTTCATAAAATATTGACGTCTTGAAGAGACCTGCTTGTACCAGTTGAAGAAATGTGTGTCTAATCTTAATATGCCATTTTCCCCTTTTCTAAGAGCATGGACAGTACCAACAAAGGCAAGTGAATGACTTTTTCATCCTTTGTTCTCAAGAAAGGAAATATGAAGTTGTATTTGTGTCTGTATTAATTTTATATCTTATAAATAAAAATCACAGTTGTACTGGGCACTGTTAAAGACAATGCTTTTATAAGTCAAAGTTAGCCTGTAGATCTTGAGTGAGATTAAGGTTTCACACTGTAGTTCCTTCACTTATTAGATTTAAAAGGGAAATAGTTTATAATCTAGGCATTCAAAAAAAGATTTGAATCAGGTTCAAAACATAAACAAAACACATTGTTCTTCATACAGCATGAAATTTAGCAATGGATTTCTCTGGCATAAAATCCCTAAGTCTCCACAGATTCAAGGGAAAACTGGGCAGGTTTCCAGCAGATAAATCTGTTACAGGTTAAAAAATACATAGAAACCATCTGTGGGTCAGGAAGTCCCTGTGCCACAAGCTCTTCATTGCTGTGAGAATTTTCAGTGGTAGTATCATGTCTGCTTGCTTCATTTTTGTATCCTACCCTTAGGTATCTGCTTCTGCGGGTCACAGCCTACTTACAAAGCTAGATGGACTTCTCACTGACTCAGGACGGTAACCAACATGTTTCCATAGCAGAGGGAAACAAGTGTTAAGTTCAGAAAAATAAGTATTGCTACTCTGTGCCCAAGAATAAAGAAGGTAAATACTGAAGGTTAGTCAGTAGGTGTTAAAGTTTTCCAGCAGTTTTCATGTCTCACAGATAAAAGCAACGGGTATGTTGACAGAATATAGCTGACCTCTCTAAAGTGTTTGATTTCATATTATATAATTACTTCTCTAAATTTTGCAATATATGAGTTTTCCAGGGAATATAAAGGGTAGACCAAAACCTGTTTTGCATCTTATGAGAGATCTTTTAAAGGGGAGTACAGTTGTTTGTAATATGCTCCTACAGGGTTTGATTCTTCACCCTGTGACCTTTGGGTTTTTTCATTGTTCATTTTTAATATCATTCTAAACAGTGATGACAAATCTTCACTCATAAAATTTATAAATGAAATGAAATTGTGAGACAAGCAGTGTTTGAATTTTAAAGTGAGAATTTTAAAACTTTAATATGAGCATTTAAAAAATGCAGCATCAAAATGTTTAAGTCCCAGTAAGTTGTTCATTGTCAAGTTTCACTTTTGTGGAAAGTGCATCTATACTTTCTGAAGTAATGTATTATATATCAGCATTTACTGGCATGTTTTAATTGCTGCTAGCAAATTAGTATGGGACAGGCTACTCTTCAGAAGTGATCATTTTAAATGATCACAATGCAATTTATGTGATTTAATACATTTCAATGAAAAATGCTGTTAGGAATTCAGGGAAGTAGACCATAATTCCAAGAAGCAAAGACATTCTATAAAACAGGGAACCCAGAAGAAAGTTTTAGGGTACTGGGAGATAATCACTTCAATAAAAGGTCTCCTTGTGATACTGTCAGATGTATCCAACAATAAATAAGCTGTTAGATGTTAATTCTTTCTCTCCAAGTGAATGGAAAAAAAATTCTATGAAGTACAGGCAAGACAGTGGCCTGTCCTTTCTGTATAGGTTTTTTTCATGGCTGACATTAGAATATGATGTGTACTTTTAGTGTTCATGGCTCAGGGATGCTGAAGTATCAAAAACAGTTCAGAAGTGCATATACACGTACAAAATAAAAACAGCTAACAGATTGGAAAATGAAATCTACAGTAGGACCAACAAGGACTCAACTTATTCAATGGGCTGAAAGAACAGCAAGGAGGTGACTTACAATAGCTTCACACACATACTTAAAACTAGAAAATATCTGTGATTTACTCAAGGTTAAGGGCAGCAAGCAGAGTCTGCCTATTTCTGATATGGGTAATATTGTCTTTGGGTCTAAAAAGACCCAGAGGAGTGTACTAATGCTTGCCCTGGGGTTCTCATATCATCGTAGAGATCAGAAAACTGCTGGACTATGCTAGGACTTTCATCTGACCTTTATTTGGAAACCACAGTGTGTGAAGGAGCTACTGTACTCCTGAGTATCTCTCTGGGATGGAATAAGTATGCAGACAGGATGTGCACCTGGATGCACAGAAATTAAAAGTCAGTCCAGCAAATAAATGCATGAAGCTTTAAAACAATATCCCATTGGAAATGGTTGATGCATTACAACTTAAAGAACTGATAGTGATATCAAGTTATTACTTTCTTTTTGCAGAAATAAATGCCTTGATCTCAGTGTTAAGGTAAGTTTGTTATATGTGGAGATGAGTGGGAGTCCCCTGTTCATCCACTATTTCCATAAGTACTTGGGAGGAAAAAATAAAAAGTTTGCATTGTCTTTAGTAGGCTTTTAATACTCATATTTCTGCATAAAGATGCTGTTTATAAATAAATACCATACTATAGACAAGTACTTGGCCAGGTCAGAAGGATTTTTTTCCTCCAGTGTATCATATAATTTAAAAACATGTATTTCACCAAAAACAAAAAAAAAGCAAAACCCCCTCAGTCTGAGAATTGACCATGACTGAAAGTGTAATATCAAGTACTATGCAGTGACAGAGAATCTTTTTAGGCACTTGACCAGCTTGTCCTCAGGCTGAAAGAGTGATCAGAGTCCTCATGTTTCAGGAACTCATATACCAATGGTGTTTTAGTCTTTCCTGCCCTTTACCTGTGATGTAGGCTTCCTTAAGGCTGGCATATTCAGCCTCATTATCATTGGGTTTTATAAAAGGTGGGGTTTTTTGGTGGAAACTAAAATCTACAACAAATATGCAAAGAAACTGTGTGAGCTTGGATATACAGAAAATGAGACTGAGGTCAAATAGTTTCCTTCTGACTTTTTTATGACTTGTAGTTGCATGAGAGAGAAATTCTCTTTAACATATTGTCTAAAGTGGATAGATTCCAGAAGACATCGTATATCTGTGTACTATAGTATGTGGAGGGAAGGGAAGGGAAGGGAAGGGAAGGGAAGGGAAGGGAAGGGAAGGGAAGGGAAGGGAAGGGAAGGGAAGGGAAGGGAAGGGAAGGGAAGGGAAGGGAAGGGAAGGGAAGGGAAGGGAAGGGAAGGGAAGGGAAGGGAAGGGAAGGGAAGGGAAGGGAAGGGAAGGGAAGGGAAGGGAAGGGAAGGGAAGGGAAGGGAAGGGAAGGGAAGGGAAGGGAAGGGAAGGGAAGGGAAGGGAAGGGAAGGGGAGGGGAGGGAAGGGAAGGGGAGGGGAGGGAAGGGAAGGAAAGTGGAGGGGAGGGAAGGGAAGGGAAGGGGAGGGAGGGGAAGGGAAGTGGAGGGGAGGGAAGGGAAGGGGAGGGAGGGGAAGGGAAGTGGAGGGGAGGGAAGGGAAGGGGAGGGAGGGGAAGGGAAGAGGCAAGGTGACATATGGTTTTCTTCCAACCAGTGCATGTATAAGCACATGGAAGAATCATGGAAGCACATGCCCCATAGTGGCAGAAAAAGACTGTGATTTGGTTTTGTCTGTTTCTGCATCAGGTAGTTAAGTGTGACTAACACCAGAATGCTTTTAATGTCAGATTTCTCTTTAATAACGATAGCTCTCAAGCTGTACAGAGAGGCTGTGAAGTCTCCATCCTTGGAGATTTTCAAGATCTAATTTTATGTAAGCCCTGAGAAGACTGTTCTGTCCCCAGAGCTGACCCGGTTTTGGGCAGGAGGCTGGTGTACAGACTTCCTAAGGTCACGTCCAACCTCATGAACCTGTGAATCTGGGACCATAAGAATGCACAATGACATGCCTAAGTTAATGAAAAATTGTCATTTGGAGGCCTTCTAACCTGCCTACCTGTCTCCATTGATTAGTTAGAGGAGTAAGTACTTTAGGCAAACATCTGCATGAAGGACAGAGTTTAAATTTTAATTCAGAATAGAGAGCCTAAGATGTGTAGGCTGGACCCCAGCTGTCCATAACAAAATAAGCATTCATTGCTCTTTCTTTGTGCATAGAAAACTGTTACCTGTTTTCTACAGAAAAGTTTCATCAAACTCACTGAAAATTCCGATACTGGTTGACAGCCGACTGAACATGAACCAGCAGTGTGCCCAGGTGGCCAAGAAGGCCAACAGCATCCTGGCTTGTATCAGGAACACTGTGGCCAGCAGGAGCAGGGAGGTGATTGTCCCCCTGTACTCAGCACTGGTGAGGCCGCACCTCAAATACTGTGTTCAGTTTTGGGACCCTCACCACAAGAAAGACATTGAGGTGCTGGAGCGTGTCCAGAGAAGGGCAACGAAGCTGGTGAAGGGTCTGGAGCACAGGTCTGATGAGGAGCGGCTGAGGGAACTGTGTTTGTTTAGCCTGGAGAAGAGGAGGCTGAGGGGTGACCTTATCACTCTCTACAGCTACCTGAAAGGAAGCTGTGGTGAGGTGGGTGTTGGTCTCTTCTCCCATGTAACTAGCGATACAATGAGAGCAAATGGCCTCACGTTGTGCCAGGGAACATTTAGATTGGATGTTAGGAAAAATTTCTTCACAGAAAGAGTGGTCTGGCATTGGAACAGGCTGCCCAGGGAGGTGGTGGAGTCACCATCCCTGGAGGTGTTCAAAACACGGGTAGACGTGGCACTTTGGGACATGGTTTCGTAGGCATGGTGGTGTTAGGTTGATGGTTGGACTGATGATCTTAGTGGTCCTTTCCAACCTTAATGATTCCTAGCTTTACTTTCATTAAAAACTGATCCAGCCACCAAGCCAGGAATCATGAACTTAATTATTACTCTACCCTTAACTGGTGTAATGGTGGACTTGGTAGTGTTAGGTTAATGGTTGGACTGGATGATCTGAAAGGTCTTTTCCAACCTAAATGATTATATGATTTGATGGTTCTACATGGACTCCAGGTCTCCTGACTTTAGCAGCAGCAGCATTAAAATAACTTTGATTGCCCACATTAGCAATTAAGCATTGCTTTGACCTCATCTGGCAGGCAGCAGCGTCAGCTTGAATATTAGCTTTAATGCTCTTCTGTGTCATTCGCATTTTCTAGGGTGTCATCTATATGTACCTAGATAATCTCTTGATATGATCTCTTCCAGCCTTTATGTACAGAAATTTTAGGTATAGCTTAATTGTTGTTTGTCTTGTTTTACAAACTCTGCCAAATCATAATTCCACATCCAGAAATGCAATAAATGCATAGTTAATGTCTAATCCTAGAATTTAGATGAAAACCAAAGATAGAATTCAGACTCCATAGATTACAGAATTTCAGCCCATTACTCTATGATGAAGGATGTAGCACATTTTTAAGGTTCATTTATTTCTTTATGTACTGTTATGTTCAATCTCTGCATCAGTCTGAACAATTCTCTACCTTTGGTGTTCCTACTTGCAGTTTGTTTATAAATAGCAGTTTGATGTTCTGTTTTTTCTTTTCTCTCACCTAAGATTAGATATACAGAAAAAGTTGTCTCAACAATAAGAAAAGTTAAACTCTGAAACAGATTGTTGGATGACATTGTGAGGTCTCTACGAGATTTTTAAAGAAGTTAAATAAACACCTGTTTAGATCAGTAGTGAGTTAATCCGTATTTTAGGATAGAAGGATAAACCTTATGTTCCCTGAAATTGTTTAGCTGGGTTTTTTTCTCCAACAGCACAGGCCTCTCATGGTGACTGGTGTACTAATCTAATACAAACTAAAGACCAGAGAAAAACTCTGTTCAAATCTTTTCTTTTTGCATCACTCTGTATTTCATCTTTATGCATCTTTTCTTTCACACTTCTTTTCTTCTTCTGATTGAATGTTATCTTCTCTGGGATTAATAAAGATACACTCCAAAGCCTATCTTTAATAGAAATCATATTTATAATAATAATGTAAGAGTTTTCTTCTGGGAAGAGAAAAGAATTAAAAAGCGGAGAAAGAAGGAATTTTAAATAATAAATAAGAGAGTGGGAAAATGCTGATATTTCACTTTAACCTCTAACCTGGAAGCACAGATTCAATGAACTGTTTAATTAGTTATGATCTGTACAATGTTCTGTAATCAGAGAAGTAATATAATTGTAAGGACAACAGGAAGATGATCAGGAGTAGCAGAAACCATTTTTACTGCCCTAGCTCCAAGGTCCATTTGGTCTCTGGTCCAACACTACCAAGAAGAGTGACAATGCTAATTGCTCTTCTGGATTTGGAGATGTCAGTGTTTGTCCATTACGGCCTATAACTGGGAAGAAATTCTTTCTGATAAAGCTTTTGGTTTCTCTGGAGTTAACTTAGTGCTAATAAAGATGTGTATTGGGCTTGCATGTCAAGGTTTTGGGAACGGGGGTGCTACAGGGGTGGCTTCTGTGAGAAGCTGCTACAAGCTTCCCCCATGTCCAATAGAGCCAATGCCAGCTGGCTCCAAGATGGACCAGCCCCTGGCCAAGGCCGAGCCCATCAGTGATGGTGGTAGTGCCTCTGGGATAACATATTTAAGAAAGGGAAAAAAACCCCTAAACCTGCACAACTGCAGCTGTAGAGAGGAGTGAGAATATGTGAGAGGAACAACTCTGCAGACACCAAGGTCACTGCAGAAGGAGGGGGAAGAGGTGCTTCAGGCGCTGGAGCAGAGATCCTCCTGCAGCCCATGGTGAAGACTGTGGTGAGGCAAGCTGTGCCCCTGCAGCTCATGGACCTTAACAGTGGAAAAGATATCCACCTGCAGCCCATGGAGGAGGCTGTGACCCTGTGGGAAGCCTGTGCTGGAGCAGGCTCTTGGCAGGACCTGTGGACCCGTTAAAAAAGAGGAGCCCAGGCTGGAGCAGGTTTGCTGGCAGGGCTGGGGACCCCATGGGGGACCCACGCTGGAGAAGTCTACTCCTGAGGGACTGCACCCCATGGAAGGGACCCACGCTAGAGGAGTTCATGGAGGGCTGTGTCCCATGGGAGGGACCCCACGCTGGAGCAGGGGAAGAGTGTGAGGAGTCCTCCCCCTGAGGAGGAAGGAGCGGCAGAGACAACGTGTGATAAACTGACCACAACCCCCTTCCCCATCCCCCCTTGCTGCTTGGGGGGAGGAGGCAGAGAAAATCGGGAGTGAAGTTGAACCCAGGAAGAAGGGAGGGATGAGGGGAAGGTGTTTTAAGATTTAGTTTTTATTTCTCATTATGCTACACTGATTTGACTGGTAATAAATAAAACTGACTTTCCCCAAGTTGATTCTGTTTTGCCTGTGACGGTAATTGCTGAGTGACCTCTCCCTATCCTTATCTTGACCAATAAGCTTATTGTTATATTTCCTCACCCTGCCCAGTTGAGGAGGTTAGTGATAGAGTGGCTTGGTGGGCACCTGGCATCCAGCCAGGGTTAGCCCACCATGAGACGACAGAGGCAGGTTTTAAATTTAAAAAAAAAAAAAATGGGTGTGTAAATGCCTGAACACAAGGGTTAATTCTCAAGCACTCTTATGAAGAAGGTGATTGCTAGGCTTCTTAAACATATTGCAAAATTCAAGTACCTTGTTTCACCAATTCCCCTTTGAAAAGGGCTCAGTTTCACAAGCGGTGTTCCCCAGGGCTCGGTTTTGGGGCCAGCCTTGTGTAATACCTTTATCAACGACCTAGATGAGGGGATTGAGTGCACGCTCAGTAAGTTTGCAGATGACACCAAATTGGCTGGGAGTGACGATCTGCTTGAGGGTAGGATGGCCCTGCAGAGGGACCTGGACAGGCTGGACCGATGGGCCGAGGCCAACTGTATGAGGTTTAACAAGGCCAAGTGCTGGGTCCTAAACTTTGGTGCACTTCTACAGCTACCTGAAAGGAGGCTGTGGTGAGGTGGGTGTTGGTCTCTTCTCCCATGTAACTAGAGATACAATGAGAGCAAATGGCCTCACGTTGTGCCAGGGAACATTTAGATTGGATGTTAGGAAAAATTTCTTCACAGAAAGAGTGGTCCGGCATTGGAACAGGCTGCCCAGGGAGGTGGTGGAGTCACCATCCCTAGAGGTGTTCAAAACACGGGTAGACGTGGCACTTTGGGACATGGTTTCGTAGGCATGGTGGTGTTAGGTTGATGGTTGGACTGATGATCTTAGTGGTCCTTTCCAACCTTAATGATTCCTAGCTTTACTTTCATTAAAAACTGATCCAGCCACCAAGCCAGGAATCATGAACTTAATTATTACTCTACCCTTAACTGGTGTAATGGTGGACTTGGTAGTGTTAGGTTAATGGTTGGACTGGATGACCTTAAAGGTCTTTTCCAACCTAAATGATTATATGATTTGATGGTTCTATGATTCTATGAAAAGGTAGGTTTCAGTGTTTGTAAAATGAAACAGAATTTTCAAAACTTTCTGATCATATTGGTGTTAACTCCAGACAGCTATTAAGTTGCGTGCTACAACAGCAAACCAAGCCTTTTTCTCCTTATTATCACCACTAGTTCTATTAACAATTACTGATTTTAGTGGAAACTCTTGGTGCGTAGTATCTAAAGAGGTGAACAGGCTGCTTTGAATAAGCAAGTGTTTCATGCACATTGAATTTGAGCCTGACATTAAGATACAGCAAAAGTTAAGAAGTATTGTGAATAACCAGGAAAGGAGTAGAAGAATCAAATCCAGGAAAGAAACAACACAATGGAAAAGCTAAGAAAAAAATGGGTAGATTTAGGACCTAACTGCTTATTTAAGCCATTGCTACTCATCATTTAACCAGACACAGCTCTCAGTTCATTGCTTGCTCATAGGTCATTGCAACTCGGAGATGAACCTCAGTAGCTTAAAACTCTTAAACTAACTTACAGTTCTTGACTGTGGGGGTGGGCTGACAAAGTAAGCACTGGCCACTGTGATGGCTCAGCTGCCATAAAGCATATCCATGCACCTGGATCAGATATTTGACACTATTAGGGAAGGAAAGTGTGTGTGTGTATGTGTATAGCTTTAAGTATATGATTTTAATCTGCAAATCAAGGGAGTATTTGCTTGGTTGCATACATACATTCACAGTTAATTACAGGTAATAAAGAAGTGGGCTTCTTTTTTGGGGGGGACAAATTTTACCCCAAGCATGTGGCTGGGGATGCTTTATTTTGGTTAAGAGATGTTTGCACATATTTTGCATGGTTTAGACTACAGACAAATACACATTGCTCTCAGGGGCCTCTAGAGATAGAAAAAGGTGTTTTCTAACTTATTCCTGGACATACTTGCAGGAGCAGCTGTTGTAGTTGCCTTTGTTTATTCTGTCTCCACATTAATTACCTTACACTGAGAGAAAAGTTTCCTCACCTTTTAGTCTCTGGTTATTTAGTCAGTTAAATCAATGTTCTTCTTTTTGATGCCTGTCCTTCTACAGAGCAGCTTTTTTATTGTACTTATCATTACTGTCAGGGTTGGGCTCATACCAGAGTTGTTGTATTGAGTATATGTAAGTATTTTTTCTCCTTTCTCTCTTTCTTTGTAATGGAATCATAGAATCATAGAATAGCTTGGATTGGAAGGGACCTTTAAAGATCATCTAGTTCCAACCCTCCTGCCATAAGCAGGGACATCTTCTGCTAGATCAGGTTGCTCAAAGCCCCATCCAACCCTTCCTAAATGAATTGGTTTAAGAGTTCATTTCCTACCTGACTGATCTGGTGGCCTTCTACAATGGAGTGACTGCATTGGTGGAAGGGTTTGGTCTGTGGCTATAAATTTTAGTCCTCTGTTCATACTAAGGTTGGAGGCAGTCTGCAATGCTCAAGCCTATAGAAGTTGTGAATCTTGGCCATGACATTGTGATGATATGTTGTGGGCTCTGTGCTTGAGAAATACTGAGACCATCAGGGCAAGCACCCAGTCTGTAAAAAATATATTCTTTTCAGTGTTTGTGTGTGTGAAAAGGGATGAGGTAGATAGCCAAACCTGCTTTTAACTTCACCAAATTCATTATTAGATCTTTTCTTTGCCTTTGAATCACCTACAGTTCTACAGACTTGGTTAGTATTAATGAAATGTGAAACATACATGCTGTTCTTTCCTTTTTTATGTATCTGAAGTGATGAATATAAGCTCAGCCTCAGAATCCATTATTCCAGAACTGAATAAAACCAGTACATAAGAACAGCCATACTGGCTAAAAACAAAAGGCCAGGAAAGCCGGTATATTCTCCACCAGAATGACTGGTCAGGGATGCATGAGAAAGAATATAACAAAACATATACAAGCACTCACCTTCATTTAATCTCTAAATCATCAGCTTATGAGCTGCCTGTGATCAAGTTTGCTTTTCGACCATCATAATTAATTTGTGCTGATGGAATTCTGTTTTCAGGAGTTTATGTAATCTAGTTGATGGTGGTGGGGGAAGGGGGATGATGGCATTTATTTATTACCATGATTTCTACGACAACAGTTGAGTCTCAGTGAGTCCCATAATTTATTTTTCCATTGATACAAAACATATGTGTTTGGTTTTGTTTCAGGCAGATGGCTTGACATCTTTGAGCTTTTCCTCTTGCTGTTTGGCCAACCCTTCACTTACTGAAGTCAGTGAAAGGATATTATAGATGTCTAATTTAGGCATTATGGCTGCTGCTTTACACTGACCATAAAGAAGCCCAAAGCTCAGCTATCCTTAAAAGTAAGCAAAGTCACTTCGTACTCTTAGGACTGTTCCTGCTTGAAGATGCCATTACAGCCACTGCTGAGTCTGTGGTTAAACCTAGATTCCCTCTCAGGGGAATCTAGATTCCCTCATCAGGCTTAATTTGAGCACAGGAATAATCTTACTGCAAGTAATGAACATGCTTTTGCACACCTATTGGAAGCCAGGATAGAGTTGTAGTAGGCAATATTTTAGGAAAAAAAATTGAAAAAAAATCTTGTAACTTTGTTTTCTTATTCAACGCTCGTTGGATACAAGTCCATTTAACAGCTATGGCCTAAACCCTAAACTGTAGTCAGTCCATCAATCTAGTGTACATGAGTCCAGGCCTGCCCCATGCAGAGCCCCCAATCTTTGGAGATCTGCAAGTTTGCAAGAACCCATCTGTAGCAATCAGGTCTCACACAGTTAGGTTGTGAGCTTGGCTTGTTCACTTTCCTGCTCGAGTGCATTTCTCTCTCCATGCCACAGGGAAAGGAAATGCATTTTTCATAAAGGGGTGAATACATTCGTAAAACAACAAGAGTTTGGGGGAAGGAATATAGAAGAACATCTGAGACTAACGACATTTTAAAAAGGCTTTGAAATCAACACAGCAGCTTCTTATAAGAAAAAATCTGAACTGTTATAGGGATCTCAGAAATCCAACAGATACAGCATGGGATGTGCTGCAGCTTTGGATCTTAAACTATCACAGGTCCTAAGACCTCTTGCCTGTGGGTCAAAAAAATGAAGAGGACAGGTATGCTGGATAACAAGGGCTTTTATATACCTCTGTAACAGTGCAATCTCAACAAGATACGTGAGAAAATATCAAATATATATTTATCCATCCTTTGTATGGGCAAATAATTAGATTGGATAGATAATCAGATTGTTAATTGCAGTGCAATAATATTTTCTGCAAGGAGGGAGAAAGCAAGAAAAATCTAACTCCTAAAAGATGAACCCAGGGGACAGACTGAGATTATTTTGTTAAGTGCTATGCTGAACACATTACTGTAGTCTTCTTGTATCAAACAAACAAGCAAAATGCAGGCAGGCATTGCTTTTAGCAACCTATATAAACCCTCATACACCTTGAACATGCCTAGATGTTTCATACCAGTCCTTAAATTTGCTATACAGGTTTTAAAACATAATTTATGTTTTTAAATACAGTTATTAAAACCAAATCTGTGGTAATCTCCTCAGATTCCTTTTCTGTACATACCATTTTCTGAGGAGAGGGAGGATGTAGTAGGTAGTGTCCTGAAGTAATCCTGGTATGAATAAAATGTTTTGAGTGCACAGCCACTGCTTTGGTTAAGTAGAAATGCTTTCTAGTTCTGGGCGAGGCATGGTGTCTGGTGGCTTATGTAGTATTTTAATGTACTTACATATTTGCTGATGACAGAATAGTTGAAGACATAGATACAAATATATTCGCACACACAAACCAATACAGAAAAAAAAGACAAAAAAAAAAAAAATGCTTACCACACAAACACAGCATGTACGCAGTATGGCATACCAGTCAAATGTATTCCACAGTAGGGAAACTGGACCAGTGCAAGCCATTTATTTTTCATTTTTCCCATTAATTTTAATTATGGAATTCAAATGTATTATACTTGCTTTAAATTTTTATGTCATGAATACATGCCGAGATCTTTGCAAAAGCACATTTCAAACAATTAAATTTCCAAGATCTGTGCCTAACGAGCTACAGAGGAACTGGGACCATATCCTACCCAGGTTTAAATTATTAATATATTTTTCATAATTCTCCATTATCCTTCTTGGAAAACAGCACATTTCAAGTATTCTCAAGTGACGAGGGTTGTTTTTTTTTGCCTTCCAGATTCTGTTTTTACTTCCAAGTCTTACTTTCTCCCTGTTTCAGAACTCTCTCTTTTATTCACATATTTCTATATTGAAAGTGGTATATTCCTCTGAAGCTGAGAACCATCTTGGTTTTCATTTTCTCACTTCTGCACATACATGCAAACAGGAGTGGACAAAAATCAGAAATGTGCATTTACCTACCCACACATACATACCATAAGAGAGAGCCAACATATGCAACCCACATCTGGGGATGCACCTACATGCTAATTCACACAACTTACACAAACATGCTGGAAAGCTTCAACCCCTGCAAAGGCATGCCTGCATGTTCCTGAGCACCCAGCTCTGTTACATTGGCTTTAATAGTATAAACAGAAAATGCAAATTCATACATACCCTTAATCACACAGACGAAGGGCCTCATTTGCATACCCTTCATAATTCAATTTAATTTTTTTTTGTCAAGAGTTGTGAATGCTTCATGTTTGCTTTAATCAGAATGTTGACATTTACACTGAAGCCAATTTCTCTTTTTCTATTCCATGTTTTGTTTAACTGCGACAAGTGACAGCAAACTGGAGGGAACAGACTTTTTAAATTGGCTCTTTGCCCGGAATGCATCATTTCTCTTGTAGTTGTTTCCCCACCACCCACCCCCTCCGTGCTAGGCATTGCAAAAAGAAATGTGAAAACATACTCTGCGAACACAGGAGTGAGGTGTTAGTGCTTTTAGATAAAGATTTGTGTTGTATTTTAAAACTAGATTGCTGTACAGTTTCAAGCTATTAGCAGGAACCTATTACACCATCACTTTGGGTCCTTGGAGAGATGTGCTTAGTGTATTTCAGTAATTCAAGGCAAATAGAAAACCTACATGTGAAAATATTTAATGGCAAAGGCACCAAATGCTCAAGGCTGCTGGAGGAAGGAGACATGCTTTCTGTTAACTCTTTCCTTGGGTTTTTCAATGCAACAGCTTCTGCTACTCTCCCCAAAACTCTCAATAGGGCTCCAGTCCTTTGTGGATGTAGGAGACTACTGATGCTCAGCAAATTTTCTCTGACTTCTGCTGCGGCCTGTGTGCATGTAGTTATCTGCTCACCTACCCATAGCACTTCAGTCTGCTGTTTATATCTCTCAGCATTCAGACATTTCAAGGCTCACCCTGAAGGAAAGAAAGCAAAATTTGTCTTTATCAGAAAAAAGAAGGACAAAGAAATTAAATAACCTTAACATGCACCACACCCCCCTACCCAAATCCAATAGTAAATTTAAGCCTGGAAGCCAAGTTTCCTGGTTCTAGCTGCTATGGGTTTACCCATTGCCCAACACTTTAAGTTGTCTATGGCATTGGGAAAACACTCAAAACATACCCAGGGCAAGTCAAAGGCTGTAGACCAGGTCCCTTTCACCACATGACAACAGTTTTGATATTAATTAGAGAATTTCTGGAAGATAAATGGAACTTGCCACAAATAATTTTGCTGCTTTTTTTTTTTTTCTTTTTCTTTTTCCCCCCCACAGAATTAAAATGGAGCAACTAGACAGCTCCACATAAGTCTCCCCTGTCCTGGTATTGGTTGGGATAGAGTTAATTTTCTTCCTAGTAGCTGGCATAGTGCTGTGGTTTGGATTTAGCATGAGAATAATGTTGATAACACACTGATGGTTTAGTTGTTGCTAAGTACTGCTTATGCTAGGCAAGGACTTTTCAGCTTCCCATGCTCTGCCAGGTGCACAAAAAGCTGGGAGGTGGCACAGCCAGGACAGCTGACCCAAACTGCCCAAAGGGCTATTCCATACCATATGACGTCATGCTCAGTGTATAAGCTGTATGGAGTTGGCCGGGGAGCAGCGATCGCTGCTCGGGAACTGTCTGGGTATTAGTCGGCGGGTGGTGAGCAATTGCATTGTGCATCACTGGTTTTATATATTCTTTTATTGTTATTATTATTGTTATTTTATCTTCCTCTGCTGTCCTATTCAACTGCCTTTATCTCAGCCCACAGGTTTTAATTTTTTTTTTCCCAATGCTCTCCCCCATCCCACCGGGGAGGGGAGGGTGAGCAAGCGGCTGGGTGGTACTTAGTTGCTGACTGGGGTTAAACCACAACAGTCCTTTTTGGTGCCCAATGTGGGGCTCAAAAAGTTCAGATAATGACAGATCTGACCAGAGTGTGTTAAAACAAATTTGTTATAAACACTTAATATTAGTTTAGTAATTGCTGGTCACCATGTTGATGTACTTGCTCTCAGAGTTGTTGCATTTGTTCTCAGGTTTGTGTTATGTAACAGCTTACTTACCATATATACTGTTTATCAGTATTTATGTGTTGTTTATTACCCCTGGGAGTTGGATTAAGGTTATCGGTTCGCTGTACTGTGTACCACTGGCTTATGTTATGATAAAATTATTGGTCTTGAGACCAATCTTGTATTTGCACTCAGCATTGCCGTCACCTCTGTACTTCAGGAGCCATCTATCAGAAATTATTAATAATTACACTTTTTACTTTTTCTCCTTGGAGAGGAACCTATGGGGGAGACACCTTCCTCCATCTTCCCCTTCTTCTCCAGCCATCAGGAAGAGAAAATAATAATAAACTATGACTCCTCTCCCCAAACTAGAATTTGCATCAGACACCTTGCATAGACCTTGCAGAGAGCTTGCACTGGACTGACTTGCACAAGCCGCTACGTATGGAGGATTCCACATGAATGCTATAGCAGTGGTAAAAAGAACAGACTTCTTTGAAGACACAGAATCCAAATCACTGAAATCCCTATTTCAAGGTGAGATCAGATCCCACCATGAACCATACCAAAAACCTCAGTCCTGGGGCACTGTTTCTGCCCACTGCCGGTTGTAATGGGATCCCAAAATACCAGGTACAAAACAGGAATACAGCACGTAGGGGACATTTGAGATGGTAGAGAGAAGGGGTAAGATATAAGGTGGAATCTTCTCCATAATGTGGCTAAACAATTGATGGAAGAGTTCTCAGTGCTGTGAACATCACTTCCCATTTACTGTGAATATAAAAGGTATTGAGCATACATAGCCCTCTGTATCACAATTGTCTGAGTGTCGGATGTATCTGTTTTCCCTTGCTAAAACATATATATGTATTTAGCTTAAAATTATACATATGATTTTTTAAAAATCTGCTTATTGAATTTTTCTGTAACAACCTTTACAGATAAAAAGATAATGCACCTGACAGATTATGACAGAGCTAGAAGAAAAAAAAATAGACTAGGGGAAAACATGCTGTGTGTTAATCAAAGGAAACACCTGAAACTGACAAAATAATAAGAGCTAAAGCAACAAAATAAATATGAACCAAAACTACCAGCAGCCAGGAAACAAGGGACCAAAGTGATCTTGCTTACATTAGGTGTGAGTCGGGAGAACACACAGCAATTATTCAATATCTATCTGTTACATTTGTTTGCATTTGTAATATATCCATCTGTAAGCTATGTACAATAAACTCAACATTTGCTTCTGAGCCAGGATTTTGCATGTGCTTAAGCAGAGCTGTGAGAGTTTAGCTAGCTCAAGAGTTGAACCAGAGAGAATTAAATACCTGATCACTCTGTCTGTCTGTCTACCTGTCTGCCTATGTCAGCCTAACTGTGGGGCTCCTATGCTGAGTAGCATTCTGCTCTAAAAAAGAGTAGTGTTTGATCTTGAAAGGGAACTTAAATTCAGGATAGGGACTATGGCTCCAGAATCATTATCTGGGCGAAAATATGGCCTAGAAAGATGTGGGTGCATACACTTAAGCACTTAACTCTTTTCCCTGGACCTGCTGCACAGGGTCAAACTGTGAGTGAGGAGGAATTATACTGTATGACTAATGTAACTAACCAGCAACAAGTACTGGTAATGAATCGTTCATAAGTTCTTTCAGACTAATAACTTCAATATTGGGTTTGGGGTTTTTTTTGGTAGAAAAACAATAAATTAAAACATTTATAATCTGATCATACACTTTTCACAAAGATGAAGAAAACCTACAATTAAAACAAGTGTTTCCAGATAAACAGAATCACAGAATCACAGACTGGTTGAGGTTGGAAGGGGCCTCTGGAGGTTATCTGGTCCAATTCCCCTGCTCAAGCAGGGCCATCTATAGTAGACTGCCCAGGACCATGCCTAGATGGCTTTTGAATATTTCCAAGGATGGAGACTCGACCATCTCCCTGGGCTACCTGTGCCTGTTCTCAGTCATCCTCACAATAAAGAATGTTCAGAGGGAACCTCCTGTATTTCAGTTTGTACCCACTGACTCTTGTCCTGTCAATGGACACCACCAGGTCTGTCCTCTTTACACTTTCTCTTCACGTATTTATATACATTAATGAGATCCACCCTGAGCCTTCTCTTGTCTAGGCTAAACAGTTCCAGCTCTCAGCCTTTCCTCATATGAGAGATACTCCAGTCCCTTGATCATCCTTGTGGCCCTTTGTTGGCCTCTCTCCAGTATGTCCATGTCTCGCTTGTACTGGGGAGCCAGAAGAGGACACAGTAATCCAGGTGTGACATCACCAGTGCAGAGCAGAAGGGAAGGATCTCCTCCCTCAACCTGCTGGAAGTACTTTGTCTATTGCAGCCCAGGATACCCTGGGTCCTTTTCTGCCAAGCTGCTTTCCAGCTGGGTTGCCCCCAGCATATATTGGTGTATGAGGTTGTTCCTCCCCAGGTGCAGGACTTTGCACTTCTCCTTGTTGAACTTCATGAGGTGTCTGTCAGGCCATTTCTCCAGCCTGTCACATTCTCTCTGGATGGCAGCACAACCCTCTGGCATACCAGCCAACTCTCCCAGTTTTGTGTCATCAGCAAACTTGCTGAGGGCACACTGTGCACCATCATCTAGGCAACTGGATGATCATGCAACTTTGAACTGTTCTATGACAAGAGGGGAAGAAACCTGGACCTTGGTTCCCTTGGCTGAATGCTCACTATGAAACCCAGTGACCATAGTCAAGATCTTTCTTTTTCTCTCTGTATGAATGCCATAAAGATTAGGCTTCAGATCATGTCCATGTGCTTGCTGGCCCAGTGGATAATTTTATATGTAATGCAAAATTAAACAGATTGAACAGGAGGGATGGATCCAGGATTAGAATATTTGTAGGGTTATAATGATAAATAAAAAAAAAAGATGTAAATGTTATTTTAGTTGGTAAACAGAGAGGCAGGCACACACAATTGCTTGCTAATCTGGGCAGAGCAGTGGGAAGCAGATAAACTGTTCCTCTGGGATTAGAAATAGGTGCATGCCATTTATTTATCAGGCTTTATTCACAAGCTTATAGCTGGTCATATGCCAGGAAAGAGGAGTTTAAGTCCATTCAGGCAAAAGGGAAGCTGAATACTTCTGCACTTAGAATCATAGAATTGTTTAGGTTGGAAAAGACCTTTAAGATCATCCAGTCCAACCATTAACCTACACTACCAAGTCCACACTAAACCAGACAAGGGTAGACTAGACTAAACCATGGCCCAAAGTGCCACATCTACCTGTTTTTTGAACACTTCCAGGGATGGTGACTCCACCACCTCTCTGGGCAGCCTGTTCCAAAGCTTGACCACCCTTTCCGTAAAGAAATTTCTCCTAATTTCTAATCTAAACCTCCCCTGGAGCAGCTTGAGCCCATTTCCTCTCATTCTATTGCTAACTACATGGGAGAAGAGACCAACACCCACCTTGCTACAACCTCCTTCCCGGTAGTTGTAGAGAGCGATAAGGTCTCCCCTCAGCCTCCTCTTCTCCAGGCTAAACAACCCCAGTTCCCTCAGCCGCTCCTCATAAGGCCTGTGCTCCAGACCCTTCACCAGCTTCGTTGCCCTTCTCTGAACACGCTCCAGCACCTCAATATCTTTCTTGTATTGAGGGGCCTAAAACTGGACACAGTATTCCAGGTGCGACCTCACCAGTGCTGAGTACAGGGGGACAATCACCTCCCTGCTCCTGCTGGCCACAGTGTTCCTGATACAAGCCAGGATGCTGTTGGCCTTCTTGGCCACCTGGGCACACTGCTGGCTCATGTTCAGCTGCTGTCTACCAACACCCCCAGGTCCTTTTCGGCCAGGCAGCTTTCCAGACACTCTTCCCCAAGCCTGTAGTGTTGCATGGGGTTGTTGTGACCCAAGTGCAGGACCTGGCACTTGGCCTTGTTAAACCTCATGCAGTTGGCCTCGGCCCATCAATCCAGCCTGTCCAGATCCCCCTGCAGGGCCATCCTACCCTCCAGCAGATCGACACTCCCGCCCAGTTTGGTGTCATCTGCAAACTTACTGAGGGCACACTCAATCCCCTCATCCAGATCCTTGATAAAGACATTGAATAAGACTGGCCCCAAAACAGGGCCCTGGGGAACACCGCTCGTGACCAGCCGCCAACTGGACTTAACTCCATTCACCACAACTCTCTGGGCTTGGCCACCCAGCCAGTTTTTGACCCAGCGAAGACTACGCCTGTCCAAGCCATGAGTTGTCAGCTTCCCAAGGAGAATATTATGGGAGACGGCATCAAAAGCTTTGCTAAAGTCCAGGTAAATGACATCCACAGCTTTTCCATCATCTACCAGGCAGGTCACCAGGTCATAAAAGGAGATCAGGTTGGTCAAGCAGGACCTGCCTTTCATGAACCCATGCTGGCTGGGCCTGATCCCCTGGTTGACCTGCACTTGCCTGTTGAGTTCACTCAATATGAACCTCTCCATTATCTTTCCTGGCACTGAGGTCAGGCTGACAGGCCTGTAGTTCCCCGGGTCCTCCTTCCAGCCCTTCTTGTAGATGGGCGTCACATTGGCAAGCCTCCAGTCATCAGGGACCTCCCCTGTTAACCAGGACTGCTGATAGATGATAGAAAGTGGCTTGGCAAGCTCCTCTGCCAGCTCCCTCAGTACTCTCGGGTGGATCCCATCTGGCCCCATAGGCTTGTCAGCGTCCAGGTGGCATAGCAGGTTGTTAACTGCTTCCTCCTGGACTATGAGGGCTCCATTCTGGTCCCCGTCCCTATCCTCTAGCTCAGGGGCCTGAGTACCCAGGTAAGACCTGGATCTGCCAGGTTATTACAGTGGGAGGGACCTCTGTTCTGAAACAAAGTAGTCTTTGATTTTTAAAAGAATAACCTCAATTGAGGAAAGGGATTAAGGCTCTTGGAAGCCCAGAAAAATGTCCAGTATGCCTCAGGGTGATACGGGACTCATCTTCTCTTCTTAACATCACCTATGGGATCCAAGGCCCTACCAGTCAGCACTGAATGCACTGCATTTCTTAGCTGACCCATTGAGTACAGGCAGCACTTAAGTCTTGTCAGCTGCACAAGGTGAGGCTAGATATCTAACTCCCCCTGTGGACTTGGTTTGAGACAAATAAATATTTTTTTTTTTTTTCAGAAACTCTTTTTAGAAGGGCAACCACCCCTTCTGTGTGAAAAGTTACAAATCTCACCTAGAGAGTTATGAAACAAACTAAAAAATGCTCATGCCCTCAGAGGACTCACACATTTGTCCCTCTCTTTTGTTTCAAGGGTTCATCTTATTTCATGTAATTGCTGGAAAGTTGCCCATTAAATAATTACATAAATAAATATTGGGAAATACCTCTTTCGCCTTGGATACTTAGTATTGCAGCTCTCATGAACAGCAATACAGTTTATGAGAAAATTGAGAAGATACAAAATATGTATTTTTCTCATTTGTTATCATTAATTCACATATGGGTTTTCATGAGGGACAGTAGCAGTTTACCCCAACTCCTTGTGCAAGCATGTGCTGACATGCCCATGGGATACAGCATGTACCCACTCACAGATAGGCAAACACACATCTAGTTTATTAGATGCCCAAAATTCCAGATGGGAAAATATTTTTCCTGTAAACTTGACTTGCTTGGAGATATTAAACTTCTGCAAGCTAAGAAATGCTTCTGTTGTCAATCCCCCCCCCGTATATATTTAAGGAGGAGGGTTAGAAAATAATCATGGTAAAGGAGATGTAACTCTTGAACCTCTCACTTGGTACATAGACATCATGCTGATAGAAGCTTTCCAAAAGGAGTGCAGCAGCCGTTTTCAGTAAATGAGAAAGCTTTGGTTTCATAGGCACACACAAGTGATTGCACAGAATGGGCAGTTTAGTAACATCCCATCCCATTAAATGAGCTTCTGTAACTGACCACATATGTATTCTTGGCCTGTCATGACTATGCTATAAAATATATGAGCTTAATCCTATTTCACTGAAACTTTGACTAAAAAATTGTACCTAGAAATTGGGGTATACTGAGAACATGCACAGTCAGTTATAGCAGTTCAGCTAATGGAGATAATTTGTGAAGTTGTCATACTTTAATATGTTTGATTGGTGCTCATCCTCAGAGATGAGAAGTTGTCTTTATCCATGAGTTTTGCAAAGCATGTGGGGCTGCAGTTTCTTATTCCAGTGTAAAAGAGCAAAGAGTTTCATGCACAGGAGACTGCATGAAATACCAAGTCTTGGTGACATTATTTTCTAGCCTTTCAGAATCTGCCCAGCCCTTCAAATTTACTCATGACCTAAAAATTAGCACAAATGGTGTCATTTTTCAACCTGTTCCCACCATTTTCTGGGGTTACCTCTAGAATGCCAAGGCCTTATTCCCTCAGCCCTGCAATTTTTGTCATCAGTGACATCCATGCAAAGGCAAACTCATCAATCTCTTAGTGAACAACTCAGTAGAGTCACCAAGACATTTCAGCTTAATTCTCTGATATTTTCTTGCTGGCGTCATAGGAAAAGGTAAGTGGGGAGATGTAGCCAAAGCCATAGAGAGATTGGTACCTACTGTCTCTGTCTTTATAGAGTGCAGGGTGTCTTCTTTCAGGATTTCTCAACCTTCTCCTTCTTCTAGAACTTGCCAGTCTTTAACAGCAAAAGCAGCAGCTAAAGAGATTCAGGTCTATTTGCTCTCATTTTGCATGCCTCTTGATCCACTCATGTTAGGCCTCTGTAGTGCTCTCTAGCTAGAAATGTAAGTTGAAGAGAGAGTAAGACAAGCCTGTCCATGGAAACCAAGAGGAAAAGTTATAAATAACTTTTTATTATCTTAAGTTCTGTGTGTGGGCGTGATTCTTCAACCTTGACCTTGGTTTAAATAAAAATAAAATTAAAAAGAATCAGCTCTTTCTTTACAGCAGAGACTTATTATGTACCATCTATAATGCTTGTACAGTGCATGAAAGTAAATTTGAAAGGGAGTGAAGGAGAATTTAACAATGCAGAGCAGCTGAACAAATATATAACAATTCCTCGAATGAATGATTGGATGATACCTAATAGCAGGGAGTTTGCAATAGTACAAGATTATCCTCTGATAATTCTTCAGTTCTGACTGTGGCTGCCTGATAATCCCCGAAGCTTCTAATCTGCAGGATCTGAATCCATAAAGAATGGCAAAAAAAAACTTACAATCAATTATAGTTACTGCCACAGAGCCATTAGTGAGCAGGTGAAACAAGTATAACCTTTTTAACTTCAAAGTCATGTCAGAAGGAAAAAAAAAAAATATATCCAAACCCTCAATCTTCTTGGAATTTAAAATAAAAATGTGGCAGTTTTTAATCTAAAGTTTATTGCTTTTCAAATTCAGAAGATAGTTGGGTTTTTTTTCCTGGGCTTTAATTTGTTTCTTTTTGTCAGACAATCATATTAACTCCAAGCCTGCAACCAGAATCTGTTCATTTAATTGAAGGATGGATGCATGAATTCTAGCAAGATGGTGGGTGGCAGGGGGAGAGAGGGGCTTTGCCCAATGTTTTCAAACCCATCTAAAGTAATTTGCCTCAGTCACTTTTCCCAAACTCAAATTTAATCTTGCAAACCTTTCTTTGAGCTGATTGTTTTCCAGAATATTCCTTCATTTATCTTACTTGTTTTCTTCTGCATGAAATTAATGGCTTTTCTTTTCTTCTTTTTACTTTCATGATCTACATTTGACCACATCAAGGTAACATGCTCCTCATGAGGCTCTGACACTGCAGACTATGCAGGAAAAAAACATTTCTATGTGCAAGGAAATTTCACTAAGTTTCACAAGTGACAAGGAAAGCCACTGTGAATGACCAAATTATGTTAAGTAATGATATTGAAGGCACTGAGGACTGTACTGTGGGAAACAGCTGTGAAAAAAAAGTCAGGTGAAAATATCCATTCAGATTGGATCACATCAAGTAGCTTCTGATATAAACATAAGGACAAAAGTGAGAGATGCAGACTCAGCTAAAAATGTGATGAACAGACTGGTCACAAATCCTTTATAGATTTCATGGACTCTGGCTTTTGGTGACTTACAAGCAAGTGAATATGGTCTCACGTTATAAACCTGAGTTATCAAGTTGGGGGGAATTAGCTTGTATTTTATAGCAGGAAGTATTTTCCACTTTGGATCTGTAACAGTGAAAATGGTGGGAAAGACCTTCCCTGTAACAGGCTTCAGAAAACAAATCTAGAGTCCGTAGACTGCAATTACCACTGCAGTTTCTGCTCTCTGACTCACTTTTCCACTTATGTGAGACAGATTCTTGTAAAGCATTAGAGGTGCCAGCGAGGTATTAAGGATTTTTAGTTTGGCACTTGATGGTGGGAACTGAAGCTTCAGAATTCAGGAATGTATGTAGAAGCACAATCTGTGCCTGCCTCAAAATGAAGGCTACACAACTGTATGGTAAATTTAGCTTAGTTGGTTAGTGGTTTGTCTTGTAATCTACCTTAGTTACATATTTATTGATAAATGTCTGAATATCAGTTTAAATAACATATAGTTGAATAGAAATACCGGTTGCACATGCAGAACTGGATCATAATAAAGGCCAGACCTAAGATACTAAAATCATTGGGAGATAGACATTTACATAATGGCAGTAACTGGACCTGGATGACTTGCTCAAAGTCAAATGAAAGACTTAGAGCAAACAAAGAAAAATCCTAATTTTTGATGTCTTAGATGAATATCCCAAGAACCTTGACTCCACAGTGTGTAGCTATATCTAAACACAGCAGCCCAGTTATCTGGATTAGAAACCCTTAACTGTGGGACACTTAATTTTAGCTGTTACTTATCAAACTGGAAAGTTCTTTGTTTTTCTCACCCTTATTGTAGGAACTGAGAGTCTAATAAACTAACATTATTTACTGCCATGGTTTGATTGTACCCATACTGCATTCACTTCACTGTTACAAAGGACTCTGGTTTACTATAGCTTGATAGAGATGCACACCAGAAAGATGACGGACATTTTGTCCAACACACATCATTGCCTTGATTTGTATTCTGGAAGAGAATGAACAAGAAACTGGAGCTGGAGGAAAAAGGACAAAGATAGAACAAAAGCTAACCCCTGGCCACCTCCCTGACAAGATGAGATAATCATGCTGTCCACAAGAAAAGCCCTTCAAATGAACAATAAGTTAAGTGCATTTCCTCCTTGAAGTCACCTTGGCATACTGAAATACTTAACTTTAAGAAGAACAAGACATCAAAGGACACTCATTAGAAAATGTGACTCTTGATGGATAATTTAAGTGACAAAGTAAAGTCAAGCATTTGAAGCAGAGAGGTCTTGTCAACGCAAAGTTTTTCACAGCTGCAATAAAGCTCAAGACTATATTTTCTGGTAGCTGCAGGAACTTGTTTGCCAACAATTGCAAATTCAGTTGACCAAATCAATTGTGGAATTGCTGCTTTTTCAGAAAATATCCTGTCCTTCAGTCCAACAGGATCAGCACCCTTTGCAAGTTTACTGTACTGAAGGATATGCATTAGGAAAAGGATAAAAAGCTGTCAGTGAGTTAGAGCTCTATTTTCATGACAGGATGCTCCATGGGATATGGACTGGGTCAAACAGGGAAGAGTTCTTTCCAGCTTGCTGGTGCTCATAACACTTGATAATCTGTTTAGTTCGATAGGAATAAAAGGGTTCCTTCTTTCAATTAAAAAGAATATAATAAACCAAAATTTTATGGGGGATAACATGTTTTTGTATAATAACTTTGTCTGGCATCTATTTTAAGGTAATCATTTTGGTTCCATCTGTAGACCTTCAAAAGAAAATCAATCTGAAGTTTTCCCATGTACTTGCCATGTCATTTTGAGAATGGATGTGTGATCATACAGAAATTCATCTTTATCACTGATGATTTTAGTGTGGACTTGGTAGTGTAGGTTAATGGTTGGACTGGATGATCTTAAAGGTCTTTTCCAACCTAAACGATTCTATGATTCTATGATTCTATGATGCTAGAGGGATTCTAGACTATTACCTAGAAAGCTAACACAGATGGACAAAGCTTCAGTGAGTAAATGAATTTCATGTACCTATATTGAAACATTTTTCCTTTTATGTTCTGTTTAATTTCATTGAACATACTTTGGTTTAAGTCATTGATGCCTTGCAGTACTGAGAATTTATCAAAGTTCCTATGTGAGAAGTAGAAAGTGAAGTGACCTACTGACAGAAACTGAAATCCACACAACATTTTTTGTCTGTCTGCACTTAAGAAGCGTGCTGGTAATATGTTCCAGAAGTGAGGCAGGCTCCTACCCACTATTGTTTGTAGAGGATCCCATCCTTGATTTCACCATGTCAAATTGCAATCATCTGACTTTGAAACAGGGCTGCCCACTGATGGCAAAAGCTCCAGATCAGACTTCAGAGTCAACAAAATCTTTCAGCCGGAGGACTGCTCAGACCCTTCTTTTCTGCTCCACCAGTTTTACTTAGCTCTTCCCATTTAGAGACCTCTCAGATAACAAATGTCCTATGTTAAGCTCTGCACTCAGGAAGCTAACACAGAAATTTGAATAAAACAAGCTCAGGAAATTAAACTGACCTTTCTACTTTTGCTGTGTGTAAGTGAAAAAACCAACATTCACAATGAAGTTCATAGCTGATGTTCATATTAATAAGTGAAGGAAAAATGGATTTTTAAAACAGTTTTCAGTCACTTTTTAAATTGTGACAATAATCTCATGAAATCAGTTTGCATTGCAGATTAATTGAGCTCAGAAAATTGCCATCCATCATTCTGAGAATGCTTTAATATATTGAACTCCAAAACTTAAAGTTGTTTTTAAAAATAACATACAAGTTTGGAAAAAATAAAGCAGCTGACTAAATATAGGAGAGAACTGAATAAAAAAAAAAAAGTATAAGAAACGAGGAAGGAAATTTAAAAAATGTCTGCAGCTGAATTACTTTCATAAATCCTAAATCAAAGAAAAATACAGAGGTACTTATGGGGAACCTGCCCCCCCAAAGAAATCCAGCCTGCCAAAACCCCCCAAAACAAACAAACAAAACCCCCTCTTAAATGTTGACGTTTAAAATCTGTGTTTAAATGACTACCAGCACAAATACATAAAGAGCTATGTTCAACATGTCAGCTAAACCGAAGAGAAGGAAAGCCAAAAATGCCCTTCTACACCTGAGCAGAAAAGTCTGAAACACTGTGCTGAGAATTTTCTCTTGAGTTCTTATGGCTTTGAAATAAAAAGCAATAAATCCTAGGATTAAAAAAGAAGATGAGAACACTAGTGCCAATAAAATTTACAAACTCAAATAAAGGATTTCTCCATCCCTTTAAATATCCTACAATAAACTCATAAAAACCTAGTTTCTTAAACAAGAGGAAAGTGCTTTCATTTATCATACTCACTATGTAAAAGTCATTGTTTCAGAAGCTACACTCTTTGCTTCTGATAAGGTTATACTATTACTTTGCAGCTCAAGTCTTACCTGAGGCCCACAGTAATGCTTATTACATATACAATAGAGCCAAGGAATGAGCGAACTGGCTCAGTGAATGCCTGAATGAACTAGCTCAAGCCTTTGGACAAACCTTTAGATGTATCAGGAGTCACTGCTCTTTCTCCTTACTGAAACTTTTACACTTCCAATTTCCAGAAAGCAGAAAATATTTGAAGATGTTCTCCCAGCTTGAAAACTTGATCATCCATATTAACTGCACTATCATGATTTTTCCATGTAAGCACCTTTGTGAGAAAAAATGCCAAAGGGCTCTTCAACCTAGCAAAAATGACTAGAATATTAACCAAATTTGAAAGGTAAACTTGGGTGAATTCAAATAAAAACTAAGCATACATTTTTAATGAAGAAGGAAAACTATCTACAGAAGTGGCTTATTCACCACTTTTTGGGCCTCAGATCAATACTGAATGCCTTTCTGGAAAAGATGCTTTAATCAAAGACAAGTTACCGGGCTCAACACTGGAGTCACGGGCGAACTTCTCTGGCTGTGCTACACAGAAGGTTAAGCTAGACTGTTGTAATTATCTTTTGTTGCAGATACCGAATGAACCAACCAAGAGACATGGTATGCTGGAAACACTATTCAGGTAAAGCAGAACTGGTCTGGAACGTGACAGTTGCAGCCTCGACTGCGGTAACCATGAGGTAGCATGGAGGGAAGCAAGGAAAGTAACAGCAATGTAAAGATCCTGTGTTTCAGTAGAATAGGTTTTGGCTTCTTTGGAGAATTGGTTTGTGCAAATGCTGGGAGGCTGCCCTGAAAAACAAAATCTTCAAGGGCAGCCTCCTCAAAGACTGGAATGATCCATCTTGATCTACACAAAACAGGCAGGTATGGCCAGAGGCCAGCTTGGCTCAATGTGGAACTATGAGTAATAATACAGAAGCATTGTCCAGGCATCCAAGGATTGAATTAAGAAGGCCATATCCCAGCTGGAGTTAAAACTGGTGAGGGATGTCGAGGCCAACACTGTCAGCAAGAGAAAGGAATACTGTCAGCAAACGGAAGACCAAGAAAAACGTGGGCCTGCTGTTGAATAGAACAAGAGTCCTTGTGCTGAAGACTACAGGAAAAGCTTAGGTATTCAGTGTTTGCCTCAGTTGTTATTGGCAAAGACCCGTCCCAGGTGTCCATGCCTATTAGTAAAGTTTAGGAGAGAGAAGTACTACCCATAGTAAAGCAGAACTGAGATAGAAACAAATTAAATGAATGGGTTACATAACAGAAGTCCATGAGTTGTGGCTGGACATATTCAAAGGGGCTCAGGGGGCCTGGCTGATACCATTGTAAAGCTGCTCTCTAGCATCTTTGAAAGCTTATGGTTATGACTCGAAAAAGGCAAATGTCATATCTTTGAAAAGGGTAAGAAAGAGGATTTGGGGAACTGCAGCTTCACCTCCACCACAGGGAAAATTATGGAGCAAAACCCTCACAGAAGCTACTGCCAGTCATTTGAAGGACAAGAAGGTGATTGGGAACAGCTAGCACATATCTACGATGGGCAAATCATGCTTGACCAACTTGATTGCTTTTTATGATGAAATGACTGGCTCCCTAGTCAAGAGGAGAGCAGTGAATGCTATTTACCTTATAGCAAGGCTTTTGAAATAGTTTCCCAAAGTTTCACTTTGAAAGAGTTTCCTTCTAGCCAAATTACAGAAATATGGGTTGGATGGCTTGATTACAAAGTGGGTGAAAAACTGGCAGAACTATTGGAGTTGAAGATTGGTAGTCAGTAGTCTGAAGTCCAATAGGCAGACCGTTAGTGATGAACTTCCTCAGGGATCGGTACTGAAAGTTTAACACCTTTGTCAGCAGTCTGAACTGTAGGATAAACTGTGCCCTCATCAAAGCAAAATAACTGCATGCACCAGTACAGGCTGGGGAATGGCTAGCTAGGTAGCAGCTCTGCAGAAAAGGACGGGGAATCTTGCTAGCGCAAGTTAGCAGTGTGTCCTCTTGACAACCCAAGCTAACCGCATAATGAGCTTCATTAACAAAAGCATAACCAGAAAGTTTTAGGAAGTGACTATTACCCTCTACCTGGTAGTCATGGTGTGCCATCTAGAGTCTTGTGTCTAATTTTGGCCTTCTTGTACAAAAAAAGAGTGAGTTCAGGACACGATGACCAAAACAGTTAGAAGGCTGGAGTATATTACATTTACATTAGTCTGGAAAAGAGAAGGCTAAGGGCCAGTATTATTCCAGTCTTCAGCTACAGCCATGATAGAGATGATAGAACCAAACCTGTCTGAGAGACACACAGAGAAAGGACAAGAGGCAATGGTCCCAAATTGCAGCAAGGGAAATTTTCATTGGATATAATGAAAACCAAAATCATCACAATAAAAGTTGTTAAGCATTGGAACAGGTTGCTAAGAGAGTTGAAAAGGGTGTTCTTTCGTGACCATCTTCAGAACTTTTCTGAAAAAGAAGCTGAGCAATTTGATCTAGCTTTGCAGCTCTGTCTGTGTTTAGCAGATGGTTGGATCATCTTCAAAGGTTACCTCAAGACTAATTTTTTGTACAATTCTGTGAGTTCTTTTGACCTTAAAATCCATGAATCTACATATCTTTCTGATGGAATAGTGAAGAGTTTAGAGCACGTTGGACTGTTTTTATGGGGAAGGAGTTTGCATGCAAATGTCAATATTTTCTGTTCTCACTGTTAATGAACAAAACAGATATACATATTCACTGCACTTTATGAAAATCAGTCTTTAGAAGTGCTGGTATCCAGGAATTATTTAGGATAGGTAAGACTACTTTTTATCCACTGTAAAGAATCTTAGTTAAGTGGGAATCTCAGTTATGAGCTTAAGGTTAGTTGGGATAAATCAGAATGAGACAGAAAGGGGGGAAATCAGTTTCAGAATAAATGTTTGAGCACATGTGTTTGATTAAAAGAATGGAGCTAGTGAAATAAAAATAAAATTAAATTAAATAAATTAAATAAATGGACTGTTATTTATAATAGCTAATTTTTCTATGGCAACTTTCATTCACACATTTCTAAGCTGAGATCCGAAAGGGACTTTGTAATCTCTGTGTTCCAAGTAGCTCTACTGAAATTTTGTTTGAATAACTTCTGAAATAGAGTCTGCAATCCTAAATCAGGTGTTTACACCACTAGGAAGTGCCTTGAGAGAGGCGCATCTCAGCATGGCATTCACAAAAAGACACCTGCTAAGTGACTTCCTTGATTCCTATTTCTTCCTGTGATTTGTGAACCTTACTCATTACATTTAGAGGATATCTTCCTTAATGCAAGACTGTATCTTAGAAGTCTCTATAGAAGTTGAAGAAGGGTCACTTGAAGCTGGTTTTATGTAGCAGCTCAAACATTTGAGCATTTGTGAAGAATAAAGCACAGACAGGTTACTCTAGAAAAGGTGCAAACCTATAGCTTTCCTGTCTCCAAACAGCATCAAACTTCTAAGTTATAGATAACAGTGACACACTTCCTTCCACTTCTTCGTATTTCACCTGTATCAACATAATTTATAATTAATTAGGGGATGTGATAGCAAAAATTAAAAAATGTTGAGTATATACAAATATAAAGCATGAGTCTCCAGCCTGGATGCCACAAAGAGGTCTGCATTGTTCAAGGATTCCTTCTCACCTGGGAGTGATAAGGTAAAATATATTTTTTAGTGTTGTGGATGAAAAGCTTTTCAGAAAGAAACTTCCTTTTAGTAATGAAGCTAGAGTGATCCTTACTCTCCTTTGCCTTTGTTCTCACGCTCATCCTTTAGCTAATCTTGAATTCTTTCATAAAAGAGAAAATACCGAAAAGGTGAGAGTACATGACTCTCCTTGTGTTTTGTTTTGTTTTTCTCAGAAATACTGACTACATTTCAGAGGAGAGAAGCAAAGCAATCCCTCCACCAAAGCTCCATATTGCTGTCCCAAGAAAATTCAGTAAATATAAAATCACATGCTACATCTTGTTGACCCTATTGACTTTTTGGGTTTGAGTGATCCCCTTACAATTTGTGGAGATCTAGTCACTAGAGTCAGACAAGTCTGGAGAGCTACTCAACAAACTGAGTGTAAGTTTCTGCTTTTCCAGTGATGTCTGATGCCACTTTGTATAGGCAAAGTCTTCATTCAACTGCCTACACTGAATCAAGGTCATCTGACATTTAACCCCATACTTGTCCAGAGAGGAACAAGTCCTCTGTGAAAATGACTCAGAAATCTGAAATATCTTCAAATCATTAGATATGTACATTCAAGCAGCTGTATCAAACCTTCAGTCTGTAAGCTAGACCTCTACTTAGAATACAGTGGTCATTTATTTAGTTAGTTTTCCAACATACAGTAAGAATAATGGTAAGTATGGATCACATGTTGCCGTTACTATTTGAGCAGAACAGCCCTGTGCAATCAGTTTATAGTAGAGGTATTCAACCATTGTTTAGGCAGTGATACACTTTAGATGTAAATGACAGAACACTGGAATGGGAATTAGGAGATCTGGATTATATTTATGGCTCTGCTGTAACCTGCTATATGACCCTTAGTAAATCACACCACCTTTTGTTATTCTATTTCCTTATGCATATTTATCTGCCTATTCAGAAGACAAGCTTCTTATGCAGGGAATCTTCCTTATTAATATTCCTCAATGCATATTTAGATATCTTATTAATTATTTTAATTATGATAATTTAAGAAATAATACCTGTGAACAGAGTGGTATTACACTATGCATAGCCTATGTAAATCTGGACAGAGATAGGGCTATTCTTTTAGTTAGGAGCTGTAGGAATACAGAGAAAATTGAGAATAAAAGAGAATATTGTACCTTCAGCTAAAACCAACCACACAGACTCAGGAATCACTAATAAATCCATTAATTTTAGAAAATGCTACAGTGACTGTGGTGAGGCGATAGCTTAATAGTCAGGTCAGGAAAAAGGAGATCATTTCACTTTGAATACAGTTTACTGAAGGAGCCACAGCCACTTAGGGGATTTTAGCTGTATCTGAATTTCAAATGTTTCTAAATTTCAGCTCTGATCCTATACAACATAACCTTCAGCATGACTCCACCCTTAGTTTTACTGTATAAGGCATTCTTTTGATCTGATTCTTCATCCCCATTTTGTTATGGGTGTTTATGCAAGAAACAAGTATACAGTGAATGAAATCCATGACCTAAGCATAAATAGCATATTTTGTATCTGAAATCATATTTATTTTGCATTTGGTCAAATGGCAGCCCAAGATATAAAGAAAAAGAAAAGCAGGAATATGGGACTGGATCTAAAAGAGCCAATGAAGTAAGTAAAAGCAAGGCTCATTTAAAAAATATGAAAAGTTTGCCTAATTTTATCAACCCAAATTCCAGTTCAATTCTAGGTAGCATATTAGGTTTTCACTTCTGGAGATACAAGATCTCTTCTGCATTAAGTAGATCATACATTAAATATATTTCATGAATCTTTCATCCTTCCCATTCTGTTCATCGTAAAAACAACAGTACCCAGTCCAGTCCGTAAATGAAAACTATAATTCAAAAACAGCAGTGAGTAGAGGGGTTGCAGATCAGGATTGATTTAAATAGATTGATGTAAATGGACCTTCATCAGGTCCTGATTCAGCAAAGCACTTGAACATATGCATAGCATTTAGTGCTTGATCAGTCCCATTGCTTTCCTGAAATAGAGCTTTAGATGCATTATAGCTGGTTCAGACCAGTTATGTTAGTCTTTTACTAGCAGGGAAAGAACCATTCATAAACATTAGCTGAGGTTTGCTCTTGTGCAGAAATTGGACAGCAACTTTTGAAGTGCAAAGCCAGACTGTAGACTATAAATATATAAAGTCTGATGTTGAGAGGCTGTGGATAGGCTGTTTTGTAAAAGGGGGAAAATTGCAACATGTCAGACAGTGCACTCTGCTAATCTGTCTGGCACTAGAAGTTTTCAAAAAATGATTCTACAAATAAGAAATTCTCATAATACAAGTGGGAGGAAAGAAAAAAAAAAAACAGCTCAGGAGATTAGAATGAAATTTAATCAGAACAGTGTTTGTTTAGGTTTTTTTTCTTTTTTTGGTTGTTGGTTGGTTTTCCTCCAGTAACTAATTCAATTATTTTTTCATCATGTTCGAAGTTTCTCATAAACCTAGTGCCTGGTGCCACAAGATCAAGACCCTCAAAAGTTCTAAAACAGATGGTGGAGTGGTAAAAGGTATAATCAGTTTGAATTTGGGACCAACATAGTATTCAGGTATACCTGAAGTTATGATCTATGTATATATTTATGCAAGAAAAAAAAAAAATTATATTGAACCAGAGTTTTCCATTGTGCCACAGACTCCTGCATGACATTGTTAGGCTTAATAAATTGGGTAAAACTAGATTAGTGAAAAGTAGTTCAGAATTGCTGTTTCTAAGTGGTACGTGCCCTGACCATATAGAAACTGATGACCTGGAGTTAGGCAGCTTTGATTCCTACATACAACTAGTGAGTGACCTACAACCTACAAAGACTTTTCTTAAATTTCTTCTTCCAGAGATGTTCCATTCTCTATAAAATGTTAAAACATTTACTCTTTTATTCTTAAGGTTCTGAGAATGATTCCACAGAGTACATCTACAGCAGTAATTTTTTTGAAGTCCAGATTCTTTTTCTGCTTTGCTATAGATGTCTTACTTCCCTGTTGCCCTCTGGTTCCAGGGAATGGTAATTATTAAAAAAAAAAAAAAAAAAAAAAGCAGTGATTTTGTCTCTGTTTTACTCTTAGTGCAAAGCAGTCAATGAATCTGTGCTTCCTATGTTCTAAATGAGTGTTGCAAACACTGGATTGCAAAGGCAAAACCATTCACAGCTATCAGTGTGCCTATATTGCAGGGACAGTGAGCTCAGCAGTATGCTCAGAGTTCCTGGTCCCCTGATCATCCAGGTTGAGGGATTGGGGGATACCATCTCCCATCTCTTTCTGAGAACCGAAGTGACCAGAATGCACAATCTTCCACATGTCTGGGATAGGCATCCGAGACTCCAGGCTGTGGGTTGCATCACAAGTACATCTCTTCTGTAATGAAGACAATTCTCCCATTGTCTGGGAGAATGCTAATTGAGATACAACAAATCCATGCCAGGGAGCACACTAACAATTTAACAGTACAGAAAATTGAGCTTTTGTGCCTGGGAACATCTCCTGGCATTGTTTAATTTGCTAGTGTAGATGTAATCAAAGTGGGTGTGTATAGAAGCCTTGAAGTTTGGATTGCTAAAATTTCAACACAGTGCTTCAGTTCTGTTGTCAATTCAGTCATCCATCTCTGTGCATGGATCATGCTGAAGTCCAAACCTGTCTTGTGTTGACCCACACTTTTCATAAAAAATGAGGTGTGATCTTCAGGAGAAGAAAACTTGTCTTGTACTACCCTTATCGACAACTCAAATGCATGTTCATCCTCAAGGTGGACAGGGTGGATACATTGTTTGGGAGTTTTTCCTTGTTTGACTTTATCTGGCTAAAGGTAGGCGTGTAGCTATCTAAAATAAGTTAGAGGAATTATGTGCTAAAATTGCCTACCACTCACCGTTGCTTCTAGTGAGGGTTTAAGATGGTGAATTTGCACATCTACATTATCTTAAGTTAGGTGAAGGGAATTCAATCTGCTGTTCTTAATTGCTACCTCTTTTTATCTCCTCTACTGTTTTGGCAGTGTCTCACGACCAGGGAAATTCTCTAAAGTGGACCCCAGCATTGCTTGCTGCCATGTGGGATTTGCAAAAATAGAGCTCCAGGATCTGAATGACACATAACTTACAGGCAGAAATAGGTCTGGGTACTGGGTCTGGCTGGGATGAAGTTAATTTTCTTCATAGCCACTTGTATGGTGTTGTTTTAGGTTTGTGACCAAAACGATGTTGACAACATACTGATGTTTTAGCTATTGCTGAACGGTACTTGTACAATGTCAAGATCTTCTCTGTTTCTCACTCTGTCCCTTCAGTAAATAGACTGGGGGTGCACAGAAGGCTGGGGGTCAGCCACACAACCAGGCAGATGACCTGAACTAACCAGAGAGGTATTCCATGCCATATACTGTCATGCTCAGCAATAAAATAGAGGGGTGGGAGGTTTGCGTAGGCCATCTTTTGCTTGGGAACTGGCTGGGTTTTGGTCTACACACGGGAGGTGGTGAGTAATTGTCTTTGCATCACTTGTTTTGTTTTGTTTTCTTTTATTTCTCTCTTCTTCCACTTCTCCACTTACTAAACTATTTTTATCAGGACCCATGAGTTTTCTTGCTTTCACTCTTCCTTTCCTCTTCCTCCATCCCACATGGGGGTGGGAAGGAGAAGTGAGGGAGCGGCTGTGGGGTGCTTGGCTGTCTACTAGGGTTGACCCACAATAGACTGGAAGACATGCTGCAATAAACATCCTGGGCAGTATGGATATTCCCTCTTAGTAGCCACACCCCATCTTGCACAACAAAGCCTTCTCCATAACTTAATGACATACTCGGCATTTACAGGCTTCAGATTCTCCCACAACATTTGGTTATGGTGCAACTGATGCTTATGTATGCCTTTCCTGTGTTTAACCTTTTCTCCTAAATGACGATATAATCAAAATCACTATTCATCCACAGTTTTTTGCCCAAATGAAGATATTATTCTCCAATAAAGTACCATAATTAAAATACATATCCTACATCAGAAATAAAACCACCATAATTTCCTCTTCTGTTATTGCAAACCATAATGCAAGGACTCATGTTACTTTACATAAGCATTTCTGTAATAACTAACAAGAAATGGAAGAAAAAGTTATATTAATTTATTTGCACTCCAATGAACATACGAGATCATTATGCTCTCTCTTCTCCTTCCTTCCTTTATTTCTCCTTTTTTTCAGAATTTTTCTCCCGATTCTATCTCTCTATTTTTCTTTTTTTTCTTTGTTTCTTCCTAAAGGGACGCTTGAATAGAACTATCTGGTTTAGAAGATGAGGCTGACTGATTACTGTAATTCATAGGGCCTTAATTAGCTGCACAAACCATTAGCTACAATTAGACTATTATAAAACACTTGATGCGCTGTGTCAACCATGGGGGCTCATTTATTCTTGTGGCAGGGAAGGGAGGGGGAAAGGGGAAAAGAGAGCACTGTACAGCCGAGCATGCTAATAAAGAATGATTTTTGATTTAAGATGTTGCCGATAGTGCCTCAAAATTAATCTCAATAGCTGTCTAATTTGTGTCGGTGGATGGTATATTTATTGTAAAATGACACCAAAGCTAAATGAGTTACCTGAAGCAGGACTGCTAATGTCAGCGCCTGGAGACGCAACTCCATATGCCGTAATACAGCAAGGCACTGGGG
Source organism: Pelecanus crispus (assembly GCF_030463565.1). NCBI lineage: Eukaryota > Metazoa > Chordata > Aves > Pelecaniformes > Pelecanidae > Pelecanus > Pelecanus crispus. The sequence goes on along the minus strand of NC_134676.1, from coordinate 8,655,096 downwards.
CTGAATACTCCCAGCGGAGCACTTTGCTTCATCTGTCTCTGAAAATGCAGCAACCTGACTTCCACTTTATGATCCTTAAATAATAATAATAAAAAAAAAATAGATATGAGAAACAAATTCCAGAACAGCTTTCAAAGGTTAGGGGGCTTACAAGGGCATGGTACAGCTGAAAACCTTATTGAAACTGGGTTGGGTGTTAGCATATGTAAAAGTGGAAATTACAAGATTCATCTTTAAAGTGAAAAGACACAGGAAATAATACAGATGAGGAGGATTTTTCTAATGGGCTTAACACAGTAAGAATGTAAGAATGACATTCTTTAACTTAGAGATATCTTTTTTCTTTGTTTTCCTATTGTATTTTCTAATTCATATTGTATCGATCCAACTTTCTAGTTGCAAATTGCTGGAAATACATTTATAGATTCCTTTAATTTTTGTTTTTACCCTTGATTAATTTCCTGCTTAGCCCCTTTGCAATCGAAAGTCAGGAACTTAAAAAAGGAGAGATTGGTTCAATAATACATGGCACTTGGTCTTTTCTGTACCATGTATGAAAGTATAAAAGCACAGAGGGGAAGAAAGCAGAATCTGTAGTTAATATGTTAGATTGGGACTGAGAGACCTGAATTCTGTTCCTGTTGTGCCCTACATGACCTTGGGCAAATCCATTTCTCTGTGCTTTTGTGCAACATGGGGACAGTCATACTTTCTCTCCTATTATGCTTTGTTTCTTTCAACTCTGGGGCCTAGATTCATGAAGGTAAATCAAGGTAATTTATCTTGATGGACTAGAAAGTAAGAGCTGAATTACCTCTGTGGATCAGGGTCTGAGCTGTTTGGGGCAAGGATTGCCTATTGGTTTGGAAAAATACAGCACTTAGCATCCAGGACCAAATGTCATTTACAAACTCTAAATCTTCTTGCAAGGAAAAAAATAAAAAAGCTGCTAATAGGATGGAGTAGTTACACTGCATACACTGTGATTAACTAACTGATGATCTTCATTGATGCTGCAGCTGCCAATACACTTTGTACTATCCTCAGCCATTAATATCTTAGCAGAAACAGAGCTCAGATTGTCCAGCTCCAAAATTACAAGCCTCTGTCACTGGAGCCAAAGGAAGGTGAGTCACTGATAATTGCAGTTCAGTGTCCTGTCTCTCACTTAGGATGCTAAGCACTATTTCTCCTCCAGGAATCCGAGACAAAGAATTGGGGCATGACCCTCATCTCTCTACTTATGCAGTGAAATGCAAATGTGAGGTGACGGATACGCCTTACTTGCCTCTGATACAGAGATGGCAGCCACCATTTCCTGCGTGTGGAAGTCCCCTAGAGCAGTTTGGCATCTTATTGTCTCTTTCTGTATCTGGCCTGACTGTTCAAGAGCTGAGCAGGTATCACTGTGTGTGCATCTGGAAAGTGGCAGCCCTAACCATTCTCCCTTTATTGCAGTCATGAAAACCAAGTTTTCTTCTTCGCATGTCTAAGTGCCAGAAACAATATTGACATATCTTTAACATTATAGCTTAAATGAATATGTATGTTGTATACAGTCATCAACGTGGCAATTTTTCATTAAAATCTCATGTGGAAAATTTTGGCTCCCTTGAGAGGAAAAACAACCAACCAAACAAACAATCAACCCCCCACAAGATATTATGGAAGGGAAAAAGGCCACAGAAACAAAAATAAATGTTAAAAACAAACAAACAAAAAAAGACCAAACAAAACATTTTGTCCTACATGCATATGTGAGTGCATGTACACATGCATGCATGCATATAATAGATCTATACATATATGTGGATGTAGGCATTTATAAAGAAAATTTCCATATAACTAATAAATAATCTTTCATCCAAAAATCTAAAAAAAACCCTGTTACACTGTTCAGTCAGTCTGCTCAAAATGCAATAATTTATATATGGACATGAGCTCTGGTAAAGTTTGGTGTCAGAGAGAATTCAGTAATTAGTAGTTAATTGTAAAAAGGAACTTATTTAGATAGGGTTGCCATATTATAATTATGGTGGAAGATGAAAAAGGATTTTCTGGATGATGAAGGGAGGATCAGTCAAGGATGACCAAGAGCTCAGTTCAATCTAGTAGCATGACTGCAATTAACAATCACACTCATAAATGTTACCCTATTGGGATTTGAGGAAATACTCTGGCCTTACAGAAAAAAAAAAAAAGGTTAAGTCCTGCTGTAGATCGATGAGGAGGGACAGCTGGTATTTGCAATAGGAAGAAATTAAGTCTTTTGCTTTAGGACTAATTATCAACATCTCTTCAAAAGAATCCATGGTCTACACAAATGACTGCAGGGATATTCTAAATAAATTGACTTCTTTATTAGACAACATCAGGAAACAGCCTGAAGGAAATAGGTGTGGTGGGTGGCTTCTCTGACAGAAAAATAACTCCTGTAAGATGGAAAAGTATATTCAAAGTCTGTGGTCTTATGAAATTTATTAAACATTCATTCAGTGATTATCAAACAATCACTATTCAAGCAGCAGTTTGTTCCGTTTCGGTAATGATGACAGAAGACATGGCTGCCTCAGGACATGTCCCTTGGGGAGCTTTTCTCAAGCCCCCCAAAACAGGATGCTTAGGCAGCAGCAAGATTGCCAGCTTAGGGGGGTGGCTTTCTGCTCTTAGCAGTAACAGAGCAGCAAGAGAAGCCAGAAACAATCTTAACCTGCTGTTTTTCAGCCCCACATGAAACGACTTAATAGCTTCTGTAAGTATTTAGACTCCTCTCCATGATTCCTCAGCTTTTGGATTTACATTTCCGAAGCAGCGCTTGTTTGGCTTGAATAACCCCTTCGACAGAGTCATTTACATTTTCCCTCCCTCCTTCCTTTCGCGTCAAAGGGTATGCAGGCCTTCTATGACTTTGTTATGGCTATGGTACATTTACATGAAAAGGAGATGAAGGACTTCAGGAGGATTTTTTTCAAAGGTTCAAATGGCAGGCAGGCGTGAGATTCCTATTAAAGATCTACGTGCACTGAGGGCCTTCAAAAATCTTGCCTTTAATTTCCTGGCTTCTGGAGTTAGCATCACCTTGCTTTCCGTTTTCCTTCCTTTTTCTCCTAACTTTCCATTCAATAGTTTAAACTTACAATGTTATTTTTAGTAAGGTTTTCTTTTTTTTTTTTTTTTACTACCCCTGGGATGTCAAACTTATATTGTAGATGGTATTACTTAGTGATTCATCTATAGTTCCTTCTTGAACCAATTCCTGCTTGTTGCTTAGGACTTACAGATGTTTTGTACAGATACTGTAAAAAGCAAAGGGTTCTCAGCCTCCAACAGAACAGATTTTAAAGTCATAAACCCTCCAGCTTCTGAGCAAAGAATGGAGCACTCACACAAAGAGAGCAGGTGGGAGGGGGAAAGGTTAAGAAGAGGCAGAAAAATACCACCTTTTTTATTTACTAGGTTTCGCTTACATGTCATAAGTTTCCTTTAATGCAATATTATAATTATTTTGTGTTCCAAAGGAAAGAAAAAGGTCTCTCAGATCAAAATTTATCACAGTCAAAATAAAAAATGTAACAGACCAGCATAAAACATTTAACAGCAACAGTTAATAATGTATACAATAAAATATTGCACTAATATATTGACAAATACAGCAATAAAGTATTAATGTGATTATACTTCATCAGTGCAACAGCCATTCCTCCTTGTTCTTCAAACAGTTTGAATAAAGCCTCTCCCCTCAATCAACAATTTCACTATAACCCTTTAAAAACAAACAAACAAACAAAATGGAATTTAAAATAAGGTTCCCCAAACTGATTTTCCTAGGACATCTTCCAGATATACAAACTAAGGTAGCTGTAATTTATTTTTGGTTTACACCAGGGTAAGTGAAATGAGAACTTACTCTATAACAGCTTAATTAAGAAGACACTGTAACTGTAGTTCTTTTACATTTATTTTCACCACTCCTGGGAAAAAAACAAGTGCTACTGTCACCATTTTTCAGACGCTGACTGAAACATGGGGAGAGGAAGGGTCCAATATATAAATGAGACCTACTGTCAATGTGGCAATGCTCAGCTCTTTGCTGCAATGTCTGAAGTCAGCCAGACGCCTGAGAGGATCATAGGCTCCTGAGGACATGTATAGGTAAGAGTGAGGCACCTAAAACTGCAATTCATAACAAACAGTATTTAGAAATCTCTTCAAAGTCATATCAGAGACAGAATCTGACTCTGGGCTGCTGGAGGTCCCTCTCAGCTACAAATCCTCTCCCATAATTAAACAAGCTAGGTCAGTTCTTTCTCATATCAACAAGAAAAGGTTCATAAGGTTAAAGCACTCTTATAGTCTGTGTCTGCTCATGATTCAAGCTTCCCTTTTCTCTGAACATCTAAGAAACCATGCATATAAGGGATTCTATTTAATGGATGGAACATAAAGGGTAAAGCAGATAACTGAGTGAGAAACCCTTCTTTCAAGCATTTTAATTATTATTTTCATATGAGCTCTATATCACCAGATCTTATCAGCAACTGCTTCATATGTCCTAGCTGTCTTATGGAATTGAAATGTTCAGGAGGGATAAGCCCCCTTAAAAGTATTGTTTCTTTAGTCATATTTCCTGCTTAGGGCTGCAAACATCCTGGCATGTTGCTTCAGATGGATGAACCAAATGGAATCTGGTGCCACAATTGCAGGTCTGTGTGTGTTCTGGTGTGCATAGCATACTCATGCTCACATTATTGCTAAAGCTAAATTTGGCTTTCCAATACAGAAAGCCAGTTTCCACCCTATATTTCATTCACATGTAGAAAAAGATTGCATCACCCTATGCTTTGTGAAAAGAACACTTCAGACATCTCTCCTGAAAAGATATATAATAATTTAGATCTGTGTTTCTAAAACGTCAGTGGCTGCTCAAGCAATAGAAAAGTTGCATGTAGCAAAAATGATAGTCTCTTTAGGTTTGTGAGAGAGGCTTGGATAACATTGTTAACGGCTTTCAGACGTGTTTGGATTTAATCCCTTGCATCTGTTTGTCATCTTTTTCAGATTTAATGACTTGATGCTTTTCTGGGTAAACAAAGAGGCTCTCTTACTTGTACATGCTACTTAGAGCAGTGTGCATACCTGCAAAATGAAAAGGTGGCTAGGCGGAAAACTGTGTTTGCTATGACTTTGTTATGACTTTTTTTCAGTCCAAATTCCAGTTCAACATGATTCATAGCAGTCTGATGTACAGAGTTGCAGCTATTGAATCTGATCTTGCACAGCCAAGGAAAGAAACACGAATTCTTGTAGCTAAATGTAGACATCAACAGTATAGAAACCTGTATCTTAGCTACTCACTTGTCTTCCTTTATACTTAGTGAAGACCAATGGACACTTCCAGGTCACAATTCATCTGACCTCATTTAGATGTCTACTTTGGTATAAGATGAATTGCATTCTAGAAATGCCCACTGACTGTGAAGAGACCCTAAGGTGATATCTACATCGTAGACATCTACAATTAATCATGTGAATTCCTCTATATGCTTAAAGATGGCAGAAAGCAAAAGTTAATATTGGAAGTCCCTCTCCATTCCTTATGTTAAAGTCATTACCGCCTGCTGCTCCATAAGAAAGCAAGCTTTCCTTGTTAACAACAGTAGAGAACTCCTTTCATATGCAGAGGACCATTTTTTATAGAAAAAAATAAATATTGTGAGAGTGAAACAAATGCAGGAAACAAAAAGACTAAACTGATACTGATTGATATTGATTCTATTCTTCTATTATTCTTCTACTTGATACTGGCTGCTGGAAAATTAGGTATTGACCTTGGCCAAAATATGGCCAGAACTGGAACTGTCTCAAATGCCTTCTATATTGCTTGCTTGCATAACACAGGAGATTTTTTCTGCTTCTGTTTTTCACTGGAATCCTCAGAATGAGGGAGGCGGGTTCATAAAACATGACATTTTCTAGCTCTGCCTCCTACAGAAACCAGCTGTCAATGAATACCAGCAGCCATCGAGCTGAATGTCTTTAGTGGCTCCTGCTGTTGTGTGGGCAGCTCTCATGCACGCCACATATGTAGATATATTTGTATGTTGTTGCCTTTGCAGGTTCAGCACGAAGATCTGGGTCAGTCCCTCTGCAATGCTGTGGCTGTGAGTCTGGAATTCTGATATTCATTTCCAAATTAACCAGAAACCTCACAGGCTATTCAAAGACCTTCATCTTATTTTCCCAGCCTATGTTCCCACCCTCCTCTGGGACTGAAAAACAACTAGCATAAAAAATCAGACTGAGAAAATATCTATACGTAGCAGAAAATGCATGTCAGTGAAGAAAATTAGAATATTCATTTGAGAGTGTAAAACCAGAAGGTTTTGACAATTCTGAATTTCCCATCCCTATTCCCAAAAATCAAAATGTCAAAATTGCCATAAAAAATAATCCTGTCTTCAGAATGTTTTTGGTTTTAATGAATCAACACTTTAACTGTCTGTTTTTTGCTGTTGGGTTTTGTTTGTTTGTTTGTTTTGCCAAAACATCTCTACTCAGATTTAAAGGTTGTCCCTCAGGGCAAGTTTAAAAAATTATAAGGACCATATTGGCTCATGTCCTTGCAGAAATAATTTTTATGTATTCCAAGCATGATAAAAAATGTTGGCTATATTTGTTCCATTCTATCAGGTAAATATGTATATGTGCAGTTTCTTTAAAACATTTAATTATTTACTCGGGAGACCAGAACAGCTGTTCTGCCAGGTAAATACATTTTGAGGCAGCTTTTTAAAATGTGTATTATGTTAGATCTATTTCCACTTAAATGCAGTTTTTTATAATGCAAATTCTTTTAAAAGGCAAAATCTATTACCTTCAGAGCCATTCTCTTCTGTCATGTAAACACAGATTTGGGGGTCATGCTTTGCATAATAAAATTGCACCAGCAAGATTCTTTGAAAAGTCACTCTTGTTTGATCTTCTGGGAGAGGTTCTGATGCATTAATTTGTAAGAGGAACAATGACCTTAACTGATTTTAGTTTTACATACTTACACAGCAAAGCAGTTTCCTGCATAGTAATATAACATACCTGAGTGTGTTAGCATTAGTAACGTGAGTAGACGTACAGGACGTGCACCCTTACTCCAGGAAAAGATTGTATGTGCTGAAACACTGGTCTGTGTCTCAGCCTTCAGTCTGCCTTCCAAGTAGAGAACTCAGAAAGTGATTCCTTGATCAGAGTCAACCTTCATCACCTGTTCTAGAGCTGGGAATACCTTTGGATCTAGGGCTGTTGTCTTTAGTTTTATCTTCACAGACTTTCTAGGAACAATTTGACTCCTTTCCAGATGAGTTAGATTATCAAACAGGATGGTATGTTTGGCTTTTGAAGGTGATTTTTCCCTTAATCAATTCGAGAAAAGTCATTTCTAAAATTTAGTTTTCCTAAGTTACTTTCCTGCTCATTTTTTTTAAAAGTAATGGGGGACTATCACCGTGGCTGTCAGTATTAAATGTATCACAACATGTTTAGGAGTAATGGTATTCTTGTGCTTGTGGTGGTCAAAGGTAAAGATTTGTAGAAAAATAAATCAACTTTATTATACCAACCAATATCCTTCTTCTCCAGATCTCATGTGCTCAAAAGCTTGTTCTTTTATTTTCTCATTTTTTCTAATAAAAATATTTGTTTGGCTTTCTTTTCCTACAGATCTCATCCATCTAGTACCACTAACATTGACCTCATACTTTATTTTCTTAGAAGTTGTACAAAGAGATTCCAAAAAGAGGAGCTCAAAAGAGATTCACCTTGGAAGCACTGGTCACCTGATGCTGATTTTATACATTCATTAACTGATTAATTTGACATATGACAAGCTCTTTGAGTTATTATCTATTTTACACTAATCTACATTTTGTACAAAAATGGTGTGTGGTGTAAGGATAGGGTTAGTTATTTAGGTGAGTTGCAAGTGATTGCTGAAGAGATCACTTTGATAGTTGACATGGGAAGAAGCCCGAGAAGTTTTTGATTTCAAAACTGGGTGGAAAGAGTCTCAGAAAAATTGATTCCCACAACCTTTGCAAGGGTTCTTGTTTTGACTAAATTAGAAGTACTTTATAGATAGCTGATAAAGATGGTATAACTCCAGTGATGTTAGTGATGGTATCTGACATTTGTTTTGATTGATGTAAGCACGTGTTTGACCGTGAGCAAGTAGGTGGATGTCAACAGATAAACAAATTAAAATTACTGAACTCTATAACTAACAATGTGTAAAAAAAAAAAAAAAAATCTCCCCCCAAATGCTGTTCCACATTTTCTAATATCACCCAGAAGGTTCTGTCTGAAAGCTGAACAATGTTTGAGACATTCCTCCTTCCATTTGAAGTACCTTGCTCATCCATCTGAACAACTTTAATAATAACTCAGCATCATGTCTGTTACCATTCTCCCTCCACTTTTTCTCTTTTTTCTCTTGGGCTACTATGAGAAGTTAAATGATCCAACAACTTTGTCTTTTGTCGCCTGGGAGTGCTGCAAATTTTATTTGGTGGAATCAAGGCATTGGAAAGATACTGTAAGTGAAACACCAGTATAAATTGGTACTCCCCAAATATGTTATGTTCAAGTTGGTTTTCCCAAACTATCAGTCTTTTCTGAAATAACAGGTATCTGATCAACAAATCATTGCTCATCTACAGTGGGTGCAGTTTAAAACTTTCTATCTTTTCACCAACGTTCTCCTAAACTGTTTAACGTAAGACTTCTTTCTGCAGTTAGTAGAGCATTTCAAACTGAAAGGAACTCATTTGGTTTTATATATAAGTGGAATGACATGTCTGTCACTTGCCTGAAGACCAACATTCATTTGCTGATATTCATGCTTTAAGAATATTTTAATAGTTTGATCATGTGCTGTGGTTCAACATGGCTACAGCTATGTAAACTCACACATTATTTTAGATCACAAAATTGCTCTTTATTATCCAGGCTCCCATCTTTGACATTAGCCAGTATCTGATGCTTCAGTAGAAAAGGTAAGAAATCACTAACTGTTTAATTATGTAACTGTGTGTTTCTAAACTCTATTTCTTCCTAATCCCATCACATAGAGATGCCTTAATGCATTGAAGCATCTTAGTCTATGTGTCAGATTTGCAAATACATTTAGCTGCCTAAGCTTCCGTTAATTTCAAGGGAAGATTTAGTATCAAAATAAAGGTTATGTGTGTAAAATCTGTTGAGGAATCTCTGTTCCCACCACCTTTCTGCCCCATTGAATTTAAGTTTGTGTAGTCCCTTTGTATATACAATATCTAGAGGCTCTGTTAGATGAGATCTGCAAAACCTTGCTTCAGTGGTATAAGATACTACCGTCTCTAGCTGTCTTCCCCTCTAGCTGTATTCCACCCTCCTAGACCTATAGCAAAGCTGGCAAAAGGCTACATATGATTAGACTTCAGCTGCACCATCAGGAAGACTAGCATCTTCACTTAAATTAGAAGTAAAACTTCCAGTGTGGAACACCTCAGGGAAGAGTATATTTTTCTTTTACTGACTGCTTCGGGGTACTGTGACTTGCAAAGTAGGGGCAAGGTGAACTTCCAAGCAGGACAGAGCCATAAACAATGAGAGATTTGCCAGAGATCATTTGTCAGAATCCTAAGCCTTTCCTGAACTTTTGCTTCCCAAGTTATCTTGAGGCAATGAGCTCCACAGAAGAGTTAGTGTAAGTTTTAAAATATACATGTATATAGAAGTATGTATATAGAGAGATATTTTCTTCAATATTATTTCCTGGAGAGATATAGAAATCATAACAATACACTTGAAGTATTATTTTTATGTCTACAGAGTTGAGTGTAAAGTACCCTGTTTACCTTGTAAGAAAAAGAACAAGAATTTATGGACTTGAATGAATAAAAGGAGCTTAAAAATAAGAGCACAATGTTGTTGTTTTTTTGACTGGTTTTGTTTGGTTGTTTTTTGGTGTTTTTTTAAAGGAATGAGTATAGTTCTGTTCAATATTCATTTTAAATATTCATGTTGCATTGTTCCTTATTTCTAGCATTTAAAAAATGGCTGTCATAAATTCTTATATTCCTGTCCTTTAAAATATTTATGATTTAAAAATAAGTCAGTCAGGAGTGTTAAGAGAGTCTTTTAATTTGGGTAAGAATTGCTTTTGTAGAAACAGGCTTTTTTTAATCATACCAAAAGAATTCAGTATTAGAGACAAGCACAGGTTAAAAATAATTTTTAAGCCCAGCTACAGAAAGCCTGAGTGATTCATATAGTTTCAATTCTTCCTGTGAATTTGTCCTTTGCTTTCAATTGTTCTTATTTACATATAGCCTAGTTTCAGAGCAGAGACCTTTTAAACACATCGATAAGTCAATAAATCTATGCTTTTAATAGGGATGTACTTTTGTCCATTCTTTATTTTGGAGCGTTTCATTATACACTGTCCTGCATGACTATACACTGCTGAACATGAAATGTTTACATCCAATTGATTGGTTCTTTCAACACATTTGATTATCAGAAAGTGCAAAAAGGATGTTTTCAAGGTTTATAAAGGCATATGTTGACCTTTCTTTGTGAATATAAAAGCCTAATTCTATTGCCATTATCCCCTCTGCAGAGGGGACGCGGTGCAATGCCTGGGTACATATACACTCTGACAGCAGAATGGAGAAGTAACATTTCCAAGGACACATGACTTAAGGACACACTTCTATTATGGATGTAGACTTTTCTTCTTCCTCATGCCTTCTTCCAGCTGTCTCTGCAAATCATACACAGAATTGCAAACACGGTCCAGAGACCCACATCTAACATGAGCCTCTGCTTAAACACAGAATAACTGTCTGAGCTTTGAGGCACTGCTCTCAGAAGAGAGTCTCGGGCATGTTACCTATAAGCATGCCTCACTTTGCATCCTGCCTTATTGCCTGTACACAGCTACCTCACAAACACCTATCACAGCAGTGTACCCATCAGCTACATATGCCCAAACAAACAGGTTACCTTATGCCCTGGGGATCACGTTCCTTTCAGCCAGGGCTGCTTTTGCAGGGTCACCATCCGTGAATCCAGCAGGCTTGGTGGAGCTACGTGGTGTTGACAAGCTCAAAATCTTTCAGGCCAAGACTTTCAGGTGCATTAAGACACCAGCTCCTACAGAAATAAAAAATGTTTAAAGGTCTGTATTTACACATCTCTGTAAGGAAATTAATTTCCAATGGTACCTTGCAGATGGTACGAATTACCTCTGTGATTGTTATGACCTTCCCTACACATAAGGGGAATATTCATTATGACATAACTTGAGACTGATGGCAGAAAACTCTCCAAGCTACAAGAAATGGGATCTAAGCACTCTGGTAGAGGAGCACATGGGCAGGTGAAGAGACAAATCTATATAGTTCCCAGTATTTTCCTCCACAGTTAAAAAGATAGCAGGGTCAGCAAACCAAATGAACTGGTTATCCTTATCATGATGCTCTTCATCCTGTCTTGTAGTTATATTCAAAGGCAGATTCACAGTGGCTATAACTTCCCTTCTGCCTCCACTTCACGACATGACTATGACCATGGGATGGTTCTGCCCATGGACACTGTGGCTGTACCTGCCTTTGCCTGTCCTGTCTGTGATCAAATCAATGATCTTTTTAGGGTCTCAGAGTCAATAATATTCCAGAGTGCAGCTACTTTGCACACTTGACGACAGCAGGAGCTAGTGTGAAGGGTACTGGAAGGACCTCTCTTGCTCTCTTCTGCTCAGTCATACTTGCACCATGCAAATAATAGGAGTATCTAATTGAGAAGTTTCTGAATTTTTCAAGGGAAGACATGTGTGTGAAATCCCTAGATATTAAGAAACATAGCAAGGCAAAGCAAAACCCTGTGAAAAGTGTTTCTAAAACACCACTGTTTTTCTGAAAGCTTCCATAAGTGAAAATGATAGTCGTCTTTAATACCTGGGACTGAAATAGGGAAATCAGTGTAGGAATCATTTCATGTTGGACAGTAGCAAACAAACCAACAAAATCAGATTCTGTACTTTGAAGCTGCACAAGCTCTAATCCTTTTCAAATTAGGAACAAAAGGCAAACCAATAGACAATTCCTCTTCCCCCAGTTTAGGACAATAATTTGTCTGTTTTGCCTTCTGCATTGCAGATCTTCTTAGATAGGCTGAGTCCCTCTCTTTCCCTACTTCTTTCAGTTTTCAGACTCCTTGTACTACTAAAAGCTGCACGATTAAAAGGTGAGCTGCGTCGTGCTGTAGCACAGTAGAACTTCAGCTGGTCAAAGGAGTTCTGGCGTCTTTCGTATTATCATTGTCCAATTTCTCTCACAAGTGTCGTATTGTGTATTCTGGGATACTGTTCCTCAGTCAATCTATTCTCCTAGGTTTATTTTTATATCAGATCGTCATCAAGTGGTCTCCATTGTACAAAGCACTATTCTCAAAAGTGGCTATTATAATTCAGCATACAGTGATGAACACAATTACCTTTAGGTTCATTTAAAAAAAGATGGAAAAAAAGAAGAAGAAGAAAAAGAAATGCATCTGAACAAAGGAAGTCTTTGTAGAAAGGTCAATTGGGTAAAGGGACAGTTGTTTAAAAAAGAGACACATTGATCTAAGCTTCAGAAGTAGTAAAAATATACCAAAAAAAGGATAGCTCAGACTCATATATAAGCAAAGGCAGAGAAAATAATTTACTGAAAATTTTTACATCTAAACCAATATTAGTAGGTAGTACTGTTCAAAAGTCACTATGTGATGCTTTTGAAGGAGTAAAACAAGATGGGGACTGATGTGCTTTAGAGTGACTGGATCTGTATACACGTGCAAGTGGGATTTTAAAGAGGCATTCTCAATGAGCTGGATATTTTTTTAGCCCAGTAATTAGGCTAAATTTCCACATTTGTTGCGGAAATGCCAATACTTCCATTTCACAGATGAGGAATAGAGATGTGGGGTATATGAATTATCCACTCAAGGTTGCAGGGAAGTGTCTTTATACCAAATCAGTGCTCAGAGCACTGGATCACGTGCTTTCTCCTCTCCTAAGGGAGGTCAAACAGGATGGAACTACACTTCGTTATTTATTTTCTTAAAGGGGAAGGTTGAAATTGCAAAACAAACTTTAACACTGTGTACAGTACTTTTTCTACCATATGCAGAAGTCTGGACTGCAGTCTGGGAATTACAAACTGTCCCTGGCAACACAGAGCCCAGAAAACTAGCTGCTTTTAAATTTTGAGTGTTGTCCTCAAAAATATCTGTCTCTCTGTCTCCTAATTCAAGACCAACCACTTCATACTCAGCCAAACTTACATGGTAGAAGGGGCTGACTTACTCTGGAGCATTTGTTCAGTTTATGAATAGCAAGAAATCTTGTAGATTGAAGTTGACCTATAGGATCAGCTCTCATATTCAACCCTACACAAATAAATAAATAAATAAAAACACCACAGAGTCCACCCACACCATGGAAACCTGTTTTAAAGTGCCTAATCACTCATAATATCTTGTGCTCACTGGTGGCTTTCCTTTGGATTTAACAGAACTAGTTGAGTGAGTAAAGGAAAATTCCTGTAGGAGAAAGCAAGACATCAGGCCCTCCTTTTGTTGCAAAGTTATCTTGTAACAGAAATTTAATCAATTTCATTAAAACTTACAACGATCTGGAAGCCCACAAAACCTGCTCTTTAGGATCAGCCTTCTTTTATGCTTTGTTGCTAAAGTCAGTATAATGTCAGCCCAAATGAGTGAGTAAAAGGGTGCTCCTAGAACTGCTGGAAGAAACCTACAGCAATATTTTTCCCACAGTTGAAGTGCCAGAGTTCCAAAAATCCTGGAGATCCAGATCCACCAGGAATTTAAAAGTTTCCCTCAGAATTGGCTGATAGTCCATCCTACCCAGGTTTTTGAATAATGGGGCTCAACAAAATCTCATTTTTAAAATAAATGCAGTTTCACTGGAAAAATTCTGGCCTCCTGTATCCTGTTTTTCTTATCTCTGCATTTTCATTCAAAGCAGAAAAGCACAGTGCATTCTGTTTTGCAGAAATCTTAGGCTAGAAGTAGGGGGTGTCTGTTCCTGGTGTTGTTTTTATCTTTCCTCATTTTTATTGGTAAACTATCAAGCAGGATGTTCCCCCCTCCTGGTTTTAAACAGCTTAAACTGATTGTATTTCAAAAAAATGCAGATGCCTATATCTTTTATAGGAGGAAAGTCATTAAATTTTGTAAATGTTAGAAAAAAAGAAACTGTGAATGATATTCTGGCAAGTGACGGCATCGTAAAATATGCACAATCTGGTCAAGTTCCAATTAAAAAAAATGTGTGAGCATAAACAACCTTTAAAAATAGCAATGTAAAATTTACGAGTGCAGAGTGGATTTGGAAGTTGTAGCCACGCCCAACCACATTTTCTGTTCTCATCAACCTGGTTTCTAATTCTGCATACATTTTACATTTGCTGACATTTTCATATACAAAGAAACTTTCTGCAGTTGTTGTGGAGGAGCATTAAGCCCTGCACAGCACAGAAAAGGAAACCTTTAGTGGTAGAAGAACATTGTGCTGACACTTCCGTCTTGATCTGGCAAACATTTACTTTCACTTTTGTTAGTTGTTGCTGCTACATCATCCAGCTGCTTGGAAAACAGTTCTATAGGATGGACAATTACAGAGTGTTTAATTATTCATGTTTAAATTCCTAACAAAAGGAAGCTAGGGGAGGTATCTACTAAACCCAAGGCTTTCCATCAACACATCTTCCTTGATCAGTTGCTCCCTTGTGAGCATTTTTTTGAGGCAAAAGATGGGTAAGCCTTTAGGAGTTGGTGGATTTGTTTTTCAGTCCTCTTAGGTGTCATGAAAGTCCCCAATCACTTTAACTCAAACCTTCAAATTAATGTCTGTCACTGTAATTAGATTTAACTGAACTTTGAACACCTTTTCATTCTTAAAATCTTTGTCCAACTGTTCTGTAGCCCTAAAGTTCCCTAGAGCATACAGATTTCTAACTTATAAACTCTTAGGTTTCTCTGGCACCTGAAGTTTTAATTCTGGGTGTCTGTGTGCGGTCAAGTGTTAAGAATATTTCAATTGCCATTCATCAGCATGTTCTTGCATTACTGAGCTATTCCAGAAAGTCTTTCCTATCCTAAGATGGGAGATACCCAGAGCTATCAAAAGCTTTAGCTAGCCAAAATTAAGCCATCACTTAAATTCATTCAGCCTGATGTGGAGAGACTAAAGCTGTTCTGTGTAATATGGAAAAATCAGTCATTTAGCCAGAGTGAGGGAGCATAAATAAGAAAACTATGACAACATACCTCCCAATGGCTAGAGCACTCATCTGAGAGGGCAAAACCCCTGAACTAAAGAAACATTTGAATTTTACATGAAGCAGTCACTGGAAAAAAACTATTAGTCACTGAAGTGCGGACTTGAATCCATGACCCTCTTTCCCAAATGAGTGCACTAACCACTAGGCAGTCTTTTCTCTTACATTTTGACTCTAATGGACTATTAAAAAATGTTAGCAAAATGGTACTTCTTCACATGAAATGCTGATTCTGCTCATCTTTCTCCTGAGAGATGAGTTTCAATGCTTTTGCCTATTTCTCTCCAAGTCTGTGTAAGTACCGGAACAGCTGGACTAGTTTTACCTCTTCCCAGTTTCTGAAAGAGGAGGTTCAGGCACTTAGTTTAAGGCAGATCTGTGGTCCATCAGTGTCTGCTGAAGGCAAGGGTCTTATAGCAGAAAGGGGAGGATGAGCCTTCCTGTCTCCATCCATTTACCTCCTCACTGGATTATACAAGTCCCAGTAATATTTGGGAGATATTTGGACCAGAAAAAAACAAACACTTGTCTGCAAATACCTTGAGCCTGGATTTCTGTCTTCTGCGGTTTCCCATGCAATTAAGTATATGATGGTGAAGAATCAACACATGTAAGAATACTTTATTTACGTAAACATTAATCCTATATGAAAAGGGTGTTTCATAAAGCACTGTAATTTTTAACTCCATTGAAATTAGTTTAACATATTCCCTTGGTTTCTTGATTTAACAACAACACTAAACCCCCAAATATTAACATTTTAGAATATGATGAAAATCCAATGAAGTAGCTGTTGGAAGTTGGTAGGATGGTAAAAAAGAATCTGGTCAGAATTTTAGTTGGTACACAAGTGACGGTAATCAGAATTTGATTTGGACTATAAATGGTCATCAATTTCTTTCCAAAATGTCTCAGTTCCTCATCTCTGAAGAAAACTAAGCCAAAATATATTGATTTGTTAATTCAACACATATTTATGAACAGTTTTGGCTGACCTGGATTTTTATGTTCTGGCAAACCAGCTATTAATTAGAGAAATACTGGACTCTTCTCTTGCCAAATGAGGTCAGAACCTGCCTCAGCTTTGCTATCCATAGTGGATGGGAAAGACAAAAACAAAGAGGCATTGACGGCTGAATAGAAGCTGTTCTTCAAAAGATGCAAGGTTATATCTTTTCTGCTGTACAGTTATGCCCCATCTTCACCCCCAGATCCTCCTTTTTTTTGTTCCTTTTTACCTCATTACCTAATATACCATTTTATCTTTCTATCCACCTCTTCACTGAAATGATAAAAAAATCAGAGAATGCTGCAAACCAAGAGATCGGTGTTTATAACTAAATAAATGAAGATTCCGAAGAGAGCCTGCTAGGAAACACTGCAGCTCTCAGTGGCACAATGTTTTGCTGCCTCCTCACTTGATGAGAGAAATCACATTTTGAAGAATACTTTCCACGCAAGACATTTTTCTTCCTATCCTCTTCATTCGCACCACCTGCTTCAGGAAATATATATTTTCCACATACTGCTCAAATGAACTAATCTATTTTCACTATGTGTCCTTTTTGGCAAAATATCTACAGTATTTTCTTTCATAAAGACAAATTCTGTTCTTTTGGTATTTTTCCACTTCCTTTTTCTTTTTTATTAATAAAAAAATATGATCCCTTATTTCCTCCTCAGGGGGAAAAAAAAAAAGAAGAGGCTAAGAAAAAGAAAAAAAGACAGCAAGAGAAAGAACAAGGAAAAATTAAGCAAAAAAGAAACCATATTGAAGCCATGTGAATTAAAAATTTAGGGCCAGAACCCCAACTATCTTAAAATGGCATAGCTTCATTGAAAAGCTGTCTGTGAATATTTAATTGTTTAGTGTCTTTTGCAATGACATTTCCGCAGATAGCAGCATGAAGGAAAAACTGTCATTTTTTAATCATTTGGACTGAAACTGCCAATACTAGGCAGCTAGGAAAGATGAATTGTTCCATTCAGCTTCTACTGAAGGTGCTTAAGTTGAGATAGGTCCATGGGAGACCTAGTTTCCCAAAAAACCCTACATTTCTTACCAGTGCAGAAACTATTTTGCAACAAGACTTCTAATATCAGCATGTGCACTTATCTATGCATCTTTCCAATCATTCTTTGTTTTTTTCTGGGAAGAAATCCTTCCAGGTGAAGAATCTGTTTATAGCATTCAAGGCAGATTTTAGTCTTTTTGTTTGTTTGTTTGTTTGTTTTTATTTTAATTGCCCTCCTTTCCCCAGGTTCTAGATGTCTTTTGGTCTCCTGCTGATTCCTGGTCTTAAGTGACAGAAGGATGCTTTAGTCCTATGATACTTGTCTGATTTTCAGCTCTTCCATACACTTTATGAGTTTCATCTGAATATCTATAACAAATTTATTAAGGTCAATAGTAAAGAGATATATCTGTGAGGTTTTTTTTTTGTTGTTGTTGTTTTTTTGTTGTTGGGATGGTTTCGGTTTTGTTTTTTTAGATTTATTTTGGGGTTTTTTGGCTTTTGTTTTTTTGGTTTTTTTTTGCTTTAGCTATCCTAAAAAAAAAGGTAGAAAGAGCCTCCGACTCACTCCAGTGACTGTGCTCTGTTTGACACGTTACCTCTCTGTGAATATTTCAAAATCCCCAAAACTAGTACCAGGGATTAAAAGACCTCTGTGTAATGTCCTGAGTTATTTTCTTTTTGTCTTAGTAATCTGTGGATATTTGATATTTGTTTTCAAAAGGCTGACCCCTGATATATTCTGTGTCAATATGGAGAAGACACCAAAAGTGGAATTCATAGTGGTCTGAAAATATGTATGTGAAGGACAAAAAGGTGTAAGCTTTTCATCACTTAAGGAGAAACTGCATGCCATAATTACACTAAGCACATCATCTGACATTAAAATGTCACATATATTAGTAGAGAACCCAGAGAGGGAACTTCCATTAAGCGCTGGACTCATGATTTTGTCTTTCAAGGACTAAATTGCCATATACTTGGGACTGTCATGCACCATTTCTTTAGTCTCCTGATTTCTACTGGTATCAGAATTTGATCTTGCCTAGTTTAAGAAGCAAAGCCTAAGATTTCACCTTATTAAAATGAATTTCTGTTACCTTTATCTTCAGTTAAGTCCTTCATTTTCTTCCAGATTTCATTTGTTTTTTGTCCTCAGGTTAACAACAGAGGCAAGATAGAGATTGTAAATGCTCCTTGATTTTCTTTATAAATAGCTGCATTCCTGTAAGATATTTCTGTTAGAATAAAAGCAGGGCAGAGCAGTCATAGCTTAGAAGGTGAAAAAGCCCAAAGGTGTAGCTATCTGTAGGGAATGGCTAATTCTTAAAAACATAGATCTGTGATTTTGTACATTTGAGTTAAGTCACTTCTTGAAAAAGCACTGGCAATAGTTAATGTCTGAGCTGGATCCAGTTTAATACTTTGCAGACACCTTTTCAGACAGCATCTGTCTTCCCCTGCAGGATGCCAGTAAAACAGGTAGACAGTCTCACTTCTGAAGCAAAAGGAGCAACTCAGTATTTTTACTATTGCCTTCAGAAAGACAGATCTTCCAACACTAGAATTTTCCCAGCAAAAAAGGGTATAGAAAAAGCTATGCTTTTGTCCAGCACTGAGTTTAATACTATTGGTCATGACTATTGGTCATTGCCAACGTCTGAGCGCTTTCCATAGAAGAACACTAGGAATAAAGATGCCAAGGGCATTTAAGGATGCTAATGTTTCTCTAATTTAGTGACCAGTACTGTGCCTCTCAAACTTTTTGAGGGATTGGAGTTGGTCTGGGTTGTGGCTAGAAATGGGTATCCATATTTACAACATTGGTTTTTATTGGGTTTGGGTTTGTTTTTTTCAGGCAGAAGGACACAGTTTCATATGTTAATGATGATGCTGTAGTACAAGTCTGTGAAGGCTACAGTCAGGAGCACATGTACTTGGAGGGTCAAATTCTATCTTTCAGTGTTGATGTGTTAAATAGATGTTGAGAGCAGGAGGCACAGCACTCTGCATCTGATACATTCAAAAAATCCAGTGAGGCACAAATGTAAAGAGTCACTGAGGGCTGAGTGAGCATTCTCAACATACTGTGTAAAGTTTACCTATGGACAGCTTCCCTCTTTTTGAACACAGTTCTCAGTGAGAGCACGCTAAAATCCATGAAAGCCTTTACTGAGGCTTCAGAGTTCTTTGGATACTTGAGAACATGCCTTTAAATATTATTATTGATGCAAATGGGCCTAATATCACTTCCCCACATGAGTTATTAAATAGTCTGGGCAAGAGCAAGGATAGATAATATAACAAGAAATGTTTTCTTTCACATAAGAACAATGGGAATATCTATCATGGATTACGTGAGTCTGTAAAGACAAGAAATATCAGAAGGATGCACTAAAGATATATAGTACTAGGAAACTGTAAGGCATAGATAAAGCATACTTCTCGCACTTCCATACACTAATCCTTTCTTCCCCCCACCCTACATCGGACCCCACATTCTTTGTTCCAAAATCAGATGTCAAGAAAAAGAAAAAAAGGAAAGACCTCTGAACCATCACTAAGGAGAAGAGCTCATGAACTCAGCTCTGCTGGGCAATAAGCAGTAGCCTGTTATTACACCCATGTCCCAGACAAAGGCAGGAAGGAACGTCAGATTTCGTGCTGATACAGGGCAGAACAAAAGCTTGGCAGTGAAGATGCAGCTCGTAGGAAGACCAACGATGGGACTGTCTTGGATCAAGCTCAACAAAACAGATGAAGAATTGTGCTTGAGTGCTATATTTGGTTGTGAAAAAGCATGAATGCCTTTAGGAAAAAATGCTTATCCTTGCTGGCTAAAAAGTAGGAAAAGTTGTCAGTAGTGCTTTCATAACTACTGTTCTAGAAGGAGCAAAATGTAGATAATTTCCAGAAGCCCATTTTAATTTTATAAGGCATGTATAAGATATTATTACTTGTTTTGGGTTTGCCTAATAATGGTGTAAATACTCATGCTGCATTAAAAAAATCAAAGTTCAACATGTCTAATGTTTAATCTCTTACTGAAGTTGAAAGTTTCCTTCCTTGGAAATTAAGGATGATGAAAACAGATATAGGACCATAAAAGCAATGAGATCTGAAAAACCTGGGATTCTCTGTGTTCTTTCTGTGAAAATAAAACCTGTGAACTCTCAACATCAAACAATGTTTGACATATTTGGCAGGGGCTATAGTCAATGCATATCCTCCATTACCCAGTGTGAGTCATACCAGACTTGAATGCAACATGATTCAGGTCCTTCTGAATGGACTAACGACTCCCACAAAATTTTCAGTTGCGATATGCTGTTTTTCAGTTTTTTGAAGGAAATGGAAAGTTCATTTTAAGCAAGTTTGGGAGCAAAAGGGAAAAATACAGATGCAGGCGCATTAATCTGCTGTGGATAACTTATGTATCTCAGGGTCCATATTTTAAGTAAATGTTCACTGCATCATTAAACTTGGGCATTTACCATATGCATCAAAAATAGAAACTTTGTTCAGTCAGAGAATGCAAAGATTTGCAGGGCAGGGTGTAAAACAGCACAACTCCATTGATTTCCATGGAGATGCAGCAATTTATATCAGCTGGGACTACGGCCCACAATCTCCTCAACAAAAAATAAAGTCAAACTGTGAATATGGAAAAGCAGGAATCTGCCTAACTTCTTTTGACTTTGAGAAGGTTACAGACAAGGTTGACAGTGTCAATGCATACAGCATGATTTATCTGGAGTTTCAGAAAGCCCTCAATAAAGTTCCACATGACAGGCATCTGTTTAAGTTAAAAGCTACAGGGATCCAGGATAAGACATGGAAGTGAATAAAGAAATAGTTAAAAAAACAGAACAGAAGAACATAAAGGCTACCTGCATGATGAGCTAGACTGCTTCCCCGACAAGGTTGATAATGGCAATGTTCTTGACATAATTGTGTTAGTTCTTGTAGTTACAGGAGACATCTGAAAATGTTTATTGCAAAAGGACAAAGAAGAGAAAAAACAGAAAGGAAAAAAAAAAAGGAAAGGAAGAAAGGCGAATAAAAATGTTGCTAAATAACCTGAGCAAGATTAATTTCTATTTAAACTGACCCCAGACTTGCTATTGTTTTACAGATTCGTGCAGCATGTGATCAAGAAGGGCAGTAGAAAATAAACACTTGCAATGAAACAGGAAACCAGTTCTGAGTGGAATGCAGCTGCTTAAATGCAGCCAAGCTACAATCAGCTCCAAGTTGAGAGCTTGTTATAGTGGAGGGAGGGGGATACAATCAGGCTGGATCAGTAGGGAGAACAGACTCCCCTTTGATCTTCTTTTGGCTTTCATGCATGTATAAAAAATGCAAATAAAATAGACCCACCGTTTTCTGTAAATTAAAGGAATTTCCCCCCCCTCAAATTATCGAGCCATATTTTTTCCATGTGCTTTCAAACAAATTAAAACAACTTGAAAAAAAAGGGACTTAAATATATTGAATGCATAAAAGTGGGAGTTCTGCATAATCAGCTTCCAAGAGTTCTTAAATCTCTGTATATAAACTGTTTAAAAGTAAATTAAAATTATTCCTTAATGAAATACAAATCTGAAGTCACTTGAATAACTAATCATTTTATGACCCATGCAGTGAATTTTTAATGCCTGCCTCTACCTGATTATTTTAGATATGTCTGTGTTGTAAATTAAAAGCTACATAAATCATTAATGTGTTGATACAGATCAGTGAGCTGACTACACTGTATCTGATTCCTCAGGACATACAATGTCTGATTCACCTCACTCCTATTTTATGGAGTCCAGATTTATTCCACATTTGTTCTTGGTTAAAACCTTATCTGAGGAATTTGAATGGACTTTGTATAGAATTTACAGCGCTGAGGTTACCCACACCTTATAGACCTGCAGTCTGCAAAAAATCTACCACAGGTAAAGAGGCTATTATTTCTATGACAATTACTGTGTACTTGCAGAAAGCATTCTATCCATGGTACTCAAATTGCTTTGCAACCATTAATTAAGTCTTACAGTTCACAAAACCCCTTTGAGGTAGGTAACTATTAGGATTTTTATCTACAGCCTGGTAAACAAGGACAGATCCATTGACCACTTGAAATGGGAACAGATTGGGGAATAGAAGCCAGGTGTCCTGACTTTTAGTTGCCTGCTTTAATGGCTAGGAAAAAAAAACCTCCCATAAGAATAAGCAGCACATTTTAAAAGTCCAAGCTGAGTCCCTGAAGTGAAGGAGAAAAAAATGAGATCTGTAAAATATTTAAAACTCCTGGACTATTGAAGTTGGCACACGTTTGGATGTGGGAATTTGCTGAAAGGAGAAAAACAAGCCCAGTGGAATAGCATTTTACCTTTACCTGAACCAATAACAGGGATTTGCCCTGTCTTATCGGGTCCCATGATTCTCTTGCATTAATGAACAATCAGATGGGTCCAGTACTACCGCAGTGGAAGTGCTGGTGCTGTTGTTTTGCTTTAACTGCTGCCACGATCGGTTGCCCTGAACTGTAAAAGCATAACTTCTGCATCAGATTTGCTTGTTTTGTTTTCTCCGATCTTTCTTTTCAGCTTCCATAAATGGGCTTTCTTTCTTGACATAGGCACTCCATTTGCTGAGCACAGATAAACAGCCACAGTTTAACTGAAAATCTGACGTTGGTATGCAGGTGCATTTTTGCTTTTTATCAGTGTGTGCCTCTGGGCTAAATTAGAGCCCAATATAATGAATGCTTGTGATGGAATAGGGTGCACTATCGAACAATCCCATTGATGTGTGGGAGAGCATTTATGTGTGATCTTGCTGCTAGATGAAGTTTTTACAAGACCAAACCATTTGTCATTGAAATACATTCTGGTTTTACTACAAAATAAATTAAAATAAGCCATTTTACACCATGTGAAGATATGGCTCGTGAACATTAAAAGATGCAGTCATACAGAAAAGCCCACTCATATCACCTTTTGACCTTTTCTGTACTGATAATTTAAAAATGAAGAGAGTATTTGTAGTAGAGAAGATACCGTAGGTATTTTAGAATGGATGAAAGGATGAAAACTGCAATCAGGTCAAAATATATTTACTCTCACTTATACCTGTGTAAATCCAGAATGACTTCACTGGAGTCAACAGTGTTACCTTGGATTTTAAGAGACTTATTGAGACTGGAATCTGTTCCATTACATTATCAGTATGGAAACCTGCAATTACCTCTCTAAAACATAACAAAGAGCCTGTCAATCCTTTTTCTTTATCCTTGTTTGATCCAGATTGCTGATGTGCTGGTTTTTGCAGCATCTGATGTATGTTAATTTACAGAGTATGTTTTTGACTTCTGTTGATAAGGACTCATTTATTTTTGTTTGGTGCCTTGTAAACTGACCAAGGTGGGGGGGGGGGGGGGGGAAGCCTCTTTAGACCATTTTAGACATGTATTGCACACCATGTTAATGGTGGTATTGAAATAAAAAACAATCCATAAAGACTTGCAGACAGAAGAAAAGAAGTCCTTCATGTGTCTGAAGTGTACTGTTGATGGCTTTTTTTTTTTTTTTTTCAAATTATTATCAGTGGTCTCCCAACCTTTTTACGTTTGTATGATGAAACCTGTATATTACCTGTATCAGGTAATTATCCTGAAGTCATAATGAAGTGCCTATTGATTTCCATAGGAGAAGGAATTCACTACTTTTAAAACCAGAAGGGATAGCTACATGGTCTGCTTTCATTTCCTGGATAAAGTTAACTGTAGATTTTTACCCAGTGATCCTTGCAGTGGGGAAAGCGTGTTCAGCTTGAATTTATAAGTGAATGCAGTCAAGCTGAGCAATACATGGTGCAACCAAGGCCTGTCTCAGCAAGAGTTCTTAACAAGAACAGTATTAATTGTTCTGGCAGTCAATGGCTAGTGGAGCTCATTTATTCAGTAAATACCATTAAAAAAATCATCTGTACTTCAGAATTTAAATACAAACAGACAAAGGTTATTTTGAGTCTTATTATAAGCTGCCCTGAGACTAATATTCTGAACACATATATATGTTACCAAAATAGCCCTCAAAGTTATACTTTATTTTTCCTGGCATTCATTTTTCATTTGCTTGTTCTGTTTTCTTTGTTATTATTAGTATTGGTGTTATGCCTTCTTGTGGCCCAGAACATCTCAACCTTTCTTACAGTTCACCGCAAGACCCAAGACTTTTTTTTTTTTTTTTTGTGGGTTTGATTTTGGGGGGGTTCGGACTGTGTGTTTGGTTTGGGGCTTTTCTTTTGTTAGTCACCTTAATCATGTTGGTCTTCTTCCTAGTGAACTCTTTTAGGTGACAAGAAATTCTTTCCAAGCACAGAGTGGAGCTAATGATATTTTGTTTTCTGTGGATTTGTGTCTAGCAGCTGATTGACATTAATGTCTAAAAGGCATGAATTTGAGTTGAAACTCTTGTTCTGTTTGGGGTACCTACAATATGTCTCACATGTGTCACTAGTCTTTCTTGCTGGGAATAGCCATAAAGACTGCCTTGTCTGCCTGCTGCTTATTTCTATAAGAATTAAGCCCTCCTAATCATCTCCTTGCAGACTCTCTCTCCATTGATTATGGAAGGAGCCTATGGTGAGTAGGGACTTGAGTTAATCATTTAAAGTTAGGTAGGATGAATCCAGGTCCTAATCTCCCATTAATTAGTTAATGTAAATAATGAAGATAATAGTGCTTCTCTGGGTCCCCAGTAGATGCGATGGTGGTGGGAGTTAAGGAACAGAGCTAGAGCAGGCCAGACAATGTTTTTAACTGATATTATAGTTCTATCACCTCTATCTCCAGGGAAACCATCTCCAAAACTAAAGCAACTTTCTTGTCCCCCAACAGGAATAAGACCAACAGGAGCAAAGATTCCTCTGAGGCTCATAAGTCATACCCACAGTCACTCTCTCCTCAGAAATTATATTTTTGGAGGAGCATATTTATAGTCCTTATGTGCCTTATCCTAGTTATATGTGTGCATATATTTATTTTTTTTAAATATGGAAAGAAGGATCGGACACTTTTCAAACATTGTCATTAATACCAGCTTCTAATTTATTTCTTCCACAGCTATTTTGCAATGTCTCCAATGAAGCTGCACTCCAATTTGTCTTATAATAGTGGCAATAATGATTTTTTAGTTTGTGGTTTTTTTTTTTTTCTAAAGAACCTAGGTGTCCACAAGGAGCTTCTCTCTCCATCCACACACACAGTCTCCTCATGCACTGAGCACTTCATTCAGAACATTTTGTAGTGCTTTCTTCCACAGTGTAGCACTGGCAAAGCTATCAAAAGCAGTATCACACAATGTTCTCTCACACAAGAAGGTGCCATAGAGGGTCTTACAAAAACAGAGTTGTGAGCTTAAATGAGAGTTTAAACAAAGCAACTCTGACAGAAATACATATTTCATAGCACTAACTGAAACCTTGACATTTTTGGTGTTGATGCTGCAAATGGCATGAAATTTTGGTAACATTTTATTCACTCCATGTAAAGTAGACTCTCTCTGTGAACAAGTCCAGTATGAAATCCTGCTTGAATTCAAAACCCCTTTGAATACATCTTTATGGTAATTTCAGACATGTCTAGTTTTTAGTAATATAGCACCTGCTTGGTGTTTTAAGGCCTTGATCCTTAGCTGACAGAAATCAGTGTAGCTCCATTGAATCATTTTACTTCAGCTACAGAGCTGACATCCAGTCAATAGAACTCTTGAAAGCTCCTGGTGAATATTGGTGAAGTCTTTTATCAAACTTCTTGGGATAAGTAGCTGTTGGGAGAAATTTCTAAAAGGTAAATTTCAAGCCCTAATTCCCCTTGACTTTTACTGAATGTCAATGAGACTTGAAGTCATACTTTCAGAAATAATTAGATGCTGAAATAAAATAATAGATGGCTAGTGATATTCTGGGAAAAAAAGAGTAAAAAAAGGAAGGAAGGAAGGAAGGAAGGAAGGAAGGAAGGAAGGAAGGAAGGAAGGAAGGAAGGAGGGAAGGAGGGAAGGAAGGAAGGAAGGAAGGAAGGAAGGAAGGAAGGAAGGAAGGAAGGAAGGAAGGAAGGAAGGAAGGAAGGAAGGAAAACAACCCATAACCAAAAGCTATGCAGGTGGCCAAATCCAAAATTATGCTACTCTGTTGCTGTGTAACTTGAGAAGTAGCAAAGTGTCATGGCAAAATTCTCTAAAAAGGCTAAAATTACTTTTTGAGGCTGTTTTAACATTTCTGGACAGTTTAGGACCTATCTTATGCCTGAACTCAGCTGGAATACGCAAAAAACAAAACATTTTTCCCAACTGAGTACGCTGTTTGTAATGCTTTCTCAGACTACAATTAATGTGCAAGTCTATCTCAGATGATTCAATCATGGCATTTAGTTGTTCAACAAAATGCCCCAGCCTTTCAGCTATAAGATATTCAGGCACTGAGATACTCGGGTGTTCTGACCTATTCAAGACATTCCAGGGCACAGAATAATTTCTTATTAATTGAAGCAGAGTTTTACCAGATTATGGGCTAGCTGGTTGATACGAGTGCCCTCTCCAAAAAAGAAAGTCATCCACCATTCCTGCAGCTGCTTTGACATGCAGGTTTTCATTTTGTCCCAATTAACATCTGAAAAGAGGTGGTCAGAAGGATGATGCCCAGACTGAGTGGTGGACCTGTGACCTGTTGGATGCTGCAGCACATTCTGTTGAGAGAAGCCCATCTGCCGTATGATTCCAAATGCCAGGACAGAGTTCCTGATCCAACTGATGCAGACAGAAGAAGCTGAGAAGTTGTTGCCTTGATCACAATCCAAAGAGAGTGGCTGTTCTGGGACCTGGGTTAAGGGAACATGTCATGAATTTGTGGGCAAGACCACCTGCAAAGGCAGCTCTCTGGGCACAAAGTCCTGCATCATCCTTTGGAGGAAACAGAGAATGGCTCATTGTAGTGTAACATTCCATGGTACATGTGGTCAACCTCTCATCTGAGTGGATAAAATCTTCCAATATGGACTGAACTGTAGCAAAATAACCTTTGGCACAATATTGTAATCTGTGCTGAGGAGTAACCCAGTGCTACCTACCAGCTCCACAGTTTGTGTTCAAAGGGTTAAGGTGGCAACACCCAATGTAAACACCATGGCCACCATGAAAGGAGGTGGCCTTTTCCTCAGAATGGCTTTCCCCTTCACTACATGGAGTCCTGATTAGTATTCCCTCCAAGGACCCTGTATCACCATACAATATTTCCTTTCTTGGCTGGCTGTAAGGGGTGGATGGATCCAAGCACCTGAGTGGGCTGGTTTGGAAGCACTATTAGAAGGGAAGGAGACAGATGTAAGCAATACTGTGGTTGGCAGTGCTGAGGACTGTTGCAGCCTGGTGTTGGAGAGCCTTGGTGATGGTGTGTGGTGATTGTGGTGGTACATCTCTTCTTCTGTGTCTCTTCTTGGAGACAGGATATTGATCAAGTAAACCAGCCTGATCCAGTAGGTTAAGTAGGTTATTTATATTTTTATTGGTTGTTTACAAGAATTAATGCATACATAACTACATTTTCATGGATGTATTTTTGTATAATTTCACTTTTCAAAATTATTACAAATCACTTTGAAAAGATTTGTGTGACATGGTCACTGAAATCTAGTAGAGCTAGAAATTTCACAAAATTTTTTTTTATGACTTGAATATTTCCATTTCAATACAGCACTTAATATATGGCATACTGTTTAATTAATACCAGTGGTTGTAAACAGACTTAATTCTTCCTCATATGACTCAGAAGCTTTCATGTACAGCATTTCTAAAACAAATTCAGATTCTGTCAAGGTGACAGAATATTTATTATGTTTATATCATTAGATATGAATGACCTCTTAAAAATTACAAGCAATCAGGAAGATTAATTTTGGCTAAGTCTTATAAAAAATTACGAACTCTTTCTAATTTGGGTGGTCTTCTTGAAGAACTTTAAATTATAATTAATCAGGATTAGTAACAAAGAAACCATGAACAAAATTTGAATTCTAAAGGAAATTAGAGTAATAATAATAATAAGATAAACTGCTTCTACAAAGACTGACATTTAAGCAGTAATCCTGTGCTGGTTTTGGCTGCTATAGAGTTAATTTTCTTCATAGTAGCTGGTATGGGGCTGTGTTTTGGATTTGTGCTGAAAACACTGTTGATAATACAGGGATGTT
This sequence comes from Pelecanus crispus, assembly GCF_030463565.1. Classification (NCBI taxonomy): domain Eukaryota; kingdom Metazoa; phylum Chordata; class Aves; order Pelecaniformes; family Pelecanidae; genus Pelecanus; species Pelecanus crispus. The sequence continues at coordinate 8,626,465 of NC_134676.1, read as the reverse complement.
TTTGTTATTGCTGAGCAGTGCTTACACAGAATCAAGGACTTCTCTGCTTCTCACCCCACCTCACCAGTGAGTAGAGAAGAAGCTGGGAGGGGACACAGCTGGGACAGCTGACCCCAACTGACCCAAGGGATATTCCATACCATATGACGTCATGCTCAGCATATAATGCTGGGGGAAGAAGGAGGAAGTGGGGGGACATTCAGAGTGATGGCGTTTGTCTTCCCAAGTAACGTTAGCATGATGGAGCCCTGCTTTCCTGGAGATGGCTGAACACCTGCCTGCCGACAGGAAGTAGTGAATGAATTCCTTGTTTTTCTTTGCTTGTGCGCATGGCTTTTGCTTTACCTGTTAAACTGTCTGTATCTCAACCCACGAGTTTTCTCACTTTTACTCTTTTGATTCTCTTCCCCATCCCACTGTGGGGGAGTGAGCGAGCAGCTGTGTGGTGCTTAGTTGCTGGCTGGGGTTACACCATGACAAATTCTTACCATTGAATGTTGAACACCAAGATAATTAAATGTAACATCAGTTATATTGCCTAAATGAAAACCAAGGTGTGCAATGGCAACACATCTTTTTCACAATATTGCAGTTAGAATCATAGAATCATAGAATCATAGAATCATCTAGGTTGGAAAAGACCTTTAAGATCATCCAGTCCAACCATTAACCTACACTACCAAGCCCACTCTAGACTAATCAAGGGTAGACCAGACTAAACCATGTCCCGAAGTGCCACGTCTACCCGTTTTTTAAATGCCTCCAGGGATGGTGACTCCACCACCTCTCTGGGCAGCCTGTTCCAATGCCTGACCACCCTTTCCGTAAAGAAATTTTTCCTAATTTCCAGTCTAAACCTCCCCTGGCGCAGCTTAAGCCCATTTCCTCTTGTCCTATCGCTAGCTACTTGGGAGAAGAGACCAACACCCACCTCACTACAACCTCCTTTCAGGTAGTTGTAGAGAGCGATAAGGTCACCCCTCAGCCTCCTCTTTTCCAGGCTAAACAACCCCAGTTCCCTCAGCCGCTCCTCATAAGACTTGTTCTCCAAACCCTTCACCAGCTTCGTTGCCCGCCTCTGAACACTCTCCAGCACCTCAATGTCTTTCTTGTACTGAGGGGCCCAAAACTGGACACAGTATTCCAGGTGCGGCCTCACCAGCGCCGAGTACAGGGGGACAATCACCTCCCTGCTCCTGCTGGCCACAGCATTCCTGATACAAGCCAGGATGCTGTTGGCCTTCTTGGCCACCTGGGCACACTGCTGGCTCATGTTCAGCTGGCTATCTACTAACACCCCCAGGTCCTTTTCGGCCAGGCAGCTTTCCAGCCACTCCTCCCCAAGCCTGTAGCGTTGCATGGGGTTGTTGTGACCGAAGTGCAGGACCCGGCACTTGGCCTTGTTGAACCTCATACAGTTGGCCACGGCCCATCGATCCAGCCTGTCCAGGTCCCTCTGCAGGGCCATCCTACCCTCCAGCAGATCGACACTCCCACCCAATTTGGTGTCGTCTGCAAACTTACTGAGGGTGCACTCGATCCCCTCATCCAGATCATTGATAAAGATATTGAACAAGACTGGCCCTAAAACAGAGCCCTGGGGAACACCGCTCGTGACCGGCCGCCAACTGGACTTAACTCCATTTATCACTACTCTCTGGGCTCGGCCACCCAACCAGTTCTTTACCCAGCGAAGAGTATGCCTGTCTAAGCCGTAAGCTGCCAGCTTCCCGAGGAGGATATTATGGGAGACGGTGTCAAAAGCTTTGCTAAAGTCGAGGTAGATGACATCCACAGCCTTTCCATCATCTACCAGGCGGGTCACCAGGTCATAGAAGGAGATCAGTTAGTTAAATAGAAAGTATAATAGAAAGTGTTTTTCATTTCTAGCTCTATTACTCTCTTTTTTTTAAAATTTGTTAGATGTGTGCCTATCCACACTTTTTTTCAAAGTCCTTCAAGTAAAGGAAAAGCTTGAATGATTTCAATAAACTCTAGATTAAGCTTTCGTGAGTGTGAGCGTCAAATTTATCTACTTAGGCTTAGTAAGTGAATGTGGTGTGCTACAAAGTAGAAGTGAGAATTTTTTTGCAAGTAATTTCATTATTTTGATGGGAAATCTTGAGAAACTCATTTTAACAGTTAGGGTAGCCAGCAGAAAAACCTGCTAACTAGTAATTGCCCACACTGATCATTAACATTAAGACAATCCAGCAAATGGCACACTAAAGAAAGATTTAAAAAAAAGAAAAAAAAAAAACCAGAAAAAATGTGGAAGCATGCTCAGATTTCTGGCACATTCAAACTCTTAAGTTAAAAAAAAAAAATCCAGAAATGTGGCTAGGTTTATGTTTGTAAATATTATATTGCAACACCCTTAATCACACTTAGAGTCACTTCTTAGACAAGCAGCTACCCCAGAAATAGAAAAATTACTTGTGTGAATAAGTGCTTTCCAGTGCAAATAAGGTATTCACAGTTTGGCCCTGTGGCCATTTTTTAGAATTATTACCTCTGAGTGTTAGATATGATTCCTCACGATAATTATAAGTTGTATATACAATGGCCCAGATGACTAAAATAGCAAAGCTGCATCTTTAAGCTTCTACTTAAAATTCAGCAACAGTAGTAAATGTTGGAACTATGAAATATATTTGAGGGTAACATACAAATACTCAGAATTCACCTCGTTTCAGTGTGGTGCATGACACACTTTACATCAATGGCATTTTTCTTATAGCTACATACAGAAATGTTTGTCAGCTCTGAATGGAAGTTTTGTTACTTATTTCCTGATCTGTTGGGCCTAAAACATGCTCTTGGGAGGAATAGTGGAAGTTGATTTGATTTTTGTCCTCAAGGGAAGCAGATGGATTGTGTATCTTTCATCCTATCAGAGAGTAGCTACAATATGTCCTATTTTTCTAGTGCCTTGACTTCAGGCTGTACTTAGTGACCACACCAAGAATGGCATGGTGGGAATGATTGACTGCTATGAGTTGGGAAGCATGGATGCTGTCCTGATCTTTAGCTCTCAGAGAGTCTCCCCCATGAGGAAAACTCCTAACTGGTTGGTCAGAAATCAGAAGTGTTTTACAGTTTGCAGTTGTAGTTGACTAGGTACTGCTTAAAATATAACCCTGTGTGTAGGTAGGGCTGCTAAGGTGTGTTAATACTGTGCTGACATAATGGGTGTGGAGTATGCCAGTCAGCCAACAAATGTATTCAAGGATTTAGGCATTTAACATCATTTCTTCCAAGAAAATAACAATAAATAGCAAGAGGCTGGATATTCTTCAAAAGGTTCTGACATGGTTTTCTTGACAGTAGAGGGGCAAATGACAGCTGAGTAATATTTGTTTTGCTTGGAAAAAAAAAAAAAAACCAAAAAACCTAGGTACTGATGATTCAGTTTTAAGATTTGATAATACATATTTCTTGCCCTTTTTTCAGAGTGTTTATAATGATGACTTTCATTTATTCTGGGTGTGTTTCTTAGTTTTACTGTTTTTTTTTTTCAAAAATGTAATTGTACAGTGTAAAGACAATTACTCTATGCTTTAGCAGAGCCATTGTTTTGTGAAAAAGATTTCAAGGAAAAATATTTGTTTGTTGGAAATGAAAACATTTGCCAATTTAAAAAGTAGATTTTTAAAGCAAAGTGGTTTGGTTTTTTTTTTTTTCCAAAATCTACTTTAGCAAACTAATAATATCCTAATAATATCCTAATAATATGTTGTGTTTCTTGTTTGAAAACCTGAAAAGTATATAGTTGGCATTTCCCCATACATGTCATAAGTTCTGATTCTTCGTGTTCTTGTGTGTCATTTATGGAGCTAAGCTGCACAGTTTTTATAGCCTGTTTTATCACAGGAGAAGAGTATGTGCATGAGTTGGAGATTGGAAGGGGTGGAAAATAATGAGACCATTCATTTGTACTCAGGAAAAAGTCTAATCTTTTCAAGAAGCAGAAAGTGGACTTTGTCTTGCAAATGTGTAAAGGAAGTCACAGTTTTGTCTACCTTTCTGCTTTTTTCTCCTCTCTCCCACTTTCTAGTCCTTCATCCAACAAGTTGTTCTTGAATGTGCTATAAAAAGTTTCAAAATCTCCACAAGACTCTTGGAGGCATTAGTATATTTAAGCCATTTGTATTGGGTTTGCATGGCAAGGTTTCAGTAACAGGGTGGGCTACAGGGGTGGTTTCTGTGAGAAGCTGCTAGAAGCTTCCCCTATGTCCAGCAGAGCCAATGCCAGCCGGCTCCAAGACGGACCCGCCACTGGCCAAGGCTGAGCCAATCCGTGACAGGGGTAATGCCTCTGTGATAACATATTTAAGAAGGGGAAACAAACAAAAAAAAACCAATGGGACACAAACTGCACCTGTAGAGAGGAGTGAGAATATGTGAGAGGAATGACTCTGCAGACACCAAGGTCAGTGAAGAAGGAAGGGGAGGAGGTGCTCCAGGTGCTGGAGCAGAGATTCCTCTGCAGCCCATGGCAAAGACCATGGTGAGGCCACCAGACCACTAAAAGATAGAAGACATTTACAGGAAAGGTCTTTACTGGACTAGGATCATCAGACACACTAAGGGGAGACAACAAACAAATAAAAAAATTACTCAAGGGACTTGCAGATAGGACAAAGAAGTTAGATGTTTGCTAGGTAAGTTGAAACAGAAGTTCAGAGAAGCATCTTTTTTGAGGTGATTCCATATTTGATCTAGGAAAAGAATTTTTATCTCTTGATTTCCAAAAGAAATGGTGCACAGGACTCTCATCCTCCAGAGATATAAAAAGAATGTGTTTCATGGGTCATTTTGGGGCTAATGCTGGTAACAAATCAGAAACCCCTTCCCTCTTTGAAGTTAATTTGAAGTTAAATTGTTAGAAATGTTCAGTAGTTGTTCTTATTCATTGAAAAATTATTGATTTCCATTGCATGAGTTTATGTCTTTTACTCACAGTAAACTCAGTTTCTAACTGAAGAAATTATCACAGTTTGGGACAATAACCACTCTTTTGGTAGTTGAAAGCCTGAATACTGAAAAAAAAAAAAAAAAATTTAGACTCACCCCAGATTACTTTAAGGCACATTGCTAAGTTGTCTAAATTAAATATCTAAATGTCATTTCCCTAGACTCACTGCATAGTCAATGGAAAGAGACAGGGATGTCTCCATATTGATTTCTCCTATCTATCATCTAAAATGTCATTTTGGAATTGTTTAACTCTCAATGCTCAAACCGAGGAGACTTAAAAATTATGCTCTTAACTTAAACTTCCTTAGGTGCCTAATGTTAGGTGGGGTGAATCTGGGTTCGTTTCTGCCATTCACCTCCTTATTCATAATGAAATTACCCAACTGTTTGAGAAGATGGTGGATGAGAAAATATCTCAGGAAGTTTGTCCTGTTGTCATTTGTTCTGTAGAGAAATAACCAGACATAAATTTTTGAGGTGAGTGGGTTTATATGTTCTGCCATAATCAAATGAACTAAAAAAAAAAAAAAAAAAAAAAAATTCTTTCAGATTTCAACCTATTATATAGATGCAGACAATTTTAATATCTTCTTTACCCCCTCTACCATTGTCTGAGATGTCTCATCTTGTACAATGATGTTACACAAGTTTTGCTACAGTTCTTTTTTTAAAGGTAAAGGTAGCAAAATGTCAGCCATTTAATTATACAGAACTTGCCCTGGCTTCTCTTCCAACTTTTGTCTAATATTAGGTAAAACACATGACATGTTCAGATAGTGGCACAGTGTATTATGGCAGGATGTTATAGTGAACAAATGTTATTTCTTATTATCTGGGCAATCTTGAGATAACTGGGGCTTTGTGAATAATCTTTGCTAAAAAAAAAAAAAATTAAAAAAAAAAAAAAAGAGGGTGGTGGTGGGAGAAATTGCATGGTCCTCTTTAAAATCTAATTCAGAAAAGGTCCCTGTGATTCATCCTTTCCAGCTCCAAGGCAAACAGTGAGATTGGTAGCACATTCATAATTCAACATGGTTAAATGCCAAAGGCCGAACAGAGAGCACCCTCCTGGCCAGTACGAGCAGAATGACATTCATGGTTGATTCAGCTCCTTGCAGCAAGCTGTGTAATTGGAAAAGCCAAGGGAAATGACCCCAGTCTCTGTGTCCTGCTGATGTCAAAATACATTCATATCACTCTGACAAGTGGCCAGTTTGGAAGCTTCCTTAGAATAGGAGGCTGAGAGGAAAGGTAAGAGCTTGTAAGTAGCCTGAAATAGCTACAGCACAGGTAGAGTATATAGTACAGAGTAGATGCTTTGTAAGATTTGTGCTTGGGGTTTGAAAAGTATTGGGCAAAACAGGCTCAGAAGAGGACACCTGTTTAGTGTAATTTGGTGTCTTAATTAGCCTGGATGATATGCACCAATATGCTTAATGACACTTGCTGTACTTAATAAATGTGGAGACCCTGTTGTAAAACTGATCAGCGTGAGCAGTACAAATGGATGGGATATTTGGAGATGCTGAAATCTAAAAATTATGATTTGTAGTTTATGTGGACCAGGAAGAAGGGAAAATGATAATCTAGGACATGTGTGTGTGTGGGAAGATCTGAAGCTCTATTTGGGGCACTCAATCCCTTCAAGGGGGAGGAAAGTCATTCTGAGTTAAGACGATCTATGGCATATACTTTTCCTGTCAGATCACTAACACAAAATATAATTTAGCTAAACAGTGTCCAGTCAGGGCTTTAAAAGCAGGTAGTACTACCTACTTAGTAATAATGCATTATTGATAATACATTGGTTTTAATAATAATTACTATAATAATATTATTAATAATGTATTATTATTAATACTTGCACACAATTTTGCTCAGCTAGATTTTTTCATCTGTTAAAAGAAGAAAATGAAGAGCATTGAACAAATGAAGAAATTGGTTTCCATTCATTTCTACTGAGCTATGGACTGTCACTTCCACAGTGAACTGTGGAATGAGGGTCAGATGCATTTATACACCATTTAAACTGTTCAGATATTTTTGGGGGAGGAGAGGGTACCTAGCAAATTGTTTGTGTTCTTTAGTACGTCCCTACCACTCAGTATCAGTTCTTTCAGAAATTTATTACAAAATGCTTCCCCATGGTAATCTAAAGGACATACTTTCTTTTTACTAAGCTTGGCTCACTCTCGATACATGAAAAATAGAACTTTTTTTCTGAGTATTTTTGTTAATTTATTATAAGTTTTACTATCTCCAGAGCATGCAGAGACTATCATTTGCATATAATAGTTGAATATAGTCTTATGCTTCATTTATTTATATCAGTTGTAATGCTGATTTTAAATGTGAAATGCCTAATATTTGTTCAGATTATTTTCCATCTCTCATATTAATTCAGGTGCACTATTTTTGTTTTATCATTGGTCAGAAATATAGTTCTGAAAAAGTGCTCCACATTCTCTAAGTCCCTCATTAGAAATAAATTCCCTAAATACTAAATTAATAGTTCCATACTATGCCACAGAGCCATAACAAAACACATCATTCCTGACAAATCTCACTTTTTTCCTCTCTCACATAAATATTTAAGTGCAAATATGTATACACATACACGTTACTATTGAACCTTGCTTCTCAATAATACTTGATCTGAAGTGTTTTTCTGATTTACTGTTAGTAACACTTTACAGGTCTTCACCTGTGTATGTGCCTGAAGAGACATCTGATAGCAATAGTTGTTTAGTATTCTGTTTGCTAGTATAATTTTTTTTCTTATGTTTGTCCAGTATTAGGCAAATCATTCGATGATTAATTAGTGTCACATCTTTGACCTGTGTTTTTCTTGCAAACATGTCACACACACGTTATTGTTGTTACCTGAGTTATGGTGGCCTAAGGAAGTTGCAATTGAGATGACAGCTATGATCTGTACAGAGTTACACCAAGAGATTGACCCAGCTCCAGAAAAGTTACAAAATATGAAGAAGAAATTCTTAAAATTGCTGAAAAAAAAGTCTTGTATTTTTGCCTTTTCCTATACCAGTAGTTCAGAAATTAGTTAAGATTTCTCTTCAGTTTAGGAAAAACTGAATTTTGCTCCCCATGGGTGAAGGCTTAGACCTGTCCAGGGACAGAACATTCCAAAAGAGTTATGGTTAGAGTAGAGTTTGGATGGGGAGCAGGGGAGAGCTCTGGAGAATTAAGCTCAATGGTTGCTCTTACCGTCTTATTCTGGCTTTGACACCTATGATCTGGATCTTCAACTGGTGTAGATTGACACAACTCAGTTTTAGCAAAGGTATGTATTTACACCAGCTGAATCCATCCTATGATTTTACACATTTTTGATAAGGATTACCCAAGGATAGATTTTTGTGACCTTTAATTTTGCTAGGTAACATCCGAATCATTGAAAACTCCGAGTCAGTGAAAGAGAGTGAGGTGGACCATGAAGTGAAGTGGCAGAACTGGGCATCCTGTGAATTTGTTATAGCAACTACCATGTCTAAGAAACCTGCGTACTCTTTTTCTTGTGTGCTTGTGCATGGTTGCCTGAACACGCACACACACGTGCACACACACACATATATATATGTATGCATCCATGTCTATGTTTTTATCTAAAGAAATATTTCTGATGGAAGCTGCAAGGGCATCTAGAGAAATGTAGCCCCTACATTTATGTGAATCACCCATCTATTGGGCATCTAATTCCCATAGGTACCTTTAAAAATCTAACTCTTAACTAGCTGAATGCATAATTCACTACAAATTATTTGCTCAGTTCTACTCTTAATAACGATACTTAGCTGTAGCTGAATAGCATTTTTCATCTTCAAAGTGCTTTTCATTTGTTAACTAATTCATTAGCTTTCTAGATCTCACTGGTAAGATTTTCCTGATATGCAGCTTACATTTTCTTTTTGCTCCAATTCTTCCCATGGCTTTCACAGTTATATTCCCTCAGACTTCCCTTAACAGCTCTTCATTCTCTCTCACTCTCTTTCTCATGGCCAAATTCATCCCTGAGGTAACACTTACTGAAGTTGACTTGAGTGAAGTTACACCATGGATGTATCTGGCCCTTGGTGATGACAACATTCTTCAAATACAATCCTTGTAGATGTTTGTCCTGCTTTCCAGCCCCAGCTATCGTTTGGCCAAGCTATACATATTTACTGTAGCTCTTTTCATCTTTCCTCATAAATCAATCCCTCCAGCCCCTCAATCATGTTGGTTGATCTTGTCTTTATTACCTCCAATTTGCTCACAATTATGTAGTGCTTAATAGCTTTTCTGAATAACTTTAAGTCAAGAATGACACACGGCAGGGGAACTGCAGTAGTTGCGAAATAATTGCAAGTGCTGGTGGTGCTCTGGAGAAGGGGAAATTTTGCTGTTGCCAATTATGTCTCTTTCTTAGCTCTGCCTAAATGGCAAGAAACATAAGGCAAAAATTATTTCTACTCAAGATTTTATTTTAAAGGCAAACAGAAAGAAAAATAGACCTTTTTTCCCAAATATAGCTTTCATAAAAATATAAATACATATTTTTGACTTATGTATGAAAATCACTTAAATATATTCAATGAAACCACACACTTCATAATTTTTTAAGGGTGGGAAATAGAAAATGTTAATTTCCCCTGAACTGTCTTTTATCAGAGACATCGGTTTCTGATTTATTCTATTCTTAATAGAAACACAGATAAATAAATTGATAAATTACATTTTAAATTATACTTGTCTACATTTCTCTGTATTCTCCTTATTTCATGCAATACTTATTTGTCATCTCCTCACCCTCAGATTTTTCCTATTATCTTTGCCTCCATTAATCCAATCGAAATGCTGATTGCTTGCCTTGTCTGACTCTGCTTCCAAACTTTTTTACCAAACCACATTTTGCTTTTCTTCCCAACAGTACTTCTTCTAGCTCATCTTTATCTTTTGCCTCCCCAGCTTTACCCTACCCTACCTCATCTGATCTCATCTCTTCTTCTCCCCCTGACCACTCCACCACCTACAACAGTGACCTGAGCTCAGTGCTCCCTGTTGGTTTCTGAGGACCTCAACTGAGGCAAACTATGTCCCACCAAACTCAGGTCTCCATAGCAGAAGGACGATGTTCTAGCACCATGTTATAAGAAGATGAAGTGCCTCCTTTAACTAAGTCTATGATCAGGTGATCGCTACCCAGACAAAAGGGGCACTATAATTACTGGTGGTTCATGCAAACGTCTGACCTTTTACATCTTACATAGGAATGGAAGTGCAAGAAAGAGTTGGGGGGGTTGAGAATGTCTTTAGGGGGAACCCTAAGAATAAGTAATCAAGTATAGCTTGAAGTTTATGTTTGTCACGGTTTAACCCCAGTTGGCAACTAAGCACCACACAGCCGCTCGCTCACCCTCCCCCTGCCCCAGTGGGATGGGAGAGAGAATCAGAAAAAAAAAGTAAAGCCAGTGGGTTGAGATAAAGGCAGTTTAATAGGACAGTAGAGGAAGAGAAAATAATAATAATAACAATAATGATAAAAGAATATACAAAACCCACTGTCGTGGTTTAGCCCCTGTTGGCAACCAAACACCGAAGCCGCTCACTCACCCTTCCCCCCCGGTGGGATGGGGGAGAGAATTGGAAGGGCTAAAGTAAGAAAACTCATGGGTTGACATAAGAACAGAATAATAATTGAAATAAAGTAATAATAATAACAGTAATAAAAATTGTAATGAAAAGGAGAACAAGAGAGAGAAAAAAAAAACTAGGGAAAAAAACAAGTGATGCAACTGCTCACCACCCGCCGACTGACACCCAGCCCGTCCCCAAGCAGTGATCGCTGCCTCCCGGCCAACTCCCCCCAGTTTCTATACTGAGCATGACACCATATGGTATGGAATAGCCCTTTGGTCAGTTTGGATCAACTCTTCTGGCTGTGCCCCCTCCCAGCTTCTTGTGCACCTGGCAGAGCATGGGAAGCTGTAAAGTCCTTGCCTAGCATAAGCAGTACTGAGCAACAACTAAACCATCAGTGTGTTATCAGCATTCTTCTCCTACTAAATCCAAACCACAGCACTATGTCAGCTACTAGGAAGAAAACTAACTCCATCCCAGCTGAAACCAGGACAATGTTATAATATAATTGCTTTAGTTACTGATAAAGACAAATCCAGGGGGCAAATCTCAGTTTTATATTTTTTGTGATGAACATAACTCTGTGTGTGTATACATGTTTCTGTATGTAGGGCTGCATGTGGTGTGGGGTGCATTATGTTGTTAAAAAAGTGTGTGAGTTTGAGAGAATTGATTTCTTATACAAAGAATGCTGACTGAGTTGAAAAATATGTTTCTCTAAAGAAAACCAGCAGGACTGGCAGGTCTATCATATTGATAAGTATGATACATGAACAATGTTTTATTTACATACTGAAGTATTTCTTTGAAATTGAATCCATATGCTCAGGCTACAACATCTCTTCATCTGTAATCTTGAATTGTCTGAAGAGTGTTTTAATTATTTGGAAAGCAGTGTGTTTGCAATAGCAACTGGTATGTTATTACTTATGCATGAGAAAATTCAGTCATGACTCAACTTGTTTAGGTTGTTAATAACATCTGAGTTAAAAATCCCACCAGGGTCACTTAGAAAACCTAAGTAGAAACTCATATTAACATTATCATTAATATTATTAAATAGAAAGTTGAAAGGCAAAGCAGAAAGTTTTATGCACGCATGTGAAAAAGATGTTCCTCTGCAATGTTTGATATTGACAAATATGTCTATAAAACCTGTATGCAGAGGGAGGGTGAGTAGGGGGAACAGTAATTGAATCTGTGCAGCAGCAAACTTCCAAAGATCTTGCAGAAAAGCCATTTCAGTCAATTAAGTCTGAAGCAGTTGAATTGAGCACAACAACCAGGATGTAAACCCAGTAACATTGGAGTTCTAGAACCTCACCTAGGATCTCGAAATTAAACTCAGTTTTCTGAATTCTGAAGGTGTTCACATATTGAGGCACTGGCAGTATTACCAGAAGGTTTCAAAAATTTGGCTGCTTTCATAAGTGACATTCTAAACAAGACTTATTTCTGCAATCTGCACACTATCTTTAGCTCAGAAAGTCTCTATACTGCTATATGTACATTAAGTAGATATAAAAAAGCAATAATTTTCCTGCTTTCTACACACTTTCCTTGAGCATTAGCTACTGATGACGACTGGAAATAGGACAATGGGCCAGTTTGTTACATGACATTGTCCAAAAAGTCACCTCCAAGAGCCTTTTTTGGATATGAGGCATTTCCAAACCATCACAGAGTACAAAAAACTGTGGCATATTTTTTACCATGGTGTGGCTTTAGCAAATCCAGAATGAGTGGAACAAGCCAGTGCATTCATTAACTGGTTATAACTAAAAACCACTGCAGGCTTGAAGAGACGGAAAGGCTGGTTCTGGAAGATTTGTTGGCCAAGCTGCAGCAGATGCTATTGAAACTGGTGCCTGCGACTCAGAAATTAAAAGAGAAAGAAAGAAATGGAAGGGAGGGTAGGGCTCCAAGACTGATTACCACTGCATAAGCATTTTGTCATAAGCAAAAAAGAAAGGCAGACCAGATAGGGGCCTCTTACAGTGACAGAGATAAAGAGGCTAAAGTTTAAAAGCACAGAAGTTTAACTGCCAGTGTTTATTTATAGCTTCGCACATACAAAGGCACTGCTATTTCAGGGAAACGGCACTATTTTTTATATGTGTCAGTTTTGAATAGTCCAGACACAGTAAAAGTAAAATAAAGTGAACCGCATGTGTTAAGGAACAAATTTAAATAGCAATGGCTCTGAGAATAAAGTGTACATTAAAATAAGGGAAGAGGGTATAGCTCATTTAATTTGCAGAATAAATCTCTGACAAAGATCCCTGTCTTGGGTACAGAGATGATATTAGGAGTTGAGAAAAAGATATAAGCTACAGTCTAATATAATATGTGTGTTTGCATGTATGTGTGTATAAATACTGCCACTTATCTATCCCAATATCCATCAGTAATACATGCACGTTCAGAAACATTCATGTTTCTATTATTCATTAATATACAAAGGCTTACCTATTAGCTGTATCAATACATTATTTGGTAATAAAATCTTTGAGGCAAGAATTTTCTTTGGTTTTATACATTACACATATACAGCATGGAGAGATAATTGGTTCTGTAATGATAAAGAAGTTGTGTTTCCTTGTCACCTTATTTCCTACTGAAAGTACCAGAGATGTTAAATAAATGCCAGTTGTTCACCCTCTGATACACCAGTTCTACTCATTATATGCCACATGATTTAAAGAGGAAAAAAAAAGTAGATCACATGAAAAATATTTTAAAATTTCCTAGAATTTCACTGGAGTGTGTTTTTATTATGTCTGTATTTCTAGAGATAGTTTTCTAGTTAACAAACTAACTCTTTAAATAATTTTACCTCGATGAACTCCTGTCTTCAACCTCCTTTAAATGAAGGATACAATACTATTTTCTATGCTACACAATACACTATCACCCTGGAGATGATGAAAGAAAAGTTCTCCCAAAGATCCATTCCTACCTTTTCCCTGGCTAACATGTGTGATATTTACTAAGTGCTGAACTGTAGACTTCTCCACTGATTATAGAGAATCATGCTTCATTGCAGAGTTTTTGACTTGGGCTTTTTTCCATTCCCATGCCTTTGTCAAAGGAAACGTTAAGTATTTCAATTTATATGCTCCTCATTCATGGAAACTGACTTTGTCTGAAATATCATAAAGACAAAAACCTTGGTTTTTGTAGTTCACTCCTGCAGCTAGTTGCCCTTAGGAAGATCAAGCCCTGAACTTTGTGTTTCTCTCCCAGAGCCCAGCCACATCTCTGCTTACAAGAAATGGGCCAGAGCCTTGTTGGGTACCCCACAGCAGATAACTAAAGGGAAGAGAACGCAGCTCAAGCACCATGTCATAAAGGGGATGTATCCAGTGCATTATAGAGCATCAAAATTAGCTCTGAGAGATTTAGTAATTAGTACAGAGGTCTGCCCAAATTAGTGTAATTTACTTCCTATGCTTAACAGGGCAAGTGTGCTACTGGAATTTGGCCTGGCATCATCTAGTTCCCACCCCTGTGGGAGATGAGATCTGTTTTTTCCCTATCAACCATCTTTAAGGAACATATCCTTTCATTGCTTTAAGAAAGTGAAAACATTCAAAGCTGGAGAAAAATTACAATCTATTCTGATTTAAAGACAAGATCCTTTTTTTTTAAAGTTGTCACAGCTTTCTTCAAAACTAACTGTTTATGAACTGAGAATTCCCACTGCAAGTAGTGAACTGCTTCAGAACTGTCTCAGAAAATCTTTGGGTTTTTTTTCTCCTTTCCCTTATTACAGCTGTTGCTGAAAAATTTGATACGAACTTGTGTTCTTGATTTCTCTCTTTTTTAATTTCTTTTATTTTCCTAATTTTTACAGATTTATTTATAAAACTATAACATTACCTTCTGGAAAAGCAAAAACAGTCAAAATTTTCTCTTTTGAAAAACATTTACGTATCTTATTTCTTTTAGAAAGGAAAACAGCTTATCAGTAACCACCAATTTCTGTGTCTGTTTTCTCTCTCTCTGTTTCTTTACTATGGTTTTTGTTTGTTTGGTTGGTTGGTTTTTAAAATACTGAATTTTCCATTATTTCAATACAGTATGAAAGTAACAAAGTCTGGAAAAAATCATCTCAAATGATACTTCTCATCATTATCCTTCCCTTTTCACCCTTTCCTCCTAATGACTTTCTGACAAAAAAGAAAGGCTAAACTCCTAAGATTTTAATGAACAGTTGAGTTTTCCCTTATCTAGTAATTGGTCCCTTTGATTTCAGTGGTTCTGCTCATAAAGTAAGATACAACCAGGTATTATCAAGGGTATATTAATCATTAACAATTATCTAAATGACTAAGGATCTCAATTTTACATAGAATAGATTAGATTGTTTCTAAGATTATATGCTTATGAAGAAGCCCACAACATTGTGAGAACTCCCAAGGCTAATCTATTTAAATCTTGGATCTTTCACTTAGTACTGAAGGGGGCTAATCAGTGGCTTTCTACCTTCTCAGTGAGAACAGGTGAACATTTATTTGGTTACTTCCTCATTTTCCATCAGACAATATTATATGGGCAGTAATTTGCTACGTGTATGAAGCATAACTCCTCTCTCCCAGGAACAAATGGAAAGAAATTATATCAGAGCTATTCAGAGAGACTTCAACCCTTCTGGGCTATTTCTGCAGTAGTTCACTGTGCATCCATCTTCTAGTTTGCTCAGGGCTCATTCCAAAATCAATCTGTAGCCTTAAACGTGTTTATATAGCATTGTATTGGCACATCTAAGTATATAACAGCACCTCTTTCCCCCCATGGTGACTTCCAGCATCTTGCTGCAAAAGATATTTTTGGGATGAGATTTTGCTTGCCAGTTATTCTGGGGTGACTTTCTAAAGGTCAATGAAATTACTCTCAGTTCGTTCTAGTCAAAATCTGACACACCCGCATGGGGGCAAATAAAATCCATGTGGATTATACTAACATTGTAATAGTGAGGGTTTTTTGTTTGTTTGTTTATATATAAATATGTATGTGTGGTTCTCTGTGTGTGTGTGTGTATTTCTCTCCCCCTCATCACTCTTAGACTCTCACCACAGCCCCTGTCATAACTGAAGGGAGTAGACAGTTATCTCATGACCTAAAGGCATTAGCCAAATTATCATGGATCAGACATCCGCAAAATACAAAATGAGGTTTCATTTGACATAGACATTTACATCAAACATATACAGAATAATTATTTCCACTGGAGCATTGATGAATCAACCAATGGCAATTTAATGAGAATACTGTCTGTCCTTGTAAGTTATATTCCCCTTCAGTTGCAAAGGTGCTAGCCAAGCGCACTGTATCACTCAGTCTTGTCAGAGTAGATGTTCTGTCACTGATTAAAGAGCTGGATGTCCTCTTTAGTCACAAAAACATTTCATGGAATAACCTTGTTTCTGTCTTAATGGATTCTTGCAATGTAATGAAAGGCTCCAAACTGGACTTGAAGAAACCCTCAGAGAGACAGAGAGTGTCACTTCTCACTTAGTCACCGCAGGCAATTGATGCCACTCTGCCCATAGCACACCTGAGAAGAGATGTACAAGTCATTTAAAAGGCATTTTCCGTCAAATGTATAATGGGCAACAAAAGCATCAGAAGAGTTTTTACTTCCTTCCCCCTCCCCAGCCTCCTCAACTTTCAGATTTCTCAGATTTGTCACAGCCAAACGAGGGGGTCAGGCATAAGAATGAATATTTGATACTGTTCTGTGAGCTGCAAGTGACATGCTGATGGCACCTTGGTAATGTCTGCCAGGCAAATGATTTCCCAAGGTTTGTGGGGAGGAAGGGGGGAAAAGGAAAGGAGAACTGACGGTGCAGTTTTGCTCCACATCTGCTGCCAATTTTAAGGAGCCACTAATTCACAAACTATATGGTAAGCACATTTAACTGTTCTAGCATTTTTCTCATGCTTCATGAAAACAGAGATAATAACTGGTAAACCAACTGTAAAATTAAAAGAACTAGATGTTGCCAATAAAGACCATCATTTCAGGAAAATAAATTTGTTTCTTGGAAGCTGCTCTCTAACGTATGCTTTAGGTGCCCACAAGAAAAGCAATTCAACCGGAGAGTAAATTGATCTTGCTCCACTGGTTTATATGAACAGAGCAAAAATATACACCAACAGGTTAACACTTAATAACTCTTTGTTTCCCTAATATTGAATCAATAGCAGGATCACTTGGAGTCATCAAATCTTGAAGTGCAATGTAAAAAGTAATTCAAGGACACACACCCGTAGACACACACACACACATGCACGCGCGCACACATGCGTTACTGAAGGGATAAACATTTCCAAGGCAAAATGTGCCATCACACTTAAGAAAATATTGGTCTTCTGAAGATAAGAAACAGTAACTTAATATCTTCTCACAGAGCTCATGGTCCAAAGAATCTGCCAGTACAACTCTTCCTATTTTCTGCAGAACTGGTTGTATATGCAGCTAAAAGTGTTTTAAAACACACGCTAGGTGCCATGTATCTGGAAGCTGATCTCTTTTCCCTGGTATCCAGTGATAGGACTTATAGGAATGGTTCAAAGCTGCACCAGGGGAGGTTTAGACTGGACATTAGGAAGCATTTCTTTACTGAGAGGGTGGTCAAACACTGGGACAGGCTTCCTAGAGAGGTGGTCGATGCCCCAAGCCTGCCAGTGTTTAAGAGGCGTTTGGACAATGCCCTTAATAACATGCTTTAACTTTTGGTCAGCCCTGAATTGGCCAGGCAGTTAGACTAGATGATCATTGTACATCCCTTCCAACTGAAATATAATATTCTAGTCTAGTCTAGTCTGGTCTGGTCTGTTCTATTCCATTCCATTCCTTTCCATTCCATTCCATTCCATTCCATTCCATTCCATTCCATTCCATTCCATTCCATTCTAATGTAAAGATAAGCGCTTACAAAGGCTGAGGGTTTTGTGGTTGGGTCTAAATCAAGTCCATTTTGCTGATAATCACAGGTTATTTTTATATCTAGAATTTGGGGAGCAAAGTCTCTGTTTGAGATCTTTTCCCTTAGAAGAGAGGAGAGAGAAACTGCTGGGGCACTCACTAGCTAAACTGTAGTTTGTAGAAACACCCTTAGCCTGGTATTTACTCAGGCTCCATCAAGGTGCCAGACAGTTTCAGGACCTATAGTACTGTATATAGGTTTTCTTTACTGTCAGTAAAGAGAAATAGGCAGGCCTAGGCAATTCTCACATGATCTAATTTTGATGACTGCATTAGGATAAGGTAAGCAGCATCTGAAATGATCTTATTTCTTCCTTTTGGCAATAAAAGGCGCCTAAGACGCTTAGCACAAAGACAGCTATCTACATTAAATAGGTGCATCCTATGAAGGATCAGTATAAGCCACAGACTTGTGCATACCCATATGGCCCATTAGAATGGGCTAAAGTACAATTTCTATCAACAATGGTACACAAGAAGGAAATGCATCTAGAAGAAAATGAAACTACTTGAGCTCCCTTATTTGAAAGGCTAACTTTCTTGGGAAAGAACCTCTCACTTAGATTGAAAAATAGCTCAGGACAAGCTGTGAAGTATTCAAATTCTCTCCTTTCCATGAAAATACACTCCGAGCATCTCTCTTAGGGTCCCCTCCTTCTGTATGTATAAAGAAAAAATTTTAATAAACTCTCTTAAATCTCAGCACTAGGTGTACCTGTGCTAGCAATATGAGGAATAACAGTATTTTCATTGTAAAAGACTAATCTAGACAAATGAATAAGATAACTTCTTTTTCTGTTGCTGACCTGTGAAAAAGCACATCAGTGTGAGATGCAGATGCCATCCTGTTGGTTATTGTTGCATCCAACAGATAGGTCCTAAGACAATGGATTGGTTTAACGCTTCTAGTGCTAAACATAGCACTAGCTGCACCATCATACCTGTGGTCAAATTTCCACTCCTAGTAAGTGAAAATAAGAAAAAGAAACAGAAAAAAAAAAAAAAAAGTTATATTTCAGGGGCATGAATTAATTGGAAAACTGTATTTCCACTACAGTTGATATTAAGCTTTTTCCATTGACACCAGAGCTGTGAAATATAGCTGACTCAGGGGGTAGGAAAATAGAGGAATATGTTTTCCTGACAAGTGACACATGGCCTGCTGTCTCCTTAAAGGGCTGCTGGCTATCTGCTCTCCTTCCCAGCTCCTGCAGTCCACCCTGGGTCTCAGCAGCAATGGGCAAATTTCTGCAAAGTTTGGCTGCTCAAACTCAGTGCAGTTCAGCCAGGAAAAGGGACTGGAGATCACAGACGATTGATTCCCCTCACTGGGTTTCCAGCATCACCTGGTTTGGGGATATAAATCAAGGTCTCTATTTCTCTTACTTTAGAAGGAAGTAAAAAGGGCTGCAACCCATCTATTTTAAATTAAAACAACCTCTTTTTCTTTTTTTTTTTCTTTCAAATTTTGAATAAGGTTCAATGCTAGTCCTGATACACACTGGTGAGAAAAGATGTTGGTTCTAGTTTTTCATTAGAGCTAGTTATTTGTTAGTTCAGACTTTATTTTAGATATGAGGAGTAAAAGAAATGACTGATAATGATAATAAGATTGCATTTATGTTATCCTTATATATTCTGAGCACTGTAAATATCAGTAAATCAATCCTTTTCAATGGCCATGACTCTCTATTAACAGTCCATTCAGAAGAGAAGAAAGTGAGGCCAAGAAGTAACTTTGCAAGAGGTATACACAGAGACAGGTATGAGCTGATCTTTCAGATGTCCTGATCACTGAAAAAAGATCCAGAAAAAAGATTCCTTAATTGGTTTGTCTGCTTATAGGGTTGTCGTGGTTTAACCCCAGCCAGGAGCTAAGCACTGTGCAGCCGCTTGCTCAATCCCCCTTCCCCGGTGGGATGGGGGAGAGAATCGGAAGATTAAGAGTGAGAAACACTCCTGGGTTGAGATAAGAACAGTTTAATAAATGAAATAAAGTAAAATAGTAATGATAATAATAACAATGTAATAATAACAATAATAATAATATACGAAGCAAGTGATGCACAATGCAATTGCTCACCACCCACCGACCGATACCCAGCCCGTCCCCCAGCAGCGATCGCTGCTCCCCGGCCAACTCCCCCAGTTTATATACTGAGCATGACGCCGTATGGTATGGAATAGCCCTTGGGTCAGTTTGGATCAACTATTCTGGCTGTGCCCCCTCCCAGTTTCTTGTGCACCTGGCAGAGCATGGGAAGCTGAAAAGTCCTTGCCTAGCATAAGCAGTGCTGAGCAACAACTAAACCATCAGTGTGTTATCAGCATTCTTCTCCTACTAAATCCAAAACACAGCACTGTGCCCGCTACTAGGAAGAAAATTAACTCTATCCCAGCCAAAGCTAGGACAAGGGTATAGTGAACAAATTGTATGTGTATGTGTGTGAAAAGCTTCTGATGTCTCAAAAAGGAGATGATGCTTCCCAGTCTGGAAAGGCAACACCAGTCAGCTTAAAAAAATCTGTGATAAACACATTTACCCACTAGGGGATGCCTGGACAAGATCTTCTGGGTAGAAAACCGGTTCTTACAATGAAAACTTCAGTGACTGATTCTCAAAAGCACAAGTGCGTGGTTACATTCCTAACTTGCGTGCGCTGTCGCGTTATCGGGACTGCCAATAAAGCAGCAGTGAATGGGCAGCTATATGGGCACCAACAGGCATTTTAGCAGGCAGTTACAAGATTTCCTGGTGCAACTGATGCAAGGCACACAGGGAGCTCTGAACCAGGAGTCCAAACAGCAAACAGTGAAACAGGGTGAGATGTGCTTTAACGTTAAACGGATGGTTTACTGAGGCAAGAAGCTTAAACACAGGCCTAGCAGCTGTTTGCACATAAAACAGCTCTATCCCTTTTCCGTGAGTTCTCTGCTTCTCACCTGGTTCTGCAGTTTTATTCATATGACTCGGGCTCAGCCTCCAGTAGGGCTGCAGAAGGCAGTGGGAGCTGCCTGCTCAGGAGACAGGGACACGGGGAACTGATTTTTGCAGGATTTAAGGTTACGCTTTTAGAAAGCGCTGAAGAATTGAGCCGTACAGTTTGGTTTGGTACAGTTCCCCATTACTTTCTAGCTCTCTCTGAGGAATGGGTGTTCACAGCAGCTCCGGCTCATCAGGGTTAAGAAGTAAGGCACAGACCTTCTACCAAGTTGGCTTTCTGCTGCTTTGACAGAGTCCGTGCTTTAAGTCAGTACCAAGCAAACAGCTGATAAGCAGTTCAGAAATTTTCCCCATCTGTAACAGCTCTCTGCATTTAGAATATTTTCTTCTTAAACAACTGCACCTGAATACATGTGACAGCTATTGCTGATTCACTCAGCCTTTGCACATCCGACAACTTATTTGCTCATCCTCTGGTGCTGCCAAGGAGTTACTGTGAAATAAAATAAAAAAAAAAAAAAAAACAAACCCAAAACCTAAAATCCCAAGTTTCAATGTATACTTTAAAGAAATATGTACAATTATTTTTATTGTTTGTGACCAGTCCTGTTTATTACCAAATGTTTAACAGGATGAAGCTCAACAGACTGAACAGCTAATAGTGGTAGGTATTGAATTTACAATTGAACACAAAGTGGATGAGTCTATTATAAAGCTTTTCCAGGGACTGCATTTATGAGACATCCTCTAATCAGGCAAAGAGAGGGGCATGTTTGTCCTTTCTCTGTTGCATTGTGAGTTAGTGTTACACTGAAAGACTGGCTTGTATCCAGGAAACAGCAGATGTGGGTGGATAGAATTTTTTTCCTTGCCTTTCACTTAAAATAGGTCAGTTTTCAAAATTTAATTTGAAAAAAGATCATCACAATTGTTTCTTTGACAATTAAAATAATTATGAATATAAGCTAGGAAGACTTCCCCTCCATCTCACTATATCTTTCCTGACTGGCTCAATGCCACCACTTTTAAATGTGATTTTTGCATTCATTGCGAAGCTCCAAATGTTTCAGAGAGCTTTGAATATTTGATTTATTGAGTTGTTTTAATGCAGCTTAATTCAGTTTGTACCTACCTTCTCTGGATACTGGAGGACCTGTGGTGGTGGTTTACATTATAAAAAGGAAACATTTATCTTGTTGTGATATTGACATTATCCTGATAAGTTGCAATATTTAACTATTCTTAGTAGCACTGAGGAGGGCTGATACCAACAAAATAAGATGAATGCTTCCATTTTGTTTCAAAGCAAAGTTCATGAAAATAAAAGGCCATGGTCCCCACTTGATTGCATTTTCTTTCCTCTCTCTGGACATTGTATTATCAGATGAAAATGCAGATAATGGGCTGTTTTGCTCTTTTTCTGTCTAGATTGGCAAATCATTATCTGTCTCCTCTCATCCATTCATAGCACAGGCGAATTCTCTCTTAATACTGACTACTAGATTTTGAACAACTATAAAACACTAATATATATGCAATCTTTTTATCCATAGATTTTATAACCATTTATAAAGAACTTAAACATCATAGTTTTCTTTTGTCACATACAAACGGATTATGACATTCCTTTGGCAAATGTAGAAACTGAGGCAGGAAGCAATGAAAAAACTTTCCCAAGAAAACCAAACAAGTTTTAGATTGTCAGCTACATTCTTGGGAAAACATTGGCCAAATACAGAGAGATCTAACCACGCAATGGCCTTAAAAAACAGTGTCCACAATTATACCAGAATATAATCTATACTGTTAGCGAGGAATTTGAAAGTATCTAGTAACTAATCCAAAAGAAGACCAGTCTGTATTTAAATATCTAGAATATTCTTCCTGTGTTATTCAGTGAGGTACAATTTGAGAATATACTTTATGCAATAAGGAGGATTATTATTTCCCAATAATAACTATTAATTCCCAATAATAACTACAGCCATTAGTTTAAGTTTATTAATAAAAAATGGGTTTTTTTCTGGCATGTCGCATAACAGATTTTATCTTATGTGTTGCCTTGGAACTGAAAACACTTCACCCAAGCATCTATATTTTAGGAATGAATGTTTGGTCTGGATGAAATAAGAACTATCCCCAAGTATAAGATAGACTAAAGCAGAATTGCTCCACTGACGAATGTAATTACTAATGAGTACACTTCTTCCCCACTGAAGTAAATCTATTCCTACAAGTTTTATTTTCAGAATTACCAAGTTGTTTGTTAACCTTCCCCTCTTGCAGCACAGTGCTGCTTGTTCCCTGTGCTTGGCTGGTGTTCTAGCACCCTCTTGACTGGTAAAACTCTCCTAGCATCTCATTGCCAAACTCAGCACACGAATGGGAACTTCCATGGATAACTGTAAGAAAGTACAAGACGAGAGGAGGATTTGGATGTCCACACTATGCTAAGGTCCTCATAACATATTTTTGTTCTCATAACATGTTTTTGTTCTCATTTACTGGCCTACTTGTGCCTAAACTGATAAATCTCAACCTCTGAATGGAGTTGCACAACTCAGTGTTGTAGTAATCAGTCTGAATAGGGCTCCTATAGTCATACCCAGATCTCAAGTGATTAGACTGGGATCTCTTAGCAACATATTCATACAGTTCTTTACCCAGCTTCTAAGTGTAGGTACTTGAGACCACAATGACGTCCTTGTAGCATCAGATATGCTATAAAAAGAATATGCCTTATTTAAGTTCTCATGTATAAGCTGCAGAGGCTGAAGCATAGATGTATTCGGTTCAAGACAGAATGAAGCAGGTTAGTGTTTAGGATTCAGATGTCAGTGTTTGTGGAAAAAGTCTTGGAAGTATAAAGTGTATTTTTGGTTACCTTTTCACTTATACTGGTTTATTTTCTTGGGGTTTTTTACTCATTTATTTATATTAATGTGTTCCTGCCATGGAAAAAAAAAAAAAAAAAAAACCAAAAAAACCAAACAAATCCTTTCTTTGCTGTGGCTCATTGATGGTATAATTGCTATAACACAAACAGATCTTTCCAGGGCCCTTCCTTTAATGAATGGACAATCCACATACATGGCAATACATTAAAGCTTCTTCTTTACAAGAATCTTTCCATTCCTGTAGTTAGAAATATTGAATTGGACTTAAAGAATAGTTAAAAGACCTTTAAAATAGGACTATCTGAAAGGTTTCTTCTGGAAAACATCTGGAAGTTTGCCCATCTTCTTATTCCACTCCAATTCCAAAATCAATGCCTTGTCCAGTTTGAGCTGGAGGAGTCTAGTTTTACTGTTCAAGATTATATAGACATTATAAGCCAGAATTTCACACAAAGAGTCAGTCTCATTTTACTCAACGACATCTGTGTGGAAAATTGCTAGATTATCCCTTTCTCCTTTGTTTCTTTTTTTTTTTTTTTTTTTTCCCCTCCCTACCCCCACATCCTCCCAAGAGTCTCAGGTCAAAGTTGTCTGTGCATATTTAGGACTAGAATAATCATGTCCAACATCTAATGCATATCTTAGCTCTCCACCTGCCATCTCCTCTGACAATGGTTTTTGCCTTTTTATTAGAAATACGTTGTGCAGTGATAACAACAAAATGGATGAACAGTGTGCTGAGACCACCTGCAATAGCTTCAGTCATGGCTGTGCTCCTGAAATGAAACACCCTGAACACTCATTCGGAGGTGTTAAAGCAAAGAACCACCACAATGAGTTCTGCTGGTTTTGAGGCTGTTTTCATTACTGCTTGCCCAGTGTGCCCTTCAGTCCTTCTCCTCCTAAGCTCACAGAGCCTTGAAGTGCTTCTTTAAAAGCACTGTTGTACTCAAGGTGAGAGAAAAAGAAATATCTTTAAAAGAATATGACTGCAATTCTCTATCAATTGCTGCAGTCATAACACAAATGAAGAAATTCACAGACAGACAGACAAAGAGGCAGACCAAATTTGACTGCCATGTTATGGGCTTGATATGTGAAAGTAAAGGTGAGTGACAATCTAGGGTGAATATTCTCTGTTGTCATTGGTGTAAGAAGGAATTTCTGCCAGATTTTTATTATCATTTAGCTGTTTAACTTGAACTGGAGATAGATACATTGGCTGTTATTTGTTTCTGAAGTAAATAAAAGTGAGGGAAAACATCTGACACAGCTCAATTTATTGATTAGGACCATAAGAGACCATAACCAATTAACAACATAAAATATGTTACCAACAGTTTGTCTGTTGTGGTTCTGAACCAGTTAAAATGTAGGCCAGCTCAGCATGCCTTTTCAAGCTGCCTTCACATTCTATTTCTTTAAAACATATAGTTTTATAGAATTTAATAAACCCACATCTGCTTATCTTTAGAGCAAATGTACCAAAAATATCAATGCGGACCAGACACACAAATTATTATTACCGGTATCCATTTGACAATTTTAAAAACAGAAACATAAAAGTGACTGAAAATCATCTAAGCCTAGTACAAGGAAGAAAGTCTTCATATTCGTATTACAGAACCAAAGGTTATATGAAGTTTCATAGGTCTCTTGATGTGGGTGTTGGAGGTCCATTCCAGAGCTCAATATGTCACATAAAGGACCTTCATATACGCATTTTAAAATATTCCTTGAAAATATGTAAGTGGTTAAAATAAACCAGGCTATAAAGATGTGGAGTTGGTTAATGGATCATTCTCTTCTTTTTTTTTTTTCTTTTACTTTATTTTTTTTCCCTATCCCTCAATTCATTAATGACCATGATGCAACATGGGGGTTTCCAACATTTTTTGCATCTGCAGCATACTACAAATCATACACTTATCTCTGACCTCTTAATTAATGTTCATGATAGCTGTGACTTCCAGTGTCCTGTCCAAACTCTGGATATGTCAAAAACTCTGTAGTGCCTAATACTGCACAAAAGGTAGTCTATTTTGTGCTCTCTTGGTGAGGTTTACAAGATTCAATCCTTACATTGTAGCCTTCAATATTGTATCCACTGAAGTTGGTAATATTACAGCCCAGTAAAGGAGCAAGTTAGCTGATATTCCTGACATTTCCTCAAGAAGTAAGAGAAAATACATCGTGCAGATTTAAGATGTAGCAGATCTCTGGGTGGCTATCAATGCCTTCTCTCAGTGGGAGGCAACATCTCTCTCTGCAGAATGGTGCCTTACATATTTTAAAAAGCGCACCTGGTGCCAGGTCTCTTCAAAGTAGAAGGGAATAACATAAGTTTTTTGTTTCTCTCTGAGTTACTGTCTTGTTCCCATTTTGGTGAACACAAGTTTTCAGCAATTCCCAACTTCCTCTTCTATCTTATCATTGTTCTAGAAAACTGTCATGTGGCACTTCATAAAAACGATTGTGTGCTACTTGCTGCTACTGTTACAAGGAGAGTTGGTAGTATTCTAAGATGCAATTTAAATAGGTCCAGTTTCTGTTCTGAATAGCAAACATAAACGTTATTTTGTGAGAGAAACTAAAGCTTTGGATTTTACTTTCATTGCAAATTGAGATGAAAGAGAAGGGAGGAAGAAAGAAAGGAGGGAAGAAGAAAGAAGGGAGGAAGGAGGAAAGAAGGAAGGAGGTGACGATGGGAGGGAGCGGGGAGAAGGAGAAGGAGAAAGGGAAAGGAAGGAAGGAAAGTAGGAAGGAAGGAAGGGAAGGAGGAAGGGAGGGAGGGAGGGAGGGAGGAAGGGAGGGAGGGAGGGAGGGAAGGACATGTTCATGTCCTTGTGTAACTTTACAAAAGCTAGTCTTGTCTTACCTCAAAAGAAAGAAACAAAGCATCCGACACCCCTGATCCCCCAAAGAAACCACAGTATTTCTCTCTGTCAGGCTTCTGTTATTATTAAATATAGCCACCACAAAGCAGAGGAAATTCAAACATCATAGGAAGA
Source organism: Pelecanus crispus (assembly GCF_030463565.1). Classification (NCBI taxonomy): domain Eukaryota; kingdom Metazoa; phylum Chordata; class Aves; order Pelecaniformes; family Pelecanidae; genus Pelecanus; species Pelecanus crispus. The sequence continues at coordinate 8,599,999 of NC_134676.1, read as the reverse complement.
AACCCCAAATCTAGTGTCCATAAACTCTTTGTGATGGCTGGTATGTCAAGGATAAAACCTAGGTTTATCACCAATCAAGCTCCTCTATTCCAGTTTAAAATATTTCAGTTGAGAGTCCTCTAGCCATGATCTTAGCATGCAAGACACAGAAAGTTGACAAAGGAAATTATTGGAGACAATGTCCCACTCTAATTAAAACAGTGGAAGGGCAGAAAGTAGAAACTCTCCCACCCACCATTCACCCTTCCCATCTTAATGCAAGTAGAAATACATGCTTTGTAGACCACAAATACCCAGGCTGATTAATTACATGGCTATGCAATATTACTCATGCATTCCTCCTGAAATGTCAAAAGGATTAGGAGTGCCACATCTTTCCTCCCAAACTCTAATCTTAAGGAGCCCTGCTGCAATGAAAACAGTGCAATTACTTTCGTATACTGTCAATTTTACAATAGGGGGAAAAAAGAGCTTTACTAACAGCAAATAATTATACCACCACTTAATGATTGATTTAACATAGAAAACGCATCTAATTCCTTTTGTCATTACAATCTGCAGTACTAACACCCTAACAATGCTGCCTTAGTGGTTCGACATTACATTAGCATTAAGAATAATGCTAATATAAAACATAGCTTAACTTTTTATATTGTTAATCTGCATCAATGCACTATACACCCGGTGTATTATGAGGCCTATTAGTGTAGGAAACGTTTGGGATGATACAATCCAGTCTAGCAGCTTCCTTTCAAGAAAGGCACTAGCGCAACATATTATACATTTGAAAAATGAAACTCCTGCATGGCACACAGAGGAAGGGGTCATATAGTTTCCATTTTACTGCAAACAACAGCTGCAGATTTAGGGAGTAATACCGCAGAACACAATTCCATGTTTTCAAGCCATGCCTACCTTTAACTGGTCTCATACAGATGATTACTGAACCATCTTGAGGCTTTGAGATGGGGATGGACCTGCTTCTGATATTGTTTATATACATCAAGGATCAGTAGTGCATTGGGCTGGGAAGTTTTTTTAAAAGAATATGGGAGGGCCTCATTTTATGTTACAAGACTTTTGAATAGTTGTTTATTTCTATTTCAATCTGCAGTGCTATGCTAGTTGCTGTATAAACACTGTAAGAAGCAGTACTTTTCTTGTAGAGCTAACCATATAAATAAAATATAGGCCTGGGATGAGCCAAAAAAAGAAGGAGCATTCTTACCTTCATCTTTCAGATTTCAGTGTACTTCAAGTCCTCAATTAATTTGTAGACCCCAAACTTTTCAGAACTACTAAATTCTTTCTGAACAAAAGGAAATCTGACAGGGTCATGGATGTTTTGCGAGTTCCAGGTTTGGGCCAGAACAGGTTAATTTAAGAATGTCATATAAAACAATGACATATTTCATATCTGGTTTAGCAGAAAGAACAGGTAGAGCTGGTCATGTATTTATCTGATTTCAAAATTCAGGAAACTGGATTCTCTTGCCCATTCATATACTTGATGTAGGGTCAGTGAGAATTTTAGCTTTTCATTCATCCTTAATAGGAATGAAATGAACATAACAAGCATTGCAACAGAGTGAAAGAACTGCAGTATGAAAATGTATGCTCGAATATCCCATCAGAGAGGGCTGTAAATTCTGCACTATCCATTACTCGGTCAGAGTGTTATTCCACATGTGGACTAAGAATGAAGGTGTGAAATCATTAGAGTTTATATCTCAGGCTGGCTGTAAGCTTTAGCCTATTTCTTTAGAAGTGTCACTACTTCCTGTTTAACATATCGACCTGCCTATTTGGCATTTGACAGCACTATTGAATTTTTGCTGAATTTTATGCTTCAGGAAGGACATAAAGTAACAGGTTTTCCCCTGGGCTCCCCCCTCCACAGCCTCAAATTTACTATGAACTTCAGAAACACTTTGTAATCTCATGTAAATATGATATTTCCTCTTTTCTGTTGGAGAAAACACAATCAAGTGTGTTTCCAAAACACAAGTAAATAAATGTCCCCTTTCCCTTTCTCTCCGTACTTTATTGGCTGGTTAGGTGGATATCAGCACATAAAGTTGTCTTTGATGATCTCTCTATGTATTCTCTTGGTACCTTGTTCCTCCTTTATACTTTCACAAAGCTCAGTCTCTAGGCTGGGACTGCAGGTTCCACTAGGTGGCAAAGGGTTTGAAAGTTAAATACTGCAACACTGAGAAAGGAAACACCCACATCCTTTTGTAGATTCAGAGCCAGATTTTAAAAAGCCTTTTGGCTACTAATTCCCAGCACACTGTGAATTACAGCTGAAATCAAGATGTTCTCCCAAAACGGGTGTTGTGACACTTAGCAGTACAGTAATGAAAAATTAGGTGCCTGGAATTCACAGCAATCATATTGCCATCTAAATACTGCATACAGCTAATAGGAAAACATAGACATGGAGGGCTCTTAACAGTCATCAAACCAAGCCAAACCTCGTTAGCAAGGCACATCTGAGAAAAAGCCTAACTTGGGTTTATACTACAATTTAGGTGTGCAGACCTTTGCTTCTGTAACAGAGTCTCAGCACCTTCTTCTCACTTCAGGTGTCTAAGGTGTGGACTAAGTCACAAGTGGCTGGTGGTTTCTTTCAAACATGCCCAGAAGAGGAAGATTTAGAAGACAGATTGTTGAAGGGGTGCGTGTGTATGTGTGTGTGTGTTGAAGGGGCATAGCAATGTCTTCAATATGCCTTAGGGATCACTTGGGAGAAAAAAGTACTATGCTATGCACTGAAATGAACTGTGATACTGATTGTCCTCACTGGCCATATGACAGAGAAGGTTGTTGAGAGAAGATGTGTCTTAAAGGCTTCTTCAGAGTCTCAAAAGAGCATTGTTTATAGGTTACGGATCCAATTCTTCCCCCTCCTGCTACTCTGCTTCATAGCTTTAAGATACAGTAATTCTAGGTTCCACTTCACAGGAGACAATTAGATTTACCAATATTTAATTTTAAAGCACAGAGTGTTCATAACTGCAATAACTTCAGTAAAGGGATGGGGACACCCAGAGCTAATAATTCAACTAGAATTTAACATTCTAAAACTTTCCTGTTGCCGAGCCCATTCTTTCCAACCCCCCTTTCATTTTTTCTCTTTGTCACTTTGCTCTGCCAGCGTTCAGTGTTACTATTTTTTTCAATTATGCTCGGATTTTCATCCATCATACTACAAATGGCTTTTAAGTTTCTTTCCTTTTTTTCTTTTCTTGCCTAATAGGTCACAAGTTGTGAAACAAGTCTGTCTTCCTTTTTTTTTTTTCCTTTCTTTCTTTCTTTTTTCTCTCTCTTCCCCCCCCCCCCCCCCCCGCCTTGCATTTATCTGAGGAGAAAAAGAGTGATTAAATTCTTTATTAAAGAGTGGGAATGACTGAAAAGACCACAGATTGCAATGACTGCAATGACATGTTTCACCCCGCAGTAGGGATGAGGTAGTATAACTAATCAGTTAATCCAGGTGCAGAAGATGATAAATATTTAAGTTGAGGAAATCCCACCCCACAGGACTGTCCATCTGCCTCCTAAGGAATAAGTAAAGTCCACCAATTATTGCACTTTTTGGCATTTCTACCAGTCCTGAGGACACTTTAACACTTTTTTTTTGAGTCTGTTAGTACATTAAGGCGTTCCTTTACCACCTTTAAGATGGTAGTTTCACTCTGAAGTTCCTATCAGGAATGAATGTTTTTGGCCAAAGTAGTCTTCCTAAAGTTAAGGAGAAAATCTGAGTTACAGCACTGACTAGTTTGATAATAATATTTTATTTCATTTTATTTTAAACCACTGTTGTGGACACTTCTGGAGTATCTTTCTCAGGAGAGAAGAGATTTGAGCTATTCTCCTGTGACTTCATTTTTACTCTTGAATGTCCTGTAAGATATGGAGTCATAGAATCATAGAATCATAGAATCATTTAGGTTGGAAAAGACCTTTAAGATCATACAGTCCAACCATTAACCTACACTACCAAGTCTACTCTAAGCCAATCAAGGGTAGACTAGACTAAACTATGTCCCAAAGTGCCACATCTACCCGTTTTTTGAACACTTCCAGGGATGGGGACTCCACCTCCTCTCTGGGCAGCCTGTTCCAATGCTTGACCACCCTTTCCATGAAGAAATTTTTCCTAATATCCAACCTAAACCTCCCCTGGTGCACCTTAAGCCCATTTCCTCTTGTCTTATCACTAACTACTTGGGAGAAGAGACCAACACCCACGTCACTACAACCTCCTTTCAGGTCACTGTAGAGAGCGATAAGGTCTCCCCTCAGCCTCCTCTTCTCCAGGCTAAACAACCCCAGTTCCCTCAGCCGCTCCTCATAAGGCCTGTGCTCCAGACCTTTCACCAGCCTTGTTGCCCTTCTCTGGACACGCTCCAGCACCTCAATGTCTTTCTTGTATTGACGGGCCCAAAATATCAAGAATGAAGATGCGCTGATCCACAGAAGTGGGTAAGAATATGATTAAATATGATTTAGGGATCAAAGAAGCTCATAATAAAAGGCTAGCGTATGGGACAACCACAGCAGGGGAGATAGAAAGGCAAGAATGTACGTGGCAGGCAGAACACTGAAGATCTGTCTTCAGACAGAAATCCTAAGCACAGGCAAGAACTGTAAAATTGCTTTGTCTCCTAACACACTCATCGTGGAAAACCCAGGCCAATTGCAAGCCGTCTGGGTTTATCAGACCATTGAGGTGCTGCTGAATGAAAGACATGAGCCAATTTCACAACTTGATCCACCAAAGGGGATCATATTGCGCTTCCTTCTCCTCCCACACAGTGTTTCTCTGGGTAGTGTCAGATGTACTGTTTCTCACTCTTTGATTAGCCAGTTCAATTTTTCATTTTGGAATTGATGTTGATGGTTGGTTGATTTTCTGAAGAATTAGTGTGCTGAACTTGCTTATTGAATAGTTAGGTAAACACCGCAGCTGACACAAGGAGAATGGAAGGGATGGGGTGATAGAAGAGGAGGTAAAGCAGAACCAAACCGTTTTGGCAACACTGGGTGAGGCTGCCTCCGTCAGTATGATCTGAGTGCACCTTTAAATGCCAGAGAGCTGACTACAGTCAACTCGAAGTCTGGTAGTCCAGGCAGAACCTGCCAAAAGCTAAGAATAACCAGATGGCTGTCACTCAGAATGCAATCCTTGTATAACTTACTCATTTTATTTCCATTCAGATATGAAGGTAGGTTACTTGCATTGATATTACCTGGTCCAGTGGCCAGGTAATCTTTATTAAATTCACCCTGTTTTAAGTTACATATTAATCAAATGAGAGACCGCTCAGATGACTCATACCAGCTTTACTAGACCAGTCCTTCCACAGACTTTTCCAATACAAAGAGTCAAGCAGCAAGCATAGCATAATTCCTCACAAGGTCCAAGTCTCTCCAAAAGGAAGTAATGGAGTACAATACAATGACTCCATTCATTTCCAAATTCTCTATGAACAGGTTCACCAGGGGACTAAAGACTGCTCCATAAAATGCACATATTCCTATGCCTTGCAGCACAGTCCCAGCTGTGCACAGTCTCTCCTGCTGACACCAGGTCTCCATCAATTTTTGCTCTTATCTCCAGCTACATGCTTTAGGATCTCATCCCAAAGAACCAGCAAAATGTTAAAACACTTCCTCTGCTACTGCTGTCAGAGATGGTAAAGAAGAAAATGTATAGCAGTCAGCTTCGGCTGACAGGGTCCAGCTTCCTCACCACCAAACGGGTTTTAGAACACAAGCTACTCCAAATTTTATTTAAATTGCCCGTCTATAAGACATTATTTTCCATGTATGAGGATGCCAATTTTTAGTGAAGTTATCATTATATTCATACAACAGCTAGGACTCCCTGGGTCCATCCATACCAGTAAATTAAATGATTCTCAAGACTGTTCTCTGTCATTGAGGCTGTTGTATTAAACTTGATTTAGGGAGAGATTCAGGAGAGAATGACAGTTGACCTGGGGCAATGTCCTGCAGGGATGAGTCCAGCTCTTTAGAAGTGTAGATGATGCTTTTCCAGTGTCCAGGCACATCCTTTAATTTACTGGTATGAGCAGAAAGGATTGTATTCACCAGGCCTACCAGTGTGTAAATGGGAGAAAGAGCTATGATGACTAAATCATCTTCAATTTGCCCTCCAAAGGTACTTAACTCTCTCAGGTATAGGCTTCACTTTAAATTAGCTCCATACAATAGTCAGTGTAAATAATCTTATCTGCATAGTAGTTGACTACCAGAAATGGCAACAATTCTACTAAGGAAACTGAAAAGAGCTTGAGAAACTGGTGTGTTCTCAAAGCAATAAATTAGAGTCATAGAAGCATTTAGGTTGGACAAGACCTTTAAGATTATCCAGTCCAACCATAAGATCATCCAGTCCAAACATTAATAATTAGTTTCAGTGCTAAAGATAAATATGAAAAAAAACAATGATTATTTAACTTCTGGAATGTTGTAGGTCTTAATTAAATAATGTTTATGAGGGGCATTAATGAAAGGTGGTACAAACACAAATTATTATTATTCTGCAATCACACCACAGCTCTACCACACCATCAAGAAAGAGCATCAAAAGTTGGAATAAGCTTTGATGAAAACTACTCATAATTCTCAGACAAAGTTGATGCAGTGATGTGTTACTAAAGCTGAGTGATTTTTCTGGGATTTTTTTAATGCTCATTAGTAATTAATTTTTCTCCTTCAAAGAAGATGAGGTCTTCTTTGCATAAAAATGAACCATGGACAATTTCCAAGGGACTGAATAAGTCTTTTTCTTAGCATGCTTCAATAAATAACCTGGGCTAGGATATTCAAAAGAGACTTGATCAGAAAGGCAATTCAGTGACTATGGTTAGTTAATTTCTTATGTGATTTTGGGTTAGTTATTTGTTGGGGAGGAAGAGAATTTCATACCATTTCTAGCTAAAATTAGGAGCCCAGAAATGCCCTGGGGCCAATAGAGAAAAATGTTTAACCTCAGGGCATATCAGTGCAGCAGTTAGGCAGTAGTAAGGCTCTGTACTTAGGTATTCTGTTTTGACAAGCTCATTACCCACACGAAAAGTTTGCCTTTGAGATCCTGGAGGAGTAAGAGGAAAAGTTTGGAATGAAGAAAATATAATCCCTCTTTTGCCCCTGAAACTAGTGCATTGTATGTGCATATATCTATGGTATAATTCTTCACAAATTAACTGAGAACAGCCGGGATTTTGATTTGTCCTATTTAGTCAAATAATATATAAATCTATAAAATTGGTATCAGCTTTCACCAGATGGTTGTGAAAAACATGAAAAAGTGAGAAACTTTTCTGTCAAAAATACATCAGTCCTTGGAGTAAAAATGCCAAAATATGGGATCTGGGGCAATTTTTCTAATCCAACATAGAAAAGCTGGGGCAGACTCACCAAAATTTTTCTACCCCATAGCATGTTCTTCTTGCTTATATCACTTCTGATTTGAAAAGCTTTTCTACTAGTCAAGTTCACCTAAAGGACTTGACGGACTAAATGTATCCTGATATTAGGGAATACCTGGTGATATTGACAAATGCCCACCGGAGTCCAGAATGAGGTGGAACCACCCAACTCATTTTCATCTATGACCTACTGGTATAGTATGCATTAATTTGAATGGAGGTCTTGGAAATACAGTAGCTTGCTCATTACTTTCTGTTCTCTGTCACATCTATTCCGTGACCTACTGCCTCCATTCCTCTGTTTTACTGTTGGACCAGCTGCTGTTAACTATTATATTTTTTCCCTTTACCACTTTTCACTCGAAGCTATAATAGGCAGTTATTCTGAGCTCTGTATGATCTAAGGAAGTCTTGGGAAAGAGAGACACACACACACGTATGTGTGTAGTGTTGAGGGAGGTTACAGAGTGAAAATAAAGTAATATCTGCATTCCTTGGTATGCTTTCTATTTGATTTGATGCAGAATTATCAAGCAAAGTTATCTGACCTGTGTTATGCAGGAGGAGTTACACAAGGTCCCTTTTCGACTTAAAATCTATGAATCTATATCAGCAATGGAAAGTACATATGAGGTGACCTTCCCAGATTCACAGTAAGTTTCAGTCGAGAATGTCTTATCTGACTACCCATTTAACAAGAAAAGGGTTATAACAACAATCTCAAAAGGGCTTTAGTATATTTTAAAGGCAAACAAGGTCATTTGCAATGAGTCATTAATTTTCAGAAAGCATTTGAGTTTTTCAGTTTGGGTTTTCTGTTGTGATTTTTTTTTTTTTTTAAATGCAGATTAAAATGTGGGTTGGGAGGGATGATTTTTTAAATCTACTAGGAAAAATAACCTTTAGTTCCTAGGTAAAGGGTCTTGTCAAGGAGTTTCCTGTCAAAAATCTGTCTTTTCTTTGCCCAGAGAACATCAGTACATAAAGAGACAATTGCTAAGACATCATCCCCTTGCTTTTACTCCCTTCTTAGCGACGGCTGGACTGAGCAATGTGTCCTTCAGATGTACCCTTAGTAGATACTTAATTCTTACAGTTTGTTGACCAAAGCAGAGTGGGTCAAATGCCCTTGTCTGGTCTAAGCTAGCTGAAAATAGTGTCTAAACAGTTCCAATAGTGTGAACCGTGAAGATCTGGGACAGAGTAGCCCAATGTCTCTGGATGACTGAGGAAAGGATTCCTGGAGGCAACGTGAGGAAGAACTGCACTGGAGGAAGGCAGAGGGAGAAGAATGATGTCCATCATTTCCTGCCTCCTGAAGACAGAGCACAGGTGAGAGAATGGGATAGAGGGAGCCCTCATACCAGCATGGGAAATTTAAGACCTTTCCTTTTTTTCTTTTTTTTTTTTCCCTCCTCCTTTTTTTTCTTCCCCAAGGACAGTCCTTCTTAGGCAGCTAAGGCTCCAGGACTGAGTGAGCTTCCCAGACAGAATCACATCTCTCCTTGGCTGTCCTACGTTTATTTCCAGTCTCACTCTTCAGTGTTTCAGCCTCCATTTCCTGCTAACACATAACAGTGCAGTGCTTTTGATGAAAAGGAGAATAAATGATGGGCAGATCAGGCAACCTCATGTTCTTCCCCCATGCACACATACAGTGATACGCTGACTGCATAATCTTTCCTCCAGCAATAGGATGTGTGCATATGTGTGTTTGCAGAAAGCAATGTGCTAGGGTTAGGTAGTTCATTCAAATAAAATGTCCTGTGTATCTTCATCAGGAGATGCCTTGATGAAGCTCTATTGCTGACCACAGAACTTAATGGATCTCAAATGGAAGACTACAGTTTGATCCATGTTTCACCCCAGGGCTCGTGCCCTATACACACACTACTTTGTTTCAAGGTTTCAGTGAAGAGTGAGGCATCTAGTTCTGCTGTCTAGGCAAAAAAAACCCAAAAAACAAACCCCCCAAAAACCCCAAAAAAACACAAAACAAAGAACACACAAACAAAAAAGTAGGGACAGTTTGCTTTATAGTCTAGTTTCCAGAGACAGTGAAAACATGAGCTAGTCCTCCCTAGCTGGACAGGGACCAGGGCTGACTCCCTGACATAGGTCACTAAGTCAGTAAAAGAATATTCTTTATCTCCTTCTCTGTTTGTCTTGTTCAAGGCCATGAGTTTGTTGCCTGTATCAATCTGCTGGCTTTCTCACCTACCTGCTTTGCTTGCAGTTAAAGTTGCCCGTTCTGTTTTCCTACATAAAAGATAGTTCCTGACATGAATAGGAAATATTCTTCTATAGTATAATATACTATATTCTTCTCTATATATAATATATTATATAATATACTATATTATATATAGTATATGTAATATACTATATTCTTCTACAGTATAATATATTATTTCTTCAATACTATTCATATCTTTAAACCTGAGCTGTAGCTAGATTGTCACTGACCCAAACACAGCAGAATGCATGACTATCCAGCCTCTCATATTAATGTCTCTTAATCCTCCCTTTTTTTTACCACTCTCAAGAAAGCCTCTTAATAAGGGCAGGAACTCAATGCTTAAGATAGGGATTGTGTGGGGCTGGAAAACTTAATTTGTAATTGAAAAATCTTGATGTATCCAGAGTACAGAATGGGGGAAAATATCAAAGGTCTCCTCAGGCATCCCACTTGGAATCCTGCCACCTCTGATGCCTTGGAAACACGTCAGGAATTCTGCCGATTATTTGCAGAGTTATGGAGTCAGCCTGTTCCCCTCTCTTGTTGCTCTCATTGCCTGAAAAAGAGAAGCTATTGTCTTATCTCCTTAGGCAAGCCCTTAGTTTGGAAAGGGCTTGAGACTAAACACAAGTGGGCTGATGATACAAAACTCTTTCATATCCTTTCCTAATTAGAACCGTTTTTTATTTCTATTTTTTTCCCCCAAACCACATACACAGTCACACATACATACAGATTTGTTTAAAATAATGAACAGGAGAGCTATAATACTAAATACAGAGTGTCTCTATCTGCTCTTTTCAAATACCTTCAGTGTCTTCCTATCAGCATCTATTCCAATGTCAGATTCCTGATCCACGCTTTCAAACCTGTATTCTCAATGCATTGCCCAGTATAACTTATGCTGTAATCAGAAATGTCTTTTCTAATTGTAATTAAAGAAAGTTCAAAGGTGATGTATTTCACCAACTTGATTAAAAGTTTTGCATCACAGCAAAACCAGAATGGGATCTGGGACATACACTGGGGCATGACCACAGAGCAGAGGGGCCAGCAACTTCCCAGAATAATCTGTTCCGTACATCTTACTTTATCATTCCCAAAATAGTGCTGGCACACAAAATAGTTTTGTCTGTCCCCATCTCCCTTTCAGTATCTTTTTAATGGACTGTAATGACTGTGAAGTCTTTTTATTCCAATGAGAAAATTCATCTATATGGAGAAGGAAAATCAAGATCTAGAAGATAAGTCAGGACTTGGAAATGCAATCTATAATTTCCTATCAGGATAAAAAAGAAACTTCACCATAAATGAGGCAGGGATTTCTGAGATCAAAGATTCTTTACACCAGAATCTTCCAGAGCAGGATCCTGTCTCCAAAAGAAGGTGGTAGAAGACATTTAAAGAAAGAATAAGACAGGCAAAACAACTATAGAGTGATTTCTCACTGATACATTCTCCGAACTCCTGGCAGCTCGTGATGTTAGCACTTCGTGAACAGACACTAACATCCATTGCACAGTATTTAATAGCCTCCCATGGACCAGTTCTTTCTGGATTTGTCTACTGCCTTTTTTAATCCACTTGGAGCCTCGAAAGCTTGTGGTGATGAGAAACCCGGTTTAATTTTGTGTTGCATGAAAATGACCTTCATTTGTTTCAAATTTTTTGTCCAAGAATCTCTTGGATGTCCCCTGATTTCTGTATTTCAAGGACTGATGATATAGTGTTCTCTTTCCTTTTTCCATTCTGTATGTGACTTTACAGGCCTCTGTGAGAAACCTGACACGATCATCATTTTCCCAAGCTTCAGAAGTTGACTATTGAGTCTTTTCCTGTACAATACCCATCTGCAAACACAGATCATTTTTGCCACCTTTTCCTGCATTTTTTTTCTGACTTTGATATATCACCTTTTTAGAAGCTGTGAGAACTGCAAGCGATATTCAAAATATGGCTGTACCTTACACTTATTCCAAGACTGCTACCTTACACCTCTGTTTCCCCACACAAGAGCTCTTAAGTTCACGGGAACATACTATTACTGAAGACACTGGGATTTAAACACCTTCATTCTTCATCTATAGGCCCAGAGTCTGCTCGGTTTTCATTTGCGCAGAGGATGTTTTAGCCCTATGAGCAGCGGAACAAACCCTCAAGATAAGCAAAGGCTGAGGCAGCTGCTTGAGTGGATCCATCATTATCACCCGAATATGCTCTGTGGATAAACAGAGGCCTTCAGTCCCTGAGGCTGCTAATCTGACACCTTTCATGGAGCACTAAAAGAATTCACTTAAAATTAAAAACAATGCACAGCTGTTTCAATGGATAAGTCATGCCATTTGCATGAGGATAATGGATAATCAATATACAATGGTGACACAAATTAAATGTAGATTAAACAGTCATTGTTCCACAGCTATGCTCTGTGTGATTTTTCCAGATATTGTGTGATAGTCCTGTATTTTCTATTATTGCTTTGAGAAAAATGCATTTTCTTCCTTTAGAAGATGCTGCTTCTTTATCAGCCACACTGGTACAACATAAACAAATGAAAGTGCTAATTTCCCCCACTTATCTACCCCATCAGAGGTCACCTTTTGGAGAGTGGTAAAGATTATAGAGGGAAACTATTTCTTCTCCTTGCAGTCCTCAGATATTCTTGGTGCCAGAGATTACGGGGATGGGCCAATAATGATAGGGCAGGACCAGCTTACCTAATTTTAAAATTCTAAACCCTATCTTATTTCAGATAGGCTTTCTCTGTAGTTAATAGGGAGATACAGACACTTACCCTAAGAATAGGACATAAGGCATACAGGATGAATCATTCCCTGGAGATGTCTCTGTCTCTCCACTCAGTACTGAGGGAGCCAAGACAAACTGCTTAGTTTAGGTGTCCAAATTCTGGGTGGCTACAATTATGTGAAATGACTCTTGCTTCTCTTTGTTTTATAAGAGTTGTCTAGTAATATTCAGGTTTTAAAAAAAAAAAAATATCCTGTGTTCAGTTCAATGATAATTAAATACTTCAGCATTGTTAATGTATTTCTTCAGCATTGTTAATGTATTTAAACTCACAATGTTTAGCCAACATTAGGAAACACAGTTAATTCCAATGTAGAAGAGTAATCTGAGTGATTTATCCAAAGTTACACAGAATTTTTTTTGAGGCAGAAATTTTGGAATCATGAAATCTTAAGCTTAGGTTGTTTTCTTTAAGCTTCAGTAGAATTTAGGCACTGAACTCCGATAGTCCCCTTTGAAAGAATTACATTGTGGTGGCCAAAATTTCACCTAAGTGTCAGTGACAGGGAACATCTGAAAGAGGCAGCTGAAGGAAAAGTTATGCACAGGACCAAAGGTGGAATTTAGACTCTTAATCATTTCAGATAAGTCAACCAAAATGCATAACTAATAACAAGAAGTAATAATGAGCTTCTGTCTAACATACACTACCTAACTAACCTCAATTCAAATCACTGACCAGAAGTATTAAACTTCCTTTCCTATTACTAATCAGATGAGAGAAACATCCAGTACTCAGAGAAATGATCTTTTTTTCATTTGTTCACTGAGACAAATTAAGCTCTTTTCAGTCTGTGATGTTTTTTCACAGGCAGAACTGATGGCAAAAAACAAAAAAAACCATTTCTATTTATTTGTCAAAACATTTGTTGAGAGAAAAAAAGGGTAGAGAGTGTTAAAAATCAGAACTATTTTAGTCATAGTTCTTGAATTCTTAAGAAATTTTCATCTATTTCACAAAGTTCTTCATCTTGGAAAAGAAAATATGGGAAAATTCCATTCTCTTTCTATTTAACCCTGTCATTTTTCTTTCAAAATGGAAGATTTCTGGTGAAGGAAAAGTGAGCAATGTATTTTATTATGGTGGTAGGTCTGTGAGCTCAGGGCTTGCCCTTCAGTCAGGTTGAAAAGCGTTCCACTCATCCCTGCTATGCAGGAGTACTTGAACATCAGCATTTGCAATAAAAAGGCAGCCAGACACTGAGACAAGCCTCAGACAGACTTGACATTAGATTTTAGAAATTAGTTTTGTATTAACACTGCTTTTTCTTAGTAAAATTTGCACGAACCTCATGGGAAACAGAGGACGGCCTACACTCTGTACTTCCAAATAGCTCACCAGAAGTCTTTAAAATATATGCCCTTGCTTGGCTCTCCTGTTTGCCTGTTTGATCTATGCTGTAATGGGAATGGTTTCATCTGCACTGCTACTAGCCATCTGAGCTGTTCACCATTCCCAAAGAATTTTGCTTTCAAGCTGGCTGCAAGCTGACATTGCCTTTTTGTAATATATTTATCTGAGTGTTTGCTGGCAGGGGTGGAGAGAAATGCCAGTTATATAAGTGAGAAAACCTGTTTTACAAGTGAAAATAATGTCTACAATCTGGAAGATTTAAATGAGTCAGACGTTAGGATACACATTTAAACCAAAACCCTGATGATATATTTGAATCCAGCAAATGCTTGCACATGCACGTAATCCTTGGGTAATCAGTGAAGAAATACTCACATGACTTAAGTTATTCACAGGTATGAGACTTTGCATGACTGCTCCCTCAAGTGGGAATATTAAAATTTCTGCAAGTGAAGTAGTAAGAACAGGTTCTTACTGAGGGTCACTTACTATCAGCTGCAAAACCAATTGTATGACATGTTCTGCATGGCACACACCATCAGTTAAGCAAAACTGCACTGTGATAGATTAGAAGTGGCCAAATAGCAAGGGTTTATGCTAAGCATCGGTCAGAATTTCAGCTGTTTGGAAAATCAGAGTTCAGATCAACACCCATCTATTAATACATGGCTTAAAAAAAAAAAAAAAAAGGAGCAAAGATTTAAATTTTATTTATTTTTAATGATGTCTGGCTGTAACAGCAGCTAATTAGAAATATTTAATGCAGGAAAACATCTGCAAGTTAAAATTGTTTTCAGCTTAAATCTTAACCATTTGCCAGTACAGAAATGATATGTTAGGCATGTTGCACTGTCTCTCAGTATGATAGCAACTAAAGTGGCTTAAAATTGGATTCATTTATAAAGCTGGACACCATTAATATCACCCCCTGCATGACAGTAATTCATTTCATTCTGGTTTGTCTGCACAGCGGTAGGGGCTCTGGTCCTTGTATTCAGATCACAGTCCTAATTAAGTATTCATTATAGAATACATATTTTTTCATTTAAGACAGAATATCAAACATTCATGCCTGGTATTAAACTTGTTTACCATTGGACTATTGTTTTATTAATAAACACAGCCATACATGTCAGCACTAACTTCAGGGTCAAAAATAGAGCTGGGTTGAAACTCGACCCTCACATACAAATTTCTTGGAACTTTTTGGAAGAAAAGCTGCAACCTTTACATTAGTATCAACCCCTGTGATTTCAGGGGGAGTAACAAAACCTTGTGAGATTCTTTATTCTACTTTCTGTTTGAACATACCTGAAGTTTCTTGAGAAAAAGCTGATTAGAGGTTTGTGGTATCAAATAAAACTCTATGGCAGATATTTAGATTTAGTTTGATTTCAGTCTTGAGCTCACAAACACCAAGCTACATTTCTAATGCAGTTAATAAATTCTCCAAATCAAGCAGTCAGAGGAAAATTTCTTGATTCAGAGTCAGAATACTAATTTCTGAGCACTGTGTAACAAGACATGGAAACCCATCCTGCTCAAATCAACTTGCACTTAAGAGAGTCACAGATTACATCAATCTGCTGTTCTCTTTTCCTCTCATGCCTGTGTGAACCAAAGCCCACAGGAGTTCCTCAGCCCAGCTCCAGAGATGTCAGAGGCCAGGAGAACCACAACAGTATCTGCTGTGCTTGACTTTTGCTGCTCCTCATCTCCCCTTGGCTTGGCCAAACAGCAAAACTGTCTCACCTTGACCTCTCCAGCACACCTGGAAGGCATACCTTTCCTGTGAGCTCCTTCTACTGAAACAAGTCCATATGAATCATGAGTCGGTACCTTGCAAATATCTCATAGTCTTGCTGGAAGAGTTTTCCCAGAGGTAGAAGAAAGAAGCCACAGGTATGATTAATCTTACCTAGCTTTGGAAATGTAAAAAGTATATTCATAATTCTGTGCTACTTACTCAAAGCTCTTCCAAGAGGCAATGGAGGAAAAAAAAAGTACCTCTACAGCTGACCCATTTTATAGGTATAACTTAGTGTGAGGTTAATCAAGGAATAACCCAACTACTCAAATATATGTTTATAATGTAATTAAGGGTGCTGTTGGATGTCTAAGACATTGTAAGAAGGAAGAGCTCTTAGTGCCAGAATCCAGCCTCTGGTTTCCTTAATCTACCTTCGGGAAATTCCTTGGGAGCTCCAGGAGACAAGACAGGATTTTCTCATGTTTCTCTCACCCTCTTAAAAAGTCAGTTCTGAAAGAACTGAGACTTATCAAGGTTAACATGCTTTAGTTTTCAGTGTTGTGTCAGCACTTTCTGCATCTTTGTCTAACATAGGACTAGAAAGACAATAGAGATGGTGAATAACTCTACAGTCATCCTTAGGTTTAGTCTATGTTGAAGAAAACCTAGACAAAACCCAGTGTTTCCATCTTCATCATTTCCACACAGAGAGACCCCCAAAATTCTCAGAGGATAAATGTGAAGTCATCTTGTTTTATATATAGAATACTCAGGAATAATGGAATAAATTCATTATTTGACCAAAACCTCTCCAGCTTGACAGCATATTTTTCAAATAGAAAAAAAACATATTTGGGCTCTTCAGAAAAACAAACAACAAACAAACAAACAAATGACTTTGAATGGGAGTTTTTGTTTCCTGTACTTGAAAGAAGTTAATGTAAAGAGAAAGTAGAAACTTTATAGGATGATTCAAACCATTAGAAACAGCTACAGTTTGAAGAAACTAAGGGAAGGGATTTATTGAGTGTTCTTCTGGGACAAGTTTTCTGAGAGTCCTAGAAGATTGTCCATGGAAGTATTTTGAGATCTACTGCTTGGATTATTTAAATCTTATCTGGACAAATACCAGAAAATAATCATAATGGGAGGGAAGACAGAAAACATAATGTACAGTACAGTTTTCTCTGGAGGAAGTTGTTTTGTTGAAAAATCATTAAAAAAAAAAAAAAGGCAAAACCAAAGCTTTTTGGATGAAAAAATAACCAAAAGATAAAATGCTACTTCTTTCAAATTTTCAGTTTAGTTGAAAGTTCAGTTTACCACCTAGATGGGAGTTTTGATGACTAAGCTATTTTCATGAGTGCTCCATGACACATTTCAGTCAAAAAGACGCACATTAGCACAGACCTACTATTTATATTGTTTAAGTTAACCTAGTTAATTTTGGATTAAACAGGCTGGGGAGCACAGATGAACAGTATCATCAGGCAAAGGGAATTAATGAATGTCCAGTGGTCAGAAAAGGAGGAGCTGGCCTCTTAATCTGGCTAATATGTGCCTACACCTGAACTGCAGTCAGACCCTATGGGAGACATTGATTTGAATGAGTACAGATATCCATCATGTAGATACCTCTGACCTAGTTACCTGAGGGTCCCTTTATAGTCATGAGGCTGATTCTTTCCACCCTAAAAGAAAATATGTAAAACAGACTGTATAAATTGCATCCTGAAAGCTCCTACCACTCTCTGTGGAGTAAAAAAGAGTTCAGGATGATGTGTTCAAAGGGAGATGATGCTGTAAATGCCTCCCATCTACAGTTAGGTAAGATGAATCCAAGAGGATGTTGCTCAGTTCCCTGAAGAGACAACTAGAAGGCACATACATATTTACATCTTCTTAATGTAACTTGAAGACTGGGGTCAGCGGTAAGTTACCAAAGCTAGAAAAAAAATAAAGTAATAGTAATAGAAATGCCTTTCTATTACATTGAATGCAATACACAGAACATGCAGTGTTGTTTGCTATGAAGCAGGACACCAGTGTACAGCTGGGTCAAAATTCAAGATGTAGAACCAATGTAATAATGGTACAGAAGTGAGAGGATTCAAATGTTTCGTGAGGACACCACAGCTAATGCTTTTTTTTCTTCTGTGGGGTGAGATGTGGTCCATGAATAGGGCGAGCTGATGGATTCTGCCCATAGTGAAGATGAGTCTACTGAACTCTGTTTCTCAGTTTCCCCATGTGTAAAAGAGAGTTACCATTCTGAATAGTTCTGTGGTTCTCATTACAGCTGCAATTTTCTTTTTTTCTTTTTTCTTTTTTTTAAGTGACTCATTTATTTGAGGGGGGAAAAAAATAAACTAGAAAAGAACATTAAAAAGTCCAACTGTAGTGTGGTAGAAATTATTCCAAATTGAAGTTAAAACCAGGAAACAATTTTTGAACAGCAGTCAGCAGAAATGAAAATGTAAATATTTTCCTGCTTTTCAAGGCAGAGTCACAAGACATCATAGACACCAACTATTAAAATCAGTAAAACAAGTTTGCATCTTGCATTCTATAACCTAATAATATTTAAATCATATGTGTTTTACTTGGAGTTAACTCTTTTTCTAACTTAGATGGGATTTAAACTTGTACATCCTTCATCTTCAGGGAAATGCCCAGCAGCTGAGGACTGTGTATTCTAAAATGAGCTTCTCTCAATGTCGAGATAAATAGACAGCTATTGCATAATCAAGAAAGCATATCTATTTCACATTGTTTCAGGTAATATATTTAGAAATATGATACTTACATGGATGCCTCTATTCTGATTCTAGAGAAGGAAATATCTGTCCAAAATTTTTAGGACCAAATATTTCTGGATTGTTTAACTCCCTTTATGAAAGAAGCAGACAATTTACAATCTATTTCACTAGAAATACCAAAAATCTGTAAATGTCTTTTTGGTGTTCTTTGAAGTATGTGGAAAAACACCAAGGTTTGGGGTTTTTTTGTTTGTTGGGTTTTTTTGTTTGGTTGGTTTTTTATTAGCCACTATTAAACTATTATGATTTTCCATTTAGCTCAACTTGAAACAAATGCCTACTTTTTTCTTTTTTTTTAACCACTTTAATAGAAATAAAACAAACATACAAAGTGCATTTTCCCATATTTGCCCACTATAGTCAGAAGAATTTGCCAGTTTGTGATAATAAGCATAAATGGCCACGTTTTAAGTATATATATTTAGACAGAATTTCATCATTTCCCAGTCTGACTTTGTTGGACTTGGAACAAAGCAATACACTTTCTTATTTTTACCAATAAAATGTTCAGGGGAGGACAACAGTTCTGCTTTTGTTGGGTTGAAATGTTTCAGTTTGTTTTGATATATGTTATATCCTAATCTGTCATACATAAAACATTGAAAACAAAACAGTTCAAAAATGAAAAAGTATTTTTGAAATTGTAAAAACAAGATGTTTCAAGTCTATTAAAATTTAGGGATTAATGCCACTTTTTTAGTCTAAAAAGAAAAAGAAATCAACAAAATAGACATGACTGTGAGAAATACTTAGACCTTAACTGCTTTGTCTGGCAGAAAACCATTCCATCAGCAGAAGTCAGCAGAAAATCTTCTACCTACTGTTCAGAAAGCACTTCTCGGTAGTATTACTAGGCATAACAAAAGCAAGACATGGTCTGTATTATCTACTCTCTGCAGACAAGATCAGATACAGTAAAGTCTTGTGACATTTTCAGAAGCAGCTGCCCATGATCCAGGCAAGAGTTGGATGTAGAATGGATTGACCTTCTGGAAAGCATTCATTGTTGGGTTGATTTCTTTTTTTTTAATATAATCAGATACAAATCCCACAGGCTATAGTAAAAGATGACCAGAAAGAAAAAGTTGTTTGACATCAACAGTTACAAATGCCAAAATTCTACATGGGGTCTATAGAAAACAGGAAAAAAAAAGTATACGCTTGCAATAAAAGCATATCTTTTCAGTTCAATGTGTTCTTCAGATTAGGTGTTTTGGAACCATGTTTTTTCCTGAGACAGTCCTACACATGGACCTCAGTTTATAGCTCACTCTTGACCACACAGTTGAGATATGAGCGTCTTGCATGAGGAGTTCTTTCAAACCATGATGACTACATCTTTCAGGCTCCCTTTTGATTGGAAGAACAACCAGGGGAAACATTGCTTTCTCAGTCTGCTTTTCATGTCTCTCCTCGCTTTCCAGGCCTTTGTGGCAATGCCCTGCAATCTCACTACCCTCTGCTAGATCAGGTTAATGCTCAAGCACAGAATATGTCATAGAGATCCCCTGCAATAGTGGAAGGTCTCCTGTACAATGGCAGTAGAAAATTTTTTTTGTCCTTCATCTATGCCTTTAAACATGGGATTGAGAAGGAAATTTTCCAAGCTATTCATTTATAACAGGCAGAATGAGCTAGAAAATTGTCCTAGTTATTGCAAACCTGTGAGAAAAGGATATGGTTTGAATATGACTGAATAAAAATGAGGGCACACAAACTCAGTGAAGAGAAGAGATGTTACAGTGCTTAGCAATAATGGTTACAGTCTCATTTTCTGACAAACTGGTATAGAATATAATCACAATGTGAGCTCCATAATTAAAGCAAAGATAGCAGTGACATTTTTATTGTATATTTCAACTGCTGAATAAGTTCCTTTTTTTTTTTTTTTTTTCTTTTAACTCATACAGAAACTATTCATTTTTGCAGGCAGGAACAACCCAGCTAGTGGAACTCTTAATTGCATGCAGCTCTGTGCCAAGAAAAACTCCAATCCAGTGAGTCTGTTTTGTTAAGTAGCAATGGTGAAACTCGGAGGTTTGGTTTTGAAGTGTGAATGTTTAACTACAAAAAATACATCCTTGAAAATGCATTCAGAAAATCAGACTCTGTCCCTTGTTCTGAATGGGATTTGTATCGGTTCAATTTTTAGCCAAAATATGCTGTGTTTTACTGTCTTGCCGAAACAAAACTAAATGCCCAATTTTGATAATGGTGGAATCATAAAAGGAAAAAGAATATGGAGACATCATTTAACCAGAAGTCAAAATGAGAATTACTAAAACTCAACCATCTGGTTTTAGAAGCAGAAAAGTTCTTTGGCCATTCTGCTGATTTATTCCACTTCTTGCTTTTCTAAATATTGAATTTAATCTCCTGCTCTGTCATTAGTTCTTATCTTGCCTTCAGTACACATGAAAAATATTTAGATTGTTCCTTTTTGCAGAAATATTTTTGTAAACTTGAAGACTTTAAATATATTCTACACATTGCATTTCTAGACCACCAACCATAGGTCTTTTACTTGCTTTTCTCAGCCCACCTTATCCAGATGGCTATTCATACAGCTTTCTCTCTTCTGGAGTCTTTCTATCTGGAAATAAAGGGGTTGTCTGCATAAAAACATCCTTCTTTTAAGATAACTCCACCACCACCACCAAAAAAAGACAGTCAATACTAAGCAGTAAATACTTCTGAAAGGCGCAACTTCCTGCCAGGGATCTCAGATGAGGCATTTCACTTAGGAGGGAATGAAGAATGAAGAAGCACAAGCAAAGATAGATTAAATGGCCTGCATGACATTATACGGAAAAGATGTAGCAGAAGTGGAGAAAAGAAGCCTGGGCTTCTAAATATCAAGTTCTCATAACAATGATTCATGTAAAGTTTTCACTGACTGGTCACACATAGCTGAAAATTGATGAAGAGATGCCCAGGTTTTCTGAGCTCTAGTGGATTGGAAACATCCTGAAAATACCTAAAATACCTTTTGTTCTGATGTATTCTGGCCTTATTTTACTGTCTTTCTGAAATCAGGAATCACCTACAAGTTAAAAAGGACAATGCATACAAACAAAGGTTGAGACTGTCAGCTCAACTGACAGTGAAGATAAATTAATTACTCTTCCAAAAGGTTTAACAAACTTTTTGAGCTTCCAAAGTAGCTTAAGTTTTTCTGTAGGAGATATTTTCATTTGTTTCTGATATTTCAGCCAGTTCCTATTTTATCTCAACTGGTTTTTCCTTTCTTAAAACCCCTTGAGAAAATTCCCAGTAAAAGAATAAATCTGTCACATGAATTGATTTACTGCACAGCAAGATCATGCTTTTAAAGATGTCTGTATTATAGGAAAATTAATTTCTCAACCTACTTAACACAGTTCTAGTAAAAGCCTTCCACCCCAGGGAGTGCAATGAGCAACAGTACCTGTGCAGGCACAGTAGGAATTTTATCAATCTATGCTTTGTTTACTTTTTCCAGGGAACATCTTTGGGTTGCAACATGGAAAATATAGATGCAAACTTCTCAGAACTGTCTCACCCACGATTGCATTTTTCCTCTGTTCCTCTTGCCAAAAGATAGACACTGTGGTGCAAGAGTAACTGTTTGCACCAATTCTTAATTTTAGTAAGTAAATAAGGATCTTCCAAATATTCTAGCCTTTTCTTTGACTCAGACCACAAGGGCAAGTTGACACCATGGCTGAATGATACATTCCAAGCACTAAATGGCCTTATATTTTTTATATATATATATATATATAAATTTTTTATGTATATACATATATGTAATCCAAACCTAGGTCCTTTATCTTCTTCTGCAGACTTTCTGTATCAGATGATCCCACAGGATAAACATTATCAGAGATTCATAGAATCACTGGTTGGAGAGAACCTCTAGAGGTCATCTGGTCCAGGATTCAAGGCAGGCTCTACTAGTCATCACTAGCTCAGAGCAGATGGGGCTATGAATAGCCATGTCTGGAAAGTTTCCAAGGGTGGATAGAGACTCCACAGCATCCCTCGGTGACATGTTCCAGTATTGCACATCTGGTTTGATGAATAAGTTCTTTTCCTCATGTCCAGTCTGAACATCCCAAACCACAAGTCATTATCCCTTGGTATACCAGCTGCTGGAAGCAGTTTGGTCTTTTAATCTTTACCATAGAATCATAGAATCACAGAATCTTTTAGGTTGGAAAAGACCTTTAAGATCATCCAGTCCAACCATTAACCTAACACTACCAAGTCCGCCACTAAACCAATTAAGGGGAGAGTAGCAACCCCACACCTCTCAGCTTGGTGGCTGGATCATTTATAAAGAAAGTAAAAACTAGGAATCATTAAGATTGGAAAGGATCTCTAAGATCATCAGTCCAACACCATTATGCCCACTAAACTGTGTCCCAGAGTGCCACATCTGCCCATTTTTTGAACACTTCCAGGGATGGTGACTCCCCCACCTCTCTGGGCAGCCTGTTCCAATGCTTGACTACTCTTTCTGTGAAGAAATTTTTCCTACTATCCAATCTAAACCTCCCCTGACACAGCTTTATTACTGCCCATCAAGCAGTTGTAGAGTGCAGTTAGGTCAACTCTTACTTATGTCTTCACCAAAAAAGTTGTGAAATGGGGTAATAAATCATAATTCAGTACAAATCACAATTAAAAAAAAAAAAAAAAAGTTAGAACATCCGCCATGGAAAGAATTATATCACAACTATCAGAAAGTCAGATCAATTACAATGATCTTCTTGGAGTCATGCTGACTCCTCTTGACCCGTCTATATTTTCCATCTGAGTAAACTGCCTCTTGTCCTCATAGATGTAACCAGAAACCTCAGGAGATCAAATCTCCTTCAGGACCTTTTCTAGTTGAAATGGAATCAGCTTAAATATGAACCATGGCAACTTCATAAATATTTTTGGCAGTGTACAGCTTTTTCATATAATTTAGCTTGTAATTAAGATTTGGCCAGCCCAGGAGCTGTCACTTTCTGGTTCCACAGCCCAGCTTTGCTGATGTTTTTTTTTAAGATCAGTGAACATTTGCCTTGAAAAGAACCTGGGTCCTTCAGTAATGGGTTTATTGAGGGAAATTCTGTGGTCCATGTGTGTGCATTCAGGACATTGCTACTAGAGAAAACCTACTGGCCTTAAATTCTGTGAAATGTTTAAGTCATAACTATCACATTGGTAGCCAGTGGCACCCACACTGCCACTGATTTAATCCCACCCACTTCTCAGAGCTGTACCACAGATTAATCAGGACAATTCTTCCACAGCTATTGGCAGTTAGAAGAGATCTATTGTTGTTGGTTAGTGGGAACCTTAACTCCAGAATGTCAACAACATGTTTTGTATAATGATTTTAAAATATGGTCAGTGCCTTTTTGCTCTATGTTAGTCCTTATAAAATTAATAAAGTATGTTTCCAATGCTGTTAAATTAGTGGTGCAGTTTGCCTAATAAAATATGTTTTGCTGTCTTGGTTTTATGGGCAAAGTAATAAACTACAGTTTTCAAAAGCAGCTTGATACAGTACAAGTAAAACCTTTACAAGTTTCTACTAAGATTCTAGTTGAAAATAATAAAGCACAGATTATTTTTAGATTAAAGACCATATGTTAGACAATAGACATTTTGGAAAACACTGTGGTTTTCATAATTGCATTCACGTGCTATTTTCATATTCTGCCCTACAAGTGCAAGATACTCAATTGTCAGTTATGGGTGGGAAGAAGGAATATAGATATACATAATGTGCCAAAAATAGAGCGAGCTGTTAATCTGCTGTGATCTATTAGATTCTTGATGAGTTCTTATATGCCCTCCTTTCCCCAGTCCTGAGACAGAACAGGAGATTTGCTCTTGCTTATGATTTCTGTTGCTTTTTCCACCTGTGCATTATCAGGCAAAATGTTATGAGCCAAAAAAGAAGAGTGGGGGTGGGGGAAAGTAACTGTCTTCTGATTTTTCACAAAAAATAAAAGTCAATCCATTGGAAAAAAAAAAAAATCCCAACAGATTTTTTGCAAAACTAAGATATCCTTATAAAAGAAATCTCAAAGAACAAATTCGTGTCTACCTGAGAGATTAACTATTCTTAACCAAGTGAACAGAAAAAGTAAATAATTCAACGGAAAAGGTGGCTGAATCTTGACAGACTCTGAGTTTGGTCTTGATTGAGACTAAATAGCTCAATAGCTCTAAATCTTTCACAGCTAAGTTCTTGATTAGTGTCCTAAAAGAGTGTTTCAGCACATGAATGAATCATTTTATTTTTTGGTGGTGTAAAAACAAGCAGCTTTCAGTTGTTGGATCAAAAAATACCGGGGTGGACCTAACTTTAGGGATCTGCAAGTTAGGGACATTCTCTAAGTTCAGTCTTGTGTCTTTTCCCCATCAATGGAGAGAAACAGACCTCCATGGAGTATTTTATCACCTTCAAAGATATGTGCTTATGGTACATAATATGAATCATGTTCTTAAGCACATCACCCTCAACTGTCTACTGAAGTTTCTTAGACAACTAACTTAGTTTTGCTTGGAGATGCTTAACTTGGAGATGCTTAAAGTTAGGCAAAAAATATATACCCTCTTTAATGCTTATAAAATAAGCATATCCTTAAATCCCTTCGCAGTCTCCTAGGGGATTTAAACATATTTCTGTGGAATTCTCTATTGATTCGATTGCAGTTAATCAACTCCTTAGGCTAGTTTTGTGAAAGTATCTGAGGTATTTTTGCTTGGTTGCTTGTTTTTTTTAGGTAACCATATTTCAGCCAATGAATTGGAACATTTTGATCTTCCTCCAGTTTCTTTGAAAAATCAGATCATCATCTCAAAATTTGTACAGAAAACTTACAAGACCCCGAGAAAAAAAGTTTATCTTGGCTTGTAAGATGTTTGTATTTTTTTTTTTTTTTCCTAGAGTTATGACACATGGGATCATCTGCCAAAATGAAAAGTTGTGTGGTAAAGAGAAATAAGTTTAAAATGAGAACTTTCAGTTCAGGCTGAAAATAGACAGCATAAGGACAACCTACGTGATCTTTTCTGACTGCTCATTCACCTCTATACCTTTTTCCTCATCCAGAATTTTGTGCAGATGAGAAATGAAATTTATCTTGAATTGGTTTAGTGATTTAAGATGCTTTCCTTAAGATAGGAGCCTGTTTGCGGACTGGCTTTTCCCAGGCTTCACAGCTTAGAAACAACCTTTTATATGGTGATAAAATCAAAAGTGTTCCCTGACCACCAGAATATAGAGTACCTTGTTGTAATGATTTCTATATTTCTACAACAGCTTAAATAGCAGAGCCTTGTGCTTTGTCAGAAAACCCTTTAGCCTATTGTACTGGACTTCTCTGAAATATGGAAGATATGAGGACAGGACCTTTTAGAAAAAACAGGGGTTTGAGCTTAGTTTAACAATGTAGTGTACATACATTTTAATCATTAGGTTATTAGACAGAATAGAATCAAGATTTTCTGCACATCTTGCAGGTCTTTAATATGGGCTAGGTGATGAACTAGATTTATGTGGCTCTGGGCAGCACAGAAGCAAACATCTGGCTCCATAATAGATACTAGTTGGTGAAGGAAAAGCTGAGTCTTTAGGCTAATGCAAGAGATTACGGGACCTATGTTCTTTGTTCAAGCATGACTCTGTTGTCTAAAAACAATAGTATTTAAAGACATTTTATCCAGGTTAACAATATAATTCTAAATTCCATTTTTAATCATATGAGACTTACATCTCTTTGCAATACTGAGAACAAGAAAATTACGGTAATGTTAATAAGGTTTATGAATACTGTTTCTTCAGGTATAGGATCCATGGAGTGCTGAGATGTATACAAAGCAGCTGTCTATACCAGAAATTCTGTAAGAGTAGGAAATCACAGCTCCATCAGGGTTGACTTAGCAAATAGCTTTTCAGTGGTGCTAAATTTGGTACTAAATGACACCCAAACTGCACCAATATGAACATCAACCAAGAGCATTCCCTTCAAAAACACCAGTGCTTCAGGCAAGCTTATATAATACTACATGAAAGATGGGTATATGATGAAAGTACTCAATTCAATATCAGGAAATAAGATCATTACAACACGAGTAACTACCTGAATGATGTCTTTGAATTACATATTTTTTGTTAGTAAAGCAGAAGCAAAAGACTAGGTCTTTTTCTGCAGATGGAGGTCAGTTTTCAGAAGGAATATTCAAAGGAAGGCTGTATCACCCCTCAACCTAGACCCTGAGGAGGGAAGAAAATGTATGGATTTTGACAAGAACCATGTCAGTTTCCAGAATGACCTTGCAAGTATCTTTTATTGTTTCTTGCCTTTATGGATTTTGTTTCCAATTTTGTACAGAGATATCTTACCCTGACCCTTGCTGGAGTAAACTGGACTTACTATTCTTACTAAATCTTTTAAGTAATAAAAAGTGATCTCAAATTTATCTGGAAAACATTGAGAACTCCTTTTCTTAGGGATCAGTGAACTGTGTAACTCTTTATAAAAGTGTGTCTTGAGACACTTGTGTCCTTTTGTATGTGTTACCAAAATGTTTTCTGGAAAGAAACAGGAAGTGAGAAGAAAATTAGGACCTGATAATAGTTACATATATTACAACCACTAGCAGGACATTTAAAGACTTATACTGCTGGTTTTGGTCCTGTGTTGAAAAGTTAAGCTGAGATTTGTTTTATGTTGTCCCTTTGAAACTTAGATCCATCAAGAAGATTTTCATTGATTTCATTTTCTTTGCACTTTACCACCATCAGCTGTATTGATAGAACAGCTGTGTATAGCTCCAAATAACTCCTGCAGTAAAGCAAAAGAAGAAATAAATTTTGCTCCATCTAAAGCTTCTCTCCCCAGTTACGTTTCTCAAAAGGTAAACCTAGCTTCCGTAACATTATCTCAGTGTCTTTAAGGGGAAATTCCAATTATCATGCAGGGAATGAGCAGTGGCTGGAATAAAGGAAGAGATGGCTTAGTGAGAGAAATAATACACTGCTTCATTCCTGAATAAAACAGATCAAACAGTAGAAGAGTCATTCCTGCTTGTGAATACAGGCATTGGACTCATTTAATTTAAGATACTGATTATAATTTCCAAATTTCTTCAGGGTTTGCCTGCACCTGAATGTAACGTGGGAACTGGAGGCACGGAGGGGAGGCTGGAGAGCACACTGCAGGTGTACCAAGCACATTTCCCAGCTTCACAAGAGCAGGTCAGGTCTGAGAGCACTGGTATAGTTATATCACAGATAGAATCTGGACCCAGGTTGAAGTCTGTATGGATTTACTGTTTCGAGGCTCATAAATCCACATGGTGTTGTATTTTGTTGTGTGGACATGCACTACATAACTCCACTGGATATACAGGCAGTCAGCTGAGGTGTCATAATTTCTATAATGAAGATATAAGAAAAGTAGTTCAGATACTTTCCTGGAAAAACTATTTCAATGTCATATCAGCAAGACATAGGTTGCAATATATGTCAACTCTGTCCTTGGGAAAATAGTCCATTTCCTGGGATGTCGTAGGATGCGATTATTACTGGGGGAAGGTTCTTGGCTCTAAATCTAATCTCAAGTTCTCCTGGGTAGCTTAGATGTTTATAAGGACATCCTTTTTATGTATTTGGTGATATGGAAATCCTCAGTGCATAACTCTAAAACTTAAGCAGCAGAATGCTGGGAATGTAATACTGGATTTCACACTGAAGCAATGCCTGAACACCTTTAAGAGCCACTCTTACATGACTTCAGAAACATGTACGACTTGTCTTCCATGAAATATGTGCTCCTAACTCAGACACACCTCAGTAGCTGCTAAAATAAGTGAGCTGAGTTTCTGAAGTCCTGAGAATAGTGTATCTTTTACTCAGTGATAACTTTTGGCCACCCTTTGGTAAATAAGCCATTGAGAATCCTAAGCATGGGTTTAGAAGACTACTTTTAAGCATCCATTAAAGCAAACAAACCAACCAAATCTTTTAGTCAAAATTCTTTACGATTCTATAAATTGTTGCCTGTGTCTTTGTGAAGATCTCCCAGATACCTCCAAATTTCACAAAATTCAGAAAAAAATTTAGCATATCTGACATTTTGTACTGACAATACATTGCTAGCTTACTATTCATATGTTCATTTCTTTTTTTAATAAGGGTTCAGTTGTCAAATTAATGCGCAATATTTCACCACATGACTTAGATGAATGCTACACAATATGAATAGCAAATTGTTGAAGTGAACTGTTCATATGCAAAGCCTAGATGAAAAAAAAGAAAAGCATCTAATTACTCATTGCAATAATTATAAGACCAACTTGGATGCATGATTGATTTGTGACTTGTTCACACACACAAAATCTTTAAATCATAATACAGACATTCAAGTACCTAGATTCTATATGACTATATAGATTAAATACAGCGATGAATAAAAAGAATATGAAAAAATGATCAAAATGTTGTGTCAAATACTTCAACAAACTCTATTGCTTTCTCAGTGTCATTTATGAGTAAAGACAATTTGAACCACCTATTCATCTCAAAATGTTCTAGTCAGTGCAATTTGTGAAGAAACATCCAGAAAAGTGCAGAAATACATATGTTTCAGCTACACTGCCAAACACATTATATTTTCTTTTTCTCAAGGAAATGCAACAATAGGTATCACACTTAGCATGAAAGTGATCGTGCTAATGAGATGATGTCACGTTTGTTATAAGATCATTATTCCAAGGACTATGTTAATTCATTCAATGAACCTCCTGTGAACAGTGTGTGGTGGCCGCCCTCTTGGTTGGTACAGCAGCGATTTAACCAGGGACAGCCAAAGCGAAACACCTGATTTGTTACTTCATGACCTAGAGTTACACTGCTGGGGATCTAACAACACAAGTCCTATGTAGGTCACAGGATGTGGGGTCTGTAACTAGAACTGGATGAACACTCCTTACACCTAGTAAGGACTTTGAATATTTTGAAAGATAAATTTACACTAAGCATCAGGAGGAAACAAAAAAAGGAAACGGAAAAAAAAGTGGGGAAAAAAAATGAAGTCAACTGAAGCAGCTTTTCTGATAGCTTTTTTCTTAATGGCTTTTTTGCCTCTTTTTATATTTAACAAACGATAAATGCATACTTACTCCTAAACAAAGGAATATGTTTAAATGAAAATACTGTATGTTTTATTTTAGAAAACATGTTGAAATATGTTCTTCTTGCAATTTCAGTTCCATTTCCTCCAACACGTCCTGGGAAAATGTCTCAAGAAAGCAAGAAACTGATTTCTTCTGAAAAGAATCATAATTCATAATTAAACAAAATGATTTCTTTAAAAATAACGTGACTTGCTCTATCTGTAAAACACACTTTTCAGTGAGTTACTTATCTAACAAAAATTTGGTGCTGAAAAAAATAATTAGATATTTTCTGAATCTCAGTTTGAGTAGAGCAATCATGCAGGTAATCAATATTTGTTTTTTCTCTCTAATCAAGCAGTGGCCTGAGTACTTTGGTAGATATTATAGACAGCGAACTCTTCTCCTTAAAATCTTATTAACAGAAGGATGAAGGAATTATGATGAAAAAAGTACACGTGGTTGCAGGATATTTTGCTCAGGTATAATACTCACTTTAGCAAAAAAAGCAGGATACTTGCACACCCATCAGTGTTTGGGATACAATAGAATTATTCTGTATTTGAATCAAAGCGAATGAGAATTAAACGGGACTCTTAGTCTTTATATTCAGCTATAAAAATGCCAAGCCTACAGAACGTACAGTATGATTTGCTATTACTACTGAACAGCAATTTCTTCCAACACTTATAGAGTGCATTTCTGCCTAGCTATTGGAGCAGAATTTTATTAAGAAGGGGAAAGAAAAAAAAAACCCAAACCCCTCTTCACCTCCCCACGTCCTCATTAGTCGTTAATGGGATTCATTCCATTGTGCTAATGTGTTAACTTTACACTTTTCTTTCACAGTTTCCTGTGCTATTTTGTGTTTTCAGGTTGAGGTGGATAGCAAAACCATTCACCCTCAGAGGCAAAGAGAATGTACTGACTTGGATAATCCCAGTATTTTTGACGCACTGGTGCTTCAGGTTTAGGAGTGGAGGACATTAGCAGGGAGAAAGAAAAAACACCCCACCAAGAACTTAAAGCGACGTTGTGCAATGTCACCACCTCAGCCCCTCACTTCTGCACAGACTGTGCTATTGAAACAGAGTGCTGGGCTAGGCTTGGCACAGCAGATCAGCTGTCCCAGAGGCAGGCCTGCCTCTTCTGCCTCTTTATGCAGGGTTGTTATCCTGCTAATCGATCTGCGATTCTCCCCTATACCACCAGCCTGCAAACAGGAGCAAGCTCCTTCCTACCACTGCTGAGTAAGTTGGCATGTGAAAGCAGACAGCAAAGTTTAGATACTTTGTGTTTAGTTATCTAACGCTATATCTAACTGAACTGCCAAAGTCAGGAGTATAATTGTCCTCCTTAGACATTGAGGAGAGAGAATTCCTTCAGAAAGTCACCATTCTGCACACCTTCAGCACAGGTTATAGGATGCAGTGAACAGCCCTTGGAAGTGCTTATCACTTTTAAAACTAGAGGGAGTCACTACAGCTAGTCAAGCTTAACTTTCTAATTCTGAGGGAGTTATTTTGGTAAGATTAAGTCAATGTCTTGAATTCTACATAAAGAAGAAAATCATATGATGTTCTATAAACTGGAGGCTTGTATTATGAAATTAATGAAATACTGTAAAAATGTTAACAGGATAACTGACTGCAAAAGATCATAACCTATGATAAACACACAACTATCACAGAACATGGGTGGAAAGAGGAAACAGAGAATTTCATATTCCACAGTACTGGAAGCAAGAGCAGCTTAATTCCCTGTCAAGAAACAATTAACAATGGCTAGAGATGATTAGTAGGAAGGAAAATAAAATGAAAAAGTAAAAGCCAGAGGTCAAACAAAGGCTTTGCAAAATGAAAGAGCTTGAGAATCCTGTCCAATGAAAATAACTCCTGTGCAGCTTAGAGTTACATGGAATCAGGTCTGAGCTGCATGTGGAACACTAATTTTGTTCTATCTGCCTGCTAAATATGTAAATGTACATGTAAAAAAAAATATGTATGTATCTACATAATTTCAAAACAACAGCTTCCTATATTGGTTTGAAAATTATTTGTGAAAAATGTTTGATGTAACTGATAGATAAATATATTCAAAGGGACCACAACAATTTCATAAAATATCTGTTGATTAACAAAGGAACTAGGCTCAATCACTACAAGTACATCAGTGCCTGAGAACCTCAACACAGTAAGAGAACCTCAACATAAGAACAAACTAACAAACCTAAACCAACAAAAACCTGCTTCTCACCTGAGGCAAAATGACATATGTAGGAGCTAGCAAAGGTAACAGACTTTACCAACATTAGTCCACAAATTTCCCTTTGATGTATTTTTCTCAGTGATTTTCCTCTGAGTTTTCGGTTTAGAATTTTTGCTTCCCCCACTCCCCGCAGCTTCCACTGTATTTATTCAATTATGACTCTTTGTTTCTTGATTCCAAACACAACAAAAGCACAAAGTAATATTTCTCACTTGGCTGGAATCAGAGTGAACCAAGCCTTGGAAGTATAGAGGTGTACCTGTGTGGATAGAAACTTTCAAGATATATTTAGTAGACTGAAATCTAAATCCTCAGCTGATAAGCAACACAATGCTGATTCACATCACCTCAGTCTCTAACGCCAAAGCTGAAGAATGAGCAAGCTTTTAAACTTTTGCACACTTATCCGAATTGAACCTGTTATCATGAATTCAAGGCCTTCCAACATCAAATACATGTCAATATCTCTGCAACCATATCACACTCCAGAGGATGCCTGGAACCCCATTAATCTCTTATCAATAAACAGGATTTTATTCCCTGCTATGAAAAAATGATTAGTGACCCTTGATGTGGAAGACAGAAATCAAGAGCTTCTGAGTGAAGACAATAAAACTGATTTTAGGAACAGCTTGATATCTATTTGTACTGAAAAGACGATGAACCAGGACTGCTGGTGCTGGAGCCTCTTCGCTTTGCAAAGCAACTTTTTAGAGGAAAGGAAAAGCTCCTTCCATGGGACAAGGGTAAAACAACACGTTTGGGAGGTTCACTGCACAAGACAGACATTACTGGAAAGAGCAAGGTCACAAATACTGGAACGTATACAGGGATAAAAGGAGAGCATATAAATAAAGTGCAAGCAGCTGAAGACAAAAGCTATGGACTGATAAAAAGCCCTCAGTAAAATTAGTAACTGTCCTTGATAATAGAGGGAAGTAAAGATTACACCTGTTTTGCAAGTATGAGTTACTCTTTATTGGCTGCATTTAACAATAAGTTCCTTGTCCCAATTATATACTTTAAAAATTAATTGTGCACACCCAATTTCCTGTCCCACTGCTGTGACTGCATCACTGTTGCGTGAGGTACCTGTTTATAGTTAAATGTCCATCTTACCAAGGGCTTTAGGGTAACATGGCTATAAATTTTAATAGAAGGTCTGAGAAGAATATGAAACAAACCAACCCCAGTCCTGGTGCTCCTTTTTTTTTTTTTTTTTTTTTTTTTTAGCAATCTCTCTATATTTTAATAAAAAAAGAATTTACATTCAAAGTGGAGACTTGGCAGTTTGCAGCTAAATGAACAGAAGCAACGGCTTTTGGGGGAGAAAATTAACTGATGAAAATGTCTATGGCAAAGTGTATGAAGTAATAGCATAGAAGATGCACATTCTGGTCTCTGTGGTGTGGCTCTATTAAATTTACTGCTGTAAATGTTTGAGGGAAGACAGGAGTTCCTCCAGCCATGTTGAACAGGGCTCATTAGTTCTTATACCAAAATACAAATTCATGGCTATAGAGCTCCAGAGGGGAGCTGACTGTAATTTAACCATCCATGTGGCTGGTTTAAACAGCAGTGTTCAGTAAGTCCATACACACCCATGTCTGTAAAAGTAGTTACCTATGTGGACATTTTGGGTGGGATTCAGCTCCAGATTAAGACACCTACATTAGGTATCGCTGTGAGGAGTTTCCAAGCTCCATGATATTCACTGATCTCCCAGTTTATTTGCTGACATATAGGACTATAACACATTTGAAATGCCCTTTGATTTCCTACCTCGTCTCCCATTACTTTGTCAAGAGGGCACATAAAATTAATTTATGAACAGAATGCCAGCAGTGGGACTCATCATCTATTTTTAGATCTCTGATGTAGATATCTATGAAACCCACTCCTGCTCCAGGGTGCTATTAAGATAAGGTGTCTTATATGTTTGCCCTGTTCAAGCTGACCATTGGACTCACTCATGTCTACACAGCCAATGAATTTTGGTAGCTGACATGCACTCTTCTGTGTAGACAAATGCTTACTAAGACAGTTTCCTAGCATGGACAGTTTATGTATAGTACCTATACATCATTTAGCCCTCCAACCCATGATACCAGGAGAGTCAATATGATTTCTTTCCCTGAGTTACCCAAATAAGAAAGTATCCAAGACACCAGACTGAAGGGAAGGAGTTTTACTCTTGAGTAATATACATGTTTGTCTCCAATGGTTATTAGGCAGATGTTAAAAGACGTTATCAGGTAAACTCTCCCAGGGATTCCAAATAGTCCAGATTCCACACTCCTCATTAGCCTCCTCTGGGATGATTCTTGCTAAAAAAATGAAGTAAAAATTACTGAGCCACTTTAAAAGGAAAAATAGCACATAGAAGGAAAGTTGTAATATAGCTTGAGGGGGCAAGTTCTATAAAAAATGGTACCTTGCTCCCAAACTACACAGAACACATTAAGATCATAATATTCTATGTTCTTTTGGGCTTTTGGGAAAAGCAGGTTGTCCCCTGAATAGTAGAATAAATGAGGCCTGGTTTCCTATGTTTCTTCTGCTTGAGATTAAGTTCTCTGATGTCTAATAATGTGCAAATTCTGACTGATAAGTTTTGTGACTTCATGTTCACTCCTAAACTTTCTTCTTATGGATATTTTTTGAGGTTCAACAAAAATCATGTGTACAAAATGCACGAGAGCACTGCTCTTTTGTTAAACTTGGCTAAAATTCAAATACTGCCTCAAAGCTACTGCAGGGGAAAAGTAGAGGGACAGACATACAGATGAAGATACACAGACATAGAAACATGATTACAAATGCCTTATTTCCTTAGGGAATCAGGCTCACATTGCAGATATGAGTCAGAGATCTTTTCTCTTCCCCTGATCAGATTTGCTCACATCTTTTCAATTTGTATGGTATTGCTGGACCCAGAAACAAAACATAGCTTTAGCTGAATTGAGAGGCACAAGCTCGTGCAACATTTAAGCAAAGATATCTAATATTACTTGGGGTCCTTTCTTGAAATGAATTTGTATCATGAATCCAATGAGGTATGTGTGCCTGGACTGCCTAGAATCATCCCATTTCTCCCATCACAAATTTAAATTGTCTAAATCTGTTGAATTTAATTTTCAGTTATGCTTTGTTCAACTCCTTGCTGCAAATTGTTCACTGAACAAGACTAAGATTTCCAGAAACCTTACTGACAACAAGAAGCACCAGCTCTTGTTGAGAAAATCAGAATATAATGGTTGCCTAGGGTATTTCAAAGATAACACAGAGCAATTAAGGTTTGAAATAACATAACTGCCAAATATATCTCATTACTTCAGCATAGATAGCAGCATGACAAGAAAAGGGTTAAATTTGATTACAGACAGCATGAGAAAATCCTGCTTCTTCAGAAGAGGCTAGCTTTTGTTTTTTTCTAACAGACACGTATGTACCAACTTGCTAACCCTTCCAGTACCCACCAAAATTCTGTGAAAGTTAGGGAATTGGACATCTTGTTTTGGTCAGTGTTGGAGAAATTGTATTTATGTACTTCAGCTGAAGTTACTGGTCTGAAGTATCTGGTTGCTTCAGCTGAAGGGAAAGGGGAAGAAAGGAAGGGAGGGGTGGGGAAGAGCAGAGAGGGGACACGAGAGAGAAAGAGGGAGCAAAGGAAGAAGGGAGGGAGAGAAAAACAGTAGAAGCTGATTATTGGATCATCTGTTTTATTAAACACAAGTCAGTGTATTGAGTCACTTAGTGCAGGCAGCGTTATGGTATGAATAAAGATTTGCACAAATCATAGAAAGATTAATAGAAAACAATCCCTTCTCCAGCTGAGTCAGGCTTTTAAGACTTCTTTTCCTCAACCCCTAGAAAGAAAGAAAGAAATGGGGGAAACAATATACACAGTACATTTTTGCTTTGGAAAAATTTATCTGGTTCAGATGTTCAGTGAGAATGGAAACAGAGGGCTGTGTCTTAAGGAATCATATGGATTATATAAGGAAATGTCCTCAGACAAATGCTAAAAAGGAAAAAAAAAACTACTCAGAAAGAGAGAAGAACCATAATTTAGTGCAAGTTGCTAGACTGAGCAAAAGGAAAAGAGGCTGTGTTTAGTGTCACTGAATTCGGCAAGTGATTACACGGCACGGGGTTCATTCAGGACCCAGCGAGTGATCTACAGCCTGTGTTCTGCAGGAGGTCAGAATGGAGATTAAAGTGACCTTTTCTAGCCTCAAATTCTATGAATTCAGGTCTGAACCCAGGGTCCCAATGGAAACTAAGTGATGATATGGAGTCTTTGGGGTAAGCTAACCTATGGTTGATGGATGGTTTTACTTCTTTATTTCCATAGAGTCCCCCACCACATTACTCGCACAAAACAACTTTCTCACTTGTGACATTCAAAACTTTTACAGACAAAAGACCAATGGGTATACATAATCACAAGTACCTCCAGGCTGGAAACAAGAAAAGGGTTTGAAACTACTGGGGGATACAGATTCTGCAGCAACTTTCCAACCAAAATAATGGGACAGGAATGCATTTGAAGATGGAACTTCACATGTTCATGGACAAGACTAAAAAAAATGATGATCTGCAATAGCAGGGAAGTGGACTAAGCAGTTGAGAAGATTTTTTCAAGCTTTGTTGCTTTTGTTCCTAAATCTTTGAAAATGACAGTATAGATTTTCCAGTGTTACTTAATGACTGACACCCAGGAAACTTTTCTGTCTAAGGTGAGCTGAATTCTGCAAGTACTGCCTTAACACCTTCATATCAAAACTCGTGGTGAAAGAAAGAATGCTGCATGAGTTGTTTAGAAAAGGAAATCCCCACTTCAATCAGTGTCCCCTTTCCCCCCTCTCTTTTCAATTAGCTGACTTCATGGTCCTTTATTTACATGGCAAGGACTCACTGGGCTACGTACATCAGCCTCAATCTCTGCATGGAATCCACTTACGTACTTTCACATTGGGGTAGACAGAATATTGGCATAGAGAGGGTTAATCCTGAAAGACTACAAGGGGAAAAAAAACCTGTGTAGAGTGGGAAATTAGTCAGCAGAGACCTGACAAAGTGCTTCCTACACATGCTGTTCTGTCAGGCTGCACAGCTTCTTCTGCTTCAGAGGTAATTACATAGATTTTCTGTCTTGTACTTGCAAAAACACAGCACAGCACTCCACCACTGCTTGTAGCTCAGTGCTTCAGGGCTCCAGCTGCATGGGGCTGGAAAATGTTTACACAATTTCTTTTAAGATTTTTAAACCACAATAAGGGATGTGGCTAACTCTTCATCTGAGGGTGGAATGGTAGAGTCTTTTCTGAAGCTGGACTTGGGTGCAAGGAAGGACCTCCTTGTAAAGCAATGTAATTATCCCTTTCTCAAGCAAATGGCTTCTGCCATACCGTAAATCATCCTTTTTTTCTGAATGTTTTAACTAGAGAGGAACACAAAAGAATTTGGACATTGATCTGGATTTCAAATTCTCACTGTTTCAGATCCAGAATCCTAATTTTAAACTCGTTGCTAATTTTATCAGTAGTTTTCTGGGTGCCATTAAGAAACGTGTCTATTCTTTTTGATTTGACAAATACACAAGTATACATATTGAACATATAGGCAATGTGTTTATTGGTAAAAATAATACATGTGAGTATGTATGTTCCCCCCTCATTACTTTGATGTGCTTGAATAATCACTTGGTTAATGCAGTACTAGGATGGGCATTTCAAATCATATATAAATTCAAATTTAAGTATTCAAACCAATATTGACAACATACACTTTCATTAGGTTTTGTGACAAACTGAATGTCAAAGTTGCTTTGAAAAGACATTTCTATATCTAAGTATAAACTTAATGTCTTTTTCTAACATGGACCTGCTTATAATATAAAATATTCTCTGGCAAATATGATACAGCTGCTTTACATATGTTCACCTCTGCATACAAGGCATGAGATAATGATGGAAACTATAGAAATTAAAAAAAAAAACAACAAAACAAAACAACAAAACATGAACCCCAAGGTTCAGGGTGAAAGGGACTTAGGGAGTCTACCTCTTCACTGTACTTTGATATGGGAGAAATTTCTCTTCCGTTGCCTATGACATATGGCTTTCCAATCTCTTCATAAAAGCTTCCAAACAGTCTCTGCCAATGTTTCCCTATCTTCACCATTAGAAACTCATTCCTGTTGCTTTTGCTACATGTTTTTTCAGTTATCAAATGTCATTGACCTTACCCATAACACAGAATTCCCTTCCTCTGTGGCACTGCCTTCAGAATGACTGAAATAGTCCTCATCCTTCCTCATCCTTCTCTTTCTTTGACTAAACAATCTTTGCATTTTTCAAGTCAAGTTTTCCAGACTTCTGACTATTCCTGAGATCCTCAGAAAACTCTCTTAAAACTGGTTTCCTGTGCTGCAACACTTAAATGAAGCAGACAAACCGAAGTGTATATTTTAAAAGATTAAAACCAAAGGGAAATTTAACTTAGTTAGGGTTTTTTTATTCATAAAAAGAAAAATTCTGGTTAATTTGTGGCAATGGAGACGTGGTTCATTTCTTAAGTATTTCTTCAATAAAACTGGGCAAGTCCTTGGCTTGAGTCACATCTTCACTATGAACACAGCGGTAGATTATCACAGTTTCTGTTTACATTGATACTTATACTTGATTTTCAACCTTAGACGAAGGGACTTGCAACCCTAGAGGAAGGGACATGTAACTAAGTGCATTACAAAAGCCTAAAATAATGAAACCATATTTGATTCGAGTAGGACCTTGGTTTTATATTTCAGCACTTGGAATGTTGTCTTCTGGTTTTAATTTCTATCATGGTTTTCTTCATCACTGACGTGACTTATGTACCCTTCTTATACTCCTTCAGTCTGTCATCTCCAAAGACAGTTCCTTTTCCTTGGTGACAGATAGTTGGCTCCTAATAAATTTCTCATTGTGATGTTGCTACAGGCTGGGATATGAAGGGGCGGGAAGGGAAAGGAAAAAAGGAAAAGCAGAAAGAGGAAAACTGAAAAAGGACAAAGAGAAACACTACTAAGGGATAAAGGTGAGGTCAGACCTCATCCCTTTAGAAAATGTCAGCTGATTTGAACAGGAACAGTATGAGGTACGAGGGAGGATAAAAGCAAGGTTTAATCATTGCGTATCAGGATGGGGGGGGTGTCAGTGTTTGGTACTTTCAGGAGCTATTTCTCACCTTTTTCTCAGGTACACAGATTTTTCTGTGTGGGCAGAAGGTGAGAAGCTGACAGCATAACTTCACCATTGGTAAATAGGAAAGATTTTCTTTAAAGCAACCACTAAGGATTTATGTTGTGTCTAGATAATCTCAATGAAGTTGTGTACTAGATAATTGCAATGAGGAAATGTGCTTGATTGCTTAGAAATAAAGGCAACTCTACTAGATTAAAGGAATTCACATTCTGACTGGTTGATAATAATTCCCTCTAATTTGAGAGGAGGTATTTATTTCCTCTGTTTTTTTACAGAATACATTTATTAGGGAGATTACACACTTAGATGTAAAACATAAGAAATTCTAGAAGTGCAGGGAGAGAAAAAAGAGGAAACCCAAGATGCACCCACTTCCACTATGGATGGAGATAGTAAGTATATGTGAATCCAGTTCCTACAACAGCTGAGGCAATCATAGTTCATAATAAATAATACAGATGTCTAAGTCAGGAGGATGTGTTACCTCAACAACTAAAAAAAAAAAAAACAAGGAAAAAGGAGCAAGAAAAAGCTGTTTAGAGGAAAAACATTCTTTATCACTCCATGAAAAATAGTCATTTTCAGGGTACAGCACTCTCAGAGTTCAACTCCCTTTTACCGAAAAAGAAAAAAAAAAATCCTTGGGCATAGCATCTAGAAAAGGTAAGTGGCAAGCACCAAGTCAGAGGGCGTCACAGAGGTACACTAAAACTAATCCAAACAAAGGACGAGCTCAAACGCCTCTAGCTGTAGGCTTAGCTCTAAAGGAGAGTGTCTGTTTCATACTGGAGCGATCCCCATTCCAAAGACTGACTATAACCATCACTCAGTCCTTGTTGGAGCATTTTTTCACCCCTTCTGTACATCCCTTGGCACCACCATTGCTGTGGTATGGGTCCTTCCCAGTAGGTAGGACAGAAGGAAAGCACGGCTGATGTGCAGGCCAGTTTTGGGATAGTTGGGTACAGCTGGGAAGAGAGGTGGCCATTAGAGCACACCCACACTAAGTTAGGAGGTGCGGAAACAAAAGATGTTTGGCACCTGGAGCAGTGGTGAGAGGGTGACAATAGTCTCTTTTATGGCAGTTTAGGATGGAGGGACATATATAGCTGGTATTGCTGCATAGGCAGGCTCATACCAAGGCTTCTTGGGCTGGTGGATATAGCCACAACAGGGGCATCTTATCTATATTCTTACACCCAATTTCCGTTTGCCAGTCCCAGAGTGGAGAATCCCCTGTTGGGTGTGCCTTATCTTTGACCCATACCAGCTAGGTGCATAGGTGTACCTGGCCCATGTGCAGTTGAGCAGGCAGTCAAATGAGTTGTTATTACACATGCTAGGGCATTTGTTATTATCTCTGTCAGGATGTTTGATAAACCAAGAAACACTGAGTGGATTGGTATATACTAGTGAGTGATCTTCAACATCCCATAGGGAGACATGTTCAGTGGTTCCCCATGGACCTTTGGGACAGGGTGTAGTGCCATTGACACTCCACCCCATGGCTTTATGGGTCAGTTGGAAAATGTAATTGCATTTGGCGTCCCATACCAAACTAGCATTTATCGTGCCGGATAACCAGCTATAAACGATACAGGTATAGCCTACGTCCCCTATGCTTTCCTGGAACTTCCAGCTATAATTGTTATATTGACCCCATGTTAATTCAAGGGCTAGTGATATGTTGATGTCCTGTACAAAAATGGGCAAGGGGTCTTTCGCTGACCTGGGGGTGCATAAACATACTGTTATGGATGTTAAGTTCATCATCCATGCAAATCCCACCATCATCTTTGCCGCTACATTGCCATCCAGGTCCCAGTTGCCTGCATTAGTTGCTGTCCCAATCAACAGGAGCAACAGAATGGTCCATCCCTCATTGTCCTGTAAGAGAGTATCAAAAAAGTGGGCCTCGGTCCCTTGGACCAGGCTTTCAGGTTAGAAGTCTGGGACTATCCACTGAACGCTAGTGCAGTGGGTTTTCCTGTTTTCATCTAGGGCCTCCCAAGCATACAGACCTCTAGGTTTTGCTAGGGTCATGGGCACAATGCTAATGGAAGGTAGTTTCACCATGACAGGCTGGCCTACATGTGTTCTTAGTGGAAACTGGTCCTTTTTATTATCTGGTAGAGGGTCATTGCTTGATGGTGGCTTCTCAGGGCAGAATGCCCTGATTTTGGGGCTTCCATAACTCCCCCAGTGGTTATTGATGATAAAGACCGCTTGTGTTAACCGTGTGTCCCAACTGTGTTGCAAGATGTCAGCATGCTTTTTCATCAGACCGTTGGCCTGCTTGATGATCCCATTGGCCTGGGGATAATATGGCGTATGGAAAACCCACTGTATACCTCCCCCTCTAGCACAGTCTCGAACCACTGTGGCTGTAAAGCGTGATCTGTTACCACTTTGAATGCTCTCAGGGGTGGGTAAAACCATTCACGCAACACTTGCACTGTTTGGTCCCTGGTGACAGCTGTAGCCACTAACAGCCACGAAACACCTTCTATTCCTACCAGAATGAACTTCTTTCAATGGGATGGTTTTAATGGCCTAACACAGTCATCCTGACAAGAGCTCCAAAGGGCTTTGCCCCATCTGATGTGCTGGGCCAGGGCTTGTTTTGGGTTGTCAGCTTTAAGCCTTATTCAGCATTGTGGGCAGGCTGTGAGGACTGTTTCATATGTTGCAATAGACGCTGGGCACCCCTGGAGACTGGCACTCATAATAGAGATCATGTTCCTAGAGTGGCCTTGCTTGATGTGTAGCCGCTCAGCTAGCTGTTTTCACTCTTCCCATATGCCATCAACCACTCTGATTTGAGCTAACTGGTCAGCCTGTTGGTTCCACGTTGCAGCTGCAGTTCCACCTTTTGCACACCCTT
The DNA here is from genome assembly GCF_030463565.1 of Pelecanus crispus. NCBI lineage: Eukaryota > Metazoa > Chordata > Aves > Pelecaniformes > Pelecanidae > Pelecanus > Pelecanus crispus. The sequence goes on along the minus strand of NC_134676.1, from coordinate 8,557,992 downwards.
TCACCCAATCAACTCTCAAGGGCCGTGACCTGCCTATTCCCAATAGCCTCTGCCAATCTTCCAGCCCTCCAGACTCTAGTGCGACCCACTTCCCACCAGCTGGATTCCCACTGGCATATCCACTTGGTGGCACCCTTGTAAGTTGCAAAAGAACCGGTGTAAACTGTGGAGGCACCCCCTTCCACAGCTAATAAAAGAGCACACAACTCCCCCAGCTAAGCGCTACCTTTCCCCTTCCTCTGTCAGCGTTGTTCTGGTGGCACTTTCCATTCCTGCTGCCTCCTACTGCCACTTTGGCCCCACCTGACCGGCTGACGAGTTGGTGAACCACGCCCCTTGTGTGTCTGAATCTTGGGTCAGCTCAGGCACCTCTTTAATTGGAGAGGGCCTTATAAAGTAAGCTCAGCAGGGCTGGTTCAACCTTTGTGGGTTGTTGCAACTTGGAAACTTTGGCAGGCCTTCTTTTAATGGTGACAATTGACTGACTCCCTCCAAATAGGCATACTATTTTCGTATTGTGGCCTTCTGCACCACTCCCTCAGGAGGGGGCGACCCTTTAAAGATTGAATTTAATAGAGGGAAAGTGCCTTGCACAATAATGGCCTGTGATGTACACAATGTCTCCACCTCCTTAACTGCCCTGGTGAGCGAGAGAAGCCCCTTCTCCCACTCTGAGTATTGCTGTTCAGTTTCCTTGAATTAGGTGGAAGAAAACAACAGAGATCTGGCCGGCCCTTGCAGTCCCTTTTGGAGTACACCATAATAGGAGGCAAGCTCTGCAAACCCCCATTCCACCCTCAGTGGGTCTCATGGGTGTAGTGGGCCTGGTTTCTGGTATGTTCTAAGTTGTCCTTTAGGACTTTAAGGGCCTCAGTACCTATTTCGGGCTCCAATCCCATTTCCTGTTCTTTTGAAGCAAGTCCTACAGAGGGCAGGCAATTACTGAAAACCCTGGTATGTGTTTCCTCCAGTACGCCAGTGTGCCTAGCAGACGTTGCAATTCTGTTTTGCTATTTGGGGTCCGCTCCCCCAGTGGCTGATACAACATCATCCGGTACAGTGAGAGCTCCTGGGGAGGCTGAGGGGGGGCACCATCTGGGATGAGGCTCATGGCTGGCTTGCCGGACCCTTCTGCTCCCATCTGCAGCACCACCTGGATCTGTCCGCCCCATTTCATGCCCATGGGTGACTATACTATGTAGTGTTTTGGCCTACATCAGCACATGCACAGGTGGATTGGGGGGTTCTGTTGATTACATTGTATGGTCATCTGAATTCTCTCTCTACGGGACTGGACATGTATTTTTAAAGCATCCGGTAACCCCCTAATGAGAGGCCTGAGGTGGGCGGGATCTACCACTGCAGCCATTGGTATGCCTTGCTGCCTTCTTTAATACATTGCCTGTATACAAGCAGCCTTTTGTACCCCTTCTGCCAGTTCCCACAATCCCATTATCCAAATGGTAATAGGGTCCCCTCATTCTTTGGGGTCTAAACCACCACCCCAATAAGCCACCCGAGAAGTTATAGACTGTTTGCCAGCTGGCCCATCACTTAAAAACACACAGGGTTCCCAAAACCCTTGAGCCTCATCACCACTCCATAATATCCGACCACCTCTGGTAAGTAAAACACACACAGATATTCTGTCTTCATTTCACCTGGTTTGCATGAAAATTTAACTTACAAGTCACTGAGCTCAGATCCCGTCCATGGGGTGGTACGGACAGTAGTTCAGGGATTCCCACCCCGTGAGCCCATATGTGTCTCCATTTCGATGAGAGGTCTTACATCCCTTTCCTCTACCTCCACTGTTTCATCAATGCTAGCTTCATCAGAATGACTAAAACTAAACTGAAAGTAACCCAAATGAAGGACAAGCTCAAAAAACTCTCTTTCACAAAACAGCCAAAACCACATGACAAAAACCAATGAGAAACAGGGGTAAACCAAAATCAATCAATACTCCAGTAGCATTTAACACATAACAGGTTTGCCATGTGAGTTGGGGTATTGTTACAAGAAGTCAATACACACAAGAATGATGATCCAAAGTGCACACACATACTCACACACAAGAGGGGAAGCACTATCTCTCTCATGGATACCCAGAAGATACAATTGCTCACCCGGGGGGGGCGGGGGGGAGCCGAGGGCTCACTCAAGGATGTATCCAGAAGAAATCACTCACCAAAAGAAGGTGAGGGCACTCAATCCTGGGAATTTTCCCTAGGCAGTGTCCCAGCCCAAGGGAAGAAGTTTTGAACACAAACCCACTGCTCTGAGAAGACCACTCAAAGGAGGTCTGTGGTGCTGCCCCATTTATACCCTGGGTGGGAGCTGAGCTGTGGTCATAATTGGTCATGATCCAAAAGCTTCTCAAGAGCCAAGGCACCTCACTGGCTGCCCAACCTGTCAGCTGACCGAGGGGCTTCACCTCTCCTGCTCCCCCTGCCAAGTGGTATATGTGCCTGGGGGTGGTAGGCACTGACTGAGGGGTGCACCTTCCGGCAGGCACGGCAGAGCATAAAATGTGCAAAAATTCACGGAAAAGCCAGTGAACACCATGTTAAAAGCCCTAATCTTCATCAGGGGGCAGGAGGGGGAATGTACCTGTCACAGAGGGGAAGCAGCTTCAAGCAAAAGTTATTGTTTCTCCTCTCTTTGTGGGTTTAGCCCTAGATTGGATTGTGCTGTGTTTGAAGTTTCGTGTTAGAGGATATTGGACATTTGCTGTTGCTCCTTGTCATTAAGGTTAGTTTTTATTGCTAGAGTGCAAACCTGCTCTCTCTGTTCTGCAGACCTTTCATATCTACATAGCCCTTTGGTTTCATCATTTTGCTTTCATCAGGAAGGTATTCAAAATGCTATCTGAGCAATGCATATTTATTTGCTGAAAGCATATTGCCATACAATGTTAGTTTAGAAGTGATCATCCCAACCACCACTGGCAAAATAAAATGCACTTCTTTCTTGAATGAAGTTTAATAATTTCCATCATGAATTTTGGACAGGAAGTAGAATGCTGAGGCTGTGAAATTGTTCTCTGCGATATCACAGAACATGCACATGGCTTTTTTTTCACACAAGTTTTGATAGTTTCTCCTCATGAAAGCCAACATCACAGACATTAGAAATCAGATTTTATTCAGAAACTGAGCCAGGTTTTGTTTGTAAGATCCCTTTCTGCTGGACTTTTACATTAGATTGTTTTTGAGCTCTTGAAAAATAAAAGTTAGTTTAAACACGATCTCAGTGCAGCTCCTAAAGACAATTAACATCACTCAAGCCATCAACACAATTGTCATTAATTGGGTCCCTTGCCATAGTTCAGAAGTGTAAGGGTCATAAAGATCAGGAGTCTCTTGGAAGATTTATAATCTGGGGGAAAAAAGAACTTCTCTACTACCAGTCCAAAAACTTTTTTTTTTAAATTTTAAACAATGAAGTTATCAAAAATATAATTAGCTATTGTCTGGGGGCTTGTTTAGTTGCTTGGTTTTGAGAAAGAGTAAGAAAAATGGGTTAGATTAGGAAAAGGGACAAGATTCACCCTATAAGCAGTACTATCTGATCACCTGCTCTCCCATTTCTTTCTAGCCATATGTTACAGAAGAAAAATAATAGCTGCAAAATGGGAGAGAGAAAGAGAAAATCTAAACTGGTAGAAATATATTTGCTTTTCACACTACTGATAAGGGCATCACTCACAAGGAGTAGGGTTTTTATATTTTATTTTTTTTGTTAACTGGTTGACGGTATCCATTTAAGAGGCTGAATTTTGTTAGGATAGCTTGAACAGCAACACCTAAGACAAAAGGAAACGTGACACAAAACAGTTATAAAAATATTCATAGAAAAATAAAGGAGGGTCTTTTTGTGTGTTTTGGTTTTATTTTTCTGCTAAGATTGCATGCCCTATTACTTCCACTTGTTACTAAGAAGAAGAGAAGAGATAACTCATATCTAAAGAAACATCTATTTCAGTATATTTTCAATTCAAATAAACAGTCTACCTTCAACAATAAAAATTCATAAAAGAAATAAAAATGGCAGGGTTTTTTTCTTCTTTACTTTCCTTCTTTTATTTATATAACCACAATCAGACAAACTATAATGCTATCTAAACAACAGTACACATTAAGAAACAAACATAGATCAATAGCTATAATTTGACATACATACACTGTTCACTGTGAAAACATCAATAGTACAAAAGCTTCATGGGCATAGCTGGGAAAAATCTGTTTGGTAGATGGTGTTGGCAGAAGATTAAATTACCACATGTCAGAAAGAAGAAAAAAAAATCCAATGAAACTGAGTGTGTACTGGAGATGTGCAAGTACTCTGAGCTAAACTGTTAGGATTAATAATAAGAAAGTTGTCTTTGTCTTCCAGTCATTCAATTACTCCATGGACAAATATTTTGGCTTGGATCTCTGATATTCAAGTATATACTGTCTTTCCTATCTGCCAAATGATTACTATTGAAAGACAAGAAAACAGGAAATGACTTGCACGTTGGACGACAATGTCTTGAGCTGCTATGTGCTATTTCATAAACAGTGCTATAGGTGACTATTCATCTCATCCTCATCCCTAACACTCTGATGGAGTCATGAGAGAGAGATGTAGCAAATAATTATTTGGCCAAGAAGAAAAGAGACACAAGGTTTATTCAAAGAAGCTAACAGAAAATAGAACTGAGTTTCAGGGCTGTATGACCATGTTCAGCATGTGCACGGTGAACTCTCCTGTTAAATCCCATGGTATTACTCTGAGATATAGACTTAAGTACATACTTAAAAGCTCCTAAGATCTGACTTTCAATGTCTCAGCTATTCATTAGTCATTAAATTATTTCAATGGGCTAAGTGATTTGTAAGACAAAATGAAGCTGGACATTATCTTGAAGACCACAAGAAAGTCTTTAATATCTGTTAACCAAGTAACTCCATTCTTTTGACCATTGTGTCTGCTCCATAAAGCCTTTATCGTTAGTTTGTTTTACAAGACAGTTTTTCTTCTTTCTTCTTCAGATAGTCTTAACTTCTGCTTTTTGTTCTTCAGGTGATGGGAATTGTAGTTCTTTTTAATTTCAGTTAAAGTTTTGAGTAATAACCACTTAGAAAACTGGTCCCATCACATCTCTCTCTTGAAGAATAAAATACAAAACAGATTGGAATGCCATTTTGCACTGAAGAGATTGTATGAGGGAAGTCCTTCAAACTGAGCTGATATTGTCAGCAAAGGGAAATCCAAAAAAAAAAGGAAAATTGTTTTGAAGTATGAAATATGCATCTCACAAAAAGGTATTTCCATATTCCTCCTGCCTGATGGTTATATATGACAAATGGGTACTTCCACACATAAATTACCCTCCTAAAAGCTAGTTTGTATGTGCTTGTGCACCTAGTGAGATTTCTGAATATACACATCTATCTCGTGTTTGCTACTATGCTGCCAATTCTTCATTTCATGATGATATAAGTAATGAGATTTTGTTGGTGGTGTTTACATTTTTAAAGACTCATAGAGTGATTGGATTATATGCAAATTCAATTGTAACTAAACCAAACAAAAAAAAAAATTCAAAATGTGTTCCAAGCTCTTATGGTTAGGAAGAAGCACTTCAGATCCTGAGTTTTAATAAAAAATATTAAAAAAAAAAAAAAATTAACAACATTTCCTTGAAGTTCTTTTACTGAGACCTTTATAATTTTAGTAAGGTCTGATCCATAATATCGTAATGCCTATGGCTAGCAATATAGAATTTTGGGAATGGATTAATATCTCCCATTTAAGTTGCTTTGCTGAGGTGTTGAATTCAGGAGCTTAGTTATTCTAGACTTTTTGAGATTAATGCTAAGATTTATGTATCTGCACAGGGATATTCATCCACCACAGATCATGGTTAACCTCTGAAGTGCCCAAGGGAAATATTCAGGTTGATAGGACTCTTCGTATTGATGTCATATTCCTAATATTTACATCACATTAAACATTTATTATATTAGTTCAGTTCAGTTCTACCTAAATTTTAATTTCCCAAGACTGTGGACCTGAGCAACCAAGGGTTTTTTTGTTCCCCGTATGTGTTGGCAGTTTGCTCAATGTTTCAGCTGCCAAAGTGCTGAGATACACCTCTCTCACCTCTAGATGATCAGTTCTCCAAGACTCTATAAAGCCATATGCAGTCTGAGTCCCAACTATCATGAATCTGACAGCTGAAATCAATGAGGATGTCCTCATTGATATTTCCCAGAGGCAGGGTATTGGCCTTGCCCCTTTTGTGGGTTTCTCATATTGGGTCCAAGAAAGTCAGGCTTTGGTGGCCTGCAAGGAGTGCTGCAGTACTTATCTGTTTCCTTTGTTTTTTTTACCCAAGGATGATGGCTCAAGTGGATAGTTTGCTTTAAATGACAAAGGAATTGTTGGTCAGAGACATGTGGTCCACTTCTAAGCTATACAAGATTTCCTTTCTGCTGTGAAAATATCACATAATCTTCAAATACATGGAAACAGAAAACTAAGAACAGTCATAATTTCAGCATTTATCAAGTGAGTCTGCTCTTGTTTACGCTGAGGACTGACTACAGTCTGACTGCTCAGAGAATTCAGTATGAGAAAGGCAGTTTAAAAGATTCAAGGCTATAGCTATAATGCTAAAGGCATCCACCTGAACACACACGCCAAATCATGCAGCAGAGCATGCACACAGATTTCTCTATGTATTTCTCCTCTTCTAAAGACACAGTTTTCATACTTCTTAGGATCTGGTTTGGCTTTCTTAAGGCCTTATTTAGCACTCCTCTTGCCCTCAGGATTTTTTTTCTTCTACTTTTTTTTTTAATTCCACTTAAAGTGCCTGAATAAGGCCTGTACTGTGGCTCATGTGAGTGACTGATATGACTATCTGATACGATAAGGTCAAAGGTCTATATTGTGTTTCTGACTCATGGAACACATATGGAACTATTAATGGTTAATGGTTGGACTGGATGATCTTAAAGGTCTTTTCCAACATAAACGATTCTATGATTCTATGATTCTATGATTCTATGATTCTATGGTATAGTGCATGCTGGAATAGAGACTGCAACACCCCTGCAAATGGGGAAAGAAAAACATGGTACAGCCTCACACCTCCTGCCTGCAGACATGAACTGTCCCCAGAATGATATCAGGATTTCACCCCAGAGGAAAACTATTGGCCTAGTCCTAAGGAGCCTGTTAACAAACTAACATGAGGATAATTAAGGAACAAGGAGCAAACCGAGGACTTAAATTATTTGATGATTTAAATGCATCCCTACAGAGTTACTTCATTAATATTCCTCATGCAAGAATAATGAAAACTTAAAATCAAAAGTACCTTCTCTTTCCTTCTCTTTCAGCAAATGGTTAATTTACATTGACAGCAGAGGAAGAGATGGCTATGTTAACCTGGTCATTATCTGTGTCAAAGGGCATTGGTACCTTAGCTTCCAGATTTGATATATTTTATAGCCCTAGAGAATCTTGTCCAGCTGAGTGTTCCAGTGTTGATAATGTCTGAAGATTTTTAATATACTGAGAAATTTCTGCAGACAAGGTTAGCAATGCACTTTCTTTTTCTTTTTTTTTTTTTTTTCATGTTGAACCACTGCTTCACATTTTAATAACCTGTTTTCCAGGGTCCATAATGTTACCAAAATTTTCAATATTTTTGCTGAACTTTGTTAAATAACACAAAATTTTCTTGAAAAAAATTATATTGCTTCTTCTTTTTATATTACTCACTTTGATTAATTAATCTTTCTTCTTTGGTCTATCCACTTAGGTTTGTATTTCTTATAGCTGAAGTCATCGAGTGATTTCAGATCAACTGAATGAAAAGCCAGGATCTAGGCATCTGAAAGGAGAGTAGAAAATCAGCATGGAATGAGGGGATTGATCCTGGGATATGCCAGGAAGAGGGGGAAAACGTAGTGGGCCAAACATGAGCAGGCAAGCAGCATCATCTTGAGAAGACATTCCCAGATGCTCCTTGGAAGAAAGGACTTAGTGAGACACAGCTTTCCCAGCCCTTTGTTTACTAGAGAATATGCATCTTGCAAGCAAAATATCAGATGGACAGGAAAGAAAAGGATGCTTACATGATAGGAGTCTGGTATTTCTGTCTGTGACATACAGAGCTCCTCTGTGCATGTCAACAGGATGCCCACATCTGCCACTCATAGGATAACTTTGCCCACAGACTGTGGTTGAGATCTAATGAGCCAGGGGAGACCAAGGCCATGGAAAAGATTTGATGGAGGTGCCATTTCAATTTGGAAATAAAAATACCTGGAAATAAAAATAGCCTTTTTAAAAACAAAACATAACAAATCAAAACAGGCTCTATGAAAGTCAAATCAACATCTAAAATTGGTGAATGATTTTAACTTTAACCAGAAAGATTCTTACAGATTCTTGCAAGACCTAGTCTGAAGTAAAAGCATTCAGTTGTGTATATAGCTGATGCCTCAGAATCAATTAGTTATACTGAACGTCTCCTGCTGTACATGTTTCTTTGTGTGTAGATTTAACCACCATGAACGCCAAGGAAGAAAGAAATGAAACTGGGAATATGTTTTGTTGAATGAATATGTTTTACCCCGTTCACTAAAAGGATTTGGGCTCCTGAGGGGAGGAAGTGTGGCAAAAACAATGTATGTGATTATTTAATTGAAGACTATGTCATAACACACACAAGGTTAATAACACATCAGGATGCAAAGCTAAAATTACAGTTGACAGGGTTACCTGATCTCTGATAGTTTCTAATTTTTGATTCCTCAAATGCTTTTTCTTAAGAAAATTCATTTAAAGGTTTGGAGGTTTTTGTGTGTAACTAAACACATGGAATGATAGTTTGAAAAGACTATAAGGGAGTTGCCCACCTCACACTATTAATAGAGTTTAATTATTAATAGAATGCCTTTGAAAATCACAGCAACAAATAAAGAATACAATGAATTCTTCCATCACTTTCTGGTCAATGCTGGTTTTGCTAATTCTACTTTCAGCTGTTTTATTTTTCCATGATTAAACATTATTTCATTTTTCTGCCCTTCATTCTAACAATAGATAGCATAAAACTTAATTTTTACTCACTGTTCTTTTTAAGAAGCTCAACATTGTTCTTCCTAATTTGCTCTTGTCATCTTTGTACTTATTGCCATGCATGGGTTCTTTCATGTGTCTTCATACTACCAATAGTCTTTGTCCTTTTACATCTAACTTCAGATGTTAGATGTGAGCTTCGCACTGTTCACATTTCATTGCTGTTATTATTTTTATCATTTTTTAAAAGATGGTATTGCTATGTAAGCACTTTGATTTCTTCATAAGTGTTCTTTCCCCTCCCAAAGCTTTACTTTTTTTTTCTTCTTTTTTCCTTACTCTATTCTGGTTTACCTCTAGAGAATGTATAGAATAATGTAAATATTAATGGCAAATGGGATTTTATTATTTTTTTTACATTGGTCACAGCTTGCTCAAAGCCAAAATAATCTACATATTCATGTCCATTTTGATGTTCCTGGAGTCTCCCAGGCACATTGTAAACAGACCTGCATTCCTGATGTTGAATTTAGCATGTTTGCGCTTAATACATTAGAGATTTTTTTTTTTTTTCTTTCCAGATTTAGCCTTGTTAAAATAACCTGTAATACTGGCAAGGTCATGGAAAAATTTCAGTTATTTGTTCTGTAGGTGCTGGACAGGCAAGCTAAAACTCCCTAGAGGCTCTTCTAATGTGTCTAACCAGGTTTTCAGAAACAAATAGACTTCTTTTTTTTTTTTTTTTTTTTTTCCTTCCCCTCATAAATCTGCAAGCTCTGTGGTTCATGGCATTCTGACCCTTTGCCAACTAGCAGCTCCTTGGATGAATAAGCTACACTTAGGATTTGTGGGCTCTTTTTTCCCCTTCTGTATTGTGTATGTTTCTAATGAGAATCATATTTGCTTTTCAGAGCTATGTGCCTGTGAGTCTTTAAACAAGAGAAAGCCGAGTATGACATAACCTGTGTGGTTTCTTTTCTATGCTTCCTACGCAGCTTTGTTTGAACTTGATACAATAGTACAGATGTGCTCCATTTCCATTTTAAAAGCCAACAGAAATGATCAAGCACTATTACCAGTCTGTTTCTTGTGGGCCACATACAGGGAGTGTTCAGCACTGATCCTAGACACTGAAGGAGAAGCAGCATGCTTAATGGGACAGATCTTCAAGCAGATTTGTATGCCCTCATGGTTTTTCCTCCTAGTCCTCTCTCCTTTCTATTCTTAATAGAATAGAGTAAAATAGAATAGAATAGAATAATTTACATTAGAAAAGACCCATAAAATCATCAAGTCCAACCATAAACCTAACACTACCAAGTCCATCACTAAACCATGTCCCTAAGCACCACGTCCACATATCCTCTAAATACCTCCAGGGATGGTGACTCAACCACTTCCCTGGGCAGCCTGTTCCAATGCTTGACAACCCTTTCCATGAAGGAATTTTTCCCCTAATATCCAATCTAAACCTCCCCTGGTGCAACTTGAGGTCATTTCGTCTTGTCCTACCGCTTGTTACATGGGAGAAGAGGCCAACACCCACCTCACTACAACCTCCTTTTGGGTAGTTATAGAGAGCGATAAGGTCTCTCAGCCTCCTTTTCTCCAGGTTAGACAACCCCAGTTCCCTCAGCTGCTCCTCATAAGGCCTGTGCTCCAGACCCTTCACCAGCTTCATTGCCCTTCTCTGGACATGCTCCAGCACCTCAATGTCTTTCTTGTGGTGAGGGGCCCAAAACTGGACACAGTATTCCAGGTGCGGCCTCACCAGCGCCGAGTACAGGGGAACAATCACGTCCCTGCTCCTGCTGGCCACACTATTCCTGACACAAGCCAGGATGCTGCTGACCTTCTTGGCCACCTGGGCACACTGCTGGCTCATGTTCAGCTGACACCAATTGGATTTAATTCCGTTCACCACCACTCTTTGGGCCCAGCCATCCAGCCAGTACTTTACCCAGCTAGGAGTGAATGTCTGGCAAGTGAAGTGCACAAAAGCTTCTAGTTAGCAATAACACAAAACATCAGTGTTGTGAATTTTAAATAGAAGCAATTCGAACACGTATTATTCCAGAAAGAGAAATTTGGAAAGAGCATTCTTTTCAAAATAACAATTATATTTACCTTTGGCATAGGAAAATTCAAATTTAGGAAACTAGGACTTGCACTTCATGAATAAGTCAAAAAGTATAACAGATGTAATGTCCTGTAAAATTTATTAGGATCCTACTTGCTTCCAAAGTTCCATATCTGAAACTAATCAAGCACCCATATAATGACTGTACTGTAGCCTGTGGAAGTGAGTTTCTGTTTTTTAGTTCCGTGTCAAAATGGTAATTCTCCGGAACACTGATAACAGTATTATGACTGGCAGTGATTGACACTCTTTACTGATTTAGTAACAAAGGCACAGGCAATGGTGATCGAACTAACTAATATCTCACCAAGAAGTGGTCTCTCAGGAAGAGAGTCATGGTGCAATTGCTGGAAGCAACACACTGCCTGTCTTGTGGATAAATTGGGAAGTTTGGGTACTGGAAGTGAAAAAAGAGCAGTTATACATAAACCTCTGAGGTAACGGATTGCTTAGGAAAGAGAGCTATATCATGGAAAAGGTCTCTTTCTAACAAAAGGGAAAAAAAACTTGTAAGTGTTCTGAAGCAATTTATAAAATTAGAGAATATTTAATTTTTCATAATCATGAATTGTAATACTCTGAAATGGCTCAATCAGATCCATATGAACACATATATGTAAATTTTTTGCTTTTCTATTACTATTGCTTTGGTGACATAGCTTTCAGAGTCTTAAGGTGATGCTTAGCTTCACACCACTAGTACTCCATAATGTGTGCTTTCAGATACATCGTAGAATGGTAGTCATCAGACTAAATGTGTGTGCATATACTAAACTGGTTATCTAGACTGGGTTTAATATCAGCAGAGGGAAACAGCTAGTTCTAGTGCCCAATTAATTCACCATGTAAGTCTTTAATAGGACCAATTTTTCTCCATGTGATATGAAGGGATCCTAAGATGATTATTAACTTCATTTCATAGATATTTGAAGTGAGGTGAAACAACTCTCATTCAGACAGCCTAGGTATCATATATATCAGCTTTTGAACAATCAAAACAGTCAAAGCCTAATCTCTGGGTGATTTACAATGAGTTTCTGGTCACATTGCTTAACCTTAAAGACCTTTATCTCTTGCATGGAAAAGTCTGAAATCAGAGCTTTCCCTGGTCCCTGAAAATGTGCTCCGGTTCACACCAAAGTCGAAGGAAGCATTTCTGTTGACTTTAATGAAAGGTGACTTAGATTCCCCATGCACTGCAAAAATAAATGTCTGAATTCTAGGTCCAATCTTTTTGGCTTGTTTCTCTATGTTCATTTTGAGGGCTATGGATCACTACATTCTCCATTATTAGCTAAGAGAACTCAAATAAATGGAGCACAGGGAATTTCTTGCTTGGAGGTCATAGCTCTTTCGAGGACAAAGAGTTAGGAGAAGAAACTATGCATGGCTAATGCTGATGGAGAGAGTCTCCTGCAGACAGCATGCTACAGCCATGGATTCTGCCAGAGCTATTGGGCGATGATGTGTTCGAGACCCACAGGCAGCTGGTGCCAGATCCTGTCGAGAAGATTTGCTCTAAGCATTGACTTGCTACAAATAACTGACTAGAGAAAGTGTCAGTCACATTCTAGTATGTGAAAGCAAGTTCATCTTCCATATCTATCTCACAGCTGTCTACAAATTCATGCCCATTTTCATGTTCCTGGAATCTTTTCAGTCCATAGGAAATGAACTGTAAAGAATGGATGATGCTTCCTACATCAAGGGACATTTGGTGAAATTCTGGGCACTCCAAAACTCAATCCACACTGTTTTTTTGGCTTTAAAGACAAGGTAAAATAGTTACAGAGTTTACATACCCCGAGGCATTGCTTCAGCAGCAATTTTCATTTGTGGACTAAGTTGTAGTATCTCGTTTGAGATACAAATCTTTGTGCATATTAGGCAACGGGTAGTGGATCTGACAGCCTGCTTACTGTAGTTAAGGATATCACATACTAACTAAGCTGAAAATTTCCACGGAGGCTGAGGTTCATTGTCAAATAATAGTCAGTGGGATCAGATACTTATCTTTTAGAAACTGGCCTTGTTCCAGTAAGTTTTGGAGGAAGGCTGATTTATTCTTGCTGGGAGCTAACCCAGGCTCTTCACTAGCTACCGGGGAAAGGAGAGGGGCAGAGCATCCCTGTGAACTGGCAAAGGGGAATTGCTTCAGAGCATCAAAATCACCCACACAGCAGACATAGGCATTCTGTAACTAAATGGCAAAGCCGTCCCTTTTTTTACTGACTTGATCAATTCCACTGTATTACAGATTCCCTAGGAAACACCAACATTTCCACAAATTTATTTCAAGCTTCTTATATAATGGAAGACATTGTTTGTCATATAGATTTAGAAAATAAATAAGAAAAAATCTGAAATCACAAATGAAATAAGGTTGGATGAGCAGTGGAGAAGAGAAGGGAAGCACATTTATAACAGGTTTTTTGCTGTGAACACTTAGCTTTAGAAGAGAGGAAACGGCAGCACTGTCTTTAATTTGGAGAAAAAGTGAGATCATTTGATGAGCATAGCCTAATCCTCAGTGAATGTTCATCAACTTCATAAAACCTAGTTCCAAAGTCTCATGGCCATTCTTCAAGTAGCAATCCTTTCAGTAAGTTTCCACTGAGGATATTACTCTGGTGCCGCGGAGAGTGCCTTGGAATTTGCTACAAAACTGCAATGCATCAGTGCACACCTTCAAATGAACCTTGAGAGGTAGAAGGGAAATCTTAAAGTTGGAAGTCATTTTGTTACTTAAGGACAAATTTGACCCAGATGGCCCCTTGGAAGTCAGTGAGAGATGTATACACTGAAGAACTCAGTTCTCCCTTTTTACCAGGAATGAACAAATCATTTCCAGTAATTAATATGCAATTGCCTCTTTTCCTGCAGACAAATGAAAACAAAACAAAAAGCTCTATAATTATCTAAACTGCAAAAAAAAAATGCTACTTTGGACATTAAGATGGGTTACATCAAGAAGGTTTTCATTAAGTCAGGGGAGCTATGCTGTGTATCAGCTAAGGGTTTGCCTTCTCAGGGCACAGATCTGATATATTTCTATAATCAGAGTTTCCCGAGATGATTGTCACAATTGGGTTTGCCCACTAAATTCCCATTACATTGCTTTTTATTCCTGGTTAGTTTGGGTTTATCAGCATTGCTTACCTTAAAGTCAGTGAATATTCAACAGGTCATCGGATTCTTACAGATTATCTCTACATCTGAGGACTAGAAAGGTCACTGGACTAATTTAATGTTTCACCTCCACAGTTTTCCTTCCCATGCAATACTCATCACTATTTGAGTCAAATGACAACTCATACCTCATTATCCTCTGTTCATATATTTTGTGGTTATTAGACTCACTTCTAGCATTACTACTATTAGCATCTTATTATCACTATTACTGTAGCATTAATGGGCTACAGATAGGTAATGCATAAAATCCAAACAATATTTTGTCTCAGTTATTCATAGCTTTCAAACGCATGACACAGAAAAAAATAAAATGAAGAACAGAACCAAATCACTACTTATATTATTAAGTGTCTCACCCATATTCAAAGGGGATATCCAAGGAGAAGATGGAAGCTTTATCCAAATGAGAAGCTAGTTTCAATTATTTTCCTGAAACAAAAAAGCAGAAGTGAAGTTCTGGCCTTATTAAGGCTATTGGCTGCTTAGCCATTGGGTTTAACTGGTTAGGATTCAAAGCCACCTTTTCCTTCCAGATCTTTTTTCTTTTTTTCCTTTCTTTTTTTACTTTTTTTTTTATTTTTTTACACTTTGCAACTATTCTTTAGCAAGTCCATCAGAGCTGTTTCGTGTAGATTCAGACTCCACACATGAGGATCAAAAAGATGTCTGTGTGGTACTGTGTAAATCCGATGTGTTCCCTTTGTGAACTACAGAGTCCAGGCTTCTACAACAGTTAACTCTGAAAGGGACAGAAGGTATGTTTTCATAACATAGATTTCTTCAATTAAAACAGCAAAGAGAAACATGTTGGGTGGGGGGGTAGGGAAGACTTTAGCAGCCAGGTTAGAGTCAACTCAAAACCTTCAAACCAGCTATACTGATACAGCTACAGAGAGAAAGAGAGCTTTCCAGGCTGGAATCTCTCGAGGGACATGGAGGTGATGCAGTCTTTTTCTTTTCTGTGTCTGTCTATTTTTTTATTTGCCCTACAGTCTCACAAAGTGGGAACACATGAAGTTAAAAGGAATAAGCTTGTCTAACATCTAATAAGAGAAGAATCTGTCACTGCCAGTGATGTGAATGGGAATACAAAAGCTGTAGGCATGTATATTCCTTTGGCAGCAAAAGCACAACAAGGCAAAAGGTTAGCCTAAGATCTGCTCTCGGTTGCTTTGGAAGCTCTGTTTAATTGTTAGTCACGATGCACTGTGGGCAGAACAATTAGTTGTATCTATATTAGATCTAAGCTGTAATTATTTGTTACATTAATCATGACTAGAGTGAGAATTTAATTAGTCACGAACATTATGTGATTTTTTTTTCTTTTTCTTTTTTTTTTTGAAAGAGGGGGGAAATGTCCAGTTGTCTTATTAAATACATCTTATTAAAGTGGGTCCTGGATGTCTAAAAGCCAGCATCCTGTCCAGGGTCTTTCCACCTGCTGAACACACAGGATTTCCATCCCAACAGCAGAGTCTAGCACTGACTTGCATTTACAAAGCCATGTATCAGATCCAGGGCTGAATCCAGAGACTTTGGGTCCAAGGGGTGGGGGGATGATTTGCAGGGTGGTTGCGACAGCGTCTCATTACTTAGAGTCCATTAAAGTGCGTGAAGGGGGGTGAGGTGCCTCCCTCAACTGTGCTTGCTCCACTCCAGGTAAATTGGTTCCCAAACAGAACGATTTATGTCCCTCTTTGCATCCACTGTGGGATAGGCAGATGGCATTTTGTTCCCGTTTCCCTGCACTAACCACATTTATCACAGGGCACTACTGCTGCGAGGCCTTCCCTAGTGCTGGGGCTCCCCTGTTGCCACGCCTGGCAGTATCTTGGCTCCTTCGCTCCTCTGAGCAGCTGCCGATTCAGGGGGAAGCAACGAATGTCGGGGGAACAGCTGGGACTGCTGCCTCGCCCGCTGGAGCACGGGGGCAGTCGGGACTGCACGGTGGTTTCTTGAGCCACTCTTCGATCCCTGCTATCGCTGTCACTGTTACCATAGTACCTCGATTCCTAATTGCTCGCCAGCCCTCTGCAGTGTGAGCTGCTGTCTGAACACAGACGCAGACTGTCATCGCCTCTGTCCCAAAGATCCAAGGAGAACGTAAATGATGGGCCCTGGATCCAGGCAGGGAGGAGGGAGAGTGAGAAAAGAGGATGCTACCATCTCCAAGTAGGCGACGACATGCACGTCCCTGCCTCTTGAACATTGCTGGGTGTTTTGCAGGATTAGCAGCAGAGGGGAGAACTGCAGAAGCTTTGGGAAAAGGAAAGCAAGGTAGATTTTCAGGCATTTTTAGGGAGTTTCTTCTCTAGTGCAAGGGGCAGCGTAGACAAAAGTGTGGAGGACTTATTTTGAAAAGGTTATGGGAGAGGGAGAAAACAAGGCTGGGATAATGCGCTGGTTGAAGGAGTCATCATTTTGACAGCAAAAGAGAAATGACAGACAGTTTCTGTTCCTGGGACAGCTTGCGTGACTTGTCCTGCGGTTCACTTGCCTGCACGTGCATGCGCACGCTGTGTGTGCGCATCCCTGGACCACTGTCAATAGGGCTTTGAGCTGCTGTCTGAGGCAGATTCCTCTTTGCAGGAATGGGACCTACATTACAAAACCCATTGATTTTGATCCACAGAAACAGTCCCACCGCAGGGGTTGAGACTATTTGTGTGAGTAAGTGCTCTCTCTGACATGACAGAGTTTGCCTGAAGCTGCAGGATAATTTTCAGACATCTGCTCCTTGCAGAAGGGGCTTCTTCTCCCACAGACCACATTTCAGTATTTGGGAGTTCCTTCATTATGCTTTCCGAGGTGAATTCATGTATTATAGTCCAGGCAGCAATTTGCCAAACAGATTTCAGTGTCTGACGGCAATACAATAATGTACATATAATAGTTGATTCCTCTTTATGTGCCTAAGGTTTTGTTCTTTCTTTTGCTAGTTAGGAGTGCAAATAAAAGCTGGGACAATTCTACACCTAAAGTTTTAGGCATTAAAACACATCTTATTACTGTGCTGCTTCTATGACCTATCATCACTCTGTGTAACACTGACTAAACCTGTCAACTTTAGCAATTTATCTCTTTGTGAGTTGGTTTGGTTTTTGGGGGTTTGTGGGTTTTTTGTTGTTGTTGTTGTTGTTGTTTTCCCCCAGCCGGTACTGTAAGAAAAATATATTAGACTAGTTTGGACTTACTTTGTTACTATTCTCATTTGTATGTGGATGGCTGGAATACTACTGAAGGAAAGCTAAATTGTCAGGACGGGACTTACTCCTCAATGTATCTCTCCAGGGGTTACAAGCAAAGTAACATCTTTGTCATCGTAGCAGCTCATCCCCCCACATGAGAAATACTAAGAGAGATGATGTTTTGAAAATCTAGTCCATAATATGTCTGCCTAGAACATCTTTTGGGATTAAGAGTTACTTCTTACAGCCATTGTGAACTCATTTTAGCATTGCTGCATGCACGTGAGAAACACAAATTTATGGGAAAAGTGCCTCTCAGTTTTTTCTCCCAATGCTGTTTGAGGACTGAGTAACCTATCATGTCCCCATGAAGTGACATTTGCAATGAAGGAGCAGGCATATCTATTTCCAGTGACAATAATGTCTTGATGCACTGACAGCTGGTTGAATATTTTATTCCTATTTATTTATTTAATTACAGTAAATATATTAAAAAAAAAAAAAAAAGCAAAAAATGATAGACAAAAAGTCATGAGTTCTTTTCTACATTTCAATCAGCCCTAAATAAATTCCAGGAACTCAAACAAAGCTGTTAGTTGACAAATTTCCTATTTAAGTATTTAATTCGAAGTGGCTGTAAATGCCTCATTAGCACACCCTTTCTGTGCATTTATTAAAACATTTTCCAATGTTTGCAAACAGTAATAAGCAAAGGTTTACCATTGAGAGTTGAAGTATGAGCTCCAAGTCTAAAGTAATGGACAATTCCCAGAGAACTGCCACCCAAGATGAACAGCACCATCCGTGGAACTTCCATCTTTTTTTTTTTTTCTCTTAGACCTTCATTTGCTTCACCTCATACGTGTGAGGCACATTGTTCCCTTTTGCTGAGGGGTCAGTGTTCAAGTGATACTTTCTGTGCTCAAGACGAAGGAAGTGGATGTTAGTCTACATAATAGCACCATGAATCAAAACTATGACCTGTTAATCTGAAAATTCAAACCTTGAAAATATTTGCTAAAGGATTAACATATTTTAGCAACCGGTAACCTTACCAGCAGAGGGAGATACGGCTTCAGGCAGTGCATAAGTCTAATACATAATTTGTCTATTAGAAAACCTAGTTCTGAGTATCCTATACTATGTAGAGGTTAGGACTGCACTAGGGTAATATATACCTGGTTCTGTTCCTGAGTAGGTATGCGGACACTTTAGCACAGGGAATGGTGTTGGATATAACACCCAACCCAACTATAAGTAGAAATATGTTCCTGCAGTATAAAAATGGAGTGGATTAGGTAATTAAATATTATTAAACACACATTGTTATCTATAAAAATTGAATCTAGGTACTTGAGATCAGTAAACAAACCCTTCAGGGGATATCACAACAGCTAAAGCGACTTCCCATTGCAGCAAGTAAATACAACGGTCTTAAAATCCCTGCACTCCAGTAACCCCATGATCATACTGGCTGGCTGCCTTCACAGCACTCATATGGCTGCGGGTGGGTATGCCTTGCCTTCGTGCATAACCAATGTTAAGGCTTATAACTGCTAAGTTGTCACTTCCATCTCCCATTGCACCTGTTCAAAACACGACGTATTCCCCTTGCAGGTTTCAAGGCGCTCTGTCCTAATGCAATTCAATTTCCCTAAAATTCTGTAGTTGTGGTTCTGCAAGTGGAGCTGGGGATTCGTTTTCTTTGGTCCTCCTGGTATTTTAGCGTACACTTATTGTATCATTGCCCTTTAGATTGTCATGTTTATATTATAACTCCTTATTTATAGTGGATTGCCAGCATATGTCCCTGAATGCAATTTTATTTGGTTGCATTTCGGATATTTCTGAAATATGTCAGATATTAGGGGTAACATTATTGTGGTTTCCTGGCTTCATCTGGAATAGAGTTAATTGTCTTTGTTGTAGCTTGTATAGTGCTGAGGTTTGGATTTAGGATGAGAACAATGCTGATAACACAGGGATGTTTTAGTTACTGCTGAGCAGTGCTCACACAGAGTCAAGGCTTTTTCTGCTCCTCACCCCACCCCACCATTGAGTAGACTGGGGGTGCACAAGAAGCTGGGAGGGGACACAGCTGGGACAGCTGACCCCAACTGACCCAAGGGATGTTCCATGCCATATGATGTCATGCTCAGCTTATAAACTAGGGGAAAAGCTGGCTGCTTGGGAACTGGCTGGGCATTGGTCAGCAGGTTGTGAGCAATTGCATTGTGTATCACTTGTTCTTTTTATTCTTTTATCATTATTATTATTTTCCCTTTCTTATCTGTCCTATTAAAATGTCTTTATCTCAACCCATGAGTTTTACGTTTTGGTTTTTTTTTATTCTCTCTCCCTTCCCACTTGGGGGGAGTGAGCAAACAGCTGTGTGGTGTTTAGCTGCCTGCCAGGTTAAACCACAACATGTTGTTTTAGACACTATGAGGAAATCATCAGACAATTGCTCAGTAAGCCACCTCTTAACAAAAACCCCCAAAAAAGTTCAATTTTAAGCTAGTTTTCCAAGAACAATCTTCATGAAAATGACTCCTAATTTAAAGGAAACTAAGGTATTGCTTGCCCCACCAGCAGGGCAAATGGCTCTTTTTGGCCAAATCATAGAAATGAGCTTCCTTAAGTACACTACACCCTAAAGCTGACATTATTGCAGAAAAGCATATACAGCACCTTGTCAGCATGGAATAACTGGGCTCGGCCAAGTTGTCATTTCTGACAGGTCGGTGTAATGAGCAAGAGAGCGCTGAGATGGTCGAAAAGTTTTTTTACTTGTTGTTGATGTGGGGGTTTTTTACCGAATCAGCAGGGTAGAGCTGTTTGGGGTGATAAGACCATATATATGTGTCTCATTATGAGCTCTACATTATCAAGTTGTTGTCACCCATGCTATCGCACTTAGCCACATTTATGTTTGGGATTAATTTTGTGCAATTTCTTTACATTCCTAACCTGGGAACAGCAGAAAATCTGATTCTCCGGAGCATCAGACATTAGATAGCAGGACTGTCCATGCATGTTAAACCTACATGCACTTGCAAAACCACTAATAATGAGAAGCACTAATTGGATCAGAATTTTTGTTTTGCATTCATATGTTCTCAAAAGTTCTTAAAACATGTATTTACATTGAAAAGTATGGAAAAGAGGAAAAAGAGGGGGAAAGAAAGGAGCTGGAGCCAATAAATGAGAAAAAGAATGGAAGACTTTTTTATTACAATTCTAATGCCTATGATATTTTTGCTTAAATCCTCTAAGGAAAGCAATACAGCAGACTGGATAGGGAAGATTCTCAGGAAAAGCTGGAATTTATTTCAACACTGGTTTGCCTGGGTTGTTTTTGCATATGACCCTTCACTTCTCTGTGCCTTAGCTCCCCAGCATGTCAAATAAGAATAGTGTTTCCAGTCTCCCTGTAAAGTGTTTTAAGATGTACAGATGAGAAGCACTTTGTAAGACCTAGGGATTAGTAAAAGCACAACAATAAAAAAGATGAAAGGGATCAGAGGTTAGAATTTAAAACACTAATAATAATCACACTGGCACAGAATTAAGATCATCAAAAATAAATCCTTTTGAGCTGCAGCTTGAATAGCTGGGGATGGAGAAGGGACAAGAAGAACACAGAAATAAAACCTCCTTTTAGTCAGTTGTCAATATCATCAGTACAAAAACACACATACATACTTTGTGATGCCATTTGAATTATGTAAGGAAATTTGAAATAAGGCAGGAAATAGAAGCTATTCATGTGCAGGGAAAGATCAGATAAGTAAATTAAACTATATGTTGAATTCTGCTGTAAGCAGATATCCCTTAAGGCTACAAAAATAATGATTTGATTATCAAAGCTGTAGAATGTGTGGCTCATCTCCCTTTTTTATTACAAGGAGCCTTTCCATTAAATTTGTTGTTAAGCAAAATGTCTACGGGAGACTCATTTTGGATACTGATTATGCACCTCTTAGGAGAGGAACTCATTGCCTTCCTTCCGCATGCTGGAGTTACATTCCAGCAAGGAGATGCAAGGTCAAGCCATCAACCCCATGTCTTCGATATACCTGGAATGAGTATATTCTGCCAGCAGATTCAATAAAGCAATTACAATAGCATTAATGCAAATGACCAATGCATCAGATGCAGTGTAGGGGTAGAAGATGAAAGCATTTTAACATATTCTGCCCCAAATTTGAGAAGCTGCTTTATTTCACGTGACTCCACAGGAATGAAGGTCAGCCAAACAGGCAACCCATGCCAGAGGACTGTATGAGTGGCATGGAGGGAAGAGGTGGCTAGTCAATGTTATCTTGATTGCTTTGGCTCAGCACTTGAAGGCATTCTCATTATTCGCCAGGGCACTAGATCACAATGGTAAGATGCTTAACACCTCTGTTCTGCTGTGCAGTGGTTAAATGGAGACAAGGAGTTGCTCTCTTCTTCTGTCCTGATGAAGAGGCCACCCCCTGATAGCAAAACGGCAGTCCCTATTCATATCTGGGTGTTGTAGAAGGGATGGAGAATGCATGTCAAGGCCATAGGGTCTGCTGGATGGATATATTGTAGGGAATACAGCCGTTCTTCCTAAGAATTCTGTCTTTTAGAAACATTTGGCAGCTGCTATGCATCAGACACCCTCTTTGAAGGTGAAATGAAGTCTGCTGGATGTGAAGAGCAGCTGCCGTATAGAGAGGAAAAATGTATGAAGGATATGCTTATGACCAGTCAGATTCCTCCTGCCACAGCACATCATACGTTGTAGTGAGATTTGGGCATGTGTTACCATTGCTTCAGCAATGTGGGTGGGCTTGGGACAGCTGCTGCTAGAGTAACCAGGATGGGAGCCATGCAGGTAGGCTGCTAATGTGAAATGTGAAAGTCCAAGAGTTCTCGGCCTGAGACATTTTGCCTTCTGTGTTCTGTGGCTTCATTTCCTTTCTTCATCCTAGTCTCTTCCCCACCTATTCCCATTAGAGGTGGTGAGTTAAAACCAGATCTCCATCACTTCCTTCTTTGGAATTCACATTATGTTTTATTAGGCACCCGCATCAACAGTTTACATTGAAGTCCTATGTATTACATATTACAGCTCTGATATCTCTTCATTTTTTTCCAGTAAAGAACATATTTGAAGCAGGAAAACCTTATTCATTCAGCACCAGTCAAAAAAGGAACAACTGTTTTAAATGACTAAACCTATCTTCTTAAGTGTGTTAGACTGGAGGAAGCATTTGGTGATGCATCTGTGGTGAATTGGCAGGACCTGCAGAGACTGCAGAGCATCCTGTAGCTGTACCACTAAAGCTGAAAAATTACAATATTCATGCTACACTAAATTTCAAAAGTAGCTCAGCTTGTTGTCTGATTAATTTCTGGAAGGAATGAACTCCAGAGGCAAATTGAACTTGGGTGTCCTATATAACTTTATTTGCAGGGTTCTGGAGGAGGA
Organism: Pelecanus crispus; assembly: GCF_030463565.1. Classification (NCBI taxonomy): domain Eukaryota; kingdom Metazoa; phylum Chordata; class Aves; order Pelecaniformes; family Pelecanidae; genus Pelecanus; species Pelecanus crispus. The sequence continues at coordinate 8,534,921 of NC_134676.1, read as the reverse complement.
AGGAATTTGGCAGCATAGGCCATGTGGTCAAACTTCCACTGATGTTCTGCCAGAAACTGGACAAATCTGATCATAAATCTGGTAAGTTTCCAGACCCATTGCCAATGCTGGCTCAAATACTGCTGTCAGTCCCATCTACCAACTTCATGGGGTTCCATGGACATGTGTGGGATTTCATAGAATCACAGAATGCTTTGGGTTGGAAAGGACCTTTAGAGGCCATCCAGCCCAACCCCCTGCAGTGAGCAGGGACAGCTTTAACCAGAGCAGGGTGCTCAGAGCCCCGTCCAACCTGGCCTGGGACGTTGCCAGGGATGGGGCCTCCACCACCTCTCTGGGCAACCTGTGCCACTGCTTGACCACCCTCACTGTAAAAAATTTCTTCCTTATGTCTAGCCTAATCTATTCTTCTTTAGTTTAAATCCATTATTCCTTGTCCTGTCAAGGAAGATTTAAGGGGCAGAAAGGAGATCAAGACTGTCCTAGGTTTCCTAGCCTGTATCTTTTTCCTTCCTTTTCCTCTTCCTCTTCCTTTTCTTGTTTCCATTCTTTCTTCACTCCATCTCAGTTGATTCCATTTAAAAAGTCACAACATTAATTTTTGATCATTAAAACCATACAGATAATATTACCAGAAATGTACAGAAACAGAGAATTTGATCTGGTGTAGGTTTGAGCAGGGAAAAGGTCACACCATAAAAAGAAGTTACATCAGTACAATGCTCTGCAACTTATTAAGGGTCCTGACTGCCTTTTCTCCACAGTTGCATTGTGATTATCTCAGACAAGTAAGCTCGAGCAGCAGTTTGCTTCTTATAGCCTGTTCCCCACTGTAACACCATTTGGCTAAGTGGCTGTCACTAAGTCCCTCCAACTGCCCGCTCTGTCCCACCTCCTGCTTGCAAGACAACATGTCTAACAAGTAACAATGTGAGGTGAAGTGGTAGCAGAGAGCTGCTTCTTCTGACTCGCACTTCTGCAGATAGCTGAGTTCACAACTTACCCCGAAGTGATTAGAGACATAAAAATCCCCCCTCCCTCCCTCTCTCAACTCAGTGCATTATTGCAATTGCTAATTTAAGTGGGACGTGAGGTGAGTTCTTTCAAAGAGTGAACCTGACCCTTCACCTCTCCAGCACTACCCGTGGCTGTTGCAAAGCAATTGTGCCCGTCAATGGAGAACAGAGAGCAGTAAAAGTAATGAGAAAGGTAATAAGAGTTAAAACAAAGGTAGATGGACCTCAAACGAAAACAGGAAGATTTAGGATACCTGGAGAAAGACAAGTCAGCATTATATAGAGACGAATTAATACTTTGGGATTAAACTGTGTGTGAAGGGTAGGGGCATAGTGCACTAAAAATAGGAACAGGGTAATTTAGAAGCTAATCAAGCTCTGTCACAGACAAAATTAATAAGTAAAAAAAGTTTTAACAAGACATTAGCCATCCGAAGAACAGAGAAGGCCTGTGGAGGAGGATATTGTATCAGAAGGTGTTATTAACACTGCTATTATTAGATTGGGTATGATTAACAGGACTTGGTCAGAAAGAAGCAAGGTAAGGTTTAGAAGTGCAGTGGTGGATCACCCAGAATGTCATTACAGAGGTGAAAATTGTAAAAAGGAGCAGGAAATAGAGGAAATAGTTGTGGAAAATGATAGATGGAAAGACAGTGAAGTGTTCTGAACTCTTCTATATGGCGTAAAGATACACTGAGTGACAGCAATCAAGTGAGGTGGTGGTTTTCTTTTCTGTCCATGTTTTAATTGCCATAATGCAATGGTTAACATTTGCAAAGGTGAGACTTCATAGACAGAGGAACTTTACAGGATCATTATAGGTTTCCATAATTGTGTCCAGTTTTTTTCCTGCAATGATTTGCAGTTGGGATTTCGTAAGAACTGAGCACTAGATAGATATTAAGCTGGTGTAAACTAGTGATACTCCACTACAACCAGTGGAAATGAACCGATTTCCACCATTCTTGTGATTCAACATTCATTTTGAAAGCAGGGTGAAAAAATATGAAAGAGTTTCATAAAGGTGAATTTTGGAAGGACAGGTCTGGTTGTAATCACCAGGTGAAGAAGCAATTTGCTGAGTGTCAAAAGAGATGTGGGCACAATGAGAAAAAGATCACTGGCTCCAGGCATTGATTTAAAAGCATCTATTACTGAGCACCCCCAGAGGTAAGGTCCTGGTCTTGATAGACATCTCTTATTTTCTTTTGTTCTAATTAAATGTAAAGAGATATTTGCTCAGAAATGCACCTATTTCTTGGAGTTTTTATTGTAGGATTTGCTGGGTTTGCTTATATTTTGGCCTAGAAGTATTTTGGATCAGAAGATGCCTTTTTTCTGAGGCTTCCTTGCTGTTGCTTCTCAGCAGCACATATGCACATAATCAGCTTTTCCAGATGACCCCTTCGCCTCACCCGGATCCCTCTTGATCTGTTACCAATTCTGCTTGCTGTTAGTCTGACCCTTAAAAAGCAAAACCTTACTAAGCCACTAGGTACTTTTTTTTGTGTGCTTTGGTTAGGCATAATAGAGACTTAATTAATCAGGAGCATCTAGTGTCTACTTAATGCAGGTTGTTATTATTCACAAAGAACTGCATTTCACCTGGAGAAGAGGTGCTATTGCGGCACTCTGGCATTGCCACATTTCATTTCCACCTCTTCACACAGCTCCTTTAGTCTGTGGTGCCAATCAGGAGTGATTTCCCTGAACTAAGTGCCATGACACGGGGGGTAAACCTGGCTGTGAGCTCAGACTCTGTTTGCCTGCATCCGCTAGGTTTTAACCATGCACTAATCACCAGGGCATCCAGTCACCGTTATTCCTGCAGAGACAATTTGACAGGTGACACTGTGACAGTAATGTCGCTGCTGACCGCCAGCTAAGTCCCTGGCTCTGGAGTGGCACGACCACTGGAAAACTCAGCAGATCACCTCTTCCCTGCCTGCGTGCGCTCACCGCATTTCAGCTGAGCAAAGGCGTCCTCCTCTCCCCGCAAATCACATTACACTCTGTTTTCTGATGGAAAGCGGTAGTGAACCTGTAGAGCCCTGACACACATAATATGCATGGCTGCTGTTTTACACTTGTAACATCTTGTATGCACTGAAATGTACAGCTGTTTACACTTGTAGCTCTGTCAAGTAAACAAGTGGTGATTTCTTATGATAGAGCGGAAATTGGCACAGGGCTGCTATTCACTCACCTACAGCCTGGCAACTCCTGGTGGTGGAAATCATTCTTTAGGCACCAAATTGGCTTCAAGCATACTGTAAAACTGGCTTCTCTGAGATGGAGGGGTGGCAAGAGGAAATCTGTTGGCTGCATCTGTACCTCTAGAAAAGGCAGCCACAGAGCGTCTGATGGGCTGTGCTTCCTGCCGCAGCCACCCACGTAAGTGCCTTGCAAACAGCCTGCACAGTGGCTGTGCCAGGGCGTGCTGGCACACAAGTCAGTATGAAACATTTTCAGGTAGCTTTTCTCTAGGAGCTGTAGAGTTTGTTACCTAAACTGCTTATGAGTCTGCACTGGAGAGGGGCTTGAAGATATCTTTGTCCCCTAAAGAAGGTTCTGTTGTAACTTTTAGGATTAGTAAAGACGATTAGAAATCCTAAAATAGCTGAGTCGAGATGGTCTTTTCAGGGATGAACTAGAGAGAGCATGCAAAGAAGCTAGCAAGTTGCAAGTTCACAGTAAACAAAAAGAAGCTGTTATTTTACATGGTGTAGCGATGACTTTGGTATTGTTTTACAACAGAATGGTAGTGTGTACTAAAAGATGGCAGGAGTTCTCAGGGAAGCTGGACATACTTGTGGAGAATAAATCCTTAAAATGTAAAGAAAAACAAAGGAATGGAATGGAATGGAATGGAATGGAATTAGAATAGAATAGAATAGAATAGAATAGAATAGAATAGAATAGAATAGAATAGAATAGAATAGAATAGAATAGAATAGAATAGAATAGAATAATTTATGCTGGAAAAGACCCTTAAGATCATCGAGTCAAACCATAAACCTAACACTACCAAGTCCATCACTAAGCAATGTCCCTAAGTACCACATCTACACGTTCTCTAAATACCTCCAGGGATGGTGACTCCACCACCTCTCTGGGCAGCCTGTTCCAATGCTTGACTACACTTTCCATGAAGAATTTTTTCCCAATATCCAATCTAAATTTCCCCTGGTGCAACTTGAGACCTTTTTGTCTTCTTCTATCACTTCTTACTTGGGAGAAGAGCCCAACACCCACCTCACTACTACCTCCTTTTGGGTAGTTGTAGAGAGCGATAAGGTCTCCCCTCAGCCTCCTCTTCTCCAGGCTAAACAACCCCAGTTCCCTCAGCTGCTCCTCATAAGACTTGTTCTACAGACCCTTCACCAGCTCTGTTGCCCTTCTCTGGACATGCTCCAGCACCTCAATGTCCTTCTTGTACTGAGGGGCCCAAAACTGGACACAGTATTCCAGGTGCGACCTCACCAGTGCCGAGTACAAGGGGACAATCACTTCCCCGCTCCTGCTGGCCACACCATTCCTGATACAAGCCAGGACACTGTTGGCCTTCTTGGCCACCTGGGCACACTGCTGGCTCATGTTCAGCTGGCTGTCAGCCAACAACCCCAGGTCCTTTTCGGCTAGGCAGCTTTCCAGACACTCTTCCCCAAGCCTGTAGGGTTGCATAAGTTTGTTGTGACCCAAGTGCAGGAGCCGGCACTTCACCTTGTAGAATCTAGGAGACTTTTCTGTTTCAGCAGAGTTGATCAGCAAACTGTTGAAAGCTGGGAGAGTCTCCAGGGACATGTGGGCTTCCCCTGTACTTATATGCTTGCCCTTTCTGTATGTCTTTATATGCTTGTCCTATTTCTATCCTCATACGTGGACGTCTGCTTCTGATCATAGCTGCAGACAGGACATGGGACTAAATAGTCCTCCACTTGACAAAGGTGTTTAAATTCCCTTCAGGTCTTCACTGTATTAAAAAACTAATGTCTCTGTATAGTGTAATCTCTGTCCAAGAGAAATTCTAGCCTGGCTTAAGAAACAGTAAATTATTTTTTTCCTTCTTTTTCCGACCCACAATTTTACTAGCTGATCAAGCAAGCAGAATTGTACTTGGTCTTCATGGCAGCCTCTGTTTCAGCTAAAAGTTAAAAAAAAAAAAAAAAAAAAAGACACCTGAAAACATCCTCCATGCACAATTACACACTTCTACCATCACGAACAGGGGACCAGCAGCACAGCATGTCACAGCTGACATGTAGAAATGTAAAATAAAAGAAAATGAGAGAGATAATCACTGCCAAACCTGTAAGAGTGAAGGAAAGGATACCTACAAGCTCACTCTACCCATCTGAAAGCTGGGTAAGGGGAAAGGAAGACATTTCCAGAAGTGTTGGGGAGAGCTGAGGTGCTCCATCCCTTGAGACATGGCTCTCAGGTTTACCTGTGAGGAGTGACATGGCATGCAAAGTCACACCAGCTGGTGCTCGTGACAGGAGGTCTCACACTGCATCCAACAGAAGGGCAATAGCTGGGGACTGCCCAGTACTGGGGGTTTAGAGGAAGATGCAGAAGGCCTTATGCTGGACGGCTACGGGGTGGACAATGCAGAGTTATGTTCCCTTCCAAGGGCACATGAGTTTGGTAACGATTGAAGATATTTTGTCTGAAACTTACTGAAAAGATTCACTGGAAATTTTTTTTCAACATTTATAAGAAGAAACAGAACAAAACAAAACAATGAAGCAATTAGAAATATCTGAATTTTCCATAATTAAAGGATTTGACTTACATTTTTGGGACACTTTTTGGGGAGGGGCGGGAAGGAGAGGAAAGAGGATTAAATGTAACACCCTTTGAACTGCAGGGAAAACTCAACCATACTCACCTCCTTTTTTCACAGCTGACTTTTCAGCTTTGTTTTAGTGCCTATAATACATACAAGGACTACTGCTCTAGCATGGAGAATTACAGGACACCTGAGTCCTGCCAGGATGCAATGCTCCTCTCCTGATACCAGAGGAATACACCCTCAATATCCCCTCCACACATACATACGAACCCATATACATGAGCTTTATTTATGGCTAAATGTTTCTCTCATTTCTTGTGGTTCAGAAGAAAGCACTTGAGATTTGCATTTGTGTGACTCAAGTAGAATGGAGTAAATTGGTTTTAAATAAAACCTATCAAGAAAAAAAAAATAAAACCACCATTTACATTTCACCCAATATGCATGTTTTTAAAAGTCCTGAAGTATTGATCACAGTAGTTAGGCATAATCAAAAAGCCTCCAACAGGGTCATAAGCACAGCTCTGCCTGTATGGTTTTTTGTTCTCAGCATTAGGTACATCTCCCTTGAGTCTTTCTGGAGCTGTATTAATTGGATGATTAAAGCAAAAGCCAGATCAATTGGAATTTGAAAAGATGGTGAGTGTTATAATAAAACAAAAAATAAAACGTTGTATCTACATGGTTAAAAAAATCAATAAAGTTTAGAGGAATAATGCAAAGAAAGAAAATAAGAAAGGGCTAATTGCTCCATCTTTTTGCAGAGTTATTTCCTGAGTCACTTTCCAATCTTTATTCTTTTCTTTTTATGTGTCTGCAGAATGACCCTTGCTCTCCTTTTTCACACGTATGCAAAACCACAGCTACATTAACAACTCTGCTCTTTGCTCCCTTGATTCCTTTTCTTTCCTGCTTAAAATTGCCCTTTCTGGCCTTATTACACACAGTGGCTAATGCACTCAGCTGGGATAGAGGAGAACTGGGTTCAACCCATAGTTCTACCCCTAAATAAGTGTATAATCTAGGGCACAATGTTTAATGAGTTCCCCACTTGTGTAATAGGACTTACAGTATTCACTTCTCTATTCTGGCTATTTAAATTGTCAGCCCATCTGGTAGGATCATTTCCTTTTCAGAGTCAGAGTTCAGATCCCATTCTTAGTTTAGGTCTATTGGCTCTACAGTAGTTGGGAAAAAAAAGTAATAATACAAGTAAATTCAGTTCTACAGGGGGAAGTGGCAACATTTGCAGTTATAGTAAGGATCTGTTTAAGCACTCGCTTGTCTCAGCAGTGCCCAACTCTGAAAAAAAACAGGGAGCAGCACAGTGATACTTCTGCTGCTGAAAGTGCACCTCCATTAATTGGCAGGATGAAGGACAGGCTGTTAACTTTCCTGCTGGTGCTCTGTGTACTGAAAAGATGAATGTTCTAAATAAGACATTGTATCCTGTGGTTCAGTATCATTTACAGACACCAACCTGGCCTCTCTTTCTTTTTGAAACTTAGGCAATGACTTGTTCTGCTCTGATGGCCTGGAAGTAGTCTTTTCAACCCAAATTTGAATACCTAAATAAATTCATTGCCTTGGAAATATCCTGCCTACCCAGCATATCGTTGCTGAAGATTAGGCTGCTTATTGAGCTGCTTAAACATGGACTTCAGCCTCAAACATTTAAGTACCTGACTTGGAAGATGTTGGCGCACACTTCTGCTGTCTCTAGCTATAGCATTGGATGCGCTCCCAGAAGTCCAGGGCTATCAGAAGGTAAACATTGTTCCCCCTACTGAGAATAATTATTTTCATCATTCGCGACCAGGGACTTCTCTATATTAGTTAAAGGCTTTCCAGATATCTTGTAAGGAAGGCAACTGATGTCAAAATAACATAAAACAGCTTAGCTGCCCCTGCCACTGCTGAGAAGTCAACTAAAGAACATACAGATCACTTCTAAACCTAGGAGGTATCTGATGAGGTGGACACAAAATAAATCATAGATTAAAATAAACCATCTCCTGTACTAAGAAAATGACTGCACGCCCTGGACCTCTCCTGTAAAACATGAAGAAAAGGTACTCCAAGCAATCTCCTGGTGTTTTTGCCTCTTTGGTGTCTCTTAGCCTCTTTGCTGTTGAATGCACTCAGTGTATGCCTTCAGATATCTCATAATTTAGCTCCTGGAGCACTAATTCATCCTGATGCTCTACCTCCTCTCCCCTACCTCCCCACCCTGATTCCCTCCTTTTTCCCAGCAATGCCCTTCCCTCCAGCAAAATCAGAAGACCAAAGATCAGGCCTCTCCATCTGGAAAATGCTATATTTGTCTGTCCTGAGGACCGTGCCACCAATGCTGGAGCAAGGAATGAGCTGGTGTATTGTGGAGCACTTCCTCATCATCCAGAATGCTCCCACTTAGAAAGACTTAATTGCCCCAGCAAAAAGTTGCAGGAAAGTGTCCCGATTCATAGAGCAGGCAGTGCAAACACAGAGGCACATGGAGGCAGTGTGAATCAGAATGAGCATTATTGATTTCAAGTCAGGGGAGTGACGCTGATTTTTACAGTAGCAGAGGAGCTTACGTTTTAAGACAAGAGGTGAAACCTTGATTCCTTTGAAGCCAATAGCAACTTTGCCATTGACTTCACCAAGGCAGTATTTAATTTTAGAAAGACTGACTTGTTATTTTTTAAGGTAAATATTAAGCAGCCTTGGGGACAATTTTTAAGGAATTCTTACCCCCTTGTTCCTCCTCCTGGTGAGTGTCATATTTCAAGGCTTACACTAAAAAAAAAAAAAAAAAATCCCTATTTTTGTTATATTTAGTGTCTTAAATTTACTAGGTATATCCCAGGCAAACAAGCGAATTCCATTCACCTTGCCCTGAAGAATGATAACTCCAAGGACAAGCCTATAGATAGAGATTAGAAGGAAAGAAAAAAAGAAAGATATATTGCTTTTAATTAAAGTACATATCCACTAGGCAAGTGTGGGCCTTTAGGAAAGAGACTTTAACATAGAAAAAGTGAGCGATCTATGAATTGTCCCAATAACCTTATTGGGAGCGGGGGTAGAGGGAGGAGGGGAAGAACACAGGCATTTCTGAATCTGGAAACGAACATTAATAAGGGATGAGAACAAGACATATAAACCATTAAGCAAACTTCAGACTGCATCTGAACTGAGCCGTGCCTAAAACAAACCATAACGGAAGGTTTGCCTTCACATACTGCCCCTTTTGCTTATGTGATGTGTCTAGTGTGGGGGCGTCCATGTGACACTTTCCAAATACCCTTCCACAGAATTGTATTTTTCCTCCTCAGAGAGATAAAATTAATTGTGCTTCATACTTGGGGTTAAGGTTTGGGGTTTTTTTTATTAGTTTTCCACCCCATTGAGGCACTATTCTGTTTTGTGCAAGTTTTGAAAACAAAAATATTAGAGAAGGCAACATTTACTAATTAAAAGTCCTGCCTCTCTCTGCCTCTGTGTCTTAAAGGCTACCTTTCCCCTTGTTTTTATTCTCCCCGACCGTTCCAACTGAATTATTGTATGCTGTTATTTTGCACTTTGCAGTTCCTCAGCTGATACTTAAGCCTGTGACCTTAATTATATCTAAGTAGCCATTCTATTGTTATAGAAATAGCAATGGGAGAAATATATATAATGTGTATGTATATGTAAATATATATATATATAAAATTATTTAACTCATAGTATACAAATTTAATATCCTTGCTACCTCCTATTCCAGAGGAAGGCTGGAAGTTTTCTCTACAATTTTTACTTTGGGTGAGTGAGCAAATGCACTTCTATTCCCCTGAAAAGATGGGACTTTTACATGACGTTTAGATCAGGGATCTATCTTCAGCTTATGAGATTTGTAAGGCTTTAGTGGCAGCTGAGGGGAAAATGCCACATCTCCCATATTTACAAGCGACTTTGAATTATGGAGGCGCTAATTTGTATACATCTGGATAATCTATTTCTACAGTTAAAGCCACTCCACAAAAATCTAACCTTGGAAAGCAAAAATAATAAAAATAATACAAAAACAGCTGTATAGAAAAATGTGTAAATATTAGTTACACACAATGAGACATTTGCTAGGGGCCGAGGAACCAGAAAATTGCAAGCATTTAAGAGAAATGCTTCTTACTTTAAATTCACTTGCACATCCCATAGTAATATGCCTCACTATGGCAGACTGTTAGGCAGGGGGAAAAAAAGCCTTGCTAGTTCAATAGCTACCCACTGATTGTAAACATGAGAAGGAACTCTGCGAACACAGTGCTGAAATATAGGGTAATTTCCTCTTTATTAGAGTCCATGAACTCTGCTACGTTAATGGTTAGGCTCTGTATACAGTGCATATAACAGAATTATACAGTTATTTTCTGCAGTGCTTTACTTGCTTTTCCAAGTTCCTTTAGGAGAAAAAAGAGAGGTAAAATATTCTTACTTTTTCCTTTCTTCTTTTCATGATACTTTCCACCTCTCATGTTAATATGTAGTACAAGATATTCTGTGACTGAAGTCTCTGTGATGCCCTACAATCCCCTACACTGATTTTGAGAAGCATTTAACTCATATCATGTACTCCAACTCAGCCTTGTTCATTGCTCTTTAAGGAGAAGAAAGAGAAAGGAAATGAATGTTTGAGTCAAAAAAGAAATTAATCAATGTATGGTGTAGACAGTCTGTAGGCTGGGCACTCTCACACGTGAAGTCTTCATCTCAGTTTGGCCATGAAGTCCCTAAGGAAACAGAGGTGCTGAGAGGCTGAGCACATACCCCATATCCTGGTTTCCAAGAGAAGAAAACTTAGATTTGGAAATGAGGAAGGAGCCATGGCCATTCCCATAGGCTGTCCCAGGCAGACTGTGGAGAGCGCGCGGTGGCACTGCCACCTAGCTACAGCCCAAATGACCTTTGGAAAACAGCTTGGTTCCCTGCTGCACAAATATTAGTCCTACAGGAGGAGTGTCAGGACCCTGAGGGCACCAATGGTCCTGAATGACCCTGACCAACCTCACCCAAGACCCCTACCCACATACTGCTGTGGAGCAGGAGTTACGTTTCAGCTCAGTCCTGGACACCAGTCCCTGCTCCAATGACACCAGAGGGTCCTGGTCTCCAGCCCTGCCTCCTCAGTGGACTTTGGACCTGCACTGTGGGTTGCTCATCTCCTGGATAGAACCCCTCAGACATATGTCATGGCTTGTCTCTAGCCTTGTCTCCAGCTCCATCTCTTTTTCATCTTGATAGGACTGTCACGATCCAAACTGGGCTGCCCAGGGAGGATTAGGGCAGTTCTGTGATTCCCTTGGGCTAAATTAAGGTAAGACAACATCAAACAATCAATTAAGCACTTTATTGATGATAGAAACAACCTTAACTTGGCAAGCATAACAGTAGGCAACCTGAACTAGGAAAGCATAGCAGTAGGCAACGTGGGTTCTAATTGAAATACTCATAAGAAGGAAGGAAAAAGGGGGAAAGGAGAGAGTTAGTTATCACCACCCTTGGATCCCATGATGACGATGATAGATGAGGTGACCCTCTGGCGGTGGGCGCACACCTGTCTTTCTCAAAATCATATCTTTTATAAACCAGTCTCTACCTTTCAACTGTGTCAAGTCCATCCCCTTGATGACTTATATGGTTCTTGTTCCAGAAAGTTCTCAATCTTCTGTGCAGGTGTCATTGGGGGGCGGGTGGTCATGAGGGGTCTTTTGGGTGGTCATGAACCCCTTCCTCAAATGAACTCTGTATGACCTCTGGCCATATATGGTGAGTTGTGGGGCACATTAGAAATACGGAACCGTGCATCCTCCGACACGCCTCCCAATGCTCTGTGCCAACTGACTTCCCGCTTGTGGTTTGGTGTCACCATGTAGATCTTAACTGGTTTCACCACAATGTTTGAGGCATCAACCACCCACTACAATGTTTGAGACATCAACTAACCGCTACAATGTTTGAGACATCAGCATACATTAACTCTTTCAGTCTCTCACAGGGACATGTGGATAGACCTGGATCTAATTCATCCTTTCACAGTGACATCAGTCCTCATCTCTACTTGCCGTATCAGGACCCCACAAGACTGCCTAGTTGGTGAGGGCACTGCCCACTTGTTCACCCTCATGGGGCAGCCCCACTTTCAGTGCACCCTGACAGAGAATGAGAGGAGGAGAAAGGTGGCTGTGCTTCCCAGGTGTATTTTAGTGTAGATAAAGTTCCATTTGTATTATGAACAGGCCATGTACTCTGCATACAAAACATAATACTTTTTTTTTTTCTCTAAAGAAAAAAATAAGCAAAGTTCCATTCTGCACATAATCCTCTAACATTGTGCCATGGTAAAGCCCTTTGCAGTGCATTTTTTCTCCCCTTACTTAAATTGTCTGAAAAAATGAGTTATCTAATCCAAGTTCATCTACTAGATACTTCATCGGGGGAAAAAAAAATAAAATAATAATTTTCCCAAGGTGAGAAGGAAAGAAAGAGTCAGCTTACCACAGTATTGCCCTGTTTCATGCTTCCAGAGGCTATGGGCAACATCAGAGGGTCTCACAGGCAAAATATTGCCTTTGTCACAGATGCGGCACCACTGAGCTAGAAAATTGATATCAGTCATGTTTCTCTTCATTCTTTTTCTATAACGGTTGCTTCAAGTTTAGATGTTAATGATGAGACTAATGGTGATTTAAAATCATGAAATCTGGAGAAGAGGTTGTCCATGGCATGTTTGTAAAGGAAGGTGAACAATCCTAACATGTTGAGGACTGAACTGTCCTTTCAGATTTTCTTGGCAAGCCAGACATTATGAAATCTGTGATAACTGGTTAAAAAAAAAAAAGTTTCAAGTGAAGTGAAACTTTTTGTCCTAGCACAACGTAAAAGAGAACTAAAGGGTTGAGCTGAAAAACTTTAAATAATCTGATCGTTGTTACTGTTAATATCACAATAATTTCTGATAGCATTATTTGCAATCTTGGCCAGTGTTCTAGGTTGACACAGAGAATGTATTTTAGGCCTCGCTTTTTATACTGATGCTTTTTATAATGATGATCAATATAATTAGTAGCAACAGAAATAGCAAAAGACCTGAAACAATATGATTCTTTATTCCTTTAATGCCAGTCAGGGGTGATGTCAAATCCTGCTTTTTTTTTTTTTTTTTTGTCTTTTATTTTATGATGAAATTTAAGTAAAGGCTTATCAGAAGTGTTTCTTCTGTTATCTGAGCTGCTTCGCCTATCATTCCTTCTTTCTCTTTGCCAAGCCTGTGTTTGCAAAACAGAAAACCCGAATCCAAGTCCCTGCATCTGGTGTCAATTGAAATAAAACAAAGACAGGCTCATTTTAGCCACATAATTTAAGAAAGAAGACAGTATGATAACATTTAGAACAAGCCTCCTACACACCAGCCAGCCATTATCCTTCAGAAGCAGGTGGCAGATGGCATGAAATCATCTTCATCAGACCTCCAAAGCTTTGCTGCCACATTTGGGAGGATGGTTCTTGTAATGACTACTTGCATATTCATACTGTGTGATGGGCACTTCTCGATTTCTGTGCACCTCATTTTGGAAAGAAGCTAATATGGCTACACATGTACTTTATTGCACCATTCACATTTGGCATCATTAAGAGGAAGGAGAAGATTTTTTTTTTTGCTGCGTGCATCCTTCTCTGCTTGCGTCAGAATGGCACAGGGAATCAAAATGCACAGCAAATTCTAGAGCACCAAGTCTTGCCTGAAGCTGTGGTGATATCAGTCTGTATGTAATGCTTCCCATGAGATAATATCAGAACTATTCCTCCCCTAGACATACAGCCATGTCTGGCAAAAATAGATTCTCCTCCAGGTCTAGAGCTCAAACATTGTTCTCCAGTTTTTCTAACGTGGTTCTCAAAATCCTTTTCAAAACTGGGTATGCAAAGATACCTGCAGTTTACAAATCAGAAACGTGAGACATACTCCTTTTCAAAGACTGCCAGGAGAATCAATGACAAATTTGGGTAATTTACTTTGGGTCATGAAAGAGTAATTTGTTCATACCTTACTTGCACTGCTGAGTCCCTTTTGTTCTTGGGAGTTCAGACAAGTCCATGACAATGCTCCCCTTGACTTCAGCAGGATATCACAGTATTGACAAATTTCAGGATTGTGCCTTGTAGTACCTTATGCTTCAGTTAAAGACCTTTGTAAGCTAGTGTTGATACAGAAATCAGTTGTGTTACTGAACACTGTTAAAGATAAAGCTTCTGGTTCCCACAAGTACTGAGAAATGCAGAAAACCTGAATCCTAAAGGCTCTAAGAAGCCTGCGAGGCTGTGAGGAGACCTTATTGTGACCTTCCAGTACTTAAAGGGGGCTGATAGGAAGGATGGGGAGAATCTTTTTAACAAGGCCTGTTGTGACAGGACAAGGAATAATGGATTTAAACTAAAGAAGAATAGATTTAGACTAGACATGAGAAAGAAGTTTTTTACAATGGGGGTGGTCAAGCACTGGAAGGGGTTGCCCAGAGAGGTGGTGGAGGCCCCATCCCTGGCAACATTCAAGGCCAGGTTGGACGGGGCTCTGAGCGCCCTGATGTGGTTAAAGCTGTCCCTGCTCACTGCAGGGGGTTGGGCTGGATGACCTCTAAAGGTCCCTTCCAACCCAAAGCATTCTGTGATTCTATGATAAAAATACAGAACAAGAAAAACAGGTTCATTACTTCAGTCTGCTTCAACATTGGCCTCATCAGCTTCTAATCCTGAAGCCACTATTATAGAAATGGAATGAAGAGAATCATGACTGATTTTGATCTTTTAGCTGAGTGGTGCCTTACATGTGGTCAAAGGCAACATGGTGCCTTGGAGATCCTCTAATAAATTATATGTGGCTGTTGGAAGTCACTGGCACTTACATTTCCACTGGCAAGAAAAACAAATTGCAACACTGCCTCCAGCACTTCATTTCTTGGCCTGACTACCCACGGGAGAGCAAAAGGCAAGGCCTAGAGGTTCAGAATAAGTTTTCATGCTTCGCCCAACATGTGTAAGTGAGAGGGTGCAAGCATACATGGAAAAGCAGACCAGACAAGGCTGCAGAAGAAACAGAAGTAGAGTAAGTAGCAACCTGTCTTGGTTCAGAGTACTAGCCTACTGCGTGCTCATGTTTTCCAAGACATTTCTTATAATGGACCTTCACCAAATCCCTAGGTAGCAAAGTGCTTGTGCTCAATTTAAACACATGCTTAATTTAAGCATGTAAATAGTCCAATTTATGTTGGATCAAAGCCTAATTCTTTCTCATTAAAACGTTATTTTAAAAACCTAACAATGCTGTTATTGGTTTCTTTCATCCTCTTCATCTATGAGTGGCACTTTTTTCCCCCTTTTTTTTCCTTTTAATTTTGCTGCATTAAAGCATTGCATATTCATATGGCAGCTACCACTTTTGTCTGAAAACAATACACTGGATTCTAAGACTATTCTGCCCAGCCAGAAGATATTATTAAATACCGTAAACAAATACAGATACGCGCTGTGACATCTGGATAGAAATAGCCCCACAGTCACATTTTACAAAGGAAGCCCAACCCAGAGGAAGAGCTCAGACATGTAAAATGGACATTAATGGCATCTTAATGTGCCTCAGCTGCCTCTAGGGGTTCAAATATGTTGCATCACAGTCAGTTCTAGCAGAGGTTTATCAGCAGATGGAGTGTTGTGGGAACTCAAGATGCTCTGTCAGATAACATTAATGCCCCAAACTGATACATTATCATTTTCTGTTTTGGGGAAGGAGGGATGCTTATAATTAATTATATATATATTGCTGTTGTTGTTAACCCAATCAGTATTTGCTTTCAGGCATGGAAAGCTGGTAATTTTTTTTTTTTTCCCCCCAAAGGTGGTTCATATTCATAAAACATTATGAGAATATTGAGAAGGGAAAGCAAGCCATTTTTTTTTTAAAATTTGTGTTGATTGGTTTCAGCAGAACTTTATAGTCCACCCACAGCAAAAATAAAAATGAATGGCAAAATAACAAAACAATTTGAGCTCCATATATGAATGTTTCTGTGCATATTTATGCCATTATAAATACAGGGTTCATACTGATATGATAAATGGATGCAAAGGAACTCACTGGAAGGCAATTAAAGAAAGAAGTTGAGTAAAACAAAAATTACGAGAAGGCATTTGTTACCTTTTTTTTTAGCCAACAAGGATTAGTGCAACTTTTCTAAAATCTGTTGTTAGAAGTTCTGTAAGGCCTTTGTGCAGAGATCTCAAGACACATTAAACTGAAAGTGCTTCAGGTGCAAACATGACTGCCCTTGAAAAGAAAAAAAAAAACCCTGTTGTGTGCCTTGTTTGTATTCAGCTTTATGAGATTATGATATTACAGATCATTATAAGAGAGGAACTGTACAAGGATTTGTATTTTTTTTAATGTGTGACTAGACACTCAGGAATTAGTTTTTGAAGTGGAATTGCTCCCCAGGACTGTGCTGTTGGTATTAGGTTTTTTTCCTGGAAGACAGAATTGCCTTGCCCATTCTGTTTTCTCAGTCCAGAACCAATATAAGCACCTGCAAGTTCTTAGTGGTCTGTCTTTGAGTGTAGAGCAAACATGGCTTATCACTCATGTCGCTGCCTAGAAGAAAAATAAGCTGCTCTCAGGTTGGAACCATGTTTTTAGTCTCAGGTACAGTGGTTTAATCTAATTTCTTGATGGAATGGGCCAAAAATGAACCACTGTTCTTTGCCTAATGAAGTGTATATTTCTGTTACCCAAATGGCTTGGATAGAAAGTTAAATAGTATAGATCCAGTTGAAACTAGAGGAATAATTTAGTTAAGTGTGATTTAACTTACACTCTTTCAAGCTTAGTTAATATAATATTAGTCTTCCAAGATATGCAGTGTATTTATAGCTACTGCAGCTTTTTTGGTCACTCATCTAATGGAAGTCATAAGACAGGCATATTTTGCACACACATGTATATACAAAAATATTAATATATTGATTTTTGCCCCTCGATACCAAATAACCATGTTTTCATTTTCCAATTTGAACTAGAAAAAACAAGACAAAAAATTTCTCAAACCATTTCCTTATCTAAGAAAACCATCACAGTTCTGCTGTGATTCATACACACACACATTCACACACGTGCACACCCAGAAAGATTTGTATAAACAACTCATCTCTCAAACAACTTTAATTTGTGATTTTGGGAAGCCACATTTATCTTTCAGCTCTGCTTCCTCACTCATCCTTTGTCAATTCTGTTTACGTTATAAGCTTCTACAGCAAATTCCATGACTATGTGTTTGAAAAGTCCCTGAAATGACAAACAATAATTTCAGTCATTGCCTTCTGGAGTTACTATTAAACAACTATGTTGTGAATAGTGAACACATTGCAAAGCAGGGTTGAATAGACCTTTTTGGTTCCATACCAAAGACCAAGGTCTCAATTCCAAAATCTTCAGAAACTGCAGTGAATCCCTTCTGAATGTCACCTGCCTCTGTTCACCATAGCAGGAATCTCACAGTCTAACCTCATATAACTCATCTAATTGTTTAAAATTAGTTGACATCAAATAAGGTCTAAATATTTTAGATAAGCCTCTGAAACAGTGTACGTCTTTCCCAGGCACTTTGCTGAATCTTTGCTAATCACCCGGTTTTACTGTACTGAGGGAACCACTGCCTCACTGTAATCTCTTGTATGCTGCATTGCTGAAACAGCATGGGTATTAAAACACTAGATGTTAAGCAATGATTGGTATGTGCCATGCAAAAACAGTGAGATGAACTTGAAGTTACAGGAATTAGTTTCACAGGAAGGCTGTTATTACCCCCGTTAGCAGCTAAAAATTCACATGCAGACACATCTTAAGTAATGTGTTGAGCTGTCCAAAAGGTAATTTAAATGCTGTCAAGGCAAACAAGAATATGCTCACAAATTCAAGAGCAATATATGTGCAATTTGCACAACATCAATTTCTTCGGTTGTTTTTTGGACGGAGCCATCGCCATCGATTAAGTTAGTGACTCTTTGATTCAAATTACTTTTTGACACATAGTGAACGGAATGGCTCACGAGAGCATTATTTTCCCCATTGTTCCCTAGGCAGCCATAGAGTAAATACAAACAGGTGGAAGTGTGGAACATCACTGCTGCTGAAGCACATAACTGACCAACTAGGAAGAATCAGCATAATAAATATAAATATTATTTTGAGATGGGAGACAGTGGAAATGGATATTTACGTCCTCCCTGTTGTTCAGCATTTGACGTAACAGCACAGTCTGCCAAAGAGAGTTTAATAAAAATGCTGAGCCAGATTCTCAGATGGTGAAATATGCTATAACTCCGCAATGTACCCAGAAGATAGAGCCAATAATGGAATCAGAGCACAGGACTGGGAGTATGGAATAGTATATTCCAAGGTGCAAAATTCATCTACATAAAGTCCACAGCTCTTGCACTGAAGAGTATTAACACAAGAGCAAATGGGCAAACATGAGTCATGAGATGAGAATCAGATGACAGTTTCTATTCAGTTATGTTACAGCAGAGACTTGCCATTAGCATAATATTTAACTAGTTCTTCAAAACAGGGCCTCACAAACCAAATAGGACATAAACAACAGTAACTCGTAATAGGAAGGTACTGCTAACCAGTCACTCCTCTTCCGGTGCCATGCCCTACAATCCAAATGCAGCTTTGGGTCACAGAGGTTTTGTGAGGACTCAGTGGATTAGGATTTCACATGAGTCAGCCCTAGCTCCGTGCCTCCATTTCCTTTTTGTTTCTCTGTCTGACACAGACTCACCATTACAGAGGAGTGGGGTTTTTTCGTGCACCTTATATAGCTCTGAACATACAATCAGAGCCTACCATGTTATTAGTAACATGCATATAGAAGAAAACTCTTGTCACTCTGACACAAAAGATGCTGAATGCTAAATTAAATTCTAATAAACTGTTAAGTAAAGTGCCTTAGACAACCATTTAAAGGGAGGTGGGAGGCAGCTGGGTCTTGCCGCAGGTCTGGACCTCAGTCCGGTTCTCTGATAATGATTTTTATACAGCAGAGGCCCAGAACAATGAGCAGGATCATCGCATTGCCTGGAGATGTGTTGTCTTGGGAAGTGCTGACATCACTGTTAGCAAAGCCTCATGCACCGTAGAAGGTTATGATGTTCATGCAAGGGCTTTCATGCTCTCATTTAAGCTTAACAGCTTGCAGAGGAGAATGTCCATTTATAGAGGTCCTTCGGGGCTGCTAGCTGGTCTGTTTGGCACAAATGACTGACACACCACAAAACAGTAGCAGTGATATGCACTATACATAAGCTAACAATGATTGATTAAAGTAATATGAGAGGGAAGATACTATGCCTGAAGAGACAAACGGTATAAGCAGCTTGACTACCACTATGGAGATAACTGCAATAAGAATAAATGTTGGCAATGGATTACGTAAGTCACTGATGCCATCTAGATTTCTGAAAAGACGCAGAAAAAATAAAGCATGAATCATTTCATTACATATGCCTGTTCATTTTCCTTCTCTGTCTCCAGCTTCCTATTCTCCCAGCTGAACATTCATTAACGATAAATCTCAGCCCCTTTGCTAATGATTGGACAATACCTGGAGGGTCAGAGAGGAACAGTGTGGTCATCAGCTCTGCACATCTCCTTTATCAATTGTACTTAGCAGCAAGTGCAATCAGAAGCTATTCTGGACTTGGTCTCTGATAACAAGCCAAAGTATGACATATACGACAGAAACAGTTGAGCAACCAAGGTCGACTTTAGTGATCGTAATATATTCAGATATGAAATATTCCTCCGGGAATATGTGAAAATAGAATCTCAGAAGTTAATGTAACTTTCTTTCCCCCTTTTTTAAGACTGGTTTTGAGAATCTAATATATGGAATAATTTGCAGGAAGTGAAATGATATCAACAGCAGTGCAGAAAATCTACCATTATGAAGAAAAAAAAAAAAAAGTATGAAGTTCTGTATCTAATTGGCAGATATAGAGGATGGGTACCAACTATATTCATCCCAGTAAAAAGTATGAAAAATAGGACGACAGAGACAAGGATGTGGTTAAGCAAAGATAATAAGGAGAAGCAGAAGGCATTTGAAAAGTTCAAAGGATATGTTAAGTGGGAGGAATGGGCAGATTATAAGTGTAGATAAAGCAAGTAAGAAATAATTGGAATGAAAATGAACACCAAACATGAAACAGGCCAAGACATCTCAACCCCACAGGGTTTTGAGATATTTACACAATAGGCAACTGGGAAAAAGGATAGCCTTTGTAATCGTGATAATGATTAAATTTTATATAATGCATCAGCACCACAAAACATTCTGCTCCTCATTCCAGTACCTTATTCAAAGCCTGCTGGAGTTGGTGGCAGTCTTTCAGTAGCTTTTGGATGATTAGATCAAGTCCTATTAAAATTATATATCAGGTGGGTTGAACATTCATAACCTAGGAATTTAGGCTCACATCCTCAGCAGACAACTAGGCACCTAAGACCCATCTGGTCCCTAGTCTCTGAAATGTCTTTGAAAATCCTATCAGTTTGTTCTTAAGCAGGTTTCACGTCCATCCAAAGATTTTTTAAAAAATGTATATTAAAATGTAATATTCTAACAAATGAAAAAAAAAAAAGCAAGCCAGTCTAATAAAATTCCTAGTAAATTCATAATAAACTGAAAACCAAGACCACCTACTGTAAAGTAAGAATAAAATATAAAATAAATTAAAAAAAGAACGGGCAATAAAATCAACAATAAATTAAATATTCACTATTTTCATATTGCTTTTAAAACCCTCTGTTTGGGGAACAAAAAATAAAAGTTTAAGATTACTTTTACAAATGACAAAAAAAAAAAAAATCTAAGATATTTTCAGTGGGATAGTTGCAAATCGAAAAATCCTCTTCAGCAATGATAGTCACCTGGCAAATTCATTCAGCCAGACCTTTCCCGTGGTGCATTTGTCTGCTGAAATGAATGATCAAATCCTGAGCGGAGCAGCAGTTTCTCAGTGCGGTGCATGGCAAGTGAATAGAGGCAGGCATTCAGAACAAGCCAAAGTAGGACAACTCAATTATATTCATTGTTTGTAGTGTTAAAAACCACTCCTCAATTCAGGTGCAGCAAATACAGTAATTGCTCCAGTCCTTAGGCTATGTATAAACATCCTTTTTTGTCAGCAGTTCTTAAAAGAGGAGAGAACATGAGGGAAATAAGGCACCATGATTTGAAACAGCCTGCCTCAGTCCAGTCAGTAAACTACAAACAAGACAAAAATAGATATATTTTTTTAATGTTCCCGTACAGCAGCCTGTCCACTAGGCCCCAGGATACAGATTTGCGTTACAACAGGATGATGTTTAAAGATGTGAATGTTCAAGCAAGTGTTTTTCATATGAGCTACAAAGAATGGCAAAACCCAGCTGAGGATGCACTCTTTATACCTCAGGAAGCAAAAGAATAGTTCAAAACGTATTTCAGGCTCATCGCTCAGGACTTTTTTCTTTGCGGAAGTTATCAACAAGAAAAGTAGCAGAAATTACAATGGAAAGTTATGGGCTGTAAAAAGAGCACCATGAAGAAATCAGACCCATGAGCAGGTTGGTGTCAGTGGTAGGATTTGTGAGAAAGTTTCTGTCAAAAGCATATTTTCCAAAAATACACATTTTGACAACGTTCTGTGTCAGTGTCCAGTTGTGTGTACAAATATACATATGTGTTTTAATTGTCGGTTTTGGTGGGATCTATTTTCAGGCTAAGAACAGACCATTTTGAGACAGAAACAGTAGAAAGGGCAGACGGGACTGTAGCTGCTGGAAGAAGATTCAACAGTCAGTTCAAGAGAAAATTGTAATGTTTGGTCTAATTAAATTGGTCTGAACTATTACTTGTACAGCACTGATGTTTTCCACTGGAGGAATTGGAGAGCTGAATATCCAGTGCCATGTACATTAATTTTTAAATGTTGTAGTGGTGCTTCATGGGGATTGTAATTCAGGTGCAGCTGGATTTCTTTTGGGTTTTGGCTTTGTGCTGTTTTAACTGTGATGGTGCAATGCCAACCATTGGTTCCAAGGAGAAAGAAGTAGACGGTGGATCACGGTCAAAGCAATCCGATTTAAGAAGAATTGTACAGTGAGAGGAATGGCAAACTACAAAGAAGAGTTACTACATCTACAAAGCTGCTGCAGAACAATTTTTTATTATTATTATTATTTAATTTCGTACTTAAAAGCATGATATTTCCAGGTGAGGAGAAGATCAGCATTGTCCATGCCCATGTAAAGGGATGGTAACGTTTTGTGTTCCATGCATCACCAGGCTAACTTTGTCTCACATGTCTGATATTTCTTGTTCCCCAGAAGACAGTAATGTATATACAGTTACTGCTGAAATCAAAGCGAAACATTCAGAGTTACATGACTCTTCTGGAGGCAGAACTGTGTCTCATTAGTGAACTGTGTTGCCAAACCGAGGTTGGTAAATAGTATTAACCCTAATTTAAAGGTGGGGAGAGTGAGGCAAATGTTAAGAGCAGAAAGAGGAACTTCACCACTACACAGCGAGTCAGCAGTAAAACAAGAAAGGGTACACATATTTTCTTTCCCTGGTACCCTCCTGTCACTGCTGCCTCTATTTTCAGCACTAGACATGGCACTTTGTCATAGGAAAGCAAAAGAGAGGGAAATATAGACTCCCTTCTTAAACTTTTTCTTTTTTTTTTTCTTTTTTTTTTTTTTCCCCTCTAGCAGTGTACCGTGACCTAGCAAATCAGTTCAAAAAGGAAAAGAGGTGGCGGCGGGGGGGAATCGGGAATAGGAAAAATTAGTAAGTATATCTTATTAAAGTCTTGGGTCCGGTTATCTGCCTGTCAGCAAAAGGGGAAAACATGCATTTGGCATATTGCTGCTGAGCATGCTTTCTATTTCATCCCAGTGCACACCTCAGCTGTACCTAACATTTAATAAGCATTATATTCAGTGCCCTTTAAAAAAATGATTGAATTATTGCTCTTTTTATGGGTCCATAAAAGCCTTTATTAATTTGGGGGAAGCAGCTTCATCTTGCCTGCCTGACCAATCCTCAGTGAGTGATTAAATTATTCATGCAGCTTCCAGTTGGCTTTGTTTACTTGGTCCAGACCATGATGTCTTTAGTCTGGAAAATGGAAGCCAAGAAAGTGCATGTATCTGGTGGTTTCTGGGTGTGAGTGGGCTGTGGTGGGGTTGGCAATGGGGTGTAAATCAGCGAGGACTTATGTAAAAAAAAAAAAAACCAGAAAATGTATGCATAGAGAGTATTCATGTGAAATTCTTGTCAATAACTGCCTAGACTGGCCTGCAGGACACTGAGGGAAGGGAGAAGCTCAGATGAGTTTGCTTTGAGACAAAATTTCTGGAGCTTTTTGTTTCACTGCTGAGGCTGAGCTTGGGGAAGGAACGATGCAGCCCATTGAAGTCAAAGAGAAAAACCTCAGTGAGGGCTGAAGCAGAACTTTGGGTTTCTATAATGATGGATGATAATGGTGAAATCATTCTGCTAAATGTGCTTCAGTTTACTTAAGGTCTTGTTCTTTCCTCCACAGGTGGAGAAACTGGGTTAATTTGTATCATTTGCCAATCATAGAATTTACTTATATTAGTCAGAAGAAAAGTAAACCTCTAGGATAAAACAACTCTATCCCATGATATCACTGCAAGTACCACTCCATATCTGTTTCTACATGAGATCTACCCAAACATCCTCAAAACCCCGGTGCTATGTCAACTTACTAAGTCGATAAGACTATTTGGAGCTGCAGCATTCATTTTAGTGTCCTTAACATGTAGCTTTGCTGAATTTAGTGTAAATAGCTTGTAAAAATATGCATTTAACAAAAATTCTGAAGTCTTTATGGCTACCAGCTCAATAACTTCAGAAGTAGAATGTAACTGAAAAGTAATTTTGCAGCAAAGGAGTCTCTAATTTCCTGACTGAGATGGAAGTTTATAACAAGTTAATAAATTTCTTTACCTGAATTATTCTCCTTTCTGGACCTGAGAGATTGACCATTTTGTGTCCTGGGGGGGGGGGGGGGGGACGGACCCCCAAAAAACACCCCAAAAAATGAAGATTTGGCCATTCTATTGAAAAAGGAAAAGCTCATTCAAAATAAAAATATAAATTAAAAATGGTATTTAGTACCAATACACAGAGATTTTTGGACTGGCAGCAGTTGTCACTTTCTACAGCAGAGACAGACCTGAAAGGGTGCTTTTGGTGGGGATTTTTTTTTGTTGTTTCTTTGTTTGTTTTTCCTTCCATGTATTTTCTTGAGTGTGAGGTGTATCGTTTGAAAAAAAAAAAAAAAAAAGAAAGAAACAGGGTACTACTAGATGTAATCTTACTAGATGTAATCCTACCTTTCACCAGACCATTTTTAAATACTTCTTGCTCCAGGAATTTTCTCCATGTCTGTCATGTTTTGCAATGTTCATCTCTCTGTTACTGTTGAAAAACAGTCCCTTCCCTTAAAATTAATCTTTCCTCATCAGAAACCCTTTTTTTTTTTTTTTTAATTTCAGTTGTCCTTTCCTTCTGCCAAGGTGAGGCACAATCTCAATTGGCATACTGTGTTTTAAGTATCCAAATGTTGGCATTATTCTAAAGTTTTTACAGTCTTGAGTTATGTCAGATGCTAATTTCAGTAACAGGGTCCCACCATGCTGGTGTTGTACAAAGACACTCATGAACAGCACGCTATTAGAGTCTGATTCACTGTAAGAGTTCTTTAATCACTTCTCCATCAAAACTCCAAAGATGTACAGAAGGGCAAGACTGAAGCCAATCTATGGTGAATCAGGTCCCTCTATATACCAACCTTTAACTTAAACAGGACAAGAAAGGAATGAAGAGTTGCGTCTCAGGCTATGGGGAAGGCAGAACATTTCATGAACATTCATTGCTTAGACAAACAGCAAAGAAAGAAAGCATCTGGGAAAGGCACATTGACAAAGAGCAAAGGACATAACCCAGTTCGTATCTACGCATGGCAAATCAATTTAATGTCTTTCATTACTGCTTGAAAACGGAAACTTACATGTGAACAATAAACTTTAATCTGGTTGACAACAGTTTAAAAATGCACTGAAAGCAAGTTTCGGCTGCATGACATACTTTATGACACTTATTAAAGAGACATACTTGTAAGTCAATTAACCTGCCCAATGGTACATTTTAACTTGTTTTCTATTAGGAAAGGCAGCAAAAGGGCAAAGTTTTTCATTTAGGAAGGTTCTAAGTTGATTTCTTTTTCCCCTTTAAGCAAAGGACATTGCTGGTGTCATTGTCCCTAAGCAGTCCAATATGAAATATATGCCATTGGTGTCCACCACCTTATATTGTCACAGGTAATGTCTGCTTATTCTCTAAAACTTTATAGTCACTGCAGTTTGCTATGGTAATTCATTAATTACAGTAATGATGACACCACAGGATGAGGCAGTTAACAAGACACATCTATCTGGATATTACAGAGAGCATCAGTTGCACCCAATGATAAGGTCGCAAAAGCATTTTAACTGAGCTTCTCTCATCCCAGAACTTTCCCAAAGTTTTGGGTGTTCTTGTTCCTGTTCCCATTCCCATCCCCTTCCCTCCCTTTAAAGATTATGCTATTAAAATATAAGCATGCATGTAAACACACACACAGAGTTGTATATATACATTTATTTTATAGCTATGAATTCTCTGTATAAAATATATAATGTGTATATATTAAATAGTTGTATATACTGCATATATTATAAATATGCTTCATGTATATGTGACATGTGCATGCATGTGTATATACATGTATACATAAAGATTCATAAGGACATAAAAATACCTAAGAATTTTGTATAAGTTTTCCAAAAAAATTTCATTGTTATATGATTTCTGGTAGCTTAGCTTTATGGCAACATGTGTGTTGGAAAGGCAGAAAGGGAAGAGAGGAGAGAGCTAAGGTTTTTTCCCTTTCTGAAAGTGTATTGAATTACACTTTGGCTTGTAGGTATAGGGAGCTGAGTCCTCAAATAGGGTGTAACTGTTTAAGCTCCAATGAGTTCTGTAGAACAATGCAAATCTAGACAGGATGGGTTCTTTTGTCTGTAGTACTGTGGTTCCAACAGAACAGATACAAAAAAAGAAAAAAAAGCTGTATATCTAATTGCATTCCAATTAATTTATCTTGTAATGATTAGTTCAACCTCAGTTCAGAGGCCCACTTGAGCTCTGAGTTCTGCCTAACTAGAATGATTTTAAACCACCTGTCTACTTTTCCTGCTATTAAAATCACAGAGCCAAGACAGCAACTGGTTGATCTGGTTGGAGTTTGACCTATTGACCACCTGGAATAATCCTTTTCTCTGCAGTTCTTCCATCTTGTTCATCACAACTAAGAACAGTGAAACTTTGTTCAGTTGCATCTCATGCTTGTGTCAGACCTAGTTCACTGACGGTTTCAAATTTAGTGATTCTGAATGTGTTGGTTCCTTGAAGTTTGCCAGAATCACTTTGCTCTGCAAGTTAAAGTTATTGCAAGATTTGTAAATGTCCTAATTTGGGCAGTATTCAAAGGACATTTTTTTCTTATGAGATATTTGATATTTTTTACATCCTGTCTTTGCCTAGACTTGGAAGTGAAGAGATGAACTGTAACAGCAGTAGCATTTTAATTTCTGTAATAAATATAAGAGGACAACTAGACAGTTTAGGAGCATGGATATACACATATTTAGTCTGTGCACTAAGTTATCTCTGAATCATTATTATTTTTGTTTCAGAATTTTGTTTCTTTGCTTTAATCGCTTGTGAAGATCTTACATTAATTGAAATTTGTAGAAATGTTTAGAACATTTCTATTTTCTAATGGCAATGGCATGTTGCATAACCTTATATATTACCGACCGTTCTTCTTTAGACCTCAGAACACTTGAGAAATATGGCTGGTTTCATTATGTATGTCATTTTGGATATATAAGCCACATCTAACATTGCTGCTCAAGAGTGGAATTGAACTGGGCTTGAAGCAACATTCGCTTTGTGGCCACATTATTTAACTGCTAGATCCTGCCAAGTCTAACTGTGTGCTGCATGGTAGAGCAAATGGTATGGTGTGTGCACGAGTCTAATATCACTCTGTGCTTAGTCCAGCTGTAACCCTGTATATCATCTGCCTCAGGAGCAAGGAGGCAGTCTGATGGAGAACTCATCAGGGAAACATCAAGTAGAGACCTTCTTTAATAAGAATTGATGTTCGCTACCAGACAGAATATTTAGACAGCTAAGACAGAGTTAGTACTGCCTTCTACAGGAAGGAAGATCAGTAAAGTTATATCCTGGGACTATCCTGGGTTCTTCTGGAACATCGATTCCCTGATTATGGGGGTGGCCATAAAGAACAAGTGGAAGGAGATGGATTGCTGCATAAATATTTAAAAACTCCTGCGGGAATTATAATGTTTTCTGAATCTGTCTTTCTTGGAGCAGCTTTTCGTTAAATATATATATTTATTGTCTGTAATTATATGAACATTTGTACAGATTTGTAAATACATATGCAGAAAATAAGCATGAACAATCTATAAGAACAGAGGAAGGTCTCTGAGTGCTCCACAGCCAAGTTCTTTCAAATATCAAGAAGCAAGTGAAAAAGAAAGAAGGTAAGTAGTCAGTGAATAGTAGCCTATAGTGGAGAAATGTGGGGAAAAAATGGAAAAAAAAACCCACCTTTTAAAATGCATACAAAGCAAACCTCAAAAGAGCCTGCAAGCTCAAATGTTCTCAAGAGGGTTTGGGAGGGAAAAGTGCTTTACTTTGTCTCACTTTCTCCAAGGGTAAAAGTTGACTGCAAGAGGGTCATGGAATGTGGTTTATTGTACTGTGTTTAAATCAACAAATTCAGTTTTTCAAAGCTGTGCTGAAAGTCTCTGGTAATCTTACTTGACGTTACCTACCTTCTTCTTTCTCCCCGCCCTTCGTGTTTGTTTAGAGTGAGAAAGATTCTGGTAGCAGAAAGCCAATCACATAAAAGATATTATAATCATGAAAGCTGGCTCCCAGTATAGGATCTAATTTTCCAAGTACACATGGTGTGAATCATGGTGTGAATATGAACTGAGTTTTGGGTTTCCTTTCTTTTTCTTCTTTTTTTTTTTTTTTTTCTTAAGGGAGTGAAGTTTAGAGCAATCAGATATTTTTTGAGTTCTATATAAACTGATATCTAAATCTAAACTTTTAATTTTTTCCTTGATATTTCCAAATATCAAAATATCTGAAAAAAATACAGGTGATGTCACAAATGACCAAGAAAAATCAAGGCAACTAGAATGCATTAAACTAATCGACAATAACCTGTGAAAAGAAATTATGTCTTTTACTACATGAGCATTAGGAAAATGCTATTAAAAGTAACAGTCCTGTGGATTGATGGAGAAACAACTTTACAGTACTGTTCCTCAGTTCCACATTGCTAATGAGAACAGAAAACTAACAATGTAAAATAGGCCATCAAGCAGAGAAAAATCTGGTCATAGATGTGATAAATAATTTATTTACTGTTTTTGACCATTGACTAGTAGGGGATGGGAAATTTTACCATTCATTCCAGACTAAGAATGTACACTTTTTAGAATGAACTAGAACCATGGGGAACGGTTATTTTGCCCTGATTTTTTTCAACACACCCAGTAAGTCTAGAAAAAGTGAATGCTTTTGTTTGCCACAGAAGGTTAGAAGTGGCTTAGGTTGGTGGGAAAGAGGCAACAGTATCCTTTCTGCTAAATTTCAGTCATCTAATTTAGGAGCTTGTATTAATAAGCTCCTAAGCCTCCCTGTTGTCTCTTTAATGTCTTTGACTTTGGACTGAGCGTCTTACTTTCTAAGGTAGGAAACATTGAGCTGAAGCTGGATTCTGTTTGAATTAATCAAACCAGGTGGGTGTGCTGTAAGTTGCCCAAAAAATTTGCCTTGGATAAATCTGGCTTAAGTTCCAGCATGGCTCCTGAAGACAACAGATATTGTACTATAATCCAAAGGGAGATTCAGAATTTGTAAACCAAGATGTTGCTCTGAAACATACATTTGGGGTGTGGACAATAAAGTGGGTTTGAAAAATGTTCAGTTATGTTCAGTTTATGCCATCTGATATTTACATCATTGCTCTAAGCACTTGAAACAATTACAGCATAAACCCCAGGAATCGTCCTGCCATATTTCCAAGTGGCACAGGAGCTTATCAGGATCCTACTTTATGTCTATATCCGAATAATCAACAACAGGAAATGATATTTATCTGGAAATGAACAAGAACCCTTTGGGGTAAAGTTAATAGCATAACACAAGTGACTATCATTTCTTTATTGCAGCAATAGATTAAAAATAGAAACCAGTCTCAAAGGTTAGAAAAGCTTATTGATACAGAAGTGCAAAGATAGTAGTGTGGTATTGTGATTCTCCTCCTGCTAAACTGTGCTAGCTCTTTCGTTATATTCTAATGTATCATGGTAAAAATGGTGCAAATAAAACAGCTATTTTAGATTAAACATGGAAATACGTATCAATGTATTACTCATTGTGACAGAAAGTTGCTATTTTGCAAACCTTTCTGACAACACCACTTGTTAAAAAGGCAGTCTGGGATTGTGCTTCATTTTGTTTGTTTGTGTGTTTTTTAGAGAGGTGTAGATATTTAAAATTCTCTGACTTTAATGTCCAAAGGGACTCTTCCAACAACAACATCTGATCCCTTGTGAGCCATGGGTTAAGGCAATTTTTGTATTACAAATTTACATTAAAGTCTCTGCATAAAGAGTTCAAGCAATGCAAATTCTAGCATGCTGGTAAACCAGACATTTGAATAATCATCCCTAACTCCCTTTCTGTCCTTCCATCCATGTTTCCATCCTAAACTTTGAAGCTTCAGCTTCCAACAACCTAATCATGGCTTGCTTTTTTTTTTTTTTTTTTACTCTTTTACTTATGGACTGCAATCTAGTCAACTCTTTACTTTTTCTTTGATAAAATAAGCAGGCTGAACCTCTCTAGCTTCTCATTATAAAGAATATTCTCAAAACCTCTGATCATGTGGTAGCCATAAAATTACATAAAAATTTGATCCCGATGGAATAATTTGATTTTCTAGTCCCATATCCTGCATTATTAAGTTCCTTGTCTTTTATCTAGTTGTTCCTGTGTTCAGTATAGCAGCCTACATTACACCAGACATCGTCTAGAAAAGTCTGTGGAGCTGAATTAAACCCACCAAGAAACACTACCATCTCCTTTGACAGTTTGTTCCAAAATTTGTTTATCTAGGCTTGTTAAAAATGTGAGCCGTATTTTCTCCTTTGAATTTATTTGACTTTAGTGTTCAACCATTGACTTCGTTACCTTTCTCTATTCAATGAAACAAATTTACAAATTTCCAGTATTTTGTCCTCTTCACATTTACATTTGCTATTTTAAGGCACTTCTTCCAGTCCTTAGATCATTTTTGTGAGTCTTCTCAACACTTAAGACTAAGTGCACAGTGTGGATACTACAGTTCTGTATAATATTCCACGACTGGGCTTCCCAAGGCAGTGCCTGCCCTCTTTCTGTAAGATAGCCTTGCCCCTTTGCAAGGAAGCACTTCATGGGAGCACTGAGTGGTCTTTCTTTGCTTGTTATCTTTGTGACTGGCATGATACCGCTGCCCCCTTCAGATTCTGCTTTTCTCTTCCTGTAGCTGTGACTTGCATGTGCATTTCTGCAAAATCCAGAAACTTTCTCTTCTTTCAGCTGGATTAAGAAACGTTTTGTTTAAATGGGCTCAGTTTATTTTCTTCTATTTCTTAACAGCCAGTTACCCAGTTGTCCTTTCATTTAGCAAATGCTTTGTTGATATCCCACCCTCCTAATTTTTTCAACAGAATCTAAGTCGGTGCCCTTTCCAGATAAATTGTGAAGAATGATTTAGAGATTTATTAATAAATACAACATCGGTGTGCCATAATAAAACAACAGGGGTTTTTTTTAAGTTTCTTTCTGAGGCATTGAGAAGGAAAAAATCTGCCCTATGGATAATTTACTTCAGCATGCTGTAGAAAGGGATGTGTCTCAGAGAGAATTTAAATACCTTCTCATCTCATGGGTAATATAAACAGTCCTATCAATAAGTGGGAAAACAGAAGAGGTCATTAAAAGCAGAAGGTGCTGAGATAAGTAAGAATGAAATTGCCTTCAAAATCAGGATTATATAACATAATTCAATAGTCTCCCCTGTAACTTTAACATATGGGTCAGGGAACAGACTAAAGCATAGACTGCTCTCATCTCCTCTGACTGTAGAAAGAGAGGGTCTGATAGAGAATCTGGTTTTTTCATCACGTTCTTAAATTTAGACTCTAATATCTCCAATCCTCCTGGTAACAAATAGCTCTATGACAAGTCCCTTTTGTTGGAAATGCATCACTGAATGTGCAACAGGTAGCATGAAGTTCCCTACCTTACATAAAAGCCCAATGTATATAACATTGTTCTATGCCATTATGTTACTATAGGCTATTGTACAGCCAGCACATATGTTTCAATATGTTTCAACAGGAATTATTATTCCGGTTGTGTTAGTTGACACTTTTGAGCAGTGCATTTTAAAATCATAATCACAAGCCCCACAGACACCATTAAGAAACCTTAGAATGCTATCTAGGGCTTTCTAATGCAAAGCATAGGGCACTGCCCTGAAAAGCTGTCATCTCCTTTCAAGGAAGCAACAAGAGAGCTCTGAACTGATAATGAACTGGTAATAGCCAACTGTTAAGACCAAATACGAAGCCCAATGACATCAATGGAGAAACCTCATGGATTTTATGGGGCCGTGGATTAGATACTTAGGCACGTTCAGCAAAGCACTTACACATATGCAGATGGTCCTCATTCTCCAAATCATTTAAGGGCACACTGAACTTTCAGTAAGTGCTCGCAGTACCATGCAAGTCAATTTAAGCATATTTTAAAGTGGTTTGTTGAACTGGGAAGAAACGATGAATCCGGGCCTCAGCGAACTTTATGGAAATGCATGTACTTAAATTTAACATATTTATGTAGTAAACTCACAAATTTCTCCACTGAGTCCAACTGAAAAATGAATAATGCATAACCTCTGGCCCTGTTCTTCCTTTGAGCTACAGAGACCAAGCAGCCCAGAAGCTAAATGGTTACCTACTTCTATGCCAGTCTCTTCCTCAAATCCCAGCAGGAAGTTTCTCCTTAATGGAGAGACTAAACTTCTGTATTCAGCTTTCTATTCATCCCTTGCCAAAAGTATGGAAAAAAAGCAAATGAAGCTTCAGCCTGGGGGACAAAAAAGAAAAAAAAAAGTTAATTTTATTTGCATCATTTCTGACTAGATCAATTCATATGCCCTCAGATTATGATTGCCTTCATATAAGTTGGACTCAGAAGTTGACAACTTTCATAAACTCTTCATCAATGAGAAATACCGGTTATGTATAAAATTTAGTGCTTAATACAGTTTTTATTTTATTGCTGAAGGTTTCTGTGTAGCTGAGATGATTTAAGCAGTCAGTAAGTTTCAAGGGAACGTGCATAGTAAAATGAAGAACAATGTCCTGCTCCTCTTTGTAGCTCTTAACTTTGCCAAGAAATGTATTTCTTCTGATGTCTGTTTTTGTAACAGGAACTCAATTCTGTGAAGTAAGAAAAAACCTAAAATCTAACATAAACTTTCTAAAAGGTAGACTTCTTTTCTATTTTATTCAAATATATATGCAAGGAAAAAAATAACCATGCAATATTTCTACTTGAATGAGATTTATGGGCCACTTCTAACAACTACCTCCATGTTGAAATGTAATTAATTCTGTGAGTGATCTTCAGAGCTTCAGATTTGTTTCCAACCATTTTGTGTCTTATGCTGCTAAATTCTATAACTCTGCTTGCCAGACAGCATTTAGTAAAGAAAATGAGATGGATTTATCTATTCTGAAAATATTCAAGGTTTCTGCTACTGTTGTTAAAGCCTTAATATTGTAAACACTGATGTATCAGATTTACCTATGTAAGTCAAATAGGATGGCTCACAAGAATGAAACGGTATAGCTAAGTATTAGGTGTATAGTTATAGGCATAAATTGCTGCCTTGCTCTTCTATGGTACACAATTGTATGGACTAGACAGAAAACTGCTGCTCCAGATATGCATTTGTAGGCACTTTCAGTCTCACTAACTGTTGTCAGAGGCAGCAAAAATATCATGCTGAACACAGTGCAAATGATACTATAAAGTAATTGATATTATTAAAAGTGGCTTTCTTCTCATTGTGAAATTCAGCATTCCTGTAAGTTAATAACTCAAGGAAGTGAATGGCTGAAATAAGTGATACTGAAGGGAATATCTTTCTTCAGATCAGAATCTAGATGAGCAGGAAAACTTATACAGGTATACTGCAATTAAGGATTTTTTTTTATTATTATTAAATATTCTTTGTAAAGTCTTTAAAAAAAAAAAAAAAAAACAGGCAGTGAAAATGTGTCATTTTGTGAACTATTTTCTTCCTCAACCATGGCAGGAAGCCAGATGAAAAGCAGTTAGAAAAGAGGGAGGCTCTGGCAAAAGTTTTGCAGGCATGCAGCGTGAGAGAGGATGATTTCAGAGGCACTATTATTTTTGTCATTTTAATAGAGTTACTGGCCCTGCATTAACAGAAAGTGACTTGTAGAGATATTTACCATAGTTACCTGTCATCTGTATGTACCAGTATCTAGGGTGTGGGAGATTTTCACTAAAGGCAGGTTTCAGGGCTGGCCTGAAGCTATATGATAGATTTTGCAAGCATTTAGACAAAGACCCTTGAGATCTATATAAAATCTTGAACATAGACCTACTTTCAGGCTTTCTCCCACTTGGATAGCCCTTGCACTCACCAGATTTGTTATGATATATGAGTGCTCATAGCTGAATACTTGCATTGTCCATTTAAGACTCGTCTGAGCAGTCTATTGGGTTGCAGCCCGTGACACACTGTAGAATCATAGAATCATAGAATGCTTTGGGTTGGAAGGGACCTTTAGAGGTCATCCAGCCCAACCCCCCTGCAGTGACCAGGGACAGCTTTAACCACATCAGGTTGCTCAGAGCCCCATCCAACCTGGCCTTGAATGTTTCCAGGGATGGGGCCTCCAGTACCTCTCTGGGCAACCTGTGCCAGTGCTTCACCACCCTCTTTGTAAAAAACTTCTTTCTCATGTCTAGTCTAAATCTATTCTTCTTTAGTTTAAATCCATTATTCCTTGTCCTGTCACAACAGGCCTTATTAAACAGATTCTCCCCATATTAAAAAGATTCTCCCCATAACATTTTGGTGTTATACATGAAATACATTCACTACAATCCCAATTAAAAAATCAAAGTGGAGATCCTAATACCAGGTGATATTACCCCAGATTAACTACCAAGTACCAGCTGTTGTGTCAGCTAACAGACAAAAATTTTGCTGGAGAAAGATCATGTTTAACATGCTATCCTGGAAGCAACAGTTGGAACGTATTTTACCTGCATAAATGCAAATAATGGTAATGCATCTCCACAATTTTTATGTCTGTTAATCCTGCATAGTAGTGACACAATTTAATCTAAAATATAAAATAATTGTATTTTTATATCTATATATTTCTATATGCATATATATACATAAATGGACACAGATATATGTAGATGTAAGTACATATGTGTGATTATAATAAAGATACATTACTTTTCACCTTTAGGCTGCAAAACACTAAAGAATAAGGTAAGAGTGAGTCTTGCTGGTTTACATGTGTAGAAATAAAAGAAGAAAGGTGTGAAGTTACATAGTAAGTCACTTGCTAAACTGGGAAAAAAACCCCTTGTTTCTCAACTGCAGGGTCCTTCTGTCCACTTGGCACCACTGCTTCTCCTAATTCAATCCCAGCTATGGAGCAGATTAGAAAAGCATGATAAAACTCATCTCAAGTGTTCACTCCACTGTCTAGATTGAAAAAAAAAAACCCAAAAGGAACACATCCTGCCCCCCCCACCCCCCACCCCCACACACTGTAAGACAAAGGCTAATATCAGCAAAAAAGTAGAGCACTGGCTGTAGGTCTCACAGCCATTTGTACCAGAGCTGCTCTGCTCCTCCTCACTCCCTGATAATTAGCCGTCATTTCTGCACTTCCTCATCTTCTTCGTATTGATCTTTCATCATATAATGGGTGCAAACAGCAAGAGGAAGGCTTAATAACAAACATTAAAATGAATAAATAACTACAGCCACAAATCTTTCTCAACCAACTGATTATTTGTTCAGTGACAATATTACAAGAAATTGGCTTTACATAATTTAAAAGGACACTAGCAAGTAGGGATTTTTTTTAATAGCCTTTTTCCTCTCTACACTCTCTGAAAAGGTGTGGAGGGGTTAGCGGCCTTTTCTTTAAAAGTCTACAAGGGCTTAACTTCCTAATCACTTTTCCAGCATCTTTGTGATATTCAGTAAATTTCTGAGGAGGTAAAAATGGCTTACCTGTGAATAGGAGTGAATTACCTTTCTCAAAGATCTATGAGAGCATTGACCCAGGGTGTACATGTGCCTAATTTTCCCATCCTGAACTTGGGTCTTTTACAGGTCTGAAGAACGAGGGCTCTAAGTAGGCTGGTGAGAGCAGATGAAATGAAAAGACTGAAGGAGAGGTCAGGTGAAGAGACCTTGGGCGAGGAGGAATCTTCCTTTGGAAGGAGGAATCTGGAAGGAGCTGAATTCATTCTCAACGCCTTCTTTCTGATGAGCAGTGCTGCTGCGGCACACTCACAGCCACATGATGGGATAGGAACAGGAGCAATACTCGGGCTCCTACAGTCTGAAAAGTCAAGGACCCTCCTGTCTCCTCATCTGCAGAACAGAGCTCAAGCCTGTACCCTGACCCTTGCTTAGGCACATCCTTAATCCTGTCCTTATTGGGATAGATGAGGATTTTGTGTAAGTGGCTCAATATTAGCAAGAAGGGCTCAATATTCCATAGCTGACTTGGAAAGGCAGCTTGTAGTGTCATTTCAGAAGATGAACATGAGGGAATGTCTGCCCTTAGTGTGGGAATTCTGTGCCATGGTGACATGACAGGTCCCCCGTACAAGCTTGAAACATTATGTTTAATTCAGAAATTCACCTTAATGCAATCACCCTTATCACAGGGACTACAAGCATCAGCATCATCAGGGGCATGCAAGTTTGCTGTTTCCTCTGTCTTAAATGGTCTCTGACCTTAGAGCACGCCATTAGCTATTTCAGAGCTGTTGCCTGATAGGAACACCTATCTGTGACATGTCCCAGACCCCTGCAATGAGAGGAATTAAGAACACTAGCTTGTTTTGAGACAAGATTTTGAAGGTGAGAGGTCAAGTGTGCTTTAGTCATTAATGTACTTGTCGTTCAGAAGGCTCCGTAACTCGATATCCACACATTGAACAAGTAATGACCTGAAAACGACACGATTTACAGGATGATATGCTGGCAGAAAGTTTTCTAACACCTCCCAGAAGTGCACTTTCCAGAAACCCACTGTACATAAACATAAAGGTCTGCAATCTGTCAGTTAATATTAATGTGGTCATTTGCTGGTAAGTTGTAATAACATGATGCACATGGGACTTGCTACACTGACCTTTTTGGTGGAAGTGATTCATTAAATGGTCACTCATTTAGACAGCAGTAACTATTTGCACAGCTATTAACATTTTAGAACCTAACTAGGTATTTATTGCTTTCAAAAAGAAATTTTTTATCAAGGTTAGCTGAAGACCAGATTTTTCATTATTCAATAAAGGGAAGAATTTGAAATTCAGGAGCATCACTTACAAAGGGGTGGGACATTTTGTATGAAATGGCTAACTTCACATTAGTCTAAATGGCTGAGCTATTATCTCTGTGCTTTTGAGCCCATGGCTACAAATCATTGCTTTCACTGTCAAAGGCTAAAACAAAATGTTTCTTCATTTTTTCCTCCTTCATTTGCACACAATTTAAAGAGTACAGAGAAAGCATGGAAAGTGGGGAGAGCTGTTAAATCATTAATAATATACCCCTAAACCAAGAGCCATCAACTTCAATAGGTACCTGCTTCTGACACCAGGTTTACTGACTTCTGCTAATCTGGTTTTAAATTTTGTACAAACCCAAACTCAAATAGAGATACATAAATTCCTATAGGAACACACTGATTTTAGCAAAATTGTAACACAAAGTCATTTCCCTTGATGTCCTGATGGGTGCCAGGCACCTTTTCTTTCAGTTTGCCTTCAAAACTCCTCAGAACTGTCCCAGAAGGCTGGCAGAAACCCAGTGCTAGCAGATACCCGCATTAATCTTTTGGTATTTCTCTACTCCCTTGGCTTTCTGGCCCTAGGTTAGTGCACTGGGGTTGTTAACTCCTATCTCCACCCATTTTAACAGATGTGGGACTCTCTCTGCCATAGACTGGTGGGACAGTCTTGCTATTTTGTGAAAAATTTTGAAATTTGAGTGAAATAGAGAAGATATTTTGGTCTTAAAGTGCATAGGAGAGTCCCTGGTGAATGTAGCAGGATTTCAGTCTGGCCACTGATCAAGCAGAACTATGCACATGGAGGTGGGGGAATAACATCCTACTTTCGCCTTTATTTAATGACTT
Organism: Pelecanus crispus; assembly: GCF_030463565.1. Taxonomy (NCBI): domain Eukaryota; kingdom Metazoa; phylum Chordata; class Aves; order Pelecaniformes; family Pelecanidae; genus Pelecanus; species Pelecanus crispus. The sequence continues at coordinate 8,497,315 of NC_134676.1, read as the reverse complement.
TTTGTTCCACATTTGTAGATATGTGACCACAGGTCAGTCACAAAGTACAGTGGCCTTTTGAGCCTTGCATGGCAGAAACTTATACATAGTCTTATTGTTTTGTTTGTTTTAAGTTTGAATAGTAGCCAGTAATTTAATAATCCTGAGATGTGAAATAAGAACCTAGAAATATAGCCTCACCATTAACTCAGCAACAGTATACTTCCAGCAGAGTGGCATCTTTTCAAATTTCCAAATGCACTGCCTCCAGAGATGGTGTGATGAGGCATGCCATACATGACCAGCCATCAAATATTAAAAGCGACCATAGGAGTGACAAGATTGTTCAGCTGAACAGTTACAGTCAGTCTGGTTAGCAAAGGATCCTTCTTTGCTTCCCGATGAACTGTTAAAGGGCTTACATTTTTGCAAACCTCTCCAGTGTCTCGTCTGTTTGCAAAAAGCACTTGCATTAAAGCAAATCTAGGAAAACACAACTCCACTGGGAAGTAGAGCAGCCATGCAAAATCATTATCCTAACAGCCCTAAACACTCCAAACTAGACTGTTGTTTCATAACATGTTGATCACAGCAAGGCTGAGTGGCATGTGCATGTGCTGTAGATATATGGTACATTTGCTTATAAATGAGGTGGGGAAAACGGTCAGGGGAAAATAAGCTGTTAGTTTGGCTCATGGGAGAGCAGAGTTCAAGTTCTGATTTAACCACAGAAACATCCACAGACTAGTGTGACAGTTTACTGTCTCATGCCTCACTTTGCTTTTGCAAAATGCGTGTGATAGTCGCCTTTTCATGGCATCATTATGAGGAGGAAACAAGCCCTTTTGTTAGCTTTCATTTGCCGTAAGACACATAGGGATGTGCAAACATATAGATTGACACTTCAACCTGCAAACAACTTTAAATGACTAAGCCCCAATTATTTAATATATATACAAAGGGATTCAAAATATGGTAACAGACAGCCCACATTATTATGCCAGCATAAAAGAAAATAATGATTAGGAAATAAAATAAATACAGTACAGCTTTTGCATAAGACAAACTTCACCATACAAAATCTTCAGTGTTTTCACAACTCTTGCTTTGCCTTCCTTTTTTTAGTATTTAGCGACATTATTTCATGAGTACTTTACACTATGTTCAGTATTAATGGCATAATTAGCTGTGGAAAATATTTAGTTGTCGCCTTGTATTTATTTATGTTCCTGGGATCATGTAAAGTTCTGCTACATTAAAATTTAATTTGAAAGAAAAAGAATTTTATTCATTTTTCAGTGTAATGACCATTTCTGCTTGGCTTATATGAATGATAAAATATTGTTTGAACACACTTTTCCATTTGTTTTCCAGGCATTTATGTAAATTCCTAAAGAAAACACTGCAATGCTTTGTTGGCTGACTATTTGACAAAAGAATTGTAGACACATATTTTATTCTCAGCTTCTTGTCAGGAAATGTTCACAGTCCCATCCATTATTTAGCACTTAATTTCTTAATCGATTGATCAATTGATTTGGGGATATTTTACACTGGGATTAACATGCGCACACACAAAAATCTTGTCTCTATTGTAAATTCAGGAAAATTGTATCAGAATGTAAAATGTTCTGGTGGTTACAGACGTAGATTGAATCTGTCATGGGTTGGCAACTACTGAAAATAATTCATTGCTTGGAACATAAATAGTTTGGATCAAACCTCAAAACTCAATTGATTTGGTGTGATTATTCCTTCCTTGTTCAAAAGAATGTGGGGCCATTCTATGGGAAGGAAAACTGTGTTTATTACATCATGTCTTCTGAAGAAATTATTTCCCAGTCTAGAAACAAAAGAAAGCTCCTGTCAATCTCAGAAACCCAATGTTCTTCAATGCCATGGTGTTTAAGGACCTCAGAAATTTTCACCACATTTCTCCTCACAACACTGGGTAATACACTAGGAAGTCCTTTAATGGATAATTGCTAGAAGCTGTACATATATATTCCTTGTATGGAGTTCATCTCAGACAGGGCTGTAGTCTGAGGCTTATTTCTTGGTGACAGTAGTACTTTAACTCCCTGTTTCGGCCCCTTCTCCCACCCTTCTCCTGAGTAGTACCAGGATGACTGTGAGACTACATAGTTGCTCATGATAATTGGGCAGGTGGACCCTTGGTTAGACGGAATATGAATGTTGTTATGATCCCTAACTGATAGATTTTATGGCCTCACTGTGACCCAGAATTTACAGACCCGCAAGTCCCCAGTCCCAGCTCTTAAATGATTTAGACTCGCTTACTCTTCCTACTGTACTGCTGAGTCTCCTTCAAAAGTTAGTTTGGGTAATCTGGAGAAACTCAGGAGAGCTGTTCTGGTCCTCTTCGAGTCACAGCCTGGACATATCCCACCCAATACATTCAGCAGGTGGTTCCAGGTCTGTAATACCAAAGACGTGGGACCATATGATTTGCTTAATGCTCTTCTGTGCTACTTATTCCTTAAACTTGAAGTGTTTTGACAATTATGCCACCGGGGTTCTTAAGGATTATTCAAAATAAGATTACTTTTAACTAAGCTTTGGCTTGAGCAAACTACTTCCATACAGAAAAAAATTAACAATGTTTATCTGACCAAAAAGCCTTTGCACAGCTTTTGAACTTATGCAATGACAAGTACTAAGCAGGATGTTAAATGGGGCAATTGCATACCTCCATATTTTATCCATATGTTTCCTTCACTTCTTGCTTTTGATAATATTCCAGTTTTGTGTTCCGTGTTCCATGTTCCTCTTTCTGTTGAACATGTAATTGTGCACAAAGGCAAAGACTCTCTTTTCAGTGAATAGAGAAAAAGAAAGAAGGAGCTATTGTAAAACTGGGATGAAATCCAGCCATGATGGGCCAAGTTCTGTGATCAGATGTGCTTGGAGGTCTCCAACTGCCTTTCACTGTGTTCTGCACATAAGCATCCAAGAGTGGAACAGAGTCTCTCATATTTGGATTTTTTAGTGGAGCAGGTTGTACACTGAGAATACTGGGACATGGACCAATGCGGGAGGCAATCCAGAGCCTAAGAAAGCTGCCACTGTGCTAGCTGAACTGCCTGAATTAAATCCCAAACTCCTCAGCATCAGATGCTCAAGTGATTTCCACTTCCATCTGAATGTGTTCCAGATTTACCATGAGGGTTACCTTTTGGTTTTGGAAGCCCTCTTTCCCCTGTTGATTTGACTGTGGTAAAACAACTTGCATACACACAAACATATGCAAGTGAAAGGAAAAGAAACGGGCAGGGAGAAGGGGGGGTGACGGGGAGCAACAACTTGTTTATCAGATTCAAGTTGAACCATCTGTTGTTAATGATTAGATCTTCAGCTTCCAATTTTCATTTGAATGTTATTGCTCATTTCTAGCTGGGTACCGAAACGTCACTTACCACTGCATGCAGGATTCTAAATAAGAGACTATTTAGATTGGAAATCTGTTGGAGGAGGAAATTATGTTCCCTATTATACAGCAAAATACCTTTTCTAACACTGACGTTTTCTGGTATTGTGTTGTTGACTTTTTAGGGAAGGAGACTCAAGGTCTGAAGCTGAAAAATGAATTCACTGGTGGTGCAAATTACATTTGGGCTAGAGGGGGTTTGGTGAATGTCAAGGGTCCAGGTTCCGACCTCAGGCACAGTGGTGTAAAGCAAGAAAAAAACTGTAGTCATCAAGTATCTGTTCCGGACCTACAGCAAAGGGAAGGGACTCAACATCTGACTGTGGAAGTTTAAGGTGCTGCTTACTACCCCACACTGCTAGAAGATACATTTTAAAATAGAAATAACACAGCTTGCACCTGCTTACACTTTTGTTACTTGTTTTCACTCTTTTCACCCCTTCTAATTCCTTTTGTAAATATGTCATCAAAATAGTAACTCTCAGGCTTGAACCTGTGTGAATGCTTACTCTGATGGGGAGGGTAGGAACAAATAAAACCAAATGTACCAAAATGTCAGATTTTCATTCTTCATTTATAAACCTGTGAATGGCTATCCACAATTACTCCACAAACAGTAAAAGTCATATTTTTTTTGTTTTTTTTACAAAAAAATGCCAATATCACTGCACTTATACAATCTATTTCTAGAACAATTATTTTTTTTTCCTTATACTGTATTCTTTATATTCCTAACATTTCTGGAAGGCAAAGATATACTACTAGTTCTATTTAAAAAGAAAAATCACAGACTGTTTTTAACAGTATTTCTCAGTTTGTAGCCCCTCTTTCTTTGATTAGCTATAAGCAATTAAAAGATGGTGCATGAAATTATTTCAAAGACTTGAAATGAAAATAAAAAAGCATGAATACATAGATGCACAAAGACAGACAAACAAAAAAAACCCCTAAATCAATGAAATAAAGAACAGTACAAAGTCTAGCCTCATTGTGAATTGATTGTATATAAAAATCATTGTGACAGCCCTGCACATGATGATCTATGGTTTTGTTTTGGTTTTTTTTTTTTCCAAAAGAGGTTAGGTGGTCTTTTTGGTTTAAAATTTTTCTTAACCAAGTGACAAGATGACTTATCAAAGGACACCCATAGCAGAAAATCCCAAAGTATTATTTGGGCACTGAAAATCCTGCAACAATATGAGGCACTTCCTCCTCTTCTGAAGTTGGAAATGAGAAAAATCTAGAAGTATCTTTCTCCAAAGCACCCAAGTGACTTCTGTATACACACATAAATCACATAGGTACTTTGGAGTCTAGATCCCACTGGGATCCTAAATGCTTGTATGATTTATGAAAATAGGACGTATGAGGCTGTGTTACTTAGGTAATTTAGAAAAAAATTGCTCCTAAAGGAAGAGCTGATCTGGTTGGTTTTTGCAGTTACTTTGTTTGCTTTACAATCATATTTTACTTATGGAATCTTTGTGCTCTTATGCTTGCAGGCTGTGACAGAGCTTTAATTTACTATTTTTCACAGCTTGCATTCAGCATATAGAATTTGTTCTATTGATTGCAGGTAATTAAATTGCATTTGTTTGTTTTCATCACTAATGTGGTTCATGTGAGAGTCTGACCCACAATCTCTATGGTAAATATAATTGTGTTTTATCTACACTGTACCTCAGTTTTAGCGTCAAACAAATAAAACAGAGAGCACTTGGACAAGTTGGTGTTTTTCACTAAAAAAGGTGAAATACTTGTTCTACCATGTTGAAAAGCTGAATCATTTATACTCCACTCTTTTTAACATCCCTTGGAAAAAGAATAAGACAGCAATTTATTGATGAATCAAATGCACTTTCTGTATCTTATGTGTGGCAAGAAGAGACACACCACTGCAAACTGATTTAAGTGCTATATGTATGTTAAAGCAATGTTATGCAGACCTGAGGAAAGCAAATCCTTATGGTTTCTGTGCAACAGAAGTAACATAAAGATTAGAAGTATGACTTATATGCAGCTAGATAATAGACTAATGAATAAGATGTTTGCAGTTCATCAAAAGAATAAAGAAGGTCTATGAATGTCACCTATGATATTGTATGTTGAACACCGTGTTGTCCTGGAATTATATAAATACAGTACTTAAAAATACGCATCTTGAACTGAAAATATCATATTGGTAACAACTGGGGCTTGAGTCCTCTTTGATGTATGAACGCAGTCATTAACCCATCAAAAAGCAAACAGTGAGTAGGTATACATTATAAGAATGATATTTAACAGGAGGATCCATGATGTGGTGTACAAAGAACTGACTAAATGAACAAGAAGGCAGTCATACCATGTGGTCTCTAGATTCAGGTACTTGGAAAGTGTTATTTGGCTATGGCTTCGCAATACCTGATGGTATTCTGCACTTGCCCTCAACTGGACAAGAATGCGCTAGTCTCATCCCTGCAAGAGTGAGACTGAAAACACACCCTGGAGCAGTAACATGTGACTAGCTACACCATGAAGTAACATTAACATGTGGAGGACCCTGGAGAGCTTGAAGGCCCAGGTGTCTTGCGAATGATATGTAGATAACGTGATCTGTGGAAAAAAACAACATAGAACAAACTTCTGAATTTTCTTGTCTCATAAGTGTGTAAAATCACCAGCTAAAGATTTCTCTAGTTGTTGTAATGCTTTAAAAAGCCCATGGCATGACCACTGACCTTCATCTGCTGACAGTGACATTTTAGCTGAAACAATAGAAACACATGTTTTTAGTCTTGAAGGATTTGAGCTCAGTTTCAATAGATGGTGTTCCCACGAGTGCTGCTAGTAGATTAACACTGTGTGGATTGCAAACCAATGAGCAGTAGGGTGTTATCTCCCTGTCCTTTATCTAGAGGATGATTTTAAGGATTTGAGTGTTCAATAAACTGTACCTGTCTTAGACTAAAAGACATTTTAACAGAGAAACATTGCATTGCTACAGAAGACCTTATTCGTGGTTTGGCTAAAACTTTCAGCCCTCGGGGCATGATGCTCAAATGTAAGTGTAATGGTTACCATCACGGGCAACACTCTGGTGCTTCAGTTGAGATGGTCTCCAGAATTAAACACATGAGCAGTTCTGTGCTTTGGAGCCAGTACTAAATAGCTGGGGGGTATAACATGCCTGTGTTTTCTGTGAACTGGGAACAACTGTATTGGACAACTGTATTGTATTCTACACATTTCTCAACACTGAGGTACACTTCTTGGCTTCAGAAGAATGAAGTTTGTTTATAGCTTCCATTCTGTGGATTTTCAAATATCAGGAGACGTATGACCTTGGACTTTGGTGTCTTTGGGACCTAAATAGTACTTTTCACCCACTGTTCTTTTCAGCGTAGATGCAAAATAAAGCCATTTGGAGAACTTGAACTGATTTTTCAAATGCTTTCAGTTTGGACAGAGAAAAAGAAAAAAAAGAGAAGGCGGAAGACATCCCTCACTTCCAAATCAAAATGTCTTGCTTGAATATTTTCAAATAGCCTTAAGTTTTGGCACAAGTTATATTTAGAAGGATATAAAGACTTAGAAATATTTTTCTTTAAATAAAAAGAAAATAAAAAAGGAGAAAAGTTTCACTTAAGAGATTATAAAATAAAATCTCTGCTTATTCTTTAATTATGACTGCAATGAACTGCAACTGAACAAGGCAAAATGGCTGAAGCCTATAGCAATGTTCACATCACAACATTTAAATTGTGCGTGCGCGGCATCAAGATTGTGTCTCCAACCCCTATCCCCCCAAAGGCCAGTAGGCTGGGGGTGGGCAAGAGGTTGGGAGGGGACATAGATGGGACAGCTGACCCAAACTAACCAAAGGGATATTCCCTACCATATGATGTTGTGCTCATCAATAAAAGCTAAGAGAAAGGAGCAGGAGGGCAGGGGGTGGGATGGGTGGGCGGGTGTGAAGTGGGAGAAGCATTTATTATTAAGGTGTTTGTCTTCCAAAGCAACAACTATGCATACTGAGGCCTTTCTTCCCAGGAAGTGGCTGGACATCACCTGCTGATGGGAAGTAGAGAATAAATCCTCCATTTTGTTTCTTTGTTTCCACATGTGGCCTTTGCTTTCTTTCATTAAACTGCTTTTATCTCAACCCATGAGTATTTAATCTTGTTTTCTGCCCCTGTTCTGCTGAGGAGCAGGAGTGAGAGTGGCTTAGTGGGCACCTGGTGGCCAGCCAAGGTCAACCCATCATAGTATCCTTTCAGTTTTTGACCATTAGCATTTCTTTTTTTGCCCTCAAGTTCCTGTATTATGAGAAACACTGAATAACTGTACATCTTTTACCTCTTGTTCACTCATCACTCACCACTTATCATTACAGGTCATCGATCTCCTTGGGTGGCTCTTTCTTGCCTCCCTAAAGCTGCACCTTTCTTCTTGAAGGAAAATATATTGTCTTATACAGAATTAGTCCCAAGCCAGGGGCATTTATTCTCCAAGATGAGTTCCTTGTTGATGAAGGAGAGTGTGAAGGCCTCTAGATTCTAGGTAGTTTAATTTCCTATTTATCTAAATGTTATTGCACCTGTGGACAGTAGATGTATTTTGACTGCATTCTATCAGCACTATCAAATTAACTTCAGCAAAAGCCAATTAACTACTGTAAATTATTCTACTTCAATTAAAAGAAACAGAAATGGTGAAAGACTTTAATGTATTAATTTTAATCCACAGACTTATGAGGCACCAGAAAGAAAAGTTGAATTCTTTTTTTTATAAGAAATGAGAAATTATCTGGAAGGATTGCAATAAAAAATAAGGATCAGGCTAAGTGTCATTATCATTTTAACTTAATTTGTCAACAGAGTAATACATCTAGCTATATTACTCAGTTGACAAATCAATTACAGTTATAATGAAACTTTATACGATTTTAGTTTTATTTAATTAGTTGCATCAATATGGGTTTTTTTTATTTCAGTTGCACATGAATGCATCAAAATATAAATGATGGAATAAAGTTAATTATAAGCCCTCAAAACATACATATTTTAGAAACAAAAAGAAATTTACAGTGCAAAATGTTATAAGTAATACAAGCTGCAAGATGGTTTGTTAAGCTGGTTAGAGGCCATTTTCTTAAATAATAATAATAATAATAACAATAATCCATGTCTTTGTCACAAGCTATTTGAATTTTACAGAACCGCCTCAAATAATGGATGTGAAGCTATTCCCCCAGGTTTTTTTGGTTTTTTTTTTCAAATCTCTCTGCTCCCAAGGGTAACACATTTTATTCTCCGCAAGGGAATGTGACTCCAACATGAAGATAGTGAGTCATCTAAAAAAGTGTTATCCGGTTCACTGGTGCTAAATACATTTGATGCATTATGCATAGAGGAGGGGAGTGGTAATTTAAGAGAAATTTACACTATGCTATTTTACGTATTTATTTATCTTTTTTTTTTTTTTAAACACTGTTCAGTAGACGTTACAATCTTAGCAACTGCTGCATCAAGTGACGATTATACTAACATTAAGCTATAGATCACCTCCTTAAACAGACACTGGGAATTACATTTCTGTGGTGCAACACGGAGGTTTTAAAGTAGGCTGTTACAATTATGTCACGCAATTACCTAAGTGGCCCTGATTCAGGAACGTATTAAACATGCTTAAAATTGAATTAAAATGAAGCTTGTGCTTAAATACATTCTTACGTGAAGAAGGTGTACTAATTTTTTCTGTTAGGGAGGAAATTGCTGTATTAAATCAATAGGTACTTTATTCAGGTATTCACTGTCATCTCCAGGAACACTGCACTGAAGCCCCAGACAGACAGCACCCATTTCAGTTAAAACCTAAACAACCATCACTATATTCCCATCATTACAGCTTTTTCTCTCCCAATCTGTGATATACCACAGGGCACATGGGTGGAGATGCTTGGTTGTGGGGAGTGGGAGCGGTGGCCAGCAGTGTGATTTTCACACAGTAAAACTTCTCAAAAGGTCTCTTCTCAAAGTTAGACTGGACAGATCCTGGCCAGAGAAGATGGAGATTTATTTATTCTTTAATAGCTCCCAGGAGACCTGTGTTCAGTTCCTTCCTCCTTTGGAGTGGATTCAAGCCTACATTTCTCACCCCTAAATAAAGCACTTTAATCACTATGGTGATGGCCATTTAATAAGGGGAGATCATGTTTCTTATTTTTCTGAACATAAAGGAATTAAAATTTGTTGGACTGACAAGAGAGAAAGAGGGAGAGTCACAAAAGCTCCAAACCTCAAACTGCAATTCTTTGCTCAGTGAGTATGGCACTTTCTTGGCTTCTCTTCCCTCTTGTAAAGATTGTTTCTTGTGAAAGTCATACATTGCTCAAGAGCTCAAGTTTACCCTTCTTCCAACTAAGTGTCCTAACTCTGATAGCAGAAATTCATAGAGTCTCACTCTCTGGCATCTCATTCTCAGGTGCTTGACTCTACCTCTCTGTCTCATGGAAACCCCATTTAAATGAGGCCTGGGCAATAGAAAACTAGATTTACAAAACCTAAATATGCTTGCTGGTCTGCCAGAACCACCTGTACTGGAGAGATGGAAAGCACAGTTGTGTGCAAAGTCATCCTAATGAAAAAAAAAGAAAAAAGAAATAAAAGAAAGTGTTTTCTTCATCTCACTGCAGGCCTGCCTGGGATAATGTGAGCCACTGGACAGATCTGGGGTACCATTGTGTTCCCCAGGACAGAAGGGACTGAGCAGGTATGTCCACAATTCAATGTAAAGTGGAGCAGAGATACAATTTCAGACCACCAAAGGTGTAATGGTTGCACAGCTGAGCACCTTCTGATTAACTGGTCATGGTACCATGCTGGTGCACCTCGATGAAGTAGGTGTAGTGATTTCAGTTCCAGAATTAGCTCCTGGGAATCATTGTTGGTGACTCCACTTGTGGATCCCACTTTCTATTCCTGTCCCTTGTTTTCAGTTTTCCATGTGGTAAATGAATAATTAATAACAGTAATGATAATGTTCCCCTTGTATCAGTCATAAGGCTATATAGCATGACCTCTTATCTCAACTTTTTATTATCAAGAAGGATTTTTTCCCTTACAAGTCAGCCACTATTTATACAATTCTATTCCTCAGATAATTTTTAAAGGCTGGACTTCACCTCCTCTCCTGCAGAGAACAGAGTTCTTAAGGTCTGCTTCCACACTGACAAGAGGATTTAAAGAAGTGAAGGAACCAGGCCATACCACAGCAGTCAATCTAAGTGCTTGCACCATCAAAGAAGACAATGTGAAGTTTATGCAATGTGAATATTCAGGTACAAGTTTGCTATTTGCAGAGTCAGTACTTCACTAAAGTTGCAATGCACAAGGGAATTCTTGTCGCTTTTGCTGAGTCTCTTTTGGAGTGTTTCCTTTTGCCACTTTCTCACAAAGATTGGGGTCTTCATGTCCCCTAGGGACCAGTCAGGAAGAGACGTAATGGGTCAGATATCTGATATCTCCGGGGGAAAAAAGGAAAAAGAAAAAGAAAGAAGAAAAAAAAAGTCCTTTTTTCTCTTGGGCATTTTGTTTTTCTGACATCAATTTTTAAAATTACAAAACCCAAAAGTTTGGGAGATAAGATACAGATTTCACATTATAGATGTGTGACAAGAAAAGGAATGCAATACATCAAATTTTTACCTGTACATTGAGCACTGAAGATCCTCTCTGTCTACAGTCATAACAGTAGATAGTTTTCTTCTTTCAGAGTTTTTGAAGAACACTGTCTGGAAATTGATCACAGGAATTGTTTCAGTCCTTAAGGATGGATTTTGTACAAATACTAGTATGATCTCAGAGCACAGTAGTCACAAAACTGTTTATTTTCTGTAATAAGAAAAATGTTTCCATTTCTATCAGTTCCTAATTGTTAGAATTTTTATTAAATGCAAATAAACATGTTCTTCCATTCCCTTCTTTTCTCTTCCCTTCTTTTCTCTTCCCTTTTATTCTTCACTTACTTGTTTCCCCTTTATACTTTATTGCTCAGACAGAGAAGAAATGTGTATCTAGAAAGTTACTTGGTATATAACCCACCAAAAATGAATGCATTTTTGCATTAAAAAAAGTTTCAGTGTTGTTCAATTTTATTACGCTGAACTATTTGTGCAAAAGCTCCACAAGTTACCTAATAAAAGTTTTTAAGAGGAAACTTGAACCTTTTTTCATTTGTAATGAACTTGTAGGTACATTGAACAACTGAAGCTTTAGTTTAGTAAATATTTTAGAAGGTATATTGAATAGGTAGGTGTATTTGTTTGCTTATATATAAATTCAAAGGTGAGGAAGAGGCTATTCAGATGCTATTATTTTTCTCTTCTCTCAACTGCAATAAGTGTTTTAAGTCAAAGCAGTTGCTCTGAGATCAAATAACTATGAGCCAATGGGAATTCAGGAACACTGAAGTGATATCTTGGCAAAGGTGACACTGTGTATATACATAGACCTGGCTCCTGGAAATACTTTTAGGTCCTTTAATTTCTTATTCATGACTAGCTTCATCAGTTCCAAATGAGCTGACCTCACATGCCCAAAATTAGACAAAGCAAATTTAAGTTTAAACTCAGAGGCGGGGCGGGGAGTGGAAATGTAAGCAGTAATAAAATGCGCAGATGTTTTTTAAAATACATTTTGAGAATGCATTTTCATAGCTAGAGAAGAGGCCATATATACAAGTGGCTTTATATCCACTAGCACAACTTTCCTTTGGAACAGCAAAACACAACAGGTTGAAAACTATCCTGATGATAACTGTAATACTGATCTGTGTTACAAGGAAACTCTTTTTCTCTAAATTGTGTTGTAGTTCTAAAAAGTCTTTGTGGTGCAATTATTTGTGAATGTGTCCACAGTATAAGCTCTGACATCTCTTGTGAAAAATGAGGGTGAATTTTGTTGCCACTTTTGATGGAAAAACTTGGGAATGGAGGAAGCTAGGAAAGTGAACACACTGAAGATGAAAGATAGGGTTTGGGAGCTTGCTCTGCTCCTCTGGATGCTCTTTCTCATCTGGAGCACTAATGAGAAAGTTTTATTCTTCAGATATAATTACCTAACTTGTTGTGGAGGTCCACAAAAATAAGAGATAAGCAGATCCTTATATTATACTTACCTGTGCAGGGACTGAAACTCTCTTCCCATAACTGTCACGGACACAGACACTGAGAAATTGTGCATTGCCACAGCACCCAGGGGTCAGATCCTGCTAGTCTTAGTCTTTTCTGCAATCCACACTTTCCTAGAAGTTTTGTTGGAGGCAAGCTCTTGATTTGACCCAGAATCTTAGAAAATAAGATTTTAAAAAATCACACACCACGTTCAGCTTTTTCCCCCTCTTTGTTCTCAGCTTCTCCCCCCCCCATCCCATCATGTCTCCAAATACCTCTTCACCTCAGTAAGATTTTGACATTTGGGAAAAACTCGTTTTAAAAACAAAAAAGGATAAAATAGTTTGGCACAAGGGAGCTGCAGCTCTTCAGTTCCCATTAGAATTTCTGAAACGACAATAGCTGAAAGGTTAGGGCAAAACCTATTAGAAAAGAAAAGTTGAGGTAAATCAGGTGAGCTCATCGAAGAAAATAGGGAAAGATTGGTTCCCTTTTGGGATTAGGTCTAATTAAGGTGAGCAAGCAGCTGTGCCTGTTTGGAATAACAATTGTGCTAGCATGTCACTTTTTTTCTGCTTAGTTGAAATTTATATAGTTTGGGAATGGTGGATGTAAGAAAATTAGAGCTCATTTAGAATCTGTTGAAAGGACACTGCGCCTTCATTATTAGTTTTGCATCTGAATTTTCCTGGGGCTGTCCTCTCACTGTTATAGGTAATGGATTTTTCCCCAGATGTAATTGGATGAGTTTAATTTTTTCTTTCATTACCTGTCTAGAAGCCCTCTGCCCCTATTTCCCTTTGTGTTTTATTAGGACTGTAACCCCTATTTAAATAAAGGCTTTGATTGTGATTATATATGTTCAATCAGCACTTTCTGATTGAATAGTTCTGGTCACACAACGCTTTTGCCTAGCATTTTTTACTAATTACATTTTAGCCATGGTTGTGTACTGTAGAACTTAAAACAGTGTTTGCTTTATACCTTTATACTCTGTCTAAAAGTTTGTGTCTCCCATGGGCCAAAGTATTTACAGCAAACGTAGGCATTTTCTGATGCTAAGGTATATTAGCTGGGTTATAGGTCATTCTACCAGGTTACAGTAGTTGCCCACTAAAAAGATGTAGCACTGATTACATCCTCTCCAGAGTCTTTGGATATATAAATGAAGTCAGTTACTTTTTTAAACTCTTCTGTAGTTTTGGTTTTCAGAGCTTTCTCGTGGGTTTTGGGTTTTGTTTTGGTGTTTCATTTGTTTGCCTGTTTGTTGATTTTTTCAGTTTCAAGGTATATTTTTTTTCCATTTGCAAGTTTTAAAATTGTTATTATTGTGTAAAAACATGTTTTCTGCTGTCAGAAATGACCATACGGGAACTGATTTGTTTCTTACAAACATCTGATTTATTCTGATGTAATTCTGGTATTCTGGTATTCTCAATCACACAAGTTACACCAGGGTGAGGAAGGAATTCTGTTTTAGGCTTCTAGGTCTTACAAAGCTCATTAGGAAGAGAATGTCTTCCTGTAAATCCTCCTCAGTGTCTTTAGCTCCTTTAATTAGTATAAGAGACCTAATGAAAATTTTTTATTACAGTTGTTAGACCCAATTCAGGAATGTAACTTTGGAAATCTAAAGACCTATCTCTTTCCAGCCTCATACGTTAATACGTTAATTATATTTCTTTCCATGATGCTTAAAGTACCATGCCAGGTTAAGGCTGCTTGAGCTAACAGCACTCAGCTGGAGACTTTGGGGCCATTTATACATCTTTAAAGTGAATGCAAGGTGGGTTGAACACATGACCAAATCAAAATAGTAGTGTTTCATATCATTCTGCATTACCCTTTTATAACTCTCAGGAAAAGTGATTACACAAAGCTGCAAAAAATCCATATGTAGTCTGACACAACTTGCAGATGCTCCTTACACCACATGTCCAGGCGTATAGCAAAGGCTAAAGAATTTGGCTCAGGATTTAGCAGTGGAGAATGTACCAGAAAATCCCAGTTTTTCTTGTAACTGGGAAAGGGACCACTTAGGTCTAGATCTCTAGTGTAAATTAGAAAAAGCTATCACTAGCTGTGGGATACATCAACCTCATACTAGTTTATGGAATCTGCTTTTTCAGAGTATCAGTGGTTAGAGATAATGAATGGACACTTTATTATCTGTATATTTTCAGCATTATTTTGTTATCTGCAGATGCAGTTCGAGCAGATCTATTTGGTACTTCAGCTTTGAAACATTTTCATCCATCACATTATTACAAAATGACTAAACAGTGGGTGGTTATAAGAGATCACTATTGGAAGAAGCTTACAGATTGCTTTTATTACTATCCTATTGTGCATACAAACAGCTTGTATCCCTCCATACATATTTATATAACTTAGATGCTTTAGAATTCTTTTATCCTGAATAATTTCAACACCACAGAAAAGCTACTTCAAAACCAATAGACAACCTCAAAGTAAAATAATAATAATAGAACCCTGTACCAATAAATAAATAGATAGATAGATAGATAGATAGATAAATAGATAAGTAAAATTAAGTTTCTCACCTTAAGAATGCATTATTTACTGCATTTCTTTGGAGAACTGTCATCAGGCGTAACATGATGAATTCACAACAACTGCCAAACTTAGTTTCAGAGCTCAAAAGGCAAAGCATCAAGGATTTTACTTACAAAACAAATACTGCCTCTAAAAACAGGAGGATGAGAAGTCATGAGAACATAGTGAAACATGATGTTATATCATCAGCTTGCAACATTAGCAATAAATATTTTAGAAATTCTTGTACCCACTTTACCAGTTTGCTTTTCTCCACCCATTTTGCTCTTTGGTTGTCCCTACTGCATACTTCATGTTTCCAATTCTCACTAAGCCAAGTGTTTTCTTTGGTGATGATTCTTAGGTCTGGTCTTTAGGAATAATAGTCACAAACTAGTTCCTAACAGCCCAGGAATAAACCTTTTCCTTGGCATAGATCACAAAGGCAATACCAAGCTGAGCATTGACTATCAGAGTGAGGGAAGCAAGTAATATAAAGGTCAAATAATTTGCAAAAAGAAGGCAGAGGTGACCTCAGAATGACCAGTTCTATCGGCCAAATGCTGTTTTCATACCTTCCAGGGCAAGATATGTCTGCTAATAGTTTTTACAGTGCATGATTTACAAAAGCTTCATTGTTTCTGAAAACAGAATACGTGAAGATGGTATTTAGGAGAATGATTTCAAAAGAAAATACACTGAAGTTAAATAGAAGTTTTATTAGTGATTCCTATGGAACATAATGATATTAATAACAAGAGTTTTTGAAAATTGCAGCAACAAATTCTAACAGCAGATTTCTTGCTGGCCTCTTCTGTTTTGAAAGTATTTTCATAGTTTTAATATTGATATAAGTGAGAAATATTGGCATCTTGTATATCCAACATACAGATTGTAGGCATTCATGCTTTATTTTCAGTCAGAAATACTGAAAATAACCAGCGAATTTTTACATGATATTCATATTGCAAACAGCTTTGTGGACATCTAAGTAAAAGCTGTAATGAAGTGACATCAAACAAGCAAGTAATGAATTTTTAATTTTATTTTCTTGAGGATGAATTTTCACAATTCTTTTTTTCTGTCCTCACATTGAAAACAGCATCTGCTACTAAGCATGAGCTTCAGTTAAAAGTGAAATGAAAAATAAAAGACAAATGGTTTTCTCAGAGGAATTGAAACTAAAGTGCATATCTTTTTTCATATTGCTATTTTTTCAAAATCAAAAGAATAACAGTTGGTTGTGGTTGGTGTGGTTTTGGGTTTGTTTTTTTTTTTTTCCCTCAGCTAATATTTTTCTATTGTGTTTTTAAGGAATTGTTTCCCAAAAGTTCCAAATCTCTCATGACAGAGACAGTAATATTTTCTTTTTGCCTTTTGAAGCATATTCTAAATATTATTTTTAGCTTATTTGGTTGGTTACATTTCTTAGTAGCTAATAATAGCATTGATATAATATTTTCAGTGCAAAAGGATTCCAGACTTCAGTGCTTAATGCAAATGGAGTCTGTTTTGTAGAAGGAATTAACAAATTTACTCATTACGAAGTTCTCCATGGAATTATAGCCACCAATGGATAGCTAAAATTAGGGCAGTTATCTAACCTAAGTCTATAACATTTTGTACTATAAGGAAATTATCCTCCACCCTCCAATAAGCCTTTTGGGGGAAATTTAACTTTAGGAGAATATAATTACTAGGGATATGCAAATAATGGACTTTTTCATGAATATTCATTCAAATAGAAAGCAATCTCTGTGATTATTTTGTGATCTCTTATGACAAACAGCCATGAGTTCTTGTTTTGCTGACATTAACACTTCCAAAACTGAAAATGTATTGCATAGAGTTTATTTATTGGACTAGCATGTTATTTTTCTGTTCTTCACTGAGCAGCTTATGCAAGTAGTCAGGCTTCATATCCAAGTTCTCAAGTACTCAGTAAAGTTATATCACTTTTACATTATTTTTAGGTTAAAACTTCGATGAAACAGTTGCTTTGTGATCTTCTACAATATTTTGCAGGCGTACTGTAATCGTTGATGGACATTACTACAGTTTCTGATAAAAAAAAAAAAAAGGATATCTGTTTCTCATTGATAACATTCACCCAAGGGAAACGGATATATAACTATCTTTTATTTCGTCCTTTGGGAGGACATTCGCTGGCAGATATAGACAGCTAAATTTAAGTAAAATGTACTATAGGAGAAATCAGTGTCTAAGTACCCGTTATAGTTCAGAGAGATCTAGTCAATGCAGACTCTAGAAGGATATTTAGCTGAAAAACTGCAGAGGCTTGACTTAGGTGCCTCTATAGTCAACCAGGGTTATTTGACAGGTCCTTGCATTTTTTTCTGCAGATGTTGCTCCAGTTTGGCTTTGGTGTCATGTGGGTGTCATGTTCCAGGTCAACACTGATATCTTGGGATAGGTTGGCTTTGGACACCTAAGTATGGACAACTAAACCGAGCCCCATGACCTGCCCTGAGTGCCTCTTTGTCCTTCCCTAATGCTGAAGAAAATGCAGGATATTGCAGTGTATTACCTGTGGACAGCAGTGAGCCAATCAGATGAGTACAGGTAAATGACACTTTTTTTTTTTAGATATTCATGCTGTATCTTTAGTAATTGAACACCCATTTAATAAAAAAAATAAATTTTGAGTATTCTTCAAGTTGAGAGAATTTAACCTGAATGTAACACACTCTAAGGAGTTGACTTAAGCAATGGATAACTGGACATTTTAAACTATGAAACACTATTTCTGTACAAGTTGAGCGCTGTGCAAAAAATAATTCAGTATTCAGGGAGGTAAAAGGCAAGAAGCAAAAAAGACATGGCTGCAGCACTATGGTTAGAGATCTCAGCTGAAAGAAGATGGACCTGGAAGAGACCTGTTTTGCATGAAGTTGGTCAATTGTCCAGTGTGGAACAGCCTGAAGAACCACAGATACAATGAAGCTGGATGAAGAAATAATAGGAGCAATAGTAATAACAGCAACATAATTGATAAGAAACATAGTAACTTTACATTAGTTTGAAATTTCCAAGTCTATATTAACTAATATTTAATACCTCTGGTATTAATGAATGCTAGAGTCCAAATACATCATCCTTGTATAATCAAATCCAATGCACGTTCTGCTCCTGACTGCATTATGCAGAAAGTCCAGCTCAGAGCAGATAAAACTCAGCTAACTTCCACTGATGACTTACAATGTCTTTGGCAAGAGCTTATCACTAGAACAGTGATGATGCCATATTATGTCAGGAATAGGTCTGAGACTCTTTTAATGAATATCACTTTAATTTGGGAAGACCTAGGCAGAGATGCTACTCAATTCACTAGTATATACTGTCTGTGTAATTCACTTCATGAAGTTAATAATCAGCATGGGCAGTATATTTACACTGAAATAAAGGTAGCTAACATTTCATTCACACATTTCATTATTGCTTTGAGACAGGGAGATGCTGTAAAGCATCATCTACTTCACGGATGACATAAAAGATGAATTTGGTTTATAGTATTTTCTTATTGACTGCCAGACATATCACAGATGATGCTCATGGACTTGGCCCTTGATGGAAAGCCTTCAAAGGAAAGAAGATGCAACACATGGCCATGACTTCCATCTAGCAAAAGCAGTAGGTATGTCCCTGGAGTTGAACAAACAGCTGGGGAATGTTTGTATTTCAATACATCATCCTGACCTCAGTCTGTGGAAATTGCAGTGCATCCTCTGGAGGAAAGTCAGCATCTGTATCTGTGATTTATAGGTGGGATACAGCAGAAGCTCACATAGTGGCGACTGCCATGGAAAGAAGGGAAAGAGTGCTGTAAAGGCACGTAACCATTACTGTATCATTGAGCTGGGATCACATATTGTAACTGCCAGCTAATGGGGAAAGATGGAGAAGAAACAGTTCCCGAAGTCCCTCTTCGCTCACAGTAAATTAATGTCTGTGGTGCACACAGATTGAGTGAAGGTAATAACCAAGTTAGTAATCCAGCCTGCGTCACAAGGCAAAATAATTCCAAATTCTCAAAATTTGGGTGCATGTGATTTGTTGGATTCTTCAGTAAAGGTTTCCTAACAGGATTTTTCAAGTGGGAAAGAAATCTAAAATAAATAAAACTGCATTCCTATTCTAGTTGTAACACACCACCTGAAAGTTTGATCCTGCAAATTTCTGATTTCCCCTTCACAATATTCACCCCAGAAAATAACAGTATCTGTCAGCTAAGGCCATGGGCTTGTACCTACTGAGAGAGTTTTCTCTTCCCTTCAGCATCCCTGGAAATGGAAAGGTCACAGAGTTTAGCAGGATACGAACATTGGGCTCAATTTCAAATTCTTTCTTTCTACAGACATGATTTCTGAAGGGTGATGTTCTTTTAAGATGGTAAAAGGATTACACTACTGATGCATATCATCAGCTTATATTTAGGAGCAAAGCTGGAACTGACTTGGAAAGAAGGGAATTCTGTTACCTTACTAATTGAATCGGAATGTCTTATTAGTATCCTCTCTCAGTAATCTGATATGAAAGTCACTAATATGATACGACTGTAACATTGTATTAGCAACAATATATTCTGATATGATATGAATGCTAATGCAATACAAAGGAATGTTGCTAATGTGCTAATTGTATAAGATATTGCTAATGAGATATGAGAGACTCCACTAAAAAAAAACGTATTACTTCCCTTAACATTTTGAAGATAGCATTAATCTTGCTATTCAGGGATACTGAAAAATATCCTTTTACTCTTTCCTGGACATTTAGGGTTCTGTCTGTCCACATTTCAGGTTTGTGTGCACTGTGTTTTTACTGACAGAGTATTGAGCCTCAATAATAAAGAGAATAAATAAGTACAGAGTGATTTGTGTAGTCTCAAAACAGCAGGTACTGATGTGGTAGATACTTAGCATGGGGATAATGTGCATATTTAGGCAACTCTTTCATAGAATCATAGACTAATTTTGATTGGAAAAGACCTTTAAGATCATCGAGTCCAACCATAAACACCACTAAACCATGTCCCTAAGTGCCTCATCTACAGGTCTTCACAATACCTCCAGGGATGGGGACTCAACCACTTCCCTAGACAGCCTGTTCCAATGCTTGACAACCCTTTCAGTGAAGAAATTTTTCCTAATATCCAATCTAAACATTCCCTGGATCAACTTGAGGCCATTTCCTCTTGTCCTATTGCTTGTTACCTGGGAGAGAAGACAAACGCCCACCTCAATACAACCTACTTTTGGGTAGCTTTAGAGAGCAACAAGCTCTCCCCTCAGCCTCCTTTTCTCCCAGTTCCCTCAGCCACTCCTCATAAGACTTGTTCTCTTGTTTCAACTAATCTCCAACAGTCTTGCAAAAATTAGGATTTAAGGCTTGCAACATCCAGGTGAAAGAGTAGCATCTTTCCCCACAGTACACAGGAAGAAACTGAGGCTCAGAAAAGTGAGTTATCCATCACATAATTGGATGTGAATCTGGACAGAAGTGTAGAATTCCTGTAGGCAGAGGTCTATTTTATTAATGAGGTTCTTTCCTCTCCTACTGTAAATTTTTATTTTCTTTTCTCATTGCTTGGTTTGTTTTCAAGCAGGGATGAAAAGAATGATGGTGGCATGAAGGTATTGGAATGGAGCTACAGAGGTTGTCCTTTGCTTCCCCATCTATGAGACACCAAGTGGAGAAAGACACATGTAAACTCAGGTCTAAAGTTTTTAAGCTAATTTGCCTGAAAATGTTGCACTCTCAATATTTGGGCTGTGTTTCAGCTGATATAGATCAGAGCAGCTCTACTGACTTCAGTGAAGTGATGACCTCTGTGCTACATAATAACATGCATTTGAGAAGGATATTAATATTTTCATGTTAGTGGAGGAAGGGAAACATGAACCATCTCAAAGCTGGTAGTGTCTATTTGCAAATTCTGCTGTCTTAGATCAGAAATGGGAAACCTGCATCATATGTGTTAGAATTGTCATGAAGCACTGATGAGATGCCATACACCCAAAACATCATGTCAGTTTGTCCTTGGTTTCACAGTCCTATGTGCCAGCCTGACAAACAGACATGCTGTTTTGAGAAATGATTAATAAGTACTGATAGAAAGTGAGGAAGACTTTGACTTAGTGTTAATCTAACTACTGGAAAGCGCTTTAGTGTTGCTTTTTCTATACAGATCTCAGTATCAGGCCTTTTTTATATAAATTGATGTGACAACAAAAAACCCCAACACCCTTCATGGATTTAAACCAGTAGCTTTTATAATTCATTTTTGGCTATAGAAATATAACCAGTGTTGTGGAAAGTTCAAGATATTCAGTGGTTTTCCTTTTATTTATCCATGACTGGAACAGAGTAAAATCTAAAAAAACAAATGCTAAACCAGCTGAGTTAACGGCTGCATTGAACTTTTCTAGTTATTGTTATTTAAGGCAAGAGAAGGGTTATAAAGACCAAAGTTTAGTTTGGTAAATCAATGAGATTTCAAGTTGTCTCAGATGAATCCTGTATTCATACCTCTCCATGCATTTTGGAGAAATAGCTATCTACCCATCGACTTTGCTGTCCTACTTCTCCTGTTTGTTTATTTTGGTCTGTTTAAGAGGTAACATCACAGCCTGCTCAAAGAAAAGATCTGTGCTCTTCCTGCTGTTCGTCACTCTCTGGCACTGTCCTCAGATCACTATTTGGGTTGTGTCAGTGTCACGTCAGCTGATAGGCAGACCGAAATTTATTGCAAATAATTTTTAACGGATTGCCACACCATACTTTTGATAAAATAGCCAGGGAATTCATTCATGAATGGGTATTTCTCTAAACTCCCTTGCAAACTGGAGCTCTTCAAAGACACCTATTTTTGTTTGGCTAGATGATGATCATCCTCACTTACTGTAGGAGGACTGCTTCATTAAGTGCTAACAATTTTGGTTCCTGTTAGGGAGCTAAACTCAGCATATTTAACCCCACACTATGTTCCCTCTTCTTATTTTTGTGTTTTCACTGCCTTAATTTTCTTCTTGAATGAGTCTATATGTTGCCCTGTACCACCAGGGAAAACAAAAAGAGAAAACCAAAAAAACTCCTCCAAAACAGCCTTTTCCCCTACACACACTTTTTAATTGTATAAGAATGGATCTTAAAAGAAGAAAAATACCCTTTTGTGCTCTGGTCCTGGATATGTCCTTTTTTTTTTTTTTTTTTTTTAGGATTGCAATGGATTAATGAATCAAACTATCAGTTATGGCAGAGAAAAAGAATATAGTTCAAAATTTTGAATATAGTTCAAAATAAATGCCAAATATTTTGTTGGGTTGAAGGAAGGTCCTGTAATGCACATGTTTTCACTGAGGTGGGGGTGAATTAGGTAGTCCTGAGATGCATATGCATCAGTAGAAATTATGCATGTAGCACCTATATGTATACAAAAAGTGTTGAGAGTCAACACTTCTAAATTGATGTTTAGCAGGAGGAAGCTTTAGTAGAGGAATTTACAGTTAGGTGCAGATCTATGCATCATTGGGATAGATATTGTGTTACATTAATTCAAATATGTAAAAAACCAATATTGACTTCTTAGACTGACAAATCCTTAGCTTAAAAGCTTTTTTTTTTTTTTTTTTAAGTCCTTTTTCAATAGAAGTAACCGCTATTTTAAACAGAAATGCCTAGGAAAGGGTATGAGGAGTGTGTGTGGGGTGTTCAGGGTTTTTTGTTTGTTTTTGTTAACTATATACTATGTAAGATCATATTTTCATACTTAGACTTAAACTGACATGATTTTCATAACAGTTTCATCTTTTTTAGTGCCTGGCAGCTTGTAGGTGGAATCTCTCTTCCCAAGAACAGTGTGTTACTACACAAGTTAGAACAGGAACAAGAGACAGGGAACATAACCTTTCTTCTTTTGCTTCTTAGCTCCCTTTTTTGTGCCCTTTTAGCAAAATTCTACAGTTATTTCGTGGTTTAGATTATCTGCAAAATGGGTGTATTAATAATTACCTTCTTGCAGAGGTAATTATAAACTGTTTAATACTGATTAATAATTAGAAATGTTTTAATCCCCTTACAGGAAGGGAATTAAATGCAAAGTACCATTATTACTGTTAATAATGCACAGTGAACTTTCATGCTTATAGGTAGTGGTTTCCTCTTTTATCCATTTCCCAGCTTAACACTTACTTTAAAAATTGAAACTATATTAGACAAGGTTATTTAGGAGAAAGTAGGATGGTGGATGCAAGGGTAAATTTGAGGTAGGGGGTGGGTTATTGAAGGGAAATGAAGCCACTGACTTCATTGTGTCTTACAATAGAATGGAGGAAAGCAGCACAAAAGAACTATTAGTATTAATATGAATAATGACCTATAAATATTCCACTTGTAAACCATGTAATCAATTCTCTAGTCTCAATGGATGTCTATCTTCCCTTTTGTATATTTGTATATTATAATTTAAATGCATACATTATACTCACTTTTTTGGCTTACTGGTTTAATGTATGAGAGATTATTCATTTAGCAGTCAGATATTTATTCATTTATATTGGATTGGAATTGCAAAGTCTTTGCTTAGCAGATTCAGTACACTAACTAGTTATTCCATAGGGTAGTAAGGTTAAAAGTGATATGATGTAGGGGTTTCTAAAGCTGACAGAGGCATCTGGTGCTCAGCTTTGGGTACTGCTGCTAGATGCATTGTTTAGACAGGTTTCAGCCATGGTCACCATGTTAGATCCCTGTGTTGGATGTGGACCTCCATATCAGAAGAACATACATTTGTTTTTAAATTGTAGTCTGCTGATGCTTGCTGAGTATTTACAGGTTGGCAGGCTAAAACAGGAAAGTTAGAACATTTATCATGCTGTCCTTGGTGACAGTATTAGGCAGAACTATGTTCTACAAAATCATTTCATTGGTGTGAACTTTTCCTCATCTGTTTTGTCCACCCAACAAGCTTGTTTGACTCCAGATAGACCATCTAGTACTTAAGAGAGGTTTGGGGAAGTGGTTTGTGACAATCATTGAGGTAAGAAATCTAGTGCCTGTAGCCTTGCTATTCCCTCTTCTCCAGATTTTGAGTAGGTGCTGTGGTTTCACTCCAGAAGGCATCCAAACACCACACAGCCACTTGCTCACTCCCCCTGCATGGGACGAGGAAGAAAACTGGAAGGGTAAAAGTGCAAAAACTCATGGCTTGAGATAAAGACAGTTTAAAAGCAAAAGCCACGCATGCAAGCAAAGCAAAATAAGGAATTCATTCACTACTTCCCATTGGTGAGCAGGTGTTTAGCCATCTCCAGGTAAGCAGGGCTTAATCACACCTAATGTATGCTTGGGAAGACAAACACCATAACTCTGAATGTCCCCACCTTCTTCTTTCTTCCTCCAGATTTTATTGCTGAGCATGACATCATATGCTATGGAATATCCTTTTGGTCAGTTGGGGTGAGCTGTCTCAGCTGTGTCTCCTCCTAGCTTTTTGTGCACCCCCAGCCTACTCACTGCGGGCAGAAAAGTTCTTGATGCTGTGTAAGCACTGTTCAGCAATAACTGAAATATACCTGTGTTATCATCACTGTTTTCATCACAAATACAAAGCATAACCCCATACAAGCTGCTATGGAGACAGTTGACTCTATCCCAGCCTAAACCAGTACAAAAGGTAAACTAGGCACTGGTTTCCAAACATACAGATGAGGTTAACTTGCTTTTTATCTTCTTAAAGACAAATGGCTTTCCCAACTAATGGATCTGTAGGCCATGGAAATCATGATCATTCTCAAAAATAAGTAGTCTATGAATATATTTCCTTAGAAAAAAATTGAGTGTTACAGGAAAAAAGCCTAAAAAAAGAGAACTTTCTACCTTCTTTTACCTCTTACAATGCTATTTTTTATACCACAGGGCTTCAGCTGCATCTTCAAAATATAATGAGTCATCTGTAGGGTGTGTGTTGTATTCATGATATCCTAACTGTCTAAAATGTCACTGGAGTTCTACGCAAAGAATATTCAGTGACCATAAAGGTTGATCTAATAGTCAGAGATATTCGCTTGCTTGTAGAGATGGAAGAATGGGGGAACATCTGCATAAACATCTGGAAGTGGTGCAGCTGCTGACCCTTGCTCTCACACAGATGTCTGTCTACTCTCCTGTCTGAAATATAGGTGTCTATATAGGAATAGATGGGCAGAAAGACATATGGATAGCCACATGTTGATGGATGGTTGGTTGGGTAAAGCTGGCACTGGGCAAAGAGGTGATGAATCATTTTGCTAGAGATGAGAGCCAATACTTTTCAAGCTTTGCACATTCTGGAAGCTGGAACTCCTCATTGCCATTATCACTGATTGGACAGCTTCCCCAAAAAACATCCCAGATTGACCTGTTATCAAGCGGTTACAGGACTGTTGGTTTTTAGACGTCTTCAGCTTCACTTGGCTCAGAAAGAAAGATAAAACTCTAATACCTGTGTCCCACCTGCTGGGCATTTCAGTTTGAAAGAGAAAGAAAGAGAATGATGTTTCGGTCTGGAAGGGGACTTAATCATTTCACCTGTAACACTGTCCAGATTTCTCATAGATTTCCATTACTGGCTGCTTTAATAACATCTTTCACTCACTCCCTCTTTCTTGCACAAACTTGGCTTTGGTTCCATTTATTCCTTTCCTTCTGATAGACTATAGATCTGTTCATCCAAAGTCATAAATTCTCACTAGTATGATACACAATAGAGATTTAGGGACTTTGCCTTTTGGGTCCAACAAAGACTTCAGAATCTCTTTTGATAACATTATCTCCTACCTTTTTAATTTCTTAGCAGAAACATTTTCTGTAAAATTGAAATCCTTTATCTTAAAACCATAGATCTTAGCTGTGACCTTGTACCCTTTAAATATGAATAAGAGCCACTACTGAATGCTACCTTTCCTATTTTGCCTGGTCAGCTTACAGTATTGTCTACTATTTTGTACTGCTTGAGAAATAGCCGTCCTCTGCTTACCCACAGTAGTTAATTTTCTTTTTGGCCCTAGGGAGCTTAAAGGAAATTTCTTCCACATGGTTTGGTTTTTTTCTTTCACTGTGAGTTGGGTTATCAAGGTTATTGGAATTACAATTTGGATTTGTTTCATGTCTTTTAGTTAAGATAGTATTACTGGAGTTAAAAACTCTTGTTTAAAAAAAATATGACTCTCTTCTATTTCTACTATTCTGTAGTATTTAATCAAGGGGTTCTCAATGTCAGTCTATTTGCATTTATATTGCACTTTTCAAGCAGGTATTTTATAAAACCTTTTTTTTTTTTTTTTTTAAAGGAACTAGAATAAACTATTAGCTAAACTGATAGAGAGAGAACAGACAAGTGAAAATTGAGAAATTTCAGCCTGTTTGCTTCATGAAATTCATGTATGAGACATTGAACATGTGGACGAGGTTTTGTCCATTTTCCAGCTATGGAAAAATTCCCTTTTTCACAGATATATGAGAAAGAGAAGAACAGTAATAAGACCATGAGCTATGAAAATTACCTTTGAAACACCAGCAAGTTCTGTTTTGGTTTGTTCCCCCCACCCCGCCCCCCCGCCCCCGGTTGTGTGCTACATGTTATGTTAGGTATATGGTATGGTTTGTTAGGGTTTTTTTCTAGTTTTAAAAATAAATCCTCCTTCAAAATAAATCTCAGCCAACACATCATATTCTCTTCTCTATTAGATAATTTGGGCATGATGAAAGGGAACACTACAATTTGCAAAGCTGTATAAACAGATTTTATCACCACCTATTTTACTACTTCTATTCCAGAATACCACTCAAACAAATATTCATAGAAGTCCCAATCCAACTTTCAAG
Organism: Pelecanus crispus; assembly: GCF_030463565.1. Taxonomy (NCBI): domain Eukaryota; kingdom Metazoa; phylum Chordata; class Aves; order Pelecaniformes; family Pelecanidae; genus Pelecanus; species Pelecanus crispus. Next base: position 8,470,295 of record NC_134676.1, on the reverse strand, counting down.
CAAATGGTAATATTTCACAGTTTATAATGTTGTCAATTCACAGGGCCTGTTAATCTGGGCTAGCACAGGGTGTCCTAACATATTGCATTGAAAGCAGGATACCCTGCCCATTGCTTGCTAACAGATCTCATTCACCCTTTTTTCATTCTTTTCTTAGGAAAGGGAGGACACGAGACCACTGAATAAGGAGGATACCAATCTGTCTTGCACAACATACACAGCTAAACTGCAAGTAAGGCAGTGGTTTGTATTTTATAACATAAAGAATTCAAAGGACTTAGAGTCCTGTGAAATCAGAGTTTCAGGTGTGATTCATTGGACTTTAAATAGGTATACACAGAGCAGACATTTTCATCTGAGCTAGTCACTGCATACTCTCTCTATAGTAAATGGAGAGAAGTAATCACATCCAAGGCATGATTCCTCTCATTTTAAAGCAGGGATCTAAAACATGCTGTGAAACACATAATTCTGTTCACTGGCTGTAAAGAAAGATTACCTAGGGTGCAGACATCATTGTACATATCTAAAGCCAGAGAAAAGCTTACTCTTAATTAACCAAGTATACAATGATATTCCTACTCTGATTCTAAAAACCTAATATTTAGGCATACCTCAAATTTCTATGGGTATCAAAAATATTTATTCCTATTTATGCTTTGTTTAAGTAATTCTGTAAGTCTCACAAGATACCTACCAGTTTCTGATTTTACTAATTCCTAAATTGTTCTGTTAATCTGGCCCAGAAAGATTTGCTATAACCATCCCCATTTTGTGTCTTAGGATTTGATATAATTTAAAAGTCCCCCCAGGCTGTGGAATGTTTCCAGCTTAAAGTATTGGGATTTTTTTCCTCAGAAATGTCAGGATCTAGAGCTGTTTACACTAACACACTTTGACTTCAACAATACCACACTACTTCTAACACTGAGAAAAAGAGAAAAAAAATATCTACCACATAACAAAAAAAATCTGAGGTAAAGCATATAGGATAAAAAAAGTGCCTGAAATGTGGATTTAAGAAAAAAAAAAAAAAAGTAAATATGTGGGTGGAGGGCTTGTTTTGCTTTGTTTTGGGGTTTTTTTGCTTGGTTTTTTTTTTTTTGGGGGGGGGGGGGAACCAAAGAGTAACAAAAGCAAAGAGTGCCTGGAATCCCAGTCTTTCTTTTTATGCATATTCCCCTATGTGCAGCTTCTTAAGTGTCCATTTGTTTGCTATGGTAATTTATGTCATTCTCTATTGTATTATACACCTAATGCACAGCTGGTCTCCTAATGTAGATTTCTTCACTCTTGCTTCCACATAACCTTTCTTTGCACCAAGTACTTATCTTTACAATTATTTTCCATGGTCTCTGATTCTCTAGGCAGCATAATATTTCTGGTTGCCAAGCTGCTGGAGCAGCCTGGGCACACTGAAATCCAAATGTTAATGTTTTCTACTTCCTACATGAGTAAAATGGGAATTTTGTTTCTTTTATGCATACAGCTTGTTGTTCAATACTCGGTACCATACCAAGCACTGAGGAAACATATGAAAAAGAGAAAGATGTTTTGGTTTTATTTTTGTTTTTTTAATCAGTCTGTGTTGCAAAACATTGACACAAAAGAAATAGCAACCATTTCTTAATTGTTTTCTTGGAACTGAACGGTGTCATTTCAGAGCAATTTAAACAACTTGGAATAGCAGTCTGAGCATTGACCTGGACTTAGCTAGATATGGACAACCAGAAAAATGGAGAACTAGAGATGGCTAGACATCAAGATTTTTACGCATCTACCTTTTGTTGACTTTGCAAAGATTTCAGTAGGAATTCCTGTGTCATGGAAGGTATTCCAAGATTCATGGATGAGAATATATTTGATGTGTTATGTATATGTACCAGAGCTAAATTTGAAGTGGACTGAACGTACAGCAGATGTCAGAAAGAACTAAGTACCCAGGTATCTACACAGTGTCTCGGATGGGTTAGTGAACATGTCCTGACCTCACAGCCTCAGTCACAGTAGCGATGACACTGGTGACAAACCATTCTCTTGGAAAAGATCAGGCATAGTTTTTAAAGCCAGAGGTAAGTCAGAGTGAATTCTCCATTGGGCTATTTGGAAGGGAGTCCTTAAGAGCTTCTCATACCACTGCAACATGTAAAGACTCCAGAGTAGATTGTGAATAGCAGAGTTTGAGAATGAATGGCAGCAGCAGTCCTGCTTCCTGCTGCATGAGCCTTTGGAAGGTGTGGTAGCTGCTCTAGGACTTTAAGGTTATTCACAAGCCTTCTCTTTGACAGAGCTGTAGGAAGAAGGCTTTTCACACTGAGAATCAGGACATGTATGTCTTAGAACATACAACTCACAAAACATAGATCAAAGACAGAAATGCAAGAGACATCGCACATCCTTCCATTTCTTCCTTCTTCCAAGAGATTGTGTGGGTCCTTGTTGGAGCTGCCCTTATATTTATGTCAGCTTTTCATGGAGGCTTTCTCAGGGCTGTTTCAAAGAAGCATAATAAACAGAAAGCAAAAGGGGCCAAGGAACGCACCCATCACCAATGCACCACCTAATGTGGTAATTGTCTCAACAGGGGGCCTATATAAAACTGTTATGTTCTTTTTGGGGAAAAAAAAAAACAAAAACAAAAACAAAACTAAAACAACAAAACCCACGGGGGAAAAAAAAAAAAACAACCCACAAGCCAACAAACAAACAAAAAACCCAAAACAAAACCCTTAGGAAGTCCCATTTCACCTTTGTCCCCTTAAGATGATATAAAAGCCTAGGAAAAACAAAACAAAACAAAACCCTTAAATCTGATAAGCAATTGCGTATCTCCAAACTGTGTACCCCAGCAGGTGAAGAAAAGCATGAAATTCATGACTTTGGTGTCTGTGCTGCTTTCTCCTGCTACCCTGAATTACTCTTCATTTTGGCTAATATACTGTTGCTTGCTAAGATCATCACTAACTGAATTATTTTCCTCCATCTGTCTAAAAAGGCAAGAAAAGTAATGAATAGGTTAAGACATCCTCTCACCCCTAGAAAATGCCCTTTCCAGGTCAAGGTTAGAGTCAGGATGGTAAGAGGTGTGTGCGATAGGAGCTTGTTTCTGTTGTAATTGCTAGCAGACTAAGCAGACCTAAGCCTCCAGGGATGTCGGTCCATCAGTGATAAATTGATACAAAACATTCTTGAAAAGTTTGTTTTGCTGCCATTATGCTAATATTTGCTTAGTGGATATGAGTTTTGCATGAAACGCCTGCAATCCAGAGGAGAATGAGGCACTTTAAATTAATAAATAACAATAACAATGATGACATCAGGGTCAAGAGAAAGAATGGCTAATGAAAACCATCACCAGCGCTCAGCCGGAGCACGAGAGTGAATCCAGCTTGATATGCACTGAGGAATTCTGGGAATTTAACAATTAAAGGCTGTTTCTCCAGAGAAGAGAGGGCTCCATCTTCCTCGACATCGCTAATGAAGTGTAATTCATTTTACCTCTTCCCCACCTTTCAAAATCAAAGTTCAAGAGGCCGTAGCAGACAAATTTCAAAGGAGAGGCATGCATACCTCTCGCAATGCTGCTCATGTTCTTTAGGGAATATCCTCATGTTCTATTAATTATTGTACTTCTCTGGCATTATTATTCATGGACTAGTATCTCAAAATACTTGACTTAGCAGTGGTTCTGGAACTAATACTAATAAGTACAAGGCTGTGCCTTGGGTGAAACATGTTTTTTTCTTCTGGGTGCAACAGAGGGTAATACTTTTCTTCACAATTCAGCCAGTTGGGTTTTTTGTTTTGTTTTTTTTTTTTCCACATCTGTGAGCTGAAGGCAGTCATTTGGTTAATTATATTGGTTTCAATATTTAAGCAGCAGCATTGGGAGCATATCACTGGGAACGCTGGTGCAGCACCCATATACACACAACCCCAAGTGGTATTGCTGCCATATAACCAGCAGCGTATCAGCAGGCAGAAGTGTGAACAGATAGCAAAGTCCCACACTTATCAAAGATGTGAGCCAAGCTGCTTAATAGAGGTAACAAGCTGTTTTGTAGATTCCCAAAGAGGTAACCATAGCTGTGTGTGGACTTTTTTGGGAGACAGACTGTCAAGCCTCCATTCTGTCACAGCACTTGCTTGGACATGAGCTCAAATTGCACTGGAGTATCAGTAATTCAGACAGTGGAGGTCATTGGGAAAAATAACTAGCAAGTAGGTAGGAATTAATATCATAGTTTGCAAGGTTTCAGACCTATTAGCGCTAAAGAAACTAGCATTAGTAGCTTGAGCAACTGGAAGAAATTCCCTTTTGAAAGTCCTTGACATTAAACTAGTTTGTTCTGCGGAACTGAAAGGCCAAAAAATCAATGTTTTAAACCTGAGTGAGTGAAATTAGGCTTAAAAAAATACATATTTTTTCATGCTTTTAGGCAACTAAAGATTTTCAAAGTAAAAAAGAAATACAGAGCTTGTATTTAACTGTGTTTTTGGTTTTGCCTGCCTCACTAATCTCATTTTAGGGACTCAGGAAACCTGGAACTTCAGCGTCACTTTACTAAATATTTCTAGTTAAATTGGAAAGTTTTCCTACCTGGATTTTGGACTTTGTAGGTGTTGGTCCAAGCTGCAAACAAGGGCCTGAAATGAGCTCCAACTCTGAGCTTTTCCATGACATAAAGACATCCTCCTGTGGAACAGTTTAGTTTTTCTTAAACATAAAACATGCTCCATTATCAAGTGAATTAACTTACTAAATGATGCTGAAATATGTATCTTATAATTTTAAGGATTTTAAATAGGTAAATATTCTATTTTTTATTTATTTAAAAATAATTCGAAGTACATAAATACTTATAAGTAATTTTTAATTTGGAAAATATGCAAGTATTATGCTATCAAGTAGTCAGCTGGATATAATCTTAACATGAACTGCACTGCTAGGAGAGAACAATTCCTTTTTTATTTTATAGGGATGTGGTTTATTCCTCTGACTACATAATAAATACTCTTTTAAAAATATGTGTAAATTTTGGCAAGAAAACAAGGAAGAAAAAAACCTTCTTAGCTTTTGACTGATCTTGGCATTTCCTTTACTTATTGGGTATCAGTGTGAAGAGCAGATTGCAATGTTTAACTGTCTAATATATGCTGTGAAAGATTTTGTTGATACTGCCATGCTGAATTGTTAGCCATTAAAAGTCTTTCATATTATATGCATTTCTACACATTGTTACTGGTGATTGCTTTGTACAAGAGTGCTTTATTAGGATAGGGCAATTTGACGAATGTCAAAAGACATGGAATATGTATTACGCTTTGTGTATACATATATTATATATACCTAAAATGAAACAAGAAGTACAATTTGATGACATATAATAACACACTGTGTATTTGTGAAAAGTATATGACAATTAGTACCATCGTTTTAGAACAATGCGTGCCGTTATAGCTTTAATTTCAAAAATATACACACTCTAATATGGTAGTTGTCATCCCAGAAATATACGTGCTGTGATAGTTGTCATTATAGAAATATACATACTGTGATAGCTGTCATTGTGAAATACATACTCAGTAATAGATGTCAGCAATGAAATATAATAATAATAATAATGTCTAGCAATTTTTCATCCCGGGTCTGAAAGAGCTTTAAAAATATAGTATCATGCCCAATTTTCAGATGGAGGAACTGATGTCCAGAGAGGATAAGTGATTTGCCCAAGGTCATGCAGCAGACCCATGGTGGAGGTGGGAACAGAATGTAGATTTCTTTTCCTCTGGCCTGGACATTGTGCCACATCTCATCAAAATCACTCTGTATGTGAAAGAAATGGATATTTTCCCACAATGGGACTTGAGACTATTTAGAAACCAGCAGCACTGGCTCAGCACCTTCCAGAATCAAGGCTCATTCCCCTTGAACAGAGATAACAGAACAATTCACAACAAATCATTTATCTGACAAATTAGCTTCCTTCTACTTCCCAGCAGATCACAGCCTTCTCAGATTTATTCGCTATCTGAAATGATTTGACAGACTTTTCTGCCGTATTTTTTTTTTTTTATTAAGTCTGTGGAGATACTGTGATTTTTTTCTGGTGTTTAAACATTGTGCTTATTTGCAATTGGTCAGAGAAATTTCATAATCTTAATACAGTCGTCTTGACTGGGTAAAAGAGCAAGCAAATCTCATTGAAAATATTTGCATCTTTAAAACTATTACTGCTAATAGTAATAAGTGCTTGATAAACACATTCCTGGCAGGAAACCTCAGTGTCTTGAATGTTCATAGAAAAGTGAGTATCAGAGAAATTAATTCACATAAAAATTCACATAAGATTTTTTTTACAGTGTTTGTTGGACCCCAGAAATGAGATATTTTAACTCCTAGGATTAGTCTGCACACAAAAGCTGGTGCAATTAGGAGTATTCAGTACTAGAAATACTAATAATAGAACATGAATGTGTGAAATTTGTTACAAAAATTAATATTATTTAATAATAGCAATGATGCGTTACAAGCCTTGGTCATTGTGCAAGGCACTGTATGAGTGTACCATGGAATGATACACTTATTCAAAATGGTCTTTGAGATGTGGATATTTTTAGTCAATGATTTTTGTTTCCACTCAGAATACTGCTGCCAGGTGAGTGCTTTACAGAATAGGAGTGGAAGTCTTTCTCTCTTGGGACTCTAACTGTGTACATAAAGGACACGTTCAAAAGGCCACAAATTTCCAAAGTAAATACTTGGAGAATCTGCAGGAAGAAAGTCTGAGTAGCAACCGGTCTACAAAATTTATTTAACTTCTATGGAACTGACAGATCCAAATCTCATTCTTTGTCCTTTTCCATCTATGGGCAAATTGGTTATGACTGAAGACAACCCTCAGGTAATGAGTAAACCAGCCAAAAACTTACCTGAGCTTTTACTTTTCCATATTCCCTTTTTAATTGTACTAAGCTTCTGAAATTATTATTAGTACAAATTAAAAACAGGTACTTGCATTACTCATATAGACAATGGTAACATGAGACTAATATATTACAGTTGGAGATCATCAAATATTGTATGCAGTGATGAAAGGAGAAGAATTAAATACATATATAAAGGTTATAACCAGCAGTAACTATATAATTAAGATGTTGACATAATGGGGACAAAAATCCCCCTAAAATGGAAAACATTAGTACATCCCCACACTTAACTCCAGAGGAAATAAGTTAGAAACTAGAACAGTCAAGGAACATTTTGCCCAAATAAGGAAGGAGAAAATTCAACAACACTTTTAAGCATCCTGTGCTCTCCGCCTCCTAGGGCCATTCAGGACTGTCCTAGCAGGCTGATAGTAGACCTGTTTGGACTTTGGAGACTAAGGCAACTGCAGGTAGTTCAAAACTATGCTGGGAGAACACTGCAAAGCTTTTTTTTTCGAGTAACTCTTTGCTCAGCCATGTTGATGTGCGGGATCTAAAATCCTGGCTTTCTCCTGGACAAACAAAGTCTATACAGCATACAAACACTGGGCACAACCTTAGCTGAAAAGTGAGCTAGATAGCTTTCAGGTCTAGTGGGAAAAAGAAAGAAAAAAGGCAAGGCGGGGGAAAGGAGGAGATCAGACATTTTCTCAGCTTTCCTGTGAGTAATATTCATGCAAGGCCATGCTAGCTTTGCACCTGGTTTTCTCATTTTCTATTCAGCTTGTCACATTTGTTTACAATTTGTCTTATTTTGTCATTTTCTTTGTGCCTTCTACCCTATGCCAAACACACTTGGAATTTATTTGCAATTCAAGAAATGTATTGCTGGTGAAGTGGGACAGTTTTTGATGGGTACCCCAAAGGGAAAGGAAGAGACTTCTGAGCACAGCCAAGGTGAGAGAAGTGAGACAACAAGTTGGGCAGAATCAAAATATTCCCTCTTGCTCTTCAGTCGCAGTAAGGGGAAAGCATTTAATGCTTACAAGAATAATCCTCGTACGACAGGGAAGAGACAAATTCACTCAGGAGAGGAAGAAGAATTATAAAATCACTCTTCATCCACTCACACCTGTAACGATAATCTAGTGTGGTCTTTCATGGAATTGGGAAGAACCTGGTAGAGGCCCTTGCTCTTCCATGCACATAGCACACAGGAAAAGACCAGAAATTCTCTATTTTAATACCTTAACATTCAGCTATGCGATGGATTTTCTGAGAGATTTAAATATGTTTGTTTTGAAGTAGTGTTCTGCCTGAAAAAAGACAGAAAAGAAACCAACAAAAACCCCAACAAACAACCCAAACAAAAAATAAAAAAAAACCCATAGAATTAAGGGGGAAAAGTACATAAAGCCAAATCCCTAGTGGTATTAATTCATTTGAAGCCATGAGAAATATGCCAATTTACACCAGCTGTGGATCAGGCCCACAGGATTTAATATGTTCCAGAATCATTTGGAAACTGTTTCTATTAACTCGCTTCTCTGGCATATGCTAGATTTCAGCAAAGAAATGCTCTGTTTTTAGAGTTTATTTTAGGAATTAGTCACGGATTTTATTATTGAATATAAAGGTTACCAGATCTATAATGTAACATGGTAAATGAAGTGGTAAGTGAATTCATGTTTGGTAATTTCCCACTTTAATTAGTATGCATTAAAAATGGTGCTTTGCTCCATATTACCTTTTTTGTATACTGTAATAATATTGAATTTACACAGAAGCCTGTTTTGGGGTGTATTTGCATTGTTTTAACAGCTGCGTGTATATGACACATGAGGCTGGTGGAAGGGTTGCTTTTCAGGGTCATTCAAAAATTGTGGCCTTGGCCTCCTGCGATCATTCCTATCCATCTTTTTGTGAGGGCTGCGGGGGGTGGGGTGTCACCTCCAGAGCCCATGGCCATGTGCCAGGAAGGCTCAGTGCATTCCTTCCCTCTGAATTTCTTCTGCACGTTCAGCTGGCTAAATTATGCTTCCCTGCTGTTAGCTTGATCCAAACCTGCAGAAGTCAAAGAAAAGACTCACATCTATTTCAAAAAGGACCACGCGCTCCATTTGCTGTCTGTGATTTCACCCCAGAAATGGCTTCCCTGTCTTGTTCTAAGTTTATCGTTTTGCTGAGTCCTTCACATACTTGGCAATTTATTCAGATTAAAGCCCTTCCGCTCCCTCAATTTACATGTCTGTGAAAGTACCCTTACACCATGCTACGTATAGCAACATTAATTTGGCTGCAGAAGGCAGCGCTGAAACTCTTTGCTGGCTCTTTCGCCTTCTTTGCGGTCATCTCTTAGCCCTAAGTTTACACAAACCATTGTGCTAAAGAAAATGCACTTTGCTTGGGATTTTCTGAGTTACTTTCCGTATTGCACTTAATAGTGGACTCTGCAAGCCATTCCTGCTTCAAACCAGTTGAAGCATGTACTGCACTGGCACGTTCAGTGATAAACTCTGTGGACCGGAATGCGTCACAAGGAGACAGAACAGGCATATGTTGTTGGGTACATTTCTGATCTTACTAAAGGAGCTGAAGATATTCATCTGCTTCCGAACGTGTGTGAGAGATCCAGAAAATAAGGCTGCATTTTAAAAGGTGACTTAAATAAATGTAGTGTTATTTAAATGCGTGATTTTGTTTCTGCAGAGTAGACCTAGCTGAGTTAAGTTGTGTGTCTTCGTGTATATATATATACACATACATACATATATGTGCAGACATATATATACATTTAAGCATATGTGTATATTAAAAAATGCTTGAATTAAAAATGTATGTCATGCAAAAAGTATGTAATGCATCATATAATGTATCATAGGTTTATAATAGTATATATTTAGTGAAATAGTATATATTTAGTGAAATTTACATAGTGAAAAGTGATCGCTTATCAACGTTACCATTGTTTATTGTTATTTTGATGGTTGTTCTATTATTATTACAGCATTGTTACAGCAACTATTTTACTTCCTGATCCCAGAACAGCTATTTTTAGCTCACTTAAATGAAGATATATGAAGCAGCTGAAGATTCATAAAGTTACAGAAGGATGAGCATGAATGATTTGCGATAGCAAAATAGTTTAGCATTAACCAACAGAGAAATAAAAAACAGAGGTCCTATAAGGCGAGTGGGAAATACACTCTGGAAGTCACCAGTGCAGAGACCTGCAATTTGCCCCTTCGATATATAGAGCTGAGAAAAGCAGGACTGCAGAACGGAGTTCAACGTGGAATGGGAACAAATATTTTGTTGAAGCCTATTTCTGGTATTTACTGAAAAGTCAGGAATTGATTTAATAAGTCCACATTAAGAAAGAAAAAAGATAAAAATAAAAGCTAAATAGAGGAAAAGATCTAAATTGACAGTAAACTAGGAGAGTCAGGCCAATCCCTTGCCTCAGTTCTATATCCCTATATATCCTTTGGAGGCCTATCAGCTAGTAAACTCAAGAGAGAAGAAAGTACCTAATCCAGAATCTGTTTCTTGAGATTGTTTCCCTTAATAGCAAAGGCAATAGCAATGCAATATTGTTAAAAATCTACTTTGTGCTACTGAGTGATGCAACATCCAACTCACAGTTTAGCAATAAATGAGCAGGGTTAAGGTGGTTTCAGGATGCCCTTTTTTTTTCTCACAGCTAGGTTAAATCAGGGGCTGGAGAAGATTTCAACATCGTTTTGAGATGCCTAGATGAAGTAATGGGACCCTCCCTATGGTGCAATATGGGCTGCAGCACTGTCCAGAAACTTTTAAACAGTAGTTCTTCATCTAATGCAGAAATGATTGAGCTGTTCTAGGTCTGCATTACACTGGAGGTCAGCAAAGATAATCATAATAGCTTCTACTAGTTTTAAAATACAGGATTCACCTGCTTATCTCTCTGCTTATATAAGCTTGCCATATTAAGGGGATACTCTGGGGAACATCTATACAATCTCAAAAAGATCTATCTCCATTGACTTTTTTATTTAATAATAAAATGATTTAATCTGTAATTCACAGCTATTTCAGTGATTCTATTCTCTCCCTATAAAGCAAACTGAAACAGAAAAGCAAATCTTTTCCCAAAGCCCTCCCTAGCACTTTACGTTAGGATTTTCTTTATCGAAAAAGAAAACACCTCATTCTCTTCCTCCTGACCAGAGTATTTCTACCTGCTGTTGGGCTTGGTCCCAGATACTTTCTATCCTGCTAACTTATGTTTTGTTAATTTCCTTTCCTGTCTCTCATATGATACTTATCGCTTCAGCTCTACTTTATCTGCCATTTAAACCCCAGTTCCTTATTTGATTTCTCTTTTATCAAGCACATGTTAATTTCCTTCTCTCGTCCTCTGTGTCACTGCCTCTCCTTTTCTCTAGCAAAATCTTCAGAGCCAAAAGTTACACCTTTGCTCCTGAGCATTAGGATATTTTACAGGACTTTTTTTTGTGAGTGTGTGTCCCCTTCAGACCTATCAGTCTTTATCTTTCACTGAACAGCACTGCAAACTGAGTGTGCGACAACACAGCTGAATGATTGATACGCTCCAAGTCCTGAGTTTCTTTTCCTTGTTTATTCACGCAGTCACCCTCCTGAGTTAAGGGTTTCGGTTGGTACCTGCCATGGTGACTAGAAAAACAAGGGTAAGCTGCCAAATCCAGCGACTGTTTTCTTGTTCTCATATTGCATTTCCTTATCGGTTGTGACAATGTGCCACAATTAATGATAGCAGAAATACCTATGTTTGATACCATATGCATCATACTTAGTGGTGATGGATTAGCAATCAAGAAAATTAATTCTGCCTTTACAAAGTAACATCTGAACTTTGAAGTTAGGCAAAAGCTTTATAGAGTAGTGGAGATAAAAAATTCTCCTGGAAATGGGATTGTCGTGTTTCCATTGTACCTACATAATTTGTTCTGGACTGAGCCCAAACAGAATGGTATATTTCCCAAGAAAACAGAAGGATCACTTATAAAAAATTGAATTTTGTGTAGTCCTGTGATTCTCAGGCAACACTTTAAATATGAAATGAGTCCCAGTGAGCAGGACTCTGAAAAGTGGTCCAGGACAACAGAATTTGATGCCAGGAGCACATCCAGATCTCCTGGATGACCTTGGATAAATAGCTGCAGTTATTATGAGCCATAGATTTTACTCTATAAAGCAGATCCTTCTTTAGTTCATTAATTAATTTTGTAAATAAAATTTGTTAATAAATAAGAGAAACTTCCACATAGTAGACAGAACTATGCATGTACCTTGATTGCTAGAATAACAAAAACCCAATAATGGAAAAAGCTATCCAGTGCATCCTCCTCACTTTATAGTCTACAATGTCTTTAAAGAATCCCATATAGAACTAAGACAGCCAGGATTTAATGTGATGTTGGACATGATTTTTCTAGGTTCCATCAAACACATGTCATTTACCTTACTGGAAAAGATCATAGCAACCTAAATTGTGGCCCAAAGTTATGTACAATATTTCTGTTTCCAGGTATCACAGTAATTTTACCTGTTTGAATTAAACTAATGAAAGTTATGATCATTTTATGATCTCAATTCACTCCAGAAAATAGAACAGCTGCTTTCAAGAGGCTGAGAGCCCTTGGAAGCTCATTGTCCAATCATGACAATGGTATTGATTCTGAAAAATGCCTTAGTGCTCACTGTGACCCTTTGGCTTGTTGCTGTCTTCTTTTTGATGCTAGGGTTGGGATTAATTTTTACCTTATTTCAGACAGGTACAAGCTAGAGCTAGATATCACCATTGCAGGCAGCCATTTGTCATTGTCTTTTGTTCTTAATGGATTAAACCAGTAATTTGGGGAAGGCATAGCATATATATTTGCCATATGTTATATATGTACTTGAGGATGAGTCTAGGATGCAGTGATCCTAGACTGCAATGACTGTAATAACTAGATCTTCATTGGTTATAAATGCTGAGGGCTACTTCCTCCAGTGAAGACATTCACCTTTCAAGCATCTACACCTATGGCATGAACCTTGATTTTTGTATCTTTATTTAGTTGTCTCTAAAATGAGACCAATATCTTGCTTTGTCAGGTATAAATAGATAGAAACATATCACACAAATGCAACAAATAAACTAACTGTACAACGTCCAGTATTTTCTTAGGATAAACAGTATTTTTCAAATAAACTGAAGTCTGTGTTCATGTTGGAAGCTCTGAGAAGGATCCAAAAGAGTTTATATTGTGACACAAAACCAGTGAGAGTGAGAAGAAAGTTTTCCTCATAGAAAAATAAATACCTGAAGACCAAACAAGTGGATGTGATGCTTTGGCAAATAAGAGGGCACCTCTTTTCTTTCAGATGAGAGTTTGGGAATGGTATTACATGAAGATATAATGCCCTTTAGCAAACAGTAACAGGAGAATTGAGGGGCTTGAATTTTTCATATGGTGTGACTTCATGTATATATTTATTTATTTAATAAAAAGTAATAAAAATGTATGGGTCTTTAATAATTAGGCATGCTTTTTTTTTTTTTTTTGGTCATATAAATGTTCTGTTTCTTTTCCCTTCCTGATATTTTTATTTAGTCAGAGATTACTTTCATACAGACAGACTGTGGTGATTAGAAGTTTCTAAAGGAGTTTCCATTCACTATAAATACTGGTAGTTTTAACCTACTGAAAGGTTGTTTATAGCAGTTTATTTTCATAACTGTAGTCCGTAAGTCTAGCTTTTAGAAACAGCAGGGCTGATAAACCATGAAAGAGCAATTTATGGAAGATCCTGTAACCTGGATTGCTGGAAAGAAGGGGAAGTAAAGAATTTTAAGAAATGACCACTATTGATCGCCTCATACAGTGGATGGCGTTTTGCCTTCATCTTCAGGATAATTGGAATGGGGGATTACAAATCCATAGCAATAGAAGGCTTTCCTTACTAGACAGTTAATGCACCATAAATCAGCTAGTAGGAATAGCTCCTATGTTGCAGTGTAAGTATGTTTTCATTCAGCTCATTTGCACTTCAAAGCTGAAGTCGATAATTCAGCTCCAAGTAGGTGCAATTGGGGGATATTTACCTTTTGTAGAATATGAATACAAGCTGAGAAAATCTCTACATTCATTTGCACAGGACATTACCGGTCAGAGTCTGCTACTCAGACAAGCAGCCCAGTTTCCAACAGAAGTCAAGAGGTGAGCTTGTAGCTGCACATAAATCCCTCAAGGTCTCTGTGTTGTGGCTAAACAATGTTTACTCACTATTGGTGATCAATTGTTTTTTGCTTATGAGGTAAGCATAGCCTTTGTTTTTTAAATGCTAAATAAGCAGTCCCTTCAGTGTCTTATCTCTGGCAGGGTGACTGGAGGCAGATGCCTTGAACCACGTTTGTGCAGTGTCCCTCAGAAGGGAGGAGGGAAGGCAGCTCTAGGAAGGCACAAATGAGCTCCTCAAATCATGTGTTGATGATAACTAAAGCTCAGCTAGGTTTGAAATCAAGAAAATAGAGTCATCAAAGAGGGAAAAAAATAATCGAAGCCGATTCTTTTTTCCCACCCAGCATTTTATGACATTTCTTCCAAACAAACTCCCATCATAGCAGCAATGAAGAAAATCCTTAATTTTTCTTTCCTTCTTCCCTCCCTCCCACACATACACACACTCGCACACACACATCTTAGATTACTTAGTCTTATGCAGTACCTGGACAATATTATATTGCCACACATTGTTTTGTGGGTTTTTTCCTACCTAAGTTATGTCTCGGAGCACAAAGAAATAGGCATCCTTTTCAGCGCAGCTTGCAGCTTTGAATGAAGTGCATGTATAGGCAGCTTTATCATTCCCATCTGGCTCCATTTTCTACTGTGCTAAAAAATGGAATTGAATCCAGGTTGGGCAGAAACGGTCTGAAGTATCATCTCCAGCAGAAGATGAGGTGGGATTTTTTTTCATCTCTAGTGATGCTTTTCAACATTGGAATGTTTCTCAGGTTTAGGGGATGAGAAGGAAGATGAAAATTGGACTTTATTCCATATTTTACAGATGGGAAATGAAGCTCTTCAGTTCAAACACCACAGCTTTCCCTCAGAGCCCCGCTCTGCACCAGTATAACCTGAAGCTCACTTCAGTCATTATGGCTGGTACCTAAACATTAGTTTTTAACAATCTGGTCTATTTGCTGGCCTTTAAAACATTTTCCAGGAGAGCTATAGCTCCCAGTGTCAACAAATCAAATTTCATGGCAATGAACTTGTATTTTTTACTAACTATGTAAGGGATCCTTTTGAATAACCCTCTAACTCTCCCAAGAGCTAAAGGTCACAGATAGAAAACCTCAATACTGAACTCACATTACTCCAATAAGAACAATCCAGTTTATAATAGAGAGAAAGTATTGCCTGTGTGTGGAAGTTTCACTTAAGAAATGAAAATGGAAAAGTAAAGGAGCCAAATTTCCTGCTAGCATGGCAACAGTGGGTTACTGGATAGAGGGCCTGGCCTAATGGATATCTGGGAAGGAGATAAATATGGGTCAAGCACCTCTAGCCGGGCACAGAAGAGGAAGGAATTCAAACTTTGGGAAAAAAAAAATACCAAAAAGTTAGCAGAAATTTAGTGCTATCCATCTTGACCCACTGAAGAAACTAGTGCCTGTTGAGAAAAGAGTTTCAGTGCCATTGAGTTGCAGGATATAGGTGGCATGCTTAGATATCTCTGTGGAATCTGGTCTTGAAAAGAAACCCTGGGAAGTCTCAGGAGGCTGAGTGGGTAAGTAATACAATATATTATTAATGTAAAAAAAAAAAGTCAAAACAAAACAAAACCAAAAACAAACATGAAAGGCAAGTCAGGTGCCAAAAGAAATGCAGTATTACTTGAAAAATATTCCAGCATCTACCAGAGATTGCCACATACCACAAATCTTTGAAACTACTTTGCTACATGTATTTTTTAGTTTTTCTTCCACATATGTCTGCATCATTCCAGGGACAACTCAGCAGACCTGTTTTAAAGTGAATCTAGATTAAGTGGATATGTAGTCATTTGACTCAGTCTCATTTCTGCATTGTTTCCAGGTACCTACCAAATATGGAAATAAAAGCCCCATACTGTATTAACCAAAATAAATTTAATTTGAAGTAATTTTGAATTAAAATGGTGTAAAAAGGACAAGTAACTTTGTCTCCAAAAGAACTATGTATTTTATTTTCAAGATTGAAACTGTTTACCTTTGAATTGCTGTTCGATTGAACTAATCTCCATGGGTAACAGTGGTAGAGTTTCTACTTCATTCAGTAAGCCAAAACCCATAGTTTTAATCTAATCCTGTTTGACAGAAATGTCTACATCAAAAAATTAATTTCCTATCTATAAAATGTTTGACAAGAGCACCCACACTGACAGCTTCCTCACAGTCCACATAAAAATGGAGAACCAACTGGCCTGTTATTCCTATAAGCTTTTTGGCAGGGGTCATTTCTGAAACAAAAGCTAGTGACACTTCAAGTGCAAATCTAGGAGCCTTGGATGCTGAAATGTATTATCTGGCTACCTGTGACAGGCAACATTTCACATCAAGCATTTTGTCCAATGGTACTGTGGCAAAGCTTGGAGGGAGGGATGGAATAAAGTTAGGCTTGCTGGCAGTTTATTACTGATTTAGATAAGAATTCAATGCCTGAAGTGTCTTTTTCCTAACCTTAACCATCATCCCCAGTGTACCATTGTGAGAAAATCATGGGGCAATGCATTCTTCTAACCATCATTATCTCCTCCTTCTGTGTTACATGCACAGCGCTCCAAGTATGAGCAGATCCATCTCCTGTTCTGCAATACTTTTGACTCAAAAGGGTCTGACACCTGCAGTGGCTGCAGCTCAAGCTCTGGATAAGAAAGCCCTCTCCAGGGTCACCCCTGAGCTAGGTTGCTTGTTCTTAGGGCTTCAATCCAGCCAGGACCAACTCAGCCCAGAGCCTCACGGCACTTCACAAACAGTCTCAGCTGTCTCATAGCCTTTTTGATGGCCTCACACCAGCCTCCAGGTTGTGTTCATGTCATATGTTCCCCCTCTCTGAATCAAAACTGACCCTGTATTTTATTTTCTAAAAGTTATTGTGTGTCTCAAAAATAAATCACACCTTGCTCATTCTCCCTGTTCTTCAACAGCAAAAAGCTCACTCCATTAAGGAATATATGTCCATTTGATATCCTCAATCACTTTTTAGACCTCTCCCTGTGTTCACCAACCAGTTAATAAGACAGATCTCCACTTTTAGGGTTCAGACTTGTAAAGGCTGACATAATAACTTGAAGGGAAGACAGCACTGTCATTCTTGTAAAACCAAAGATTTCAGGGTCTGCTGTTTCCAAGACTCTAACCTAATTCTTAACTTCTTCCCCTGACCATCTGTGGCTTAGGTTATTTTTCTGATCCTGTTCACATGTGGAGGCAAATTTAGTGAGTGAAAAAACAATCCAGATTTGAGCATATGTGTAACTTTCCTAGCCCTCTGCCACAGGCAGAGTTTATGGCGCGTAGTTGGTAAAGCTTTTATGTTTTTTCCAATGGAGATGCAAGTGAGTGTAAGGAAAAAATAAATATATCTATAACTATAGTAGCAATGGAGTTTATTTACTTTGCACAGAACTTTTAAATTTAGATCCAGATTATTCAGAGTTATTAGCTGCATGAATTCTGTGTTATTTAATAGGCAGTTTTGCTCAAGTGGGATCCTATTTGGAATGGCCAAATACAGAAAGGGTGGACATGCTGCCTTACTTAGAAAATGGATCATTTAGTTCCCAATTTTTAACGTGTGGTGGTTTTTTGTTTTGTTTTAAGCAAGAAAGTCCTGATTCAACAGTGTACAAAGAAGTTATATTGATTATCTCATGGGACTTTGGTATGGCTATAGGTATACACATAAACATCACCCCAGTTTCTCTGCACAAAAGAGTAAACCAACATGTTTTAAGATATTGAACCACTGTGTTATAACTGAAAAGTCTTCTTGACCTTGGAAAACATATCCTTGTTATATAACTTGAAGAAGGAAGGGCACATGGAAATGGAACTTGTTAGAATTGAAAAATTATTTATACAGGTACCTTTGTGAAATATGTATGTTTTAAACCAACTAAGAATACGTCTTACCTTTTATGGATTCATTAATTTTTTTTGCTTCATTCTCCTATCTCCTGTACATGTGTGGCTGCTGTGTAAACTACACCTCACATGAGACCTCACAACTTCCTTTTTTAAAGTGTTTCCATGTATATAGTAGAAGCCACAGTATATTATAGGATATTGCTTTAAATTATAGACTGTGTTCTCACTAATAGTCTCAAAATTGGGGAATTTCACAACTTCTTTGAGAGAATTTTTCAAGCCTAATATGCCCAGTTGATGTGGATATTCTTCCCAACATCCCACTACAATTTTCCATTTCTTTACTATGGTGACTTACTGATTGTCAGACCATCTGCTCGTCATTCTAATTATGGCTCCTCCCTTTGGTGTTTACAAACTTCAGATATTAAAAATATCTGGTCAGGGCTCATATAGGCAAACTTTCACTCAATCTCTGATGATGCAGCTGAATTTTTTTATAAAATCCCACTGAAATCACTTGTGATTGGTTTAACAGAGGTATAGACAACTATTTGTGAACTTTAGTAGCTTTTGACAAAGAGTGCAAATATCTCTTTAAAGGCATTCCTTCCAATGACATTGTTAAAAAAGTTTGAATACACACAAATGTTGATAAAAAAACATATTTTTAAAAATATTTTTCTTCTATTACTAAAGGACACATGACTATTAATTAGTTATACACATAGCTGTATTAAGATGGTCTAAATTACACAGCAGCTTTTTTGTTTTAATCCAAAATCTTTAAAATTGACATATGATCTATAAACAGATCCTGAGAAGGAAAAATTGTTTGGAGGCAATGTACTGGGAACCTATCTTTACTTTTCACCAAGTCATCTTTAGTGAAAAAATTCAATATTTTAATCTTCTTCTTTTTTCATTTGAAAATTATGCTTAGATTTGAAAGCTACATTTTAAGAAACTAGAACATATTTTTGGAAAGAGTTCTACATGTTTAAACATCTGCTAGAACACACACACCTTTTAAAAACTTATTTCAGTCATGTAGAAGAAAAACAAAAAAGAATTGCCCAAACCCAAGAAAAAAAAAAAAACCCAAACAAAAACCCCAGACTCATACCAAGCATCTGTTAAATATCTCTTGAATAAACAGTAGAATCATTATGTCAGTACTCACCGGTGTGTATCTGCAAATGATGAAGACAAGATAAAGAGGTAATAGACTCCAGGGTCTTACCTACTAGCCTTCAAGTCATAAAACCTGACTTCTTGGCTAGACACTGTTACTGATCTACTCTGACACCATGACTCTATTTCATTTCCCACATTTTATCCAGTTTGATTATAAATTCATTGGCCCAGTAACTATTTATGCCCAACAAACCTCTGAACTTGGATAAGGCCACTAGATACTGTTATAATAATCCATTACTGTTTTGAGGTCAGATGGGATGACCTAATGGACCTTCCCAGCCATCAGCTCAATGAATAATGACTGCTTCATAACAATCAGTACTAGTTTTCAAAAGATTTTTAAGGAACAAAAGAGGCTAAATTAATAGCAAATGTTATCCACATAAAATTATGTGACCAGCACTACCCTGATCATTTTTATTACTCATCTCTCCAATGTACTGATGGAATCATTATATTTGCAAAACTGTTGCTGGCATTTCCCTTTGCTATCTCTGACAAGCTCTTCTGTGTCAATGCCATTGCTTTTCAGGGATGCAAAACCAGTGTTTCCTTTTGTAGCAAGCATGTTTCTAACGCATTCTTTGATGTAGCCAATGATAGTGTCATGCATACTGACACATTGTACCACTTCAGCAGTGGAAGCTATGTCTGTCTTAAAGTTTTGTCCAAAGCTTTTTGCCATTATCCCTCCCACTGGCATTTTCAGATTTTTTGCTTTCG